>NC_045699.1:33631394-34231394 GCF_009834535.1 Camelus ferus | reverse complement strand
TTGCCAGTAGCTGGTTGTGTGTTGTTTGATTAGACCCCGTATCTGCAGTCAGGAAGCAAGGCTCCCCTGTGAGGCCCTCCCTTCAGCTCTAGGAAGTCCCAAAGATGAAGTAGCGCCTGTTGAGGCCTCTCTGGTCTGGACTATTTAGGATCCAGGATCAGCACCCTTTAGAGAAGATGTTCCACGTATGCTGTATCTGGCACCCAGAGAGCCTATTGCTTCGAGAGCCTCCTGGTGATGGATGGTGTCTGGTCATTCTCCTGCCACCACTCAGAGCCTGCTTGGGACACACACGATCAGGCTTATAAAAATAGCAAGTGTGTAGGGCTAAACAGAACGCCCAAGTCTGGCCCCGTGCTGAGTGCTTATTAACGATGACTGATACATATATAAAATGCCAATTAAACCAAAATTGAAAACAAACTACAGTTTCTGTTCTGGATTTTGCATGTAAACATTTTTGTTTAAATTGATGAAGGTGGTAGGAGAAAAAAAATCACTCTAGATTTCACTCTTATAAACATATCTGTCTAGTCCCAAACCCGAATGCTTTTCTTTTATCACTTCCACTGCCGGGAAGATAACAAAGCAATTTAGAGCCTCGTAGATTTGATCTTGGCACAAACCTTGCTGTCAATCAAGAGAGACTAAGGCTGAGCATTCTCTGGGAAGTGTCTTCGTGTATCTAGTTGACAGAGGATCAGAACAATGCAAAAACTTCCAGCCCCAGGGCCACTCCAGGGTAAAGACTTTGTGCTCACAACGGTTCACCCCACAGGCTGTGGGTGGGCCTGGGCCAGTACAGTGTACGAGAAAGAAAATCAGGTCCGAAACTGAATGTAAGGCTTTCCATATCCGAGGGAAGGGTCTGGACAAGTAGCAGGCAGGTGCGAGTTCCAATGACAAGTCCCTGAGTCAGTCAGAGGGGTCTGTTGCCCAGTTGTTGTCAAGGGTATTATTACAGGGAAAAATTGTCATGGATGGTACACTATTTGCAGTCTACTTGATAGCCACAAGTCAACGTTGACTTTCAACTACGTCTGGTCTTCTGAGAGCTAGCACACCTGGACTGCACCCTTCTGGCTACTCCCAGAGATCCCTTCATGACTTTCACTTCTGTGTCATCCCATTCTCACACTGAATACACACACAGAAACACAAGATGTGTTTCAGTAACACACTGAAACTGCCTGTTTCTTTCACGGAGGTGATTATGAAGATGCTGTCTCTTGTATCACACAGGGCATCCTGGGAGTTATAGGAAAGGAAGTTCCCGGAAAAGATCTGCCTCTCCTGAATAGCTGGCTTGTTTTTGCTTTAACGATTGTGATTCTTGTTATCGGTGGCACAGCCCACTTAATTCTGGCTGCTGAGTAGTTCAGAGTCCAGGGGTCCCACCAGCAGAGAGTGCGCAATGCCATGGCCAGCGATGTGTATACCCAAGACATTCCTGGAGCCATCTTTTTTCCCTACACCAAGCTTTCTTCAGCGTGATGGCATTGATTTTTTTTTTAATTCTATTTTACTTCACACATCTTTGCAAGGCACTTTAAACCCTCAGGGAGAGATAAGGTATGAACAAGTGAGAAGACAAATCAGACGGGTAACTGGCAGAAACGACTTGCTTTAAAATACTTTCACTTCATTTTTGTTTGTTCATTTTGGTAATCTTGCCTCATCTGTCTTTCAATGGCTGTGTTTACAAACCAACGTTTTCCACACTGAGGTGCAGAACATGTTTTTAAGGGGCCTTGATATTTTTAATTGATTAATTATTTTGGTGGGGGGAGGTAATTAAGTTCACTTATTTATTTTTGGAGGAGGTGCTGGGGCTTGAACCCAGGACCTCGTGCATGCTAAGCATGTGCTCTATCGCTTGAGCTACACCCTCCCCTCCGGCCTTGATATTTTTAACTTTTGATGGCTTTATTCCCATGATGGGACTTCTTCCAAATGACGCGGCATAAAGAGCTTCTAATGAGCATTTGCTAATGTTTTCCAAGAAAAACAGACCTCTAGATAGCTCCAGGGAGCACCGACAAACCTGGGCAGTGGTGAAGGTCAGCATGGCGGTGGGGGGAGAACCCGGAGCTCTGAAGTCAGGTGTGTGACGCACAGAAAATAGGACAAGGTCTCAGCCTCGCCCTCCGGCCACAGTGAATGAGCATGGGCGCCTCTGGGCTTCAGGGTCCTCCTCAGAGACTTGAAGAGAGTTGCCTGTGGCTTCTGTCTGGTTAGGAGCAGAGAAAGGCAGGAAGAGCCCGGAAGCCCCCCGACCCCCACTCCACCCCGCCTCCGAGAGGACAGAGAAAGGGTGGCTGAGAGGCAGGCAGAGGAGGGCTCCCCTCCAGAGTTCTGTCTGTGCCTGGCGCTGGGCGGCACCTCAACTCGACTGAAGCACAGGGACTTTCAGGGAGGAAGGTGGGGGGGAGAGTAATCCAGAGAATCTGTGACGAAGTGGTGGGTATGTATGAGGACGGGAAGTTATCACTGTTTTTAGATCAAGCATCGCCAATCATGTTCACGTATACTTCCTGTTTTTCTCTCTCTACTTCTCTCTCCCTAGTATCATTTTTTAAAGCTAGACACATCACTTTTAAACATTTACCACTGTAACCATGTTTAACTGTACAGTTCAGTGGCACCAGGGACACTCCCACTGTTGTGCAGCCATCACCAACACCCATATCCAGAGCTTTTTCCATCTGCCCAAACTGAACTCAATACCCACTAAACATCAACCCCCGAGTCTCCCTCCCCCGGCCCCCGGCCACCAGAATTCTACTTTCTGTCTCTAATGAATCTGAATACTCTAGGTACCTCGTGGAATTAGAATCATACAATTTCTCCTTTTGTGCCTGGCTTATTTCACTTAGCATAACGTCTTCACGGTTCATCCAGGTTATAGATTACGTCAGAATTTCCTTCCTTTTTAAGGCTGAATAATATTCCTTTATATGTATACGTCCATCTTGTTTATCCATTTATCCATCAATGGCCATGTGGGTCGTTTCCTCCTTTTGACTACTGTGAATAATGCTGCTACATTAGGTGTACAACTATCTGTTCAAGTCTCTGCTTCCAGTCCTTTGGGAAAATATATCCAAAAGTGGGGTGGCTGGGCCATAGACATATCTTTTTTTTTTTTTTTAAATATTTTTAACATTCACAAAAGTGGAGAAGACAGTACAAGCAGCCCTAGGTAGCCATCACCCAGCTTCAACCATTGCTGGCCCACGGCTTATCTTGCTGCACCCACACTCTCGACTCCCTTTACCACTGGACTACTTTACAGCAAACCCCAGACACCTATACCGTTACCTTTATAAATACTTCAGAGCCTACTTCTACTGGAAATGATCTAGGTACTTTTTAGGGAGTAATGTACATTGTGAGTGCCTCACTACCCAATAACAACATGGGTAAATCCTCACTGAGCATGAATCGTTGTTTGGAACTTTGCGTGAAGTGGCAGCCTTTTAAAAGAAATGTTTTATTATGAAAATTTTCAAACGTACTACAAACTGGAGAAAACTGAACAAGGAACCCTCATGTGCCCACCAGCCAGCTTCGATGACTATCAATAATAGCAAAATGGCACTTTTTAAAAATGTGGGCATAAGATTGCTCAAGTGATACTCTGACACTTGATTCTTCTAAGAACCCTTTCCACTCTGGAAAGGTTTATTCCTCAACACTGAAAGCACCTATTTTTAAGTGACTGAATCTTTGCTATAGATGCTTATAAGCATGAGCCTGAGTTCTCAGCCACAGTGTGATTCGTGGTTTCTCTGAGCTCACTTGTCTCTCCTCCCTGGCCTAAATCTGGGTGACTTTCAGTTTTCCCTCGAAGATGATTATTTACAGAAAGAACAAGTTGACATTTAAAGAAAGGCAATGGCTAAGAAGTTATTTTCCCTTCTATCGTAAGTACAGAAAATGTGTGGTCAAGAATTGAAGCTGTACATGTCTAATATATTTAATGAGGAATTTGCTTAATTTTAGAGGCAGATGCATTTTCTGGTTATTCTTTAAAATGACTATATTGCTAAGCTTTTGTTGCCTAACAAATCCCCCCTCCCCAAATTTAGTGACTTAAAACAACCATCAAGAGGGAAGGATTTTCTCTGTTAGGTATCAAAACTTATTTTATGTCATTGATCCTAAGTTACATTTTATTATCTTTGAAATTAGGCTGCATGGATCCAGTAATCTATGACATTGTAGAATTACTCTTCACCAGGCAGGAGTCAGGACATATTTGTTGTTGCTGCCATAAAACTGAACTTGGTCATGGCTGCTCACAGTATCATCACTTCAGTTGAGTAGAGTGCACCGTTGTATGCATGTGTTAAGTGATCTTTTAAAAGATTGCACTAAAATTTAGCATGAGATTGAGAAGTTACTATGTACTTAGAAAGGTGCTGAAACAGATCAGTTGCATGGAAAATTGACATTAGTGGAGAAATGACCTTGATCAGATATGTCCTTGCAGATCTTTGCTCTATGAGACCTAAGAAAGGATTAGATCAGACTGTTATATTTTGAAACTAAGATGCATGCAAAAGAACTGCCCATCACATACTAATAAATTTCTCAAAATGGGTGTCAGAAGCTTGGCCAAAAAATCCTGTAATCAATAGTTGAGCACTCCTTTAAGAAGTGCTACATATTCAGTGCTCTTGATGGCTGATATCATTGGCTCAACAAGCTATAAATTTGTTTCTCTGAGATATAAAAGAATTCCAGAGGCAGCTTGTCCTGAATGGTTAGAGAGTATCACAAAGTTATCAGTGATGTAGGTTTGTTTGATCTCGCTATTCTGCTATTTTCTGCAAGTGACTCTTGTCTCATGGTATAATATAGCTGCTTCACATCCAGGTATCACACCTGTATTCCAGGAATGAAGGAAGGAATGAAGAGAGAGCAAAGGGCAGGTGCCAGCTGACTTTTTTGAGGAGGATATGTTGTTAAAGGAAGGGAAGGAAAAGTCTGTAAAGCCTGGGTCTCCAGAAGAGAAGCACCCTTTTCCGAGTCATTCACTCTTATCTACTTTTAGGCCCTGGCTGGCATCAGCAGTTACCTGAGAATCAGTGTCAGGAACCCAGGGGGTACCTCCATGTGGACGCTTTGCTAAGGGTAGACGAGAAGGCAGGGTGTTTCAACCAACCTGGTAACCATTATTCACCTAAGCTCCTCCCTTTGGCCCTCCCTCCTTTTCTTGGACTTTCTCTCAGGGATGTCACAGGAAAACTAGGTCAAACATCTTGTTTGTCTCAGGAGAGCCAGCCATTTCTCCTCCCCAACACTACCACCTTTCTCTATTGCAAAATGTAATTATCCAGAGTCTTGGAAACACCTTGTATATACTCCCTTAGCGACCTGTATATAAATGTAGCAGACTGTCTTTTCCCAAAAAAGTCACAGCAGAATTTCCAGTCCCACATTCTTCCAGAACCTTGCCTCTCTCCAAGAAGAGGTATATTCTATTTAGTCTCCCCTGGAAACAGAATGGGACTCGTGACTGCTTTAGTGACTAGGATGTGGTAGAAACAGTGATTCATGGCTTATGAGGCTAGGTCAGAGAAGGAGATACAATTTCCTCCTGGCCCCTTCTCTTGGAGGGTTTGCCTTCAGAATTGAGCTGCTACGCTGTGAAGAAGTCCAAGCCAACTCTCACAGAGAAACCCCACGGGAAAGCTGAAGTGGAGGAGAATTGAGACTCCAGCCAACAGCCACCATCAATTGCTTGACGTGTGTGTGAACAAGCCTTCAGATGTTTCCAGACCCCAAGCCTTCAAGGCCTCCAGCTAAGACCCCATACATTGTGGGCAGAGACAGGCTGTCCTGCTGCACCTGTCCAAATTCCTGACCCATGGAATCCATGAGCTATTTCCACCACTCACTTCTAGGATAATTTATTAGACAGCCATACTAACTAGAACAGCAAACCGAGCTTAAGACAGGAAACCTTCTTAAAACAGGAACCTTCTAAGGTTCTTTCATTACCTTGGCATCTGCAGACTCCCACTCGTGCTGGGTCACAGTAACAATGCACTGAGACTGGAGGGGCAACCACAGGGATGGTTCTGCTGCCACAGCCAGCTCAGCCATAGGGGAGGCAAAGGAACGGAAAATGGGAAGAGACCTGCAGAAGCATAAGAATAATTGGGAATTGACTGTACAGTGTATAGAATGTAACTTGCCCAACCCTGACCATTTCTAACCTTGATCTTGTGTCTACTAGGACTCTATTTTTGGCATTGGCATTTGATAGTTCCCCTGTCCCTTTGGAAAAAAAAAAAAAAAACACAGGGAAGGAGATATAGCTCAGTGGTAGAGTCTGTGCTTAGCATGCACAAGGTCCTGGGTTCAATCCTCAGTACCTCCATTAAAAAAAAAAGAAAGAAAGCAAGAAGAAAACTATGTGGGGAAGGGAGGCTTAAATCAGCACATCCCCCTGGACCTTAGTACTCCCAGTTTTCTGGTTTCCTTTGGGGTCTTTTTCTCATTTACATACATCTACTCCTTATCGCTTCATTTGCTAAAAACAGGTGGTCTGCGTGGGGGGTGACACCAGGGAGCCGGAGTGAAGGAGAGGGGAGACTGAGACCTGAAAGGCGGAAAAACCAACAAAAGGGCACATTTCTGACGTTGCCATTTTAGATTGTGGAGCATGGTTCCGTGGGGACCTCCTGAGAAGCACACGGAAGTTCTTCCCTGTAGATACTGTTGGCTAGTGTTTGTTGGGCACTAACTGGGCTCTGCATTCCCACTCATTTAATCACCACACCATGAGGTGAGTTTTAATAACCCCCATTTACAGATGACAAAGCTGAGGCTTAAAAAGCTTAAACTGCCCAAGGCCACAGAGCTGGGCAGAGGAGGAGCCCCACCCTTCAACTTTAGTCCCTGTAACTGCCACTCTAGAGCAGCTTCTGCTGTGCAAAGAGGGCAGAGGGTTTCACTGGTTTCTCTCAGAAGCCCTTGGAAAATGCAAAATTGTCTTTTGGGCCTGAAATCAAAAGCCTCTGGGGAAAAAGTCCCCAAATGTACAATAGGAATTATCTGGCAAACTTACCCCCAGGGCTGCCAGCTGGTAGCCCGGCTGAGAAGGAACATTCTCGGGGACCCTTGGTAAGCCTCTCCAGTGGCCATGTTATTTGTGTGATTATGCAGCTAACAAGATTTCACAGACCCACTTGGACGGCAAAACCACAGACCGATGGCAATCCTGGAGCAAAGAACGAAAGTGAGTTTTAGGTCTTAAAGAATCCCTGGCAGGGAGCAAAGTTCCTCATGGCCCCATCACTGTCGCCTCCTTCATCAGTCAGAGTCCTATTCTTAGTTTGAGGTATCTCAGTTGTCACCAAAGAGAACTCAACCGGCTGAATAATTACAGTGGCCCAGAATAGCTCCTCTGATGGGGGAAGAGCAAGCCGACAGGCAGGCAGGCTGACAGGCTGCTAAACTGTTAGGTGAAACTGGGAGAGGAGGAGGGAGATTCTGTGAACTGGGCCTTCCTTTTCTCTCAGGGACAATGTCAGAATAGCTGGTTTGGTTGCAAAAACTTTGCTTTAGTTGGGGAAAAGCAAAATCAAAGTAGAGAACTATGATGCCTAGGTCCAAGAAAGAAAGTCTTTATCCATTTAATGCCTTTTATTCATTTTGCCAGACTTTAAAAATGGAAATAGCTTTGCTGACTTCTTACAAAATTAATATATTTTCATTGTAAAAAAAAAACAAACAAACCTGGCATACAGTCAAGTTTGGAAAGGAAGGTAAAAATCAGCAGGACTCCATTCTCCAAAGCTCAGAGAGACAAACGCTATTCACTTCCTGGTGGGTTTTGTTGTAGCGGTGGTATGCAAACAACTGGTATTCGCTACCCAGAGCTTTCCCCTGTTTCTCCAGGAAAAGTTCACCCAAATTCCTTTGGTGCAAATTCTCTCCCTCTAGTTCCCAGGCTGGCGGTGAGAGATTGCCTCACTCTGGGCTTCCAGTTGGGTCCTTAATGGCTTAAACTCACCAGTGCAGCCCATCCCCCTGGCCGAGGAATTTGGTTCAGGAGCGGTCATGTGACCCAAGCCAGCCCAGCCCCCGTGAAGCTCGTGTCTTTTTCTGGGACGTTGAAACAAAGATGCTTTCTACCTTCCACTGGACACGGATGAGGAGACATGTAGCCCCGGGACTGTTGGCAGCTACCTTGTGATCATGAGAGAAGTAACAACACAGAATGCGGAAGAGAGAGATAGAAAGAAACCTTCCCCTCTTGGAAGTTACTGAGCCTCTGAAAATCCTGCCTTTTCAGTTACAGGAATCAATACCTTACTTTATTATTAGATCAGCTTTGAGTTGAGTTTTCAGTTACTAGCAGCTGGGAAAGTATTCTGCTCAATAGCAGTTCCTTTGGACTTCCTTCTGACATACACCCCCACCACCGTACCCTCACGCATATGGTTTTATGAAAAAATACGGGGTTGTGATATCTTTTCAGGCTGAGAAAAACAGGCCTACATACTGGTGATTTCTAATGTCCTTCGTGCCATTTACAGCTCTACTTAAATGTTATCCCAAAAGAATATGAAAACAAATATATGTATATTCATGTATGACTGAAGCATTGTGCTGTACACCAGAAACTGACACATTGTAAACTGACTATACTTCAATAAAAAAAAAATTTTAAATATCATCCTAGTCAGGCTTTTCCCGACCCACTTAGTCTAAAGTAACTCCATTCCCAGTCACTCTTTATCACAACACCCTTTCTTTCATCATAGCACTTATGCGACTCAACTTTAAAAGTATTTATTCCATGTCACCAACTGTTAAAGTGTAATAAGCTCCATTAAAAATAGAGATAACCTGTATCCCGATTTTATGACAGTATTCTTACAAAGCAGATGTTCAGTAAGTGCCTCTTGAATGAATGAATGAACATCTGAATAATATTTCATGTATATATGACAATTTATTTAAAATACGTTCCAAGTGTTGAGTATTCGGGTAGTTTCCAAGTTTTTGCTCATAAGACTGGTTTGGCTCTGTGACATCTTCATATATTTAATTTCTTCGATTCTTAGTATAAATTTTTAAAGTGGAACTGTTGATCAAAAAGGCAAACATATCTTGAAGGGTCTTGATATATATTTTTATGTGGTCCTGCAAAAAATACATGCCAACTTACACTCCAGCTACAAAGCAAGAGACCCTAAGGCTCCACTTCGTTCCCTACAGATGGAAAATATCTCTTTGTTGTCTTATTTTCATGTCATTATTAGTGGAGTTGAATTTTGTTTCATATATTCATTAGTTATATGTATTGCTTTTTAAGGTAACTTTATCCTTTGCCCATTTTTCTATTGGGATTTCAGCTTTCCTTATTGATTTGAAGGCAGGTTTTTTAAAAGAGTAGATGGAGGGTTTACCTTACATATTTATATTATATCAATATCCAGACATCTGGATCTGAGCCTTCAACATTCATTTGAAGTTAGAAAGTCCAGCTGCAACTTCTGGTCCTCTCCTCGTTGGTGGGCTTCTCAGAGAGGGAAGTGATGGGATCCTGGGGTAGTAGCAGCCAAGGGGCCGCACCTGAGTCTCAAAGATATGGTTGGTGTGCCTACAAGTAACAGGCAGCAGAGAGTAATCAGCAGTCTGACCTGCAGAGATCTTGGCATGGGTTAGTTTATCACGGGGATGTAAATGGCTAGCCTTTGAAAGTCTTACTTGATTTGCACGAGCCAAAAGCTTTAGGTTTGATAAAGTGACTTGAATGATCACAATGAAGAGGCACAGTCCCTCAGTCAATTTCCAGTCACACACGAGCCTCCAAAATATTCTGCTAAGTGAAAGAAGCCAGACACACAAGGTCGCATATTGTATTATCCCATTTATACGACACATCAGGAACAGGGAAGTCTACAGAGACAGAAGGCAGACTTGTGGTTGCCAGAGGCTTGAGGGAGGGCTGTGTGGGGATTAACTGCTTAACGAGAATAGGTTTTCCTTTTGGGGTGATGAAAATGTCTTGGAGCCAGACAGAAGTGATGCTTACCAACATTGTGAATATACTAATTATCACTGAATTGTATACTTTAAAATAGTTAACAATTAATTTTATATTACGTGAATTTTATCTCAATTTTTAAAAAAGAACTTTTATATCTAGTTTTGTTTTTTTTTAAAGGCTTATATCTGTCAAGGACCTACCACATGTCAGGCCCTGTGCTAAACAATTACCTGTATTATAGCATATAATTCTCTCAGTCAACCTCTTGTGAGGTTTTTTATACTTAGCATACAGATGAGGAAACTGAGGCTGAAACAAAGAGGTTATATAATTAGTCTAGGCTCACTAATTGGTAGTTTTCAGAGAGGGATTCAAACACAGGCAGTCTGCTCAGGGGCCAACATCCTCAGTCACTGTGCTTTGTTAATACATTGCTTTCTTCAGATAAATTCTCCCTGAGCTTTGTCAAAGAAGAAAGGACACGGACATACATGGGTGGTAGGTCTGGGCAAGTATTTTTGCAGCGCTTACCCTGGGCTAGTCACTTACGCAGGTTCTGCACTGAACGCTCACAGTCACACGTTGTAGAAAGAAACACTGCCATCTTTACTTTGTAGATGAAGAGCCTGAGGTGCAGGCAACGTACCAGGTCCCAGGACCAGTGAGTGACTGCAGCCGATCAGATCAGCCCAGAGGCCAGCCCTTGCTCTGAACCGAGGATGGAGGTGACGAGCTTCACTCCAGCCTCTCAGGCTCTCTCTCACAGGACCCGTTTCTTCTCTTAGCTCAATAAATCTGTGCAGCAGGTAAGAAAATGACAGTTAGGGAGAAGGCACTGCCTCCTCTTCACGTCCCACAGAAAGAGCATTGCCATCCTTCCACCCAGTTAGTACAAATGTGCAAGCCTGGAGAGCTGGTTTCTGTCCCCCTGTCACATGCGTTATCTATTGATGGATGAGTACTGATTAATTTATGAAATGCTAATTAATTTAGGCCTGAAGAGAAATACAGGGACAGGGATCAGTCCTGTAGCTGGCCTAAAACTATCACCTAATATCCTGTGATGTCCCAGACTACGATTTGTTTCTTTAGGGAGTTTTTCAGAATGCATTTCCCCAGACCAGGTCCACAAATGTGACCTCTGCAATCATCCTGCTAACAAAGGCGGACGCCCAGCCCTCAGAAATCCCATCTGATCCGTATTCAGGAGAGCCTTAGGAGCTAATTTTCTAAGCGACAAAAATTTATTTGCCACCCTCCCCCCAAATCTCTATTTCTTATTCCAACACATTTCAGCTGTAGTAGTCCCAGAGAACAGGACCTGAAGAGATATACTCAGGAGCTCTTTCTAGAGTCAGGTGAAACAGTCTTGCCCATCTCGTAGAGGAAGTTGCAAACCATGCCGGAGAGTGGAGGAGCTCCTCCTGCGTGTTCAGGATGCTGGCGTCCCTTGCGGCAGCATGGATGCTGCACATGGCTTGGGTCTGGGAGGGGATACGGGGAAGAGGAGAGAGAGGGTTCCAAACTCAGTGCTATCACCTGTCACGAAGGCCATATTAGTCAATGAGGCTGGATGGGTTCTATATGGGGCAGCAAACACCCAGCTCCAGCCCTAAGGCTGTCATGCACAGATGGGCACACAGAATTGCCAAATCTACTCCAGATCTACCATTTTAAAAAGAAAAGCCCCAAATCTGGACTTGCATGTAAAATCTGATTTTTAAATTTAAACAATTTTCATCACCCTGTGTAGGCCAAACAAAACATCTTTGTGAACTAGATTAGTTCTATGGGTTCAGGCAACTTGCAAATTCAGTCCTAAAGTGCTTCTCTTTTAAATTGCAAATAGAAACCAATACAACATGATCAACAAACTATTTTGAGAGATCCTACAGGAGGGGCCTCTAGAAGGAAAGACTGGAAGACTGGACTCAGAAGCAGAAACTTTGTTTGGAATCAAAACTATTATACATATAGGCTAAAGGTTCTAAACAAGTTATACAACCGAAGTTATGGATTACTTATAAAACTGGCATAGCCACACCTGCCATTGTTACTATGCTGGGTTGTGGCAAAGAACAAATCAGACTATCAATTTAGGCATTTCTCATGCAAATGAAAGGATTTCCAATGTAAACTTCTGAAAGGCAGAGCATAGGTCATATTCAGTCCATAGTGCTTGTGTTTATTTATTTGTACGCAGATGAACTCAATAAATATTTTTATTTGACTTAGCTTATCAAAATTCCTGCTATAATCCAAATAAAGACAACTAATTTTTAAAGAATATACAGATTTTTTTGTGTGACTATTAAGCATAGTAACTCACATGGTGACTGATGAGCACTAAAACTACTGATCAAAGTTCCCAGAGAGTCAAATTACACGCTAATGTTTAGATTTTTGTATGAGATGCAAATTATTTCTGTCTGGTGGAAAAGAGAAAGACAAATGTTATCATTTACAATTCTGTAGGATATTAACCAGTTTTGTATTTATCTCTGAATTCTTATTCTAACATTCCTTAATTGCTTATATATACCTTGTTCCTCAAATGCCCTTTAAACCAGTCTGAACATCTCATTAAGTAATGGCCTGAATAAACTCTTTTAAGTGTTCATTTTATATTTGCATATATATGGCTATTTTGCACGAGAATCATAATTTTATCCTTGTGAAAAACATACTTTGATATTAGCCTGTCTTTTCCTGGCCAAACTTAGTTCTTGATAGTTTTTCTCAACTAGTTTTACTAATGGTCTCCAGTTTATATCAGTCCTATCAGTGTTGAAGTTTAAAGTGGGCACAATGTTAGAAAATCTTATGTCCCTGACATACTATTGTGATAAAAGATAAACACTGCATTTCAATTGATTTCTCTCTTCATTCATTCATTCATTCATTTCATTTTCCAACAAACATTTCTGGAATACATGCAGGTCACTGAAGAGGATACGAAGATAAATCAGTCTCACACACTCACACACACACTCTCACACACACACACACACACACTCCCTTTAAGGTTGTTCAGAAGTGAGCGGGAACCAGATCTGGACACTCATAACTAGAACATCAGGGATACAGATGAAGGTAATGGAAACTTACGGAAGGAGTCAGTGATAGATTTGACTGGGGGCATCAGAGAAGGCCTGACAGAAAATGTGACATATTAGCTGAATCTGTAAGGATGAGTTAGGATTTTGAAGGACAGTGAAGAAATGGGAAGTGTATTCCCAACAGAGGGAACAGAAGAGAATTCAAGAAATGCACTTTCTTGACAAGTCCTATGAAAATGGAATATACATGGGCTTTGCAAAAGAAAGTTACCTGAAAAAGGATTTAGGGGTCTACTGTTACATAGCAAACTACCCCAAACTCAGGGGCTAAATACAACTCTTGCTTAATATTCCTCATACATCTGCTGATCTAACCTGGACTCAGAATGTTTCTGCTCCACATCCCTCTCTCGCAGCCCAGGAAACAACAAGTTGCCTGAGGAGTTTCCTTCCCTAGGATGGCAGAGGTGCAAGAGAGCAAGTCACATGGTCAGTCCAAAGCCAAGAAGTGGGGCAATATACTCTGACTCTTTAGTGGAAGGAACTGTAAAGTCATATGGCAAAGAACATAGACACTGAGCTGGGTGCAGAACAGACTCCCTGGGCACAGACGGTAGAAAACCTGAATGCCATGATAAAAATTAAACTTTGCTGCTAAGAGACTAGATCTTAATTGTTCTCACCACAAAGAAGAAACGGTAATTATATAATGTGATAGAGGTGTTAGCTAATGCCCAAGTGGTAATCATATTGCAATATGCAAATATATCAAGTCAACAAGTTGCAAGCAGTAAACTTAATGCTATACATCAACAGTATCTCAACAAAAAAATGAAAGAAGTAAACTTTGTTCTAGGCAAGGGGACTTCATCACTGTTTTTTTAAGCAGCAGGGAAACATTCTCAGATCTACGTTAGAAAGACGATTCTGCCTGCTAGCTAGGTGGAGGATGAGAGTTTACAACCAGCTGAACTAGGGTAGTGGCTGTGGGAAAAGGGACAGAGGGACAAATTAAAAATAGTTCTTCAGTAGTGTAAAGTAGGTCAGCATTTGGAGGAAGAGTAAGAAAATCAAAGACACCACTCAGGTTTCTAAATTGGTGAGGTGAACCTACTGAGAGTGATGATACTACTAGCTATTTTTATTGAGCATTTATTTTTTGCCGGCTACTATTACAAACATTTTATGTGTACCATCCTAGTAACGTGCCCCACCCTACACACACACACACACCAAACATGAAACAGTGGTACAGTTTTCTATTCCTATGAGTGAAAAATGAGAGGCTTAGAACAGATGAGTAATTTACCAGATGGTCTATGTTAATAACTGTGAAAACGGGGGTTTAAACATAAAATTGTTTTGATTCCAGAATCTGAGCTCGACAGCCAATATGGGCTGCCTCAGCAGGACAGGGATAATGAGGGAATCACTTCTGGGGGGAACTAACATTTGATTTGGGGAAGGGACTGGATTAGTGACTTTATTTCCTGACACATTATACTATTTTTAAGCAATAAAATGCCAGTGTATTTACTGGTATAAAACATTAAAACATCACTTTGACATTTTAAAATGCCTAAAATTTGACTCATTTACATTTTGGCTCAAAGGTGCCTTCATTTGAAAAGACTCAGAACCTGTCCCTCCCGTTTCAATCAAACCCTTCCAAAGTATCTTGCTATTCTAATCCCCACTTCCGGAGCTTCTAATGAGGTTTATGTGTATTCATCATCTGTTTCCCACAGATCCTTTGGTCCATCTATACTTCCTGTGGTCCCTAATGGAATTGTTTTAGAATCGGGGTGGGGATAGAGAAGGTGTGGGATTAGGAAAGGAGGAAGGGGCGGTTTGGGAAGTTTCTAGTCCAGCTCCAGTCCCACCCTTCCATTTTTTCCTCATTCTCTCCACTCCTCTCTCCTTTTGTCCTCAGAGACAGATCTACTCTCATTAACTCAACACACCTCTCTCTGGATGATTTATATCAGTCAATATCTTTTCCCCAAATCATCCTTCACAGAGAGACAAGCTCAGGACAGGGAAACCTGGACTCGGGCCCTCTGAGGCGGAAAAGCACGCGAGGACAGTGCAGAAGTAATGAAACCACATCTCACTTTTTATTGCACAAAATAAATACCAAAATATTACTACTGCCATTGCTTTCACCAGCTTGGGAAATGTAGATTCTGCCAGTTTTATACCTATACACATGATTTAAAATAAAAGGATGGCAATGAGATGAGTTTATCTCCCTTTCTATTTGCATATATATTTTAATTGCCATTCAGCCTTTTACTTTAAATCTCATTTATTTCACTAATTATTATTTTAAAACGTCAACTATTTTATTTTTATTGGGTTTCTCAACTCTATTATGAGTTGAATTATTTGAATCCCTTTTATTCATTTATTTTCCCTTATTTTTTAAGGTTTTTCTACTCATTACAATTAAACTTACTCTTTATTTAAAACAAAATATAAATATATACACATATGTGAAATATATAAATATATATCAAATGTGTAAAGATTTGTAAATATATGTAATTCTCCCTTCTTTTGGGTCATTCATTCACTCATTTGTTCTTTCCTTCCTTCATTCATTCTTTAACACCGGAAAAGAAGGACCACTGCAGGGGTAGCCCACAAAGCGAAGGGTATTGTGATGGTTAAGTTTTTGTGCCCACTTGGCTGGACTACCGTGGCCAGATTATTTGGTCAAACATTATTGTGGATGTTTCTATGAGGGTGTTTTGGGGATGAGATTAACATTTAGATCAGTGGATTTGCAGTAAAGCAGATTGTCCCCCAGAATGTGAGTGGGCCTCATCCGATCAGTTAAAGGCCTGAATATAGAACAAAGACTGATCTTCCCTGAGCCAGAAGGAATTCTGCCAGAGGCCATCGCCTCTGCACTCAGACTACAAGTCTTTCCTGGTGGTCTGCCAACCCAGCCTGCAGATTTGGGATTTACCAAGCCTCCACAATGGTGTGGGCCAGTTCCTTAAAATAAACCTCTACATACACACATCCTGCTGTTTCTGTTTCTCTGGAGAACCCTGACTAACAGGTATGTGGGCTTTCCCCCTCCCTCTCCCTAGGTTCCTCCCTGGTTCTTCCCATGTCTCTCCTAGTCCCCTCTAAGGCACTAGGCAGAAACAATCCCTCACCTCGGAGGACTCAGCAGAGTCACAGCCCAGTCACCATCAAGATACACGCTGCCAGGGCTCTTCCACCCTCAGGCCTTGCTCCAGCCTGTCAACTGCCAGTCTCTGCATTTCTTTGCCTAAGGGAGGGGGGTGAGGACACCCTCTCCCCCACCAACACATGCACACTTGCACTGAGCAGCCCTCAGTTCAAGTCCAAAGCCAGTTGATGAACAAACAGCCCAGCTCCCCCGCCGCCTGGGTGAAAAGACTCTTGAGACATGTGCTTCATGTCATTCAATGGTAGTTCCTTAGGGGGATTAAGTTCTGGCCACCCATTGCGAAGCTTGCTTTTATTTCCCAAACGACTTACACCCAGAACCCGGTCGTGGGGTCTGCTACCCAAATTAAGATCTCCCTGCCCCACTCCCCACCCCTGCTGGTTCATCCACCAAACAAAATCATGGTGGACAGAAACAGTCAAGTCAGGGATGGGAGGAAGGTTATACTGCAATTCTCTAACCAGGAGAGACCGAGCATGCTGCACATGAAGCAGGACTACCAAGCAGACTCGGGAAGTCTCAGGGTGGGGGCGGAGGGTGCCCTGAAGAGACCCGCTGAGAGTGCAAAACCTCAAATAAGTCCCACATCTTATCCTACAAATCTGTGAGGTTTGCCCTCTGCCACAAGATCTACCCTGCATTTCAACGCCCTCCCCTCACCTCCGAGTAAAATGGATTTTGCAGAAAGACGGATAACATGTTTACCTTGGAGCTTCATGCACGTCATGTTGGTATTTGAGGGCAATGGCCCCCAGTGCTCTAGGATTGATCGTTGGATTAGATCAAAAGGCAGAGAGGTGTTTCCACAATGCAGTTTCAGGTGCTTTTTTCAGAAACTTCTACTGAATGGCCCTCGGAATTATGCTATTGCCCTACATGAGAGAACACAGTAAGAAAGAGATCACCAAAATCCTCCTTGCAACTAAGTGGTCATGATTACATGATGCAAAACGAGACCCCACAGAATAAAAAGGGGGAGGGGAGAGAATTCTGGAACAACTCCCTCGCCCCTCGCCATGGAGCTTCTGAATCAAAATACATACCTTTCACGTCCCATGCCCCACACTGGCCTCCTGGAAGCAGAGGAGCCCTGATAACGTGTAGAGTGAATGCCACACTCACTCATGGTTGCCTCTCCTATTCTGGTATTTTTCCTTCTTTCCTCATTTGCCTAGCACCCATTTTTTCTTACTTGTATTCCACATACATTGTAGGCAGCCTTAAATCCTTCCCAGGACAAAGGAGAAGAACTATAAAAGAGTGGGGCAGGCACTGGTGGTCCGCTGGGCACCTTTGGGACATTCTGGGCAACAGAGGTCCCATGTTCCTGTCTGCACCGCCTAATGCATCACAAGAAGTGCTGAAGCCAGAGTCCTGCTGAAAAGCCTCCTTTCCTCCCTGAGTTCACAAAAGGGCTTATTCCTGTATTTAAAAAACAGACACTAAAATCATACATTTTACCAATGTTTTTTCTATCCACAAGCGATAGCTTTTATTTATGAAATACACAGATTTGAAGCCTGCTCAGAAATTCCAGGGACTGCACTGAATGGTTTATAACTTAGAGCACCCAAATTGACAGAGACAACCAAGGATACTTTTACAATGTAACTCAAGTTACGAGTAAGCTGAATTTCCAACTTAAACTAAAGCACAAACTTACCACCTTTGTGTCAGCTCATATTATAAAAAGCCCTTAACTGAACCAAGACTCTTTACCTTTCCAAAATTCAGGGTATTTTTGATTCATACAAGCCTAAATTCCTAGGCTATCTTTAAATTCTAAACATATTTAGCCTTTAAAGAGTGAATGCAGGAGTATAAATTGATACAACTTTTCTAGGAAGCACTTTGGCAGTAAACATCAAGAGCCGTAAAAATGGTCCTCTGTTTTTACTCAGTCATTCCATTTCTGAGAACCTACCTGCGCAAGAGGACTAAAAAGCTGATCACTGATATACAAAAATAGATTATATGCAAAGAAGTACACTTTATGTAAAAGGAAGTAAAAAAACTGGAAACAATCCAAACAGCCAACAAGAGCAGAACTATCTACTTATGCAGCAGCAGTCACGGGATCTAGGATTCTGTCCTATTAGCGATGATAGTGCATGAGTTTTAACTACCTGAGCGCAACGCTCAAATAGAAAAAGTAGGAAACAGAACTGCACAGCATACTCTCAGCTACAACATGCCCAGATATCCACCAATACATAACTGGAGGAAATGCACCAAAATTATCTGAGGGATGGGACTGTGGGTAATTTTTAATTTTCTTTTTCACGTGTCTCCATTTTCCAACGTTCAGCAATGAGCATGTCCTCACTTTTATGATCAACAATTGAAATAAAAACCTGCACTAAAAGTAACAAGTAGTGTAGAAATCCACCACAAAGCATCTTACTGATTGCCATGTCCTCCTTTTTATTAAGTTATAAAACTGTTGTCAATACACACACTTTTGGAAATGTCATTTTCTCGAGTATCTGCTTTTGTGGAACACGTGGTTTTAAACAAACAAAATAATCCTATACCAACTTCTTGGTCTTCAAGCCATTTAGCACTGATAGCTAAACTACCAAGTATAGCTATTATATACATAGTCAGAATTTATGCAAAATATTGTAAAGACAAATGCCTTGAAAAGATGACATGGTGCAGAGAAAATCATAGCTATTAAACTGGTATAAAAATTTAGTCAAAATGTTTTAGTCCATTATGGCTTCGCATAAAGCTCCAAAGGAAGAAAATTTAAGACACTTCTCATCAAAGGCACTTATAGAGTTGTACTAAAATACTTCTTTGAATTTCGTTTGAGTCTGACAGTGTTTTTATTTGTTTTTTCACGTTCTGTCTCTCATTGAAACTGTCCTTGAAGGCAGCTATTAATGAAGAAAAATAGTTATCATTTCTTAATATACATGTTAAAAATATGCAAACAGAATTAATAGATTTTGGTCCACTGAAGCAGGTAACAGTATCAGACTGTAGTGTTTCTCTTAATTCTGAACAAAAAGCCATTAATTCCCCAGACCCAGTCCCACAAGTTCTGAGTTTGCCCTGGCTGTCCCCTGGGCTCCCTCGAAGGTGCCACTACATCTCCATGGTGTGTGGTAACTGGACAGAACCCTCCATCCTCCCACAGTTGGTGGGAGCGCTGCTCTGAGGTGGCGGCAGCAGTGGGGTGCAGACGAGTCAGTCCTTGGGCATCTATAATTCCGTGTCCCGGTATCGGGAAGGCTGGCCATAGTAACCGCGCCTTGCGTGTTCTGACAGCTGCTGGCGGTATTCTTCCTCCTCGGCGTCACTGCCGTAACTGCCTCTGGGATCCTGATAAAGTCTGGCAGGACCTTTCTGAGGCTCGGGAGGCCTGGAACTAACAAAGTAAGAGGGTTACATGCAGCCCAAAGCTTGTCTGGGCTCTGACTGCCGGTGCAGGTGCGGCGATGCTCCAGGTTCACAGAGCAGTGGGAGTGAGAATGGGAGGGACAGGTCAAGGCCAGTGCCCACCTGGGCAGCAAGAGGGGCGGCCCGCCAGGTGCTCTCTGACCTAAGAACTCTCCAGCTGGATGGGGTGACTTCCCACCCCTGAGCTCAATGGCTACAAGCTCACCCGGAAGGGCGAATTCTCTGCCAGTTTCAGCCACATATACCACATCCTTTTTGTTGTCAGGGGCCACCTGGGCCGCTGTGCCACCGTTCAATTGGTAAAGAAGAAATTTGCCTCTAGCTCTCTATTGCTGTAAAACTAGACTCCAGTTTCTAGTCAGAATAGCTGCAAGAAAATCTGATTTTTTTTTTCTTTTCTCAGAAGCAGGAAATAATCCAGTGTAAAACCTCCACAGAAGACACTGTGATAATTACCAGTGCTTATGAAGCACTTTAAATAGAGAGCATCTTACCAACACTGGTCAACTGATTGTCACCTTCCCCTCAGACCACAGCTCAGCACAAGTAGCCTGACTTTGTTAGGTGACGCAAAGGAATGAAGGAGCCCAGCTAAGAGTCAGAAAATATTAGCGTCTAAGTGCCAGGAATTTTGCCCATGTGCCGTCCTAACACAATTTAACACGCCTCTGCTCCAACGGGTCTAAGGGGACTGACCCTAAAGGGTCTAAGGGGAAATGTCTATGACTACACTGTGTCGGTTTTAGCGCACAATCAACACCACCATGAAATTTTGACTCTATGATCTTTATAATTAAATTTGATTGAATTAGTAAACAGTTGGCCAGGAAACACACACACAAAACCCTTATTACATTGAAATGTAAGTGAATAAAAATTTTTGTAGGCATCCAAATCCTAGACAAGCTCCCTTTTTTTAGACGGATACCCTCCATGCAGCCCTTACCTTGTGTACTGGGGCAGACCGGGGTCCGGCTTGTGTGTTTTAATTGGGACTGCATAGATATCAGGATGCTTCTGAGCAATTTCAATCTGTGGTGATTAAGGAAAAAAAAAAAAAAAAAAGAAAGAAAGGAACAAGAGGGAAGGGATGAATGACTAGACCGTCAGCTTGCTCATATCCTGCTGGTCCCATTTTCTAAACCCATTTCAAAGAGAAGAGGGAAAACAGAAGCAACTCTCTAGTTTCCAGGGTTGTGTGTGACGCCTAGTGGTCCATGTCAAATAAGAAAAATGTTTAAAAGTAATGAATTCTGTCACATGCTACAACATGGGTGAACTTTGAGGACACTATGCTAAGTGAAATAAGCCAGTCATAAAAGGACAAATATTGCATGACTGCACTTACATGAGGCTGTCAAATTCATGAGACAGAGAGCAGAACAGTGGTTAAGGGGCTGGGGGAGGGGGTACTAGGGAGTAACTTTAATGGAGTTTCAGTTGGGGAAAGTGACAAAGTTTGGGAGACGGATGGTGGAGATGGTTACACAACAATATGAAAGCACTTAATGCCACTGGACACTTAAAGATTGTTAAAATGGTAAATTTTAAGTTATGCATTTTTAGTGCCAAAAAAAAAAAAAAGGAAAGAAAGAAAAAGGCTCAGAAGCACTGCAATTGTTGTGACAGACTTAAATGAAGAAAATTCCCACATCCACTGGGAAGAACAGGCTCCACAGACCTTTACTTAAATTCTTCTTTGACTTCTAAAAGGTTTTATGTGCACACAGCACAAAAATTCAAACAACACCCAAAAGAACAATCTATGGGCCTTTCAATTTTAGCACCAAGGTTTGCTTGATTTCTAAGGCAAACCTGGGAGCAAATTAAATCTCACTCAGCAAACAAACACAACAGGTGTGTTCATGAAAAATAACTTCAAAGAGGCACCGATTCTCTCGTCTCTCTTCCCTGTGCCAGAACCCGATATAAAGTTCCAAAGTACGAAGAGCAGAATCTTATTCACCTACAATGGTAGGTTTTCTCGATTGGAAGAAAAATGGACGCCCTGACAGGTGGCAATCTGGAACTGACAAACACTGAGTGTGCCTTTGGTATCATGCACATGAACATCCTTTTCATGTCTGTGGCAGTGGCAAAAGGACTTTGAATCATTACACTGCAATAACACTGCTTTAAAATTCTTACTGTTGGCACGCTAAGGTGACCAAGTGGTCAAAAAGCAATTACCCTTGCATTCTGTGCTTCTTGGAGCTCTTGCATTCTCTGCAACCTGGCCTTGTGATCCATCTTCTCAAATATTTTTACTTTGCCCAGGACAGACTTGGGAGCGTTGTCTTGCTCCTCACCGCCCTCTCCCGCCTCCTCACTCTCTGGGGGAGGGATGGGAGTGGAGGGCTTCAGTATGGGCCGTCCAAAGGCAGGTTTGGCTGCAATAGGAGGGGGACAACCTTTGGTAGATGCCCCGGCAATTTCATTACCGGCAACCGCTGAGGGATTTGACTTGTATTCGTAGGATCTGGAGAAGTCAAAGGAGTCTTCTCTGTTTGGGGTTTTGGCCTGCAGAGAGCAACGCATAGTTTTACCTTGAGCTTCTGATTTATTTTCAGACATCTATTAGTGATTTAATACACTCCATTTCCTGATCAGTTTCCAAAGGTGGTCAACAAATTCCACTCCAACAAGGAATCAAATAGAGCAGGGCACGCGGCCACTGGTCTGGCATCCGGAGCCCTACCTCACTTCCTACAGAAGAGAATTAAGAGTTTGAGGAAACCAGGAGGGTGCTGGGGACGTGCTGGGAGGCCCACGTGTGCCTGAGGTGGAGCAGACCTCATTTTGTACCAGAAGAGATGAGAATTTTGGAGAAGACCTCCGAAAAAGTCTGGCTTCGGGATGGAAGAGTGGCTCCTGAGCCCACCCAGCCTGAGGGCGCGTGCGCTGGCCCGGAGGGTAGGCCCAGGTCCAGCCAGAGGTGCCTGAGCCTGGGGCGGGGAGCGGGGAGGGCAGCAGATCACGCTAACAGCCACTTTTTCTTCATAGTTTCATCCCAGGCCTGCTTGTAAATTTTCACGGATCTATTTTACGAGGTCACTAATTACTTCTCAGAGCTCACACAATTATTATTTTCTTCTTAGCCGAAGTATTGAGTTACAGAGAGAAATTTTATTGGCTTATAAGGAAAAGCCTATAGCTATAGCTTTGATTCTGAGATGGGTAAAAAAAAAATCACATGACATATGCCCATGGGTCCCTACATTGATTTCTGGATAATATTAAAAAAAATCAATTAGATGGTCCTCATAATGAGAGGCATCATAAACAATGGTGGTGATTGTTTTTCTTAGCAAGTCACCAGGAAGGATTTTAGGGGGCATCTAAATCAGGTTGTGGGAGGAAAAATTTAACTGGACAGAAAAAGAAAAACAGATTCTGAGATAAGTGATTCTGGGCATGCAGTCTTCATTTAACTTTTATTCTTTCTACATACATAAACAACAAAACAAAATGAAATAAACACTAGTAGTCTTAAAATTGTACCCTCTTCTAAAACTGCCTTTCCTGTTTTTTTTTTTTTTTTTTTTTGCTTTTTCCTAATTTTTGGCTTCACCCCAACCCGGTGAGTCAAAAACACAATCCAACGCCATCTTATTGTGCATGCTCCTCCCTGGCTACGCGGGGAGCTCCGGGGGCGGTGGCTTCCTCCTTCCCAGCCTGGGCTTCCCAGCCACGTACCTTGGGCGGCTCTGGCTTGAATGCCGGGGGCGGGCTATTGTCCCTAAGTTGATCTCTGCTAGCAGCCCTCCTCATCTGAGCTCGTGGCTCTGGGCTGGATTTCCTTATGCTCTACAAGACACAAAGGTTCATTCACAACCAGAACATCCCAGCAGAAAGAAGAGAGTGCTCAACTGCTTTGCTGGAGTTCTGCAAACTTGTGTGAATTCAGAAGTAGAAGTTCGTAACTTAGGTAAGATGAGATAGTGAGTGACCCAGTGCTTCTTTACTGAAAAGGCAGATACCAGGCATATTCTCTTACTGATAAGTGCTTGAGATATGTTTTTCCAAAACTAGACGCATGTCTCTCCTCTAAAGTACAAAAACAAAAGGTCTTTCTAAAGTCTAAAATCTCTTGTCACTGACAGCTGTTAACACTCTACAGCATTAGCTGAGCTGTATCTGCAGACATTCAAGAGTTAACTTATTGTTTACAACTTGTCTGGCAACATTTACTAATTTTCTTGTCATGGTGAGCTGTTCCTCTTTTCAACTTATATTTTTGGTACTTCTATTTCATAAAGAATAAAATCACTCACCAAAATAAGGTAAAATGCTACAGAGAAGTCCTCAGCAATAATTATCCAAATATAGATGGAGAATCTCATCTACAAAGATTATTATCCCAGTGTTCTGTGAGGTGCAACTAACAATGCTGGTCCTAACTCAGTGCCTGTCGATGTGATTTCTAGGGTCACAGAAGCTGTTTATTCACTGGCCCTCGGATGCACAGCACACAAGATCAGACATACAATCGATCAGGAACTCAATTGAAAAATGGAAACACAAGAGAGAAGGAAACTGATGGGGAAACACTCAGGAGTTTTAGCAAGATTAGAAAAGTTAAAGGTAGGGTGGAGAAGACAAAGCCAGGATACCTAAGAGTACAGAGAGGACCTAATCAAAGGTTACAAGTAAATACAACAATATTGTATTTAAAAAATAACATCCTGCTTGTAATTTGGACAGCTGGGCCCGACATCATGACATCATGCCCGAGGGCATCGGTGTGATGAGTGCTGATCGCTCAACCTCTCCCAGTGCTCAGTTCCTGCCCCTCCTCTTCCCCACGGACCACAACCGCAACCACACAGGCTTTGACCTGGAATGAGAGGCTCCCGAGATGTACCTGCTCCAGCCCTTAGGAATACCTTCCACAGCACCCTGAATAAGCAGCTGGCCAGAGGATTTCAAGGGCAACGCCAGAACCTGCTCCTCCTGCCTCGCCTCACCTCCTCATGCGGCACCGGCTCTGAGGAGCGGGTGACGGAAGACACCAGCGGCTCCTCGGCTGGCTCGTCCAGCTCATTGTCAGTGTAGGCGCCTCCTTCGCCGTCGGTGTCTTCAAAGTCACTGACGAGGCGGCTGTCGCAGCTCAGATAGTCCGCGCCCATGGCGGTTAAGTAGGACATGCGGTCTTCGGGGTCGTCATCCATCCCTTCCATCTAGAGGAATTTGTTTCGGAGGGTCAGTGGGATCTGATATGGCCCCTGGGAGTGAGGACTCAAGAGAATTCCCAAGGGCACAGCCAAGTGACAGAAACCTTGACTTGTTCTAGAAAGCAAAGTCACCTTTATTCTCCTGAAATCAACTTGGCTTTAAATTCCTATGTTAATTTTTGTGCAGGGACCCAAATTTGAAACCTCTTCTTGCTACCAACCGTCCTTTACACTGCTACCGACCCAGGCTTCCTCAGACCGTTGCACTTTTCTTCCAGAATCTGGCTGCCCTCCAGCTTTTTTCTGTTGTTCTCCTAGTAATATGTGCACACTGCCCCGAGCTGCACGCCTCTCTCCTCACCCACTAGATTCTCAAATCCTTGAGGGCAGAAGCTCTGTCCTGCTCAACCTGTTCTCAGCGTGGAGGCTAGCGCACAGCCTCAGCGGGTATACGCAAACACTCAGTGGATACTAGATACTCTTACTAAACACGCAGTTTCTAAAGAGCAAGACTAGGACTAAACCATCTAGTTGGTAACTGAGGCACTTCTGCAACAAAATCGTACCTCTACCAGCTCACAAACTACCCCAATTCAGCTGGACTATGGCATACCAGCACCAACAGCTCCTAGAACCACGGAGAACTACATGCTTTCTCTCCACTTCCTCCCTGCAGTGGGGCTGTGTGTAGACTCCCTCCACAGCTGAGACGCCAGCCGATGGTAGAAGCCTATACAAGGGTCCCAGCGCCCTCTCATCACCCACGCACACTCCTAGAACACATTCTCTGCCAACCTTCTGTCTAAGCCAATGATTCCAACTCCATTAGTTTTTCTTCTATTGATTTTTAACCATTTTCTCCACACCCCTCAGCCTCGCCTCTCACCCCGACTGAGTTTCCCGGGTCCTTAGTAAGCTGTGGAGTTCAGCACAAGACCTTGTAAGCTCTGATTAGTGTGCTTGGGACACGACACTAGTTACTACATTAAAAGCAAAGGGAAGTGAATGTAGGGCTGCACAGATCACATTCTGCTTTTCTTGTAAAAGTCCCTTCAATTTATTACTTTTTCAGAGAATTTATAAATGTTCAAACAATTAACACATATGTTGGGATCACTTGAAATGGGCCCGGTTTTACTACATTCACTACCCTCTTTAAAGAAAACTCAGAACACAAACTCTCACATCGTAGCAGAGGATCTGTGCCACATACCTTTCCTTCGGAGACCCAGACTGCTTCTCCTTGCTGCTGCTGAATCGTGTCCTTCAAGCTGCCAAACCAGCTATCATTGGCTGAATTTAGGTTGATTGTAGCTATAGAAATGTAAACCAAAAGGTGCGCATCAATTTCCAGAGAAATGTTTATTAGAAATCCTATTTGACATAACTTATCCTAACTTGTTATATAAATTAAACTTTGGCAAATGGAAGAGAAAGTTGGCACATATTTGAACACTAAATCCTTTCGGTTGAATGTAATTCAACTATTACCATCTAGTTGTTGGAGTTTTCATTACAGGTGGATGCTATAAAGCTAAAAATGGATTAATTTCTTTCCAGAATGCCTGTTTTTCAAAAAAGCCACCTTTTAAAAAATACGTTTTTAAGAGTGTTTTCAGGAGCAAAGATTACAACATCTAAACCAAATATAAAACTACCGTATTTTAAAGATCAATATGCAGACATGCATATTATAAATAAGAAAAATATATACCATTGTACTATTGTTTATCTCCAATAAAAAAACTAAAGATAATTTTTAAATGTATATCATTTTAATAGGCTTAAACATTTTAGAGTACAAATACAGATTAACCAAACTCCACAGGTGTGTATTCATGGGCTATACATTTTCTATTCAGAACAAAATATCTCTCACATAACAGCACTTACTATAATTGACCAAACACTTTTCCAAACATCTTACATGGATTAGTTCATTTCATGCTTGAACAAACCTTGCCATGTAGGTAATGCTATCTATCACCCCCATTTTACAGATGAGAAACTGAGGCACAGGGGTGAAAGTAACTAGCCCAAGGCCTCGCACCAAGCAAGTGGAGAAGCCTAGATACAAACTCAGAAGTTTGCTTTTAGGGTCTATGGTCTCAGTTACTACATGACACTGTCCATCTGAAAACATGAATTTAGCTGGGGCGTGCGGTGGGTGGGTAATAGCTCAGTGGTAGAATGCCTGCTTGGCATGCACAAGGTCCTGGGTTCAAACCCCAGTGCCTCTCTTAAAGGAAAAAGAAGAAAAAAAAATTAAAACCATGAATCTAGAGCACCAATATAAAATATCAATCAAGTAAAAGACATGTGATTGTTCTTAAGCAATGTGTATTTATGAACCTACTGGAGATAAATCAGACAAGCAAAATTGGGCCTAAAATGATCAAACTGCAGGTAAATTAGGATTTTTAAAAACTACATCATCATGTCCTTTTATTAAGGGGTATTGCACTATGTGTCACCCAAAAGAAAATCAGAGCCTGTTGGTAAAAGTTGCTCCATCTATCCTGAAATCTACATAATTCTCTATAAACAGCCAAAAAGAACTAGTAAGCAAATTTTGTAAGCAATTATGCTTCAGGTTTTCTTCCTAGTAACATACAGCATTGTTTCACTTAAAACGTTCTAACAATGACCTTGGAAAATCCTGAACGAGCTTACAATTTCCTTGGTTATTAATTATTTACAGCATTAGAATAAACTGATACCTTGGACAACTCAAGGAAAATTAACCTTGATTCCTTGGACTTTTGTAAAGTTTATTCTGTTCCTGGTAACAGAAGTGAGATTGTGCATCCCAGAGACAAAATGAGTGATTTGCACTAAATGTACATAGAATATTCTGCTGCCTTTTTAAGTTTTACGTTGGAGTTATCTGAGATGAGTAGTCTGTTTTTATCATAAGGATAACCTCAAGTTAAAAGGGCTACTTGTGAAATGCAGAAAATATTTTTATGCCCCCAATAAGAAAGTCAGAAAACCTCTTACTGAATTCACATTGAGTCAAGTATATGAAAAAAAAAGCAAAAAAAGCTTTACAGTGGCTGATTTCCTAAGCCCTATTAAAAAGAATTTCCAACTAAGTTGTTAGCATCCAACTCAAGCACTTGACCTCTCTTTTAACAAGCGAGTGCACAGCTATGATGCTGCCTCCCCTTCACTTGGGATCAAGTTCCTTTGGTTTACTGTTGGCTTTTGCTTATTACACTTTTCAGATTCTTTGATTTCAAGCAATACTAGTTAATTACTGTTGTTCCCAACCTCTGGGCTAGACCTGTGTCCCCTTGGATAGGCTAAATATATCTCTCAAACTCCAGAAAGTGAAATACTGAAAGATCTTCACTCAGTCTCCGTCTCAGCCAGGATCCTGGGATTCTACGGGCGTCCATTCCCAGCCCTGGCACAGGTGTACTCAGAGCTCCTTCTCCTTCCCCAGCCGGGGAGGTTGAGAAGCACCAAGAGCAACAGTAGAAGGTGATGTGTAAGGCTGTAGGGGTAGGGGGAAATCAGGAGTGACTGCTAAGGGCCATGAGGTTTCTCTTCAGGGTGATGGGAAAGTTCTAAAATTGATGGTGAGGATGGCTGTACATTTTTTAATATACTAAAAAACTACTGAATTGTACACTTTAAGTGGGTGAATTATAGGGCATATACATTAAATTTTAATAAAGCTGTTCACATTCAGGGACTCTCTCTAAATGGGTAAGCATCAGCCAAGGTGCCCAGCCAGGGAGCATGGCAACTTCCGTCTGCTTCCCGTGGTCATCAGCCTCTACGCGTCCTTGGGAAATCAAGCACTGCCTACTGCAGTTTGGGTTCTTTTTGGCTGATACAGGATTCATCACTCCACCCCAAGCCTTTTCAAAGACTGTACTATGACATAGAAAATTTCTTTCACAGTATGTTAAGACTGAAAGATAAAAAAAAAAAGTATAAAATAGTATCACTAATGAATAGCATTTGTTCAGCATTTCCAAAGTCTCAGAACCAAACTGTACAAACTTCACATTAGTGAAACCTAGGAGAAGTGCTAGTATATTCTGTGGTACTTGAAAAAATCCCACAAATTCACAAAAAGGGTGGCCCTGCTTGGGTCGCTAAGTCCCCATTACCATTTCCGTGGTCTTTAAACCACGAACTGAGTGCTTCAGGAATTCCAAGAAAACACGTAATTTAAACTTCATGTTCTCAAAAATAACTTTTGCAACATGTACATGCAAATGTGTTCTACAATAAATTATTTTTAAACGACGGGGGAGGCTTGGGCAGCCTAACATTTTACATTTATGTTGACAGGTTAACTTGCTTTGGGCCAAAATCTCAGAATAAAGCTTCCCTTGTCACTGCCACTTAATTGAGAAGCACCTTGAGTTTGCAAGGAGAGCCATTTACTTTAATTTCTTTTTTAGTTTAGTTTAAGTTTTATATTAGCTTTAGTTTAGTTTATTAGTTTATTTTTTAGATAAAAGGCATTTTATTACGTTGTAAAAATAGTAACGGATATACGTAAAAAACAAAAGGAAAAATAATTTATACTTTTCAAAAACAACCAAGACACAATTTTTTTTAACTGAAGTATAGTTGATGTACAGTATTATATAAATTACAGGAGTACAATAGAGTGATTCACAGTTCTGGAGGAATTATACTCTATTTATAGTTGTTATAAAGTGTTTGCTATGTTCCCCGTGTTGTGCAATATATCCCTGTAGCTTACTTCATATCTAATAGTCTGTAAAAAGGAAAAAAAATGACTAAGACATGACAATAAGCATAACAGTACAAAAAGTAAATCAACAAGCACTAGTAATGCTAGTTTTCTTTTAATTTTCTACGATTAATGTCATACTAAGCCCTAATTTGTCCTATATCTGAAATACTAACAACACACTAACAGTTTCTATAAACCTTCAGTTCTTCTACTTGATGATTTTTATTGCAACCCTAAAGTAACCTTTAAAGTAACTTCAGGGAGAGCCATTTTAATACGGTCATAATTAAATACTCATCTTTGGGAAATGGGATTTTCCTGCTACTGTGCAAACAAAGAAAAAGAAGGATATTTAGCCTGGTGACATCATTGGAACACAATCCTTGATTTTGAATTACTGCGATCATCAAAGTAGCTCTGCTATTCCTACTTATTAATTCTTTAAAATTCCATAAAGTTAAAGCCATTAAAAAAAAGCTTTGATTCTGGCCATGGTGCACACAATCAAGTCAAAACCTGGTCAGGCTGAGTGAGACACGGGGCAAAGAAAGTGCTCAGTGGGGACATCCACGCAGTTTCCCAGAGCTAAACCGAGAAGTCTAGAAGGTTACTGTGAAAGGCCAGCTAGTAGACAATTGGGGACTGTTGGTAAATTACTCGGCACCCTGCCCCATTCATCCTGAAGACCAATTAATTCCATACTAAAGGCTGGCAACCTATGACGAGAGTGGGTCACTTAAAGTTCTAGACGAAACTGGACACTCACAGCGTCTATGTTTCCATGCCAGCCCCCGACTTGAGTTATGCTGAAACCTCTATCTTTTTGATTAGCTTACGCAAGAAACGGATTAAGTGGGCCAGAGACAGTTCTAATTAAGTTACAAACATGTATACCTCGCTTGATGCTGGCCTCCGGCACACACAGCTGGGTAATGGTCAGTCCCTGCCTTCAAGGATCCCTTAATCTCTTAGTGGAGCTGAAAAGGAGTTGTTAAACCCTTGTACACACATGGGCTCCTTCTGATCCTCGATCAGATGCAGCCAGCCCTTGTGGCCTGTGCTCCAAAAAGCCAACGATCAAACTCAAAGGTAGAAGAAGGGAGGGTCCCAGCATCACCGGCTGCCTCCTTCTCCTCTGCTCTCCCCTTCGCAGAGCTAGTCATTTTCATAGGTAGTGCAAATGGATTCAGTTACTCAAACAGGTCGCATTCTTACATCGCTTTACTTTCATAATAATCGTAGCAGTAGGTCTTCATTTCAGGAACTTTAAAAAATATTCTATTATGGAAAACTATAGACATATGCAAAAGCAGAGAGAACAGTTTAATGAACTCCTATGAACACATCAGTGCAACAATTATCAACTCTTGGCTGGTCTTGTCCATAGCCCCACCTACTCTCCCCACCGAAGATTATTTAAGCAAATCTCAGACATCATATAAGGTCACCTGTAAATATTTTATTTAGCGTACATTCCTAAAAAATAAGGATTCTTTAAAAAAAAAGTCACAATATCATTACCCTAAAAACAGGAGTACTAAATCCTTCATATCATCCAACATCCAGAGTGTTCAAGTTTCTATTTCAGGGACATTTGTAAATAATGAAACCAAGTTCCTATCACTTTGCAAGTTAGTGCACACATGGATGGTAAGCAGAGAACAATGACACAGTCCATGACCAACGAGGGTACTCGGTGATACAGGCCAGTGTGATCACTAGCCTTGCAGTCTCACACAAAAATCTCATCAAAATGACCAATTATTGTGTATTATGGATCTTTACGATCATTTTCAGTCAGGATTATAAAGTTATATAAACAAACACCATGAGTCCAGTATACTTATTCTACAGGATTAGCTACTTTCCAAGGAGTCATGAATAGGATTTCAGATTACTATTCCCCACTCTGATGATTTTCCTATCCCTTCCATTCCACAATTCTCTATTTCTCACTATACACTTACATGTATACATTACAGTACACATTCTCACTTACCTGTAAAAAGATGTGCACAAGTTTTTTTAAGCTTGTTGGCTTGATCGAATAACTTTCGAGAACTTTTGTTGGATGATGGATTCAACCTCTGTCTCATGGTTTTGACACCCTGTCTAGAGTCTGGGTTGAAAAAAACCACAATCGGGAACCACTGAGTATAATTCAGCAGGTCCACGGCTTTAGGAGTCACATCCAAGAGCGCATGCTTATCCTGTTAGAAATGGGGAAAAGTTTCGTAAATGGGTATGTAAAGTCACAAAGACTTTCTTTGTGACAACAGTCTGTAATAAGGCTGCAGCAGATAAAACGCGCCAATTTAAATCAAAAAGCAGGAAACATTTCCCTCCACATTACATCCATTTCATATTGCCAGTCTATTAGAACTTTTGAGAAAATGAATCAACAGATTATTTGGTATAATGCTCAGAACTCAGAACCAACACCTCAGCGCCACAGAGCACCACCTGGTTTCCACACAATGAAACAGCTCATATTTATATTCAGCTTTTATCATTAATATTTAATAACTATTAAAATATAGACTCTATTCTTAAAAAGACTACAGCAAACCATGACCCAATTCTTTCTGACGACATGGCCTTCAGGTGAACTTTCTTACCTGTTCAATAATTTGCCTCACAGTATTTAACCGCACCACCCCACTGGATTTCTCAGATCCTGCGTCTCTTGGTTCAGTTTCTGAAAAACCAAAAAAAACAAGTGGGAACTGAATAGTATTTTAGAAATCAGTGATAACCAAGTCCTCCAACCTAGCATGAGCAATTCAGCAATGACAGGACACCTGACACTCAGTGTCTCCTAATGAGAGGCAGTGGGAAGGACCCACCCTGTCTGCTTAATCAGAATCTAACCAGGGGAAACAGCCAGGCCTACAGCGAACATCCTATGAGACAAGGGGCGTGTACCCTTCAAAACAATTTAGGAAAAGGAAGAGACTAGAAAGACAAAAAAATCAAATGTACTGCATATTCCTTGGTTGCATTCTGAATTAAAAAAAAATAACAAGCTATAAAAGACATCATTGGGACAACTGAGGAAATTTGAAAAATGGACTATATACTAACTAACATTGTGTTAGTGTTAAATTTCTTGGCTGTGATAATGGTATTGTGGCTGCGTAGGAGGAGAATTAGGAGATTCACAGAGGTAGACAGTGCTACAATGCCTGAAACTTAAACTTCCAAATAGCTCAGCAGAAAATGTAGGACGTGCGTGTGTGTGCGTGCGTGCGTGCGTGCGTGTGTCTACGTGGGGGAGGAGTGTAGACGGTAAAATATTTACAACTGGTGACAGTGACTTCAGGTAGAGGGGATGTGGGTGTTCACTATTTTTTCATTTTTTCTGTATGTTAGATATTTTTCAAAATGAAAATTGAGGGAGAAAAACATATCACTGACAGACTTACTAGCAGTTTGGAACAGGTCAGGCAGCTCATTTGCCAACTTCTCCAGTGCTATATCTGCTATGGGGCCAAATAAGACCACAGGTCTCTTGAAACCAGCTGAAATGAGATAAGAAGAGCCATGAAAACACCTACATGTCTTCAGCTGCTGAGATAAGAAGCAGAAGTATTTCACAGGCTACTGATAACACAACTAAATCAAAGAAACTGAGTGTTCTCCTACCTCTAATTCAGACCAACTCTTTTCTGCAGACTAGACCGTCACTCCCCTCACTATTACAGAAGATAAACTTTTACACAGAATATATAAACACTTTCTGAACGGTGGTATTAAAAAAAATGACTGAGGTTGTAGAAATATGAGTTTCCATAGCTCACTTTTTATGACATGAGTTTGCATAGCTCACTTTTTTTTATAAGTCTTACTTGATGTTTAAATAAGATCCTAACTCTGTACGTTGGCTTTGGTCTAAGTGACATAGAATGTGAGCATTAATGTCTAAAAATGAAGAAAAATAGGCTCAGAGCCCAGCTGGATCATTTCCTGGCCCCACTTGGCTTCCTCACCTTCTCGAAGCAAAACCCTCTCGTAAGCCGGGAACTTGGTGCTGACTGACACCGCGGCTGTGAGGTCTTCCCGACTCTTCCGTAAGTTCTTCTTCACACCGGACCTCTGGCCACGCATTCTCCAGAAATCTGCCCTGTCCCCAGCGCTGTCTCTCTGGGCGGTCTGCACGCTGGCCATTTGTTCCGCTCTGAGAGAAGAAACCAGGGGAAGGAAATCTCTCAAGCTGGGAAATGCACAAATGTGCGTGTCACTGACCAGATCCAGTCCATGTTTACTGATGGACTGGGATTGGAGAAGATGTGGCTTGACAATGGGCAAGTTTCACAGGGTGAGAAATGCAGGGACTTTCACTTCTGGTTGGAGGCAGAGAAAGGCTGGCTGCACACAAAATCCAGCAGAAATGGCTCAGTAATTAATAAACATGCTACCATGGCTCATTCTGTTAAGCTGGTATGCAGGCATACCCTGTCTTACTGCACTTTGCTTTACTGTGCTTTGCAGATACAGTGCTGTTTTTTGGTTTTTAGAATTTTTTTTAACAAATGAGAGATTTGTGGCAACCCTGCATTGAGCAAGTCTACTGGTTCCATTTTTCCAATAGCATTTGCTCACTTCATGTCTCTCTGTCACATTTCGGTAATTCTCATAATATTTCAAATTTTTTCATGATTACTATATTTGTTATGGTGATTTGTGGTCAGTGATCTTTGATGTCACTATTGCAAAAAGACTATGACTTACTGAAGGTTCAGATGATGGTTAGCATTTTTCAGCAATAAAGTTATATATATATTATTGAAATATAGTCAGTTTACAATATTGTGTCAATTTCTGGTGTACAGCATAATACTTCAGTCATATAGGAACATACATATATTCGTTTTCACATTCTTTTTAACTGTAAGTTACTATAAGATACTAAATGTAGTTCCCTATGCTATACAGTATAAACTATCTGGCAATAAAATATTTTTAATCAAAGTATGTAGATTTTTTTTTTTGGACATGTTATTGCACTTAATAGGCTGTAGTATAAACATAACTTTTATATGCACTGAGAAACCAAAAAATTTGTGTGACTTGCTTTATTGTAATATTTGCTTCATTGTGGTGGTCTGGATCTGAACCCGCAGTATCTCCAAAGTATGCCTGTACAGTAAACAAACCTGAAACCCTTGCCAAACTAGTTAGCTTTTTTCCCTTTTCTCCCCATTGTCAGCCAACCAATGAGTGTTCACTGGGGTGTGTGAGCCTCTCTCCAGGATGAGGGCTAGACACTGGACAAGGGTGGCATGCTCGTGTGCTATGGCCACATGGTGTCTGCTCAGGGGCTCAGGGCAGCAGACACACTCCTTAGAAAATTGTCTAAATGCCAGCCAAGTCCAAGAACTGACCATGTGATGCTGATACTCAAAGCAAACCACCTGGTGGCAATTTATAGTTCCATGCCACTCCTCGTACACGAGATGCAGATGATGGGAGAGGACAGGATGAAAAATGATGAAGTTGTACGGGGCTTCCTTTCAGGGGGACCCATACATTATTTATTTGTGGGAGGAAAATGCTTAGGGGGTCGCGTGGGCTCGTGTGGTCTCAGATACCTGCTTTTGTTGGGGATTAAGCCTTTCTCCAATTCATTTCCGATCCTCACGGCCAGCCAGTGGCCCAGTTTGCCATCATACAACGTATCAACCACGCGGAAGATCTCCCCCCTGGTGAAGGCCAGGCTCTGTGGAGTTTCCTTCTCACATTCAAAGTGGCTTCTGATAAAAAACGAATCCCCTCTGCCACAAGCCAGTATGTCTCTATATACTGAAAGACAAAAGCATCACTGTATGCTGCCTTCAGCTTGGCCAGAGGTCTTTTCTGAAAGAGTCATCAGCTTCTCCAATCTCTGAGTACCCTCTTCACCTTCTCTTCATTTAGTGAACTCAGTGCACAGGCCCCACGGGAACCACAGGAAGACAGACAAGTAATAAGTTCACGAGTTGCTGTGATGGTTAATTTTATGTGTCAGCTTGACTGGGCCATGGGGTGCCCAGGTATTTGGCCAGACATTATTCTGGGTGTGTCTGTGAGGGTGTTTCTGGATGAGATTAACGTTTTAACTTGTAGACCAAGTAAAACTCCCTGGTGTGGGTTGGCCTCATCTAATCAGCTGAAAGACTGAACAGAACAAAAAGATGAACCCATCCCAGTAAGAGAAAATGAACCCTTCCTGCCTTCAAAATGGGACATCAGCTTTTTTCCTGCCTTCAGACTCAAACAGATACATTGGCTCTTCCTGGATCCTCCTGTCAGCCTTCGGACTGTAACTACACCAGCGGCTCTCCTGGTTCTCATGCCTCTGGGCTTGGACTGGAACTAAACAACAGCTGTCCCAGGTCTCCAGCTCGCCAACTCATCCTGCACATCTTGGGACTGGCCAGCCTCCATCATGATGTGAGCCAATTTCTTGTAGTAAATATCTCTTTCTTCCCTTCTCTGTCTCTCTATATATACACACACACACATATGTGTATATGTGTGTATACATATACATACATACATATACATACACATCCTGTTGGTTCCACTTCCCTGGAGAACCCTGACTAATACAGTTGCCAATCAACCCTCTGAAGCAGACATGCAGATACTATCAACCCCTGTTTTACAGATGAGGACAATAAGCCCTGGAAAGGTGAAGCAACTTGGCAGGCTAATAAGGGTTAATAAGGGACCTGACCATCAGGCATGGTCCGTTGCATCTGTCTACAGAAAAATTCAGTAGTAACTCCAGGTAGTAATTAAGGCTGGATCACTGTTTAGAAAAACAGTTTTATTCTAAATCGACTAGTGAAATTCTTTCAGGGGGTGCATGGAAAACATTTCTATAAAAAGGTAAATGGTACCCCAATTTTTCCCACATACCTGTGACCGACAGATTACGTGTCAAGATCCACTTTAATTTTTTAATACCCAGATTTGCTTATTCTGATCCCAAGATACCTCCTCCCCCGCCTCCCCCCTTAGATAATAACCAAACCTGCTCACCATCAGCTCGGCTCTGAGCTAAAATAGTCACCATTTCACCTTTGGGGATTTCTAACAGGTAGAGAACAGCATCCTCCCGAACCAGCCCTCGGAAATCCTGTGTGTTCACCTGACGGGAGGGGAAAACAACAAACCAAAACAAAACAAAACAAAACAAAACAAAGAAGTTGTTTTTATTAAAAGGTGCTACCTGAGCTTTTTACCTGTTTATGTCCATCAGGGCCTGCCCAGAGCAAACCCCAGGTGTGAACAAATCCTTAGTGTCCCACTCAAGCCCTCGCAGCATCCTGCTACGGGCCTGGGTTGTGTGGGCATCACCACCCCTTCCTGTCTCCCACACTGCCAACCACTGGTCAGGATTATGCCCATCCATCAAGGATTCGTCACTGGATCAGGTGAGAATTTCTCATGGTTGTGTCTAGCTCCCTCTCTTCTTTGAGTCTCCTATCCAGGTGGCCAGGGAAGTGATGTACAATTCTGAATCAGATAACTATAATGCAATAGGGAATGGTGGGATTTGTGGCAAAGGAGCATGCCAGTCCAGCTTAAGGAATTAATACTTTTTAAATTGATTCAAAGAAAAGCCTGAAAATAAGGATTCTGTCCAAATCCACCCTTTTCTTAGAGCTTCTATCACCTGGAACTGAAGAGCATTAGCTTTATATGGCTGACCATGAGCCTAATACTTTGCTTTTATATTTAAGCTTCTGATACACAAATGGGCAAGAAGCTCACATCTATTCCCTACTGATTGAGCAGGGTACACTATAAATAGCTTTTAAAAGATAAGTTAGAAAGCAAGAAAAATTGAAAGTAGCACAAAGAAGACATTTTGACATCACTGTTCTGTACCTTTGAAACTATTTTAAAACAATAAATACAAATAAGTAAAACATAAAAATTATTTTAAAGTACCTAAAATTTTAATAATGTATTACAGAAGTGAAGATACAGAATTCCTATGACATATTTTCTTCCATCATTGAGGACCTACAGAATACTTTAATCAAAGAGTAATGCTTTACACTATGGAGTTAGTATAACTCGGTGGAAGTATGTAAAAAACAAAAAGAGTAATGGTTTACTACTGAAAAAAAATCATTAATTGAGCCTAATTAAGGTTGGAATTTACAAATAAATGAAATAGGCATTACACTAAAATTTACTTGGTGCTTTTAAAATAGAGTGATTTACTAAAGCAATCACATTAACTTTTCCTTTGAAAGTATTTAGCATTTATGACAGCTTATTCCCATCTCTCTATCCCCGAATCAGAGATATTCCCACTTTGGTATCTAATCCATTCTCGCGTGCCAACTGCAGGTCTACATCTGCATCTATATATGGCCACATGTATGTTTTTCCAGGCACTGTACATGCTTGTATTTTTTATTTAAATAAGACAGCGTCATAGGCTTGGGAGAAGACCTTGGAGGTCCCTTTGTCCATCTCTCTGGCCACTTGAGACTGACTTCCCATCAAGCCAAAAACTATAATGGTCAAAATTAAAGCACCCATGGTAGCTAAGGTTTTAAAATCCACAAGGTTAACAACTAAACTCAGGAGCTTTTTTTCTCTTTTCCTGAAAGAGAAATGACGATCACAGCAGGTAAAAAATAAGCTGAAGAGACAGGCAAGCCAGGCACCAAAGCAGGTGTATCTCTGTTATTTACAAGGCACATATTCCGCCACAGCACAGCGCACTCATGTTTCCATTCCACATGTCAGGCTGTCACCTTTACAGAAGGAGGAGCAGCACTTACAAAACCCACAACAGAAAAAAGTGATTGATGTACATGCATCGTACCTCCATACATATTCAACGTGACCACTGAAAGGAGTGCTAAACAAAATGAAGGAAAAGAGGCCAGGACAGCACCCTGATACTTGAAGGTCAGGTTGTGCAGCCCTCTCCGACAAATATCCACTGTCTGTTAGTAGTCTATAGGGTCTAGCTGTGTCTGCTGTGAGTCTGAAGTCTGTGTCAGCCACACTACGGCAGTGTAGCAGCGCCTCTGCCCCAGTGGGCGAGCTCAGTCTTCTTTACACCTTTGTAGACTTGACGGCTCCTTTTGCAGTCAACAGAAAATGTATGCACACCCAAGCATGAGAACCACCTATTGTCTGACCTCCAGATGAGACTATTGCAAAAGGAGCTGGTTCCCAGTTTCTTCCTTGTCACCAGGGTAATAACGGGAAAGAAGACACTTTCTTAAGCAGAAACATTGTGTACTGTGACTTGTACCCATGGAGGTGACTCTCCCCCATCTTTAATGACTTACAGAGAGTTCTGCCAAGCCCCTAAGGGAATTCACCTTTTGTTTTCCCATGGAAATTTGAAAAATCTTCTTTTCTCCAGGGTACAAAAAAATTGTATCCTTGAACTTTCATGAGTAAAGGCTTTCAAATTCCTACCTGACTTCCTGCGGCCCCATGCTAGTTAGGAAACTTGCTTTTTCTTCTTTGGCATCAGCCCAAGAGTAAACTGGTATGAGCTGACACTCGAATGAGGTTCTTACCAGTAGCACTGGGTAAGTGGTATTTCCTAGGATCAGGTGGTACCATGAGGGTCACTCAGGTACATGTGGTCTTCTAGGATCCTGGCCAGAGCCAAGGAGGGTCTAGAATGTCACTGGAAAGCTTCTGCAAAGCTCACGGTCAAGGTTTGCCCTTTATATGCTCCAGAAATGAAATGTGAACTATTGCCAGGAGGCCCTGGGCCAAGAAGGAAAAGGACCCCCCTCTTTTTGTGCTCTGCTGCCTGCTTGCCTGGGATCTCTGCTTTTCTCCCCTCCCCTGAGGCCAGATGCTCTTATCTGACCCCCTAGTAACTCATACGTGAGAAATGCAAGTTTATACAAGCAGAAATTCCAGTGAAGACAATTCCCTAGCATTCTATATTTTTATGCACACAAGGTACTTGGCGTTCCTGAAGTTAATTCTGAAGTCAGTGGGAAACACATGATATGGATCTCACAAAATGTCAAAGCTGAGGTGGTTATCATTTTAAACAATCAACAGATTATGCAAACATATATACGGTAACTTTAAAAAGTACCAATATTTGATTAACCAGGGATTTTCCTTCCTGGACAATTTTAGATGTAAGTGACACATGGAGTGGCAGCAATTGGTGTTTCAATGGGGAAAAGGAACAGGAACTCTGCCAGGTATCTTGTAAGTGTCATCTGTTCTAATGTGCCCAGGGTCCCTGTGAAGCAGGTACACTCATCCCAACTCAACAGAACAGAAACTCGAGTCTCAGTGGTGAAGCCAGAGCCACAGACTAATATGAGGCTGGGACGGGACTCAAATCAGACAATTTGATGCCAACACCCGCATCTGTTCAATTACAGTACATGGCCTGCAGACTGACATCCAAGTGGGGGAGTCAACTAAAAACCAAACATTAGCAAGATCTTGCAAAAGGCCTTTCCCCTAGGCCTTTAGTTAAAGTCTCAATTTTTTGTTAATCAAACTAATAAAAATCTTTGCAAGGGTCTTGAACACTATAAATTCCCACAGACGTACAGGTGAGTTTCAGGTTCCAGGACTCACCGTAAGGAAACAGAGACCCAATGCTTGGCAGCAACAAACTTGCAGCTGGTCTCTTTTCACGAGCTGGACCACCCTGTTCTTTCCCAATAACACCTAAAAACAGGGCTGGGGTCTCCTACCTTCAGAATCTGGTCCCCTTCTTGAAGACCTTCCTGCTCTGCTGAGGTGCCCTCTTGAATGCCTGCCACAAATATCCCGACGTCGTTGCCACCAGCCAAGCGGAGGCCCACGCTGTCTCCCTTCCTGAACCGCACCATCTTGGTATTGGGGCTGCAGTGGGTTCAGAAAAGAAAAATGGGAGGTTTTGGGGGGCTTTTTTTTGGTAAAGGGGAACCAACATGAGCAGTGAGAGATTTCATTTCTTCTATCCACAGAGTGATTAATCCTTTAAAAAGCCTTCTCTCGTTTTTCTTATATAATCTGTAATTGTATCTGCCTTGAGGCTGTGAGATGCGTATCAGTTGGCCACTTTACCAGTGAAGAGTAGAGATACTGAATGTTTACGTAAACTCATTCAACATTAGAAAGCAAATAAAGGCAGGGTTAAGGGCAAAAATCAAGGTCATCCTATTGCTACTGCAGGATTCTTCAAAAGGAAAGCCTGCTGCCCCCACAGGGCACTTGTCAGATGGAGACGCACAGCCTGGGTCTGGGAGGCTGCTCATGAACACCACTGACCCCAGGGGGTTTTCAACATCAAGTGCAGAGCACTGTAGCACTTCTCCCCTCCCCACACGCTAGGATCACCTGTCACTCTAGCCCCTACAGAGTTAACTTAACTGCAGTTAAGCAATATCGCACCCATCTGGGAGTTACTGGTTGGGCAAACTCAAATATTCAGAGTGACATCTGGGACACTAGCCAGGTAAGGAGACAAGCAGACAAAGTCAGCATAATGAAGCTGACTCACTTCCACGTTCTACTTTTCCTACAAGTGATTTCTCTTTAAACACCAGCAATAGGGAATGGTTAAAGGCAGTTGAATTTGACGTAAAATCACCATCTATAGTTTAAAAACACCTTTCTCCTAGATTTCAGTTAAGGAGACAGCATTGTGTGGAAGAAGAAAGAGGGAAAGCAAGAGAGATTGAAATGCATACCCGTATATTGCTAAATCTTCAGAACTCGGACAAAGAACAGCTCTTGGGGCTGGTTTTGGTGGAGGGACTGTGGATTAAAAAGCATAGTTACCAACCCGGACTAATAGGAACTGGTTTGTCTCTAAATATAAAGATTACCAAATCCACAAAAATTAAGTCTGTACCTTATGTTACATATATGTGATCACATCAAACAGCAAAAATAAGCCTTAAAGTGAAATTTAAAATCCCTCTGATTTCTGGAGTGATGGGGTACCAGGAGCATCTTTTGCTGTAATATCTGGTCTTTGACCTCAGTTCCTGACACAGAATTCCTACATCCCTTGGAATTTCCTGGGTGTTAGGGGTGTCCTTTGTTCTAAAGAGATGACTCTTGGTGGGTTCCTGGACAGCCTCAGGATGGGACTGGTCCCAGCAAAAGGAAGCCATGCACATGACAAAGCTTCCATTAACTAGGGGGTTCAGAGTGCATTAGGGTTGGTGAAAACAGTGAGGTGTTGGGAGGGTGACATGCTTGGCGAGGGCATGAAAGCTCTCTGCCCTCTCCCCACATCTTGCCCTATGCATCTCTTCCATTTAGCTGTTCTTAAATCATATCCTTTAATTAAAACAAAAACAAGACAGTAATGGTAAGTAAAGTGCCTTCCCGACTTTTGTGAACCATTCTAGCAAATTATCAAACTTGAGGAGGGAAGTCATGGGAACCCACAGTGGAGAGCTGATTGGTGAGAAGTGAAGGCACAACCTGGGACTTGCGACTGGCGTCTGCAGTGAGAGCATCTTACAGGACTGAGCCCTTAGCATGTGGGATCTGCACTAGCTCGGGTGGTCAGGGTCAGAAATGGACTGAGTTGTAGGACATCCAGGTGGTGTCTGGAGAATTAGAACTTGTAGATGGGTAGAGGACAAAACCCACACAGTTGGTGTCAGAAGTGTTGTGAGCAAAAACAGTTCAGGTTGGGGTCAGGGCTGGGAGATGAAAGGACCATGACTAATGAAATATAACAAAAGGTTTTCAACCTGCTGGCACAGAGAAAGGGCTGTCACTTTTTATACTTCTTCAATATTAAACAAGATAGGAGTACCCTTCCCATATATAGATTTTTAAAAATGATTTTTAAATAATTTTTCTCCCTCCTTCCAGGCACCTTCTGGAGTTACCAAGCACACACCCCTGAACACGACTGTTTAAAATGAGCCTCACCTGGGGATTCCTCTTGGTATCTGGGTTCCTTGCTGGGCTCTGGGCTGACTGCAGCTGCAATATCCCCAGTGGACTTAAAGGGAGTGGGCGTGGCACCCATCCTGGACCATCGGCTCTGCATGTCCTCTCTTGAACTTAAGCACACGTCATGTTAATGTCTCATCACGTGACAGATTTGCAAATATGTATGTGCGTACACCCACGGGGACGTGTGCAAGGGGAAATATACATCATCTTACTTTGGCCTTTCCTTCAACTTTTCATTTGAGGAGTGATGATCATAATCAGAATACTGCTGCCGTCTCTCCTCTGGAGAAAATGACCGGTTTGACTCTATTTCTGAGACATCTGATTTCAAAAATAAGAAAAGACTTCTTAATAAAATATTTAAGACCAGTGCCAGAAATTATTCTATTCTCTGGGCAAGGAAACATGGGAAACGGAAGACAGACGGGCAGTCATTGTGCTATTAGTCTGACAGTGTTCCTTTGGGAAAAAAAAAAAAACTCTGATAGTTTGAAAGGAAAGGCATTAATTAACAAAGAGGAATCCCAATTCAGAATTATATGTTCCTCTTTCATTATACTTTCCGTCAAAGCTGCCACTGAAGAGTCAAAATCCAATGACGGGATCATGTATGTCTACACTCATTTTTTTTTACCACATAGACCAGTGCTTCTCAAACTTTAATGTGCATACATGTCACCTGGGATCTTATTAGGATGCAGTTGTTCTGGGTGAGGCCTGAGATTCTGCAGCTCCCTCAGGCTCCTGGATGATGCCGATGCTGCTTGTGGGCTGAGTGAGGACCACACACAGAATAACAGTAATACACTGGGTGCTCCTAGCGCACTGGGATGACCTCTCATGCTCTACTTGTGTTCCTGCCCTGCACCCCTAGCAGTAACCGCCTAATTAGACACTTTATATCATAGACATTAAATTAAGTTTTAAGGGTTTATAAAGCAATTCTTTTAAAAATCAACAAGTCCATCTCCAAACTGGAGAACTTAATATTTTCTAATCTTGTCTGCACCAAGATGATACCAGATGGTTAAGTAGGAAATATTATGTCTACTTATTTTTAATGGTAATGTTTCCATGGTTAAAATGTGACCCTATGCATTGGATGTCAACGATACTTCAATTAAAAAAAGAAAAAGGAAAAAAAAAAACGTCAAGACAGGCCCAAGAGCCAAAAAAAAAAAAAAAAAAGAGTAAAGGGCCAAGAAGCCACAGACCATGTTGAAGGACATGAAGTTGATTTGCTTGTGGAAATAAAGACTAAACCAAATAAACAAATGATACGTTATCCTACGTACAATTCATATTCAAGATAAAAAAAGAAATGAATATAGCTTCATAAAGGAGAAGAGGTGACACAGATTGCTAACCAATGAATGCCACCATATTCAGTCATCCTGACTGACTCTCTGTTATACTGTCTTCCTGTTTTAGCTAACCTCTAGATCGTCTTCTCTTTGTTGGAAATATTAATAGCCACTTCAAAAACATCACACGACAAAGTGCAAGAATGAGCGATTTACAAATGTTAGTTCTCTGAACCACTCACACATGCATTTTTTACTAACAGGTTTTGTTTTCAACGGCCTAAATCAGAGCCCACCAGGATTCACAAGGGCACCAGAACTTCATGCTGGAATCTTAATTTCAACAGAGCCTTTGGTAGGACAATAACAACTTTTGAAATTAAAGTTTAAATGAGAGGTTTTTGTCAGAAATTTAGCTTCCAGCTGAATGGCCACGCTAAGCAGAGAGGAGGCTGCAGAATCACCAGCCTTCCCGGCCTCTGGCTAGCCTGCAGCCTCCGCTTCCTTTACCTTCTATTTCTGAGTCGCTGTCATTTAGAGATGGGATGTTGATGAGCGTCTGCTTGCTGTCCCTCAGCACCACGAGCTGGAGTTTTCCTCTTGACTTTTCTATCAGTTTTCGAGCATCCGTTAAAGACATGTTCTCAGTCACGGTTCCATTTATCTGTGTTTAGGAAAAACGGTCATGTTACACTGCAACACCACCATTAACAGTGAAGTGGAAAATTCTAATATTCTCCTTCTAAAAATCTGAAGGCTCTGTTCAGCTATTCAAACAGGGCTTTAGGGTGACTGATTGAATAAAAATTAATTACCCCTTAAATTGAATATAACCCTGCCTGCCTGGAACCCAAATACAGAAGTGAGAGAGCTGTACCCTACTTAAGTTACTCTGTTAATTAATTTAACTTCCACTCTCCAGATGATGGTTTGGTTTACTATTGGAACGTGTTTCCGGACTGGAGAGGTTTACAAGAACTATTAAATATTCAGCATTCATATACTACCATCTCTCCCTCTCATCTTTCTTAGGGAACATAAGCTTAAACTTTAAATAAACAGGGAAGAATAAAGTCTTTGTTGAAATTAAAAAAAAAATTCCACTATTATAAATCTCCAAGTCTGGTTTTCCTGATAAAAAAAATTATCTCTGCTGCTCTTCTTGCTTTTTTTCTTACTATTGACTCCCATCTCAACAAAGCTTCACTGTGTTCGCACTTGAACGTGGAAAGGCGGACTGTGGAGCTGAGTATGAACTGACTATTCTCTGCCTTGTCCCCCACCTTGAGAATTATGTCTCCTTCGTGCAGGTTGCCATCTTTAGTCGCCAGGCCGGTTCTGGTCATTTCCTTTATGAAGATCTGGCTCCCAAGCCGGAGACCATACTCTAGGAGACAAGTGCACAAACATCATGCATTTTGTCAACTTGTTCAGAAAACCTGAGTCTAGCTTTTAGGACTATTTAAAGATATGTATGAAAAATTACTTTTGCATGTGAGAGTCTATAAGACCACTGGCCTGGACTGGGCAAAACAGTCAATGTCATAAAACAAACAAACAAAAACCCCAAAAGAGGCAGAGGGACTGTTCTAGATGAAAAGAGACATAAAAACTAAATGCTGCATGAAACTTCACTAGATCCTTGAGCCAACTGGGGGAGAGGTGGAGGGTAGGGGTGGGTTATAGTATTTTGGAGCAACTTCAAAATGAGCTGTGCTATAATATATTATAAGGCATATTAATGCTAATTTTCTTAAGAGTGATAATGGCATTAGTGGCTGTATAGGAGAACGTTCTTATCCTCGGGAGGTATCTGCTGAAATATTTAGGGGTAAAGGGTCATGCTGCCTGCAACTTACTTTCAAGAGGCTCCCAAACACCACTGAAAGACAGAGAGAGAGGAGGTAGGGGAGGAAGAGGGGGAGGAAGGAAAAAAAAAAAAAAGAGAGACAGAGAGAGAGAAAGAAAACAAATGTGGCAAAATGTTAAAAACTGGCAAAACTAGGTGAAGGCTAAAATTAACACTTTTCAAAACAAAATGTTGGGGAGAAATAAAAACAGTTCAATACATCTTAATAGGCAGGGTCTACTTTCAGTGCAATTGCCTAAAGGAAGGCACCACAAATAGCACACCCTCCATTGGTAACAATTTCGATTGTGTGGGGTTTGGCACTGAAAACATTTCAGTGTGTGAAGCAAGGGAGTAAATAAGCCAGCAAAGCAATAAAGTATTTAAAACTTGCACAGCTCTGGGGCGTTTATGGACTTTGAGTTGTCCTCAAAAGAAAAACCACTGTTATTTACGAAGTATATCTGTTTAAAATATTTTATATGCTATTCAGACTACCCTGATTTTACTTATTCAACTTGCAAAAATATACATATTAAGGAATTTTGGTTATTTTGAAGTTACCACAAACCTAGCAGGTTTTATTATTATTGTTATGGACTCAAAATCCCATCATTACAAAATAAAGTAACTTAAAAAGAAGACATACAGGTGGCCAACAAGCACATGAAAAGATGCTTAATATCGCTAACTATTAGAGAAATGCAAATCAAAACTTCAATGAGGTATCACCTCACACCAGCCAGAATGGTCATCATTAAAAAGCCTACAAATAAGGATAAATTGTATAGCACAGGGAATTACAGTCATTATCTTGTAATAACTTTTAATGGAGCATAATCTGTAAAAATACTGAATCCCTATGCTGTACACCTGAAACTAATATAATATAACTCACCTATACTTCAATTAAAAAAAAACAAATACATAACATTTTTAAAAGAAAAGTCTACAAATGATAAAAGCTAGAGAGGGTATGGAGAAAAGGGAACCCTCCTACACTTTGGTGGGAATGTCAATCAGTACAGCCACTGTGGAAGACAGTATGGAGGGCCCTTAAAAAACTAAAAATAGAGTTACCATATGATCCAGCAATCCCACTCCTGGGCATATATCAGAGGGAATCTTAATTCGAAAAGATACATGCACCCCAATGTTCACAGCAGCATTATTTACAACAGCCAAGATATGAAAGCACCCAAGTGCCCATCAACAGATGGATAGATAAAGAAGATGTGGTGTATATACACACACATAGTGGATTATTACTTAGCCTTAAAAAGAATGAAATAAAGCCATTTGCAATAAGCAACATGGCTGGACCTAGAGATTATCATATTAAAAAGTGAAGTCAGACAGAGAAAAACAAATATCACATGATATCACTTATAAATCTAAAAAAAAAAAAAAGGATTTGAATGAACTTATTTACAATGAACTTATTTACTGGAAATAGACTCACAGACATAGAAAACAAATTATAGTTACCAAAGGGAAAAGGAGAGGGGGGACATAAATTGGGAGTTTGGGATTAACATATACACACTACTATATATAAAATAGATAAACAAGGACCTATTGTAAAGCAGAGAACCATATTCAATATCTTGTAATAACTTATCATTGAAAACAATCTGAAAAATTGTATATATGTATAACTGAATCACTTTGCTGTACACCTCAAACTAATACATCATTGTAAATTGACTATACTTCAATTAAAAACAAAAACCAAAATAACAAAGTAATTTTCTGCCACTTAAAAATGTTAGGAAGTAGATTTAAAGGTAAGTTTGTGTGCGTATTACTTTCTCTATCTTGTTTTATCTTATTCTATTTTATTGATATAGTTGATGTACAATATTTTATAAGTTAGAGATGTTCAAGATAAGCTTTAAATGACTTACAGGAAGTTAGCACCAGATCTTACCACAAGGATTAACAATGTTGAGGTGCACCCCCACCTTTTAGGAGGCTGACATTCAGGAAAGAACAAGGGTGAGACAGATAGCATCTGCTTTCATGGATGCCAGCTCCTTACTGGTTAAACAGCCTCACAGCCCAGGGCAGAATGCTGAGACAAAATTAAGCAGTGACTTCTATGTATCAATAGTTCCTCTAACCTCTTACTGCAAAGTTACAAATAGGTTGTTATCTGTGTGTTTGTGGGCATCTCCAAAATGAAGGGGAAAAAAGTCAGCTGATCAGCTTCTAAGACTTTTACCAGCAAGGCCATCTGGGGTCCATGAATTATAAAAAGCTGGCCATGTGAATGGATCATATTTTTCTTAATCAAATGTAGGTCCTGCCTACTGCCAGATATTTATAAAGATTAATTCTTATGCAACTCTAGCTAGTGATAGCTAAATTATTATGTAATCTTACCAAAAGGTGGCCAAAAAAATATTTTAAAAAGTGGAAATTTGGGGAAAAAACCAAAAACAATTTCTAAGTTTGAAAAACAAAATGGCCCAGAAGGAGTAAAATGCTGTATCAGCCACGGGGCACAAGCCCCCTTTCCTCCTTAATAGTATTACTACGACCAGGTATGACTTGGGCAGTCTCTTCAGACAGACGTCTTTTTAACTGTGGCTCACAACTCATGGGTAAGTCTTGAAATCAATTCAGTTGAGTTGTGACCAGTATTTTTAAATTTAGTATAAGGGAACCTCTCAGAAATCATCACAGATGATTCCATGTATTCCATGAAACATATGGCCAAGTCTTTCATGTACTGGCGCATTCATGATTATTTGCAAGATGTGGTTCTTTCTGTGGCAGGGGGAGGAGGGAGAATCGAGGAAGGAAGAGGAAGAAGAAGAGGTGAAAGAGAAGGAAAAGACTTGACAAGCACTGAAGCAGGGAACTCAAGAACCTGGGTGCACATCCTACAGAGCAGTGCATCACCTCTCTGAAGGAGGTCTCGTGCCAAGTTATCTTTCTCAAAACTTCTCTGCAGTCTGCAATCTGGAAGCAGAATGGATTTTACTCTGCAATTGTTGGGGTTTAATGAATTAATATGTCATTAGCAGTGGCTATAAAGATTCTATAGAATCCTTAAACTTCTTAAGATGTACATTCCTCAGAGATAGTGCAATCTCAACTTTCACCCTTATTTTCTAGACCTGGGCTCCAGGTATCCCATTATTCACATCCCTGCAGTTATTTCAATATCCTTTCAATATCAGGTATTTCAATAGGTACCCAGTTCTAAGTCAAGTCTTTATGTTCCTCTAGAAGAACTAAAGAAAACAAACCCTCTTATCTGATAGGCTATTTAAAATGCAAACTCCAAACCTAAAAACCAAAACGCCTTTCCCTTTGCATTGCTGGGTATTCTTCATTTTTTTTTCCTCTTTGAAGAACAATGAGAGAACAAAAGGAGATAAAAGATATGTTGTAAAGAATTCAGAAAGTTAGAAGCCAAGTATCAATGCAAAGACTACTTCAATGCTGGGCTCTAAAATCCCTGTTCATTCACCTACTTGCTTCCTATCCCCTATTTCCCAGAGATAAAGTTTGAGTTCCAAATCCACCACTTACTAGCTTCATGATGTGGGCAAGTTGCCTCCCTGAGTTTCAGAGTCTTCACCTAAACTGCACGTGCTACTAGCGTCTCTAGCTGCCACATACGGCTTTGGTGAATCTGGATGTGCTGAATTGCATGGAAGCACTCCAGGAACGCAAAAAGGGACGGGCCCAGGCCAGAGCCTGCCTCATCCACGAGTGTACAAAAACCTTTCTGCACCTTATTATTCCCATCTATAAAACAGGAATGAAGTCTCCTATCCACCACACAGGCCTCTGGTGAGGATTAGAGATTATTCTTTCTGCAGAGGCCCTGGCATAGAACAAATACTCTATCAAGATAAGCTGGAGTATTGTCCTCTACGGTGGTTTCATCAGTTTAGGCTGCACCAGGTTCACCAGGAGGGCTTGTTAACACACAGACTCCCGGGGCAGGGAGGGGGCACCCCAGTGTTTCTGATTCAGTAGGGCTGGGGCCTGAGAATCTGCATTTCTAATGAATGTCCAGGTAATATTTATCCTGCCCTGAGAACCACTGGCCTATCAGTTTAAAGCCAAATTTCCACAGCCCGGCTCAGCCACTGATGATACTACTTTGTGCAAGTCAAGGAACTTTTCTGTGCCTCAGTTCCTTGTCTATAAAATGAAGATACGAGTAACACCCAGAGGAGGTGGTAGTGAGGCTGCAATGAGCTAATCCGTGCAAAGCATTTAGGTCAGTGCTTTGCGGACAGCAGGTGCCACGTCAGAGTTAGCTATTACTGTTACAATGCTTTTCTTCATCAAGCATGACTACCTTCATTTGCTTTGCTTTTGATCAGAAGCACGCCGATGGGCCTGTCCGAGTCTGGCTGGTCAGGGCGCCCCCGCGGCTCGGGACTGGGGCTGCGGGAGTGGAGGTGCTCTCGACTGCGGCTCCGGGACGCCCCGTACCGGGCATCAGGCTGGGCCCTGTGGCCGTACTCCACCTCAGGGCTGTAGGCTCGATCATAGGTGGGGTCAATGCTCCGGCCGCGGCTGCTCTCCCGGGCTCGCCCGTAGTCATCGTGGTCCAGGCCCCGCTCCAGGCTGCGGCCGCGGCTGTGCTCTCGGGCTCGACCGTAGCCATCGTCGTGGTCCAGGCCCCGCTCCAGGCTGCGGCCGCGGCTCCGGTCCCGCTCCCGGCTGCGCGCCCGGTCGTGGGGACGGCCCCTCTCCGGGCTGTCCTCCCAGCTGTGGCTGCGCCCCCCGCGGCTGCTGGGCCGGCTCCTCTCGCTGTACCCACTGCGCGCACTTCTGCCATCAAACTCATCCATCACCTCAAAAGCCCGGTCATCCTCGTGGATGGGAAGGCTGCTCTGCACCGGGGCCACCTGGACCTTCCGGGGCCTCTTGACCACCTGTCAAACAAACAGTGGGGACTCAAGACCATCACAACCAAAAAGAGAATGCTGTGGTTAAGAGAGCTGGTTCTCCTTCCAGTAAAACTGTGTGTGCCTGTCCAGTCGCTAAGCCTCAGGTTCCTCATGCAGAAAACAGGGACAATAAATACCTCAGGGGGTTGAGAATAAAATAAGTCAATGAGTATTAAGCTGTGAGCACAGTGCCTTCAGAATCTGCTTCTACTCAGAGTGTGAAAAGCCCCAGAGACTTTAAATCAGTAAGTTACAAAAATGAAAATCAGAAAGTGAGACATTCTGCATAGCTCCCTAGGTTCATACAAAAGTCAGTGTTATTAAAAAGAGGGGGCCAGGCAGGGGGAGAGGCAGAGGGAAAGAGGGACCTTTGTAGATTAAAAGAGACTAAAGAGATAAGGACCAAAAGTGATGCGTTAACTTTGATTGGATCCTGGAAGAGGAAGAAAAATATTCTATCAAAGACATCTTACGATATGAGGTGTGTATTAGAGGATATTATAGAGTTACTATTAATTTTCTAAGACAGGATAATAATATTATAGTTATGTAGAAGAATGTTCCTATTTAGGAACCTTGCAAAAGAAGTCATTGAACTGTCATTTCTGCAACTACCCCTCTAATGGTTCACTAAAACTATGTATGTTTATAAACATATATAGAGAAAAATCAAGTGACTATGGCAGAATATTAACATTGTAGAAGAATATGTATGTGGATTAAACTAATCTTTGAACTTTTCTTTTTGCTTGAAAATTTTCATAATACAAAGGCGAAAAAAACCTAAATACCACATGCCCAGAGCATCCCCCTAGCTATGCCCCTAACACACGGTATTCCAATTCTCACTTTGTGTGTCCAATTGCCCCACTGGAGTGAATACTCCTTGCAGCTCAGACCTGCTCCAAGGTCAAGTGGTATCTGGCTCACAGTTGATTTTCAACCAATGTTTGCTGAATGAATGAGTGAATAAATAAATGAACGCCAGTATCTCCTAAAAAAACTGAGTTTATGAAGATAGAACAGATCCTGTTCAGGCCTTTACAAATGAGTCTTTGAGCTCATAATTTATTTTCTAAATTAACCCTAGTTTACAATTGTTCTCAGTCTAGGTAATTGTCCTAGGGAGTAACTGTCTAACGTGGCTCTTAAGGCAAATTCACTCAGATAAGTGAAGCACTGGTCTTCAGTTAGAAGGATGAGGAAAAGGCAGAGAGGGAATTCCTTACGTCTTTACATCACCCGTAACATCATCCACCCAAAGTGCTGAGGATACAGAAGTAGTGGCCCCAGGTTACATAAGTCTGTCAAGTGCTTAAGAACAAGTGGTAATTCTCTGGGCATAAGAACAAAATGCTCCTGAGGCGAGATGAAAACAAACCCGGAACTTACAATGGCAGCGATCTTCCCACTTTTTCTCAGCTGCTGAACAGCAAATGAATGGAGCACATCTTCCATGGGGGTGCCGTTAACCATGACCACCCTATCATTTTCTCTGCAAACAAAAGAGAAAAATGGGACATGAAAAACTCCCATCTAGTCACTGTGAATTGTTTATTTAGGAACAAATAAACAGATTAACCCAAAATGCTTATTAAAGGGCTCAGTGTTTGATGACGCCCGAGGCTTAGTCAACTCCGTCTGAGCTCTTCTAAGGAAGGAACCCAGGAGCCACTCAGCCCATTTGGGACAGTATCTCCTTGGAGACCACCTGGGGAGAAGGACTCAAACCATGAGGTCCCTCCAGGAGGCACTGGAGAGTATCAAGATCTGACCACAAACGGAAATTCTGCATCAGGCCCTCCTAACCCAAGGTACTGGTGTGCTTCAGCAAGTCCACAAATCTCCCCCAGCGGAGGTCGATATCCACTTGTGTTTTGGAGGGGAAGAAAAGACTGCCTCAGATTCTTCAAGAAATTTTGAAGTCCCAGAACCCTAACTCTTACTTTATCTCATCCCCCAAAACCATGTAAAAATTCTCCTTTGCTCTCTGTATGAAACACTACTAACTTTCATAGGACCACTGAGACTTGACATGCCAACAGAACCTAAACTTTGGAGCTGTCTGGCCAAGGCAGTTGTGTGATTAACTTTAGATTCTACCCTGAGCAGTTATCCTGAGGAAACCTAGACATACGTCTTTCTGAATGGCATTATTTTCTCTTCAGACCAGAAGGCTGGTGGCTGGAAAACTTGGGTATTCAATGTAGCAAAATTTCCCAATTTCCACATTCCTCTTACAAATTAGATAATCATTAAGCCAGAGTATCCTCATTCTCAATGAATATAAATTAAAATAAATATAGACCCATTATATTTAATTTAGATTCATTAAGAAAAAAAAGATCATGACAATTTTATACTTGGTGCTCATATATGATTCCTAAACCCAAGGATGACAGTTAACGATAGACAGTTATAACTGTCTTCCTGTGGAAATGACTGCTTTCCTTCACCCAAAGTCTGGATGTTTCCAAAGGTTTGGGGATTGTTAAAATAGTGTGTTATGGTCTCAACTACTGCCTGAAGACTTTTCAATATGTACAAAAGTTCCTTTTCTTTTTTAATTTTAAAAGTGGACACCACCCAAAACTCCCTGTTGAGGGCCAACCAATGGGGCTGGCAGGGATTGGGGGCAGGAGGGACACTCACTGAAGCAGCCCGTCGGCGGGTCCACCCGGAAGCACGTCAGAAATGACAATGGACGTTTCCCCATTTTCGAAGTGGGGATTGTCTCTGCCTCCGGACACTGCAATTCCAAATCCTCTCTTGGAATCCTGTTCATTGGAGTTAAGAGAAAAATTAAAACAAAATCCTTCTATAAGTGGCTTTCAGGATTTAATACAAGCAGTCAATAAAAGAAAGGTCAAACCAATAACCAGAGATAGCTCAGGAACAGAGGGCTTACAGAAAGAAAGGATAAACAAAATAAAGCATCATCATGGTTAGGTGACAGGTTTATAAAGGGAAATTCCTTATCTAAAAGAAACAGGCTTGTGAAAGCTGGACAAAATTGACAGCACAGACCGGAGTTATCACTAGAAGCTGGCGGGGATGAGAAATAGCAGCGTCTGTCCAAATAAGGACGTGCTATTGGAATCTCCAGTCACACCTGTTCTCATATCCTGGCCTGAGCTGGAACGGATTCAGTCACAACTAAATCTGTGCTAAAACCATATTTTTTAAGTATACCCTTAACTTGTAAGCCAGGTGAGCTGGTGGTTTCACGTCAATGTAGGGTGAAAAAGAAGTAAATGGGTTTTCAAGATAAAATCTGAAGATAAAGTTTTTTGAGATCTTATGAGAGAGCAAAGCACTGAACTCTTTTCTACATGCAGGTAAAATGGAAACACAGATTTATTACATCCAAGATTAATCTAGAAGTATATCACAGTGAACCTAGATACCACATAATCCTAATTCATTTCGGTGTTTAAAAAAGGCTAAGCTCGTAGATGTCATCCAGATGGCAGGCGTGTATGTGATTATAACCCTAAATAAGGATTTGATTATGTAAAAATCTACTCAGAGAATAAAAGAAGGAACCCCTCCTCCATCTCAAGAAAAGTTCCCTTGTGAGACCCACTGTGCCAACTGCTGACAAACAGTTACCAACACAAAACAAGCTGGGTGGTTGTCCATTAATCACAGGGCCCGGAATTTGGCACTACCATCTGGTACCCGGTTTTACAAAGAGGTAGCGCCATCCTATACCGGGCCTAAAATGTCTCTCACCTTTGCCTATTTTGGGTCCAAACTCAAACGGTAATGTGGTGGAAGGGCAGAGAGAAGAATCAGAAGATGGCAAGAGGTGAAAGATAAGACCTGAAGGGGGAAACCCCTCAACTGAAGAAACCAGAAGTTTCGGCACCTGAGTACCGATACGTGTTTTTCTACCTGGATTGGTTTAATACACGTTTATTCAAGAACCAAATTTTCACTGAAGTCAAGGTTTGAGATTCATGGTCAAAGGAAAACCCTCCCTTTGAGGAACTTACAATCCCTCTAAGAAGCGACAGAGACAGGGGGGATTCAGAGCAGGAGTAAGACCCACTCGGGGCCCAGGAAATCAGTGACGCTGACCAAGGCAGGTTGCTGGGATAAGACTTTGGCATCATGAGTGCATTTCTAGTCTAGCTCAGCCACACACAAATCACTTACAGACTCTTGACGACTGTGTTTGTTTCGAGTGGGGCTAATACCTACCATGCCTACCTTGAACTTTGCTGTCAAAATAAAAAGAAACAAAGCTAACATTTATTAAGCAGCAATTATATGCTAGACTCCAAGTACTGGAAGTTCTTCATATTGCCTAATTTAATAAAGAGGGGCAATACATGTGAGATGGCTTTAACAATTATGTAAAATACACTCGTGTGGTATTACTTCTACTTTCAATCCCATGGGGTGTGGTGGTGGGGAGAGGAGGGTTGGGGGGGTAGGTGTTAAAAATTTTATTAAGTCAGCATCTCTTAATATAACCAGGAATGGGATTAGGAACACAACCCATGTTTCCTTATGGCTAAACCAATGTTTTTAAAGTTTTGTTTGGACTTAAAATTCACTGAGGGAATTAAAAGTTATACACACCATAATTAAAATTACAAAAGTTTGCAGAAGCTACCTCAACATCCTTAAGTAGAACAGGTTATTTCCATTCCTCCTTCCCTTTTCTCTCTTTTCATAACCTGTTCTGTCTGGAAATAGGTGAATGCACTAAATAACCTCCATAATTTTCTATATTATATAGACCTTAGCCAAAAAGTGTAATAATATGCAAATCCTTGGTCATGCAGGAATTGTGTTTGTCTAAAAATAATTAAGATCCATGATCTGTTGTGGTACACACACACACACAATGGAGTATTACTCAGCCATAAAAAGAATGAAACAATGCCATTTGCAGCAACATGGATGGACCTAAAGATTATCATACTAAGTGAAGTAAAGGACAACAGAGAAAGACAAATATTGTATGATATCACTTATATGTGGACTGTAAAAAAAAAAAGATACAAATGAACTTACAAAACAGGAACAGACTCACAGATATAGAAAACAAACTTACGGTTACCAAATGGGAAAAGAGGGTAGGGAGAAATTAGGAGTTTGGGATTAGCCAATGCAACCTACTATATATAGAATAAACAACAAAGACCTACTGTATAGCATAGTGAACTAGACTCAATCTTGTAACAACCTATAATGGAAAAGAATCTGAAAAAGAATACATATATGTGTGTGTGTGTGTATACATATGTGTGTATGTATACATACGTGTGTGTGTATATATATATATATTACTTTGAATTACTTTGCTGTACACCTGAAACACTGTAAGTCAACTATACTTCAATTAAAAAAAGAAGCAAGACCCACGATCTGTATGCTCAAGAACGTGACGGCAGCAGAGATGGCACCAGCAGCACTCACCTTCTGGAGGGTCACGGTATACTGCTCCCATATCAGTTCTTCCATGCCTGAGGCCTGTTTGAAAACAATCAAAACCAATTTGATTAAAACCACAAACATTTCAATGTTAGAAATAAAACTGTAATTTGAAATGTCTCCATAGAAAGTCCAGCTCACACAGTCTACATACCAAAAAGAGTGGATAATTTTTAGGATCATTATACTACCTGTTTTCAAACACACTCTCGTTCAATGAAATGACAAGCTTAATAACACTAGAAGATTAGTGAAATACCTAGTGAGAAATGTACCTTAAAAATCACGAAATATTAAGTGTTAAGCCTTTTTATTATCACTATTCCAGAACATTGGCATGATAAAATCCCTTTTCTACTGTTCTAAATAGATATATGTTTTTTTAAAAAATCACTCTCCCTTTACTACAATTCACAAAAGAAAAAAAAGAATTGTAAACTCAAAAACAAGAAAACAAAAAAAGGAGACAGAATACTTCCAGATCACAGTCATTTCAAAATGAAAACCAGTTTTTAAAAGAAGTAAAACACTAAAGCATCGTGTCTGGGGAAAAGGGGGAGAGAAGAAGCTGGATTAAGCTGACTGTGTAAATGTTTTTTCCCCAATCCCCAAATAAGCTACAGAAGTTTTAAATAAATCAAAATCAAAATGTGAAAAAAAAAATCACTCTCCTGAGGGGAAGGGTACAGCTCAGTGGTAGAGTGCGTGCTTATCATGCATGAGGTCATGGGTTCAATCCCCAGTAATTCCATTAAAAACAAACAAACCAACAAACCAAATTACCTCTCCCTAAAAAATAATAAAATTAAATTAAAAAAAAAATCACTCTCCCTTCCTCCTGTCAAAGGTGACCTCCTAGGCAAGTTTTACGCACTTTTATGTCTAAAGGAATCCTTGCCCTGATCACGGAGAGTGCCAAACTGCATCATCTGTGGGACTGCTTGGCCTTTCCTCCACCAGTATTGCCAGTGAAGATGATAATCCCTGCATAAATAGATCCCGGGGCTTCAGTTTCTGACAATATTCTAAAATAGATAATCTATACAAACCTGAAAATAGTGAGTATCATTTTAAAAAGTAATGCTAATAGTCCATGAAATGCAGGTTGCCTTTGAAAGGAAATCCTTAAAAGCAAGAAATGCGAAAAAAGCTCAAAGCCAGAGAGAGAAGGCAGCAGTGAAGCAGGCATTTCAACAGGACACTAGGAAGAGAGAGAAACTGTAGCATCCAAACAGGGTGGAGATCAGATTAGAGTAGATGTATTAGGGAAAAAACACTACCAGACAGATGGAGACAGCAGGGACAGTCACTTGTCTCATTCTTGGCTCTCGGTAGATGGAAATAACTAGTACCTCCCTGGAGAACTCCTATATCAACAGACCTGTACTCATTCAGGTTTGAGACTGAAATTCATATTCCAGATGTGACCACACCCTTCCCTAGAACAATCACATTCAAAGTGGTTCTGCACTGATGGCACCACCCAGGTGAATAGGCGCAAATGAAATTGTCTCCCAGGAACACGCTAAAACACAGGCTTCACAGAATCTCCCAGGTAAGTACATGAGGAACAAGAGTTCACAATTTAAATACACACACAAAACAAGTCACCGTTCGTGAGAGTTGAGAGAAACAAAAAAACCTGCAGAATCAAAGACTATAAATACTGGAAATATCAAAGACAAAAAAAGTATTTTTCATGTGTTTATCTTAAGAAATTAAAAGGAAGAATTCAAAGTACAATGAAAGAACAAGAGAACATCAAAAATGACCACGCAAATCTTTAAAAAAATTTTAGAAATAAAAAAATACGATAGTAAAATTAAGTTAAAATGGATTAAATCACACACTACACATGTCTGAAGACAATAATGAATCAGAAGACAGATGTGAAGAAATTACCCAGAATACAGCACAAAGCATTTAAAAAATGGGACATATGAAAGAAATTAAGAGTGAGGAAGTCCTACAATGTTTCTAATTAGATTTCCTGAAGGAGATAAGAGAGTATAGGAGCGATGCAGTACTTAAAGAGACCGTGGCTCCTCTAGACTTAGAGATTTTTCAGGTTCAAGAAGCCTGATGTATCACAAGCAGGGTACATTTAACAAAAAAGTAAGAAAAACACTTCTAAAAGAGACTTGAGAGCAGCCAGGCAGCAGAGATTACAAAAGAACAATCAGAACAACAGCCAACTTCAAAACAGCAATAATGAAAGCCTGAAGCCAGCAGGACGGTATCTGTAAAACAGTATCTGCTGTTTCGGGGGGCAGAAAAGACATTTTTTTAAAAAACAAAAATTGGGACAGATCATTACCACAGATAAGCAATAAAAGAACTTCCAAAGGATAAATTTAAGACAGGAAAATAATCCCAGAAGGAAGACCTAAAATCAAGAAGGAACGTGAGTAAGCCTGGACATCTACTGGCCACGTGCAACCATAATAACAATGTATAACTTGTGAGAGTTATACAAATTAGAAAGAACTAAAACACTGGGCAACCCAGCATGTAAATCCAAATGACTTTAAGATGATTTATTTATTCTAAGTTTTTTATTCAAGAACAGAGTTAAACTGTTGATTAATTTTGAACTTCACTGGGGTAACCACTATAGGAATAATTAGATACACATCTTCCAAAAAATACAGGGACAAAAAAAAATTTTTGAAGTCAATCTAAAAGAAGCAGGAGACAAAATGAGAAATTTAGAAAAAGGATAAATATAAAACACAAACTATTGACTGTAGAAATGAATATAGAAGAGTAATAATAATAATAAATATAAAGACAAATGGTCAGAGTGGATTAAAAACAAGAAGATCCAATTATATGTTTTTAAATACAGGTAAATATTTAGTATATTTAATAACATCTAAAATGGAAGGACACAAATAAATCTACTTACATAAATAAAAAGCCTTACTGCACTTATTATACATAAACATAAGAAAAAGTTGTTTTACATTAAAAATATTTGATATCAAATTTGCCATTCCTCCAATGTTACTAATGAGAAACAGGGGGGAAAAAAATCAAAACATGTCCAGATAATGTGCTTCTTTTTTCCCCAGTTAGCAAACTCTTAGGCTTGGGGGGAAAGAGGCTTAGCACAAAAGGCAATTCTAACAACTAATATATTAGGGCAGATAATTTATTTCCTTTGGTAAAACAGGGTTAGGAAAAGGCAATTTTGTTTGCAGAGAAGAAAGATGAGCCAGCCTACTCCTGAGTAGCTGTAACTGATTACTCAAATTGAGAGGAATTTATAATCCTTTAGTTCTCTCCTCCCTCTTTGTACTCACTTTGGGGACATTTCCATGGGTAATACCATCTGGCTCCAGGAGATCTGATTTCTCAGAGAGAGAGAGAGAGAGAGAGAGAGAGAGATTGAAAAACAGAATTCAGATCACCTCTAGGGTTAAAGAAAATACCAGAAAAAAATGGTACCTGGAAAAGGTGAGAACTAGGATCTGTGCTACCAGCACACCTGAAACTGGGTGCTCCGGGGGTGGGGTGGGGCTTGAGGGGTTGAGGGGATCAGCATCCAAAATGGGGTGATGCTTAGGTTAAATCAAAGTACACCAATATAATAAAACACATAAACATTCAAAAAAAGGTCACTGTTTAAATTACATAAATCTCCCCAATTATTTACATTTCTTTCCCATGACCACTATTTTTCAGTTAAAAAAAAAATGAAAGTGGATTTTCAGGTGAGCTTTTTATATCTCACTCACTCACTTTTGTCTCATATCTCCTAGAACGGTATATGGCACACAGAGTAGGCACTCAAAAAGGTCTTCTTTCCAATAAACTAACAGACAGATACACTATTCATTCATCACCAAATTCCTATGATGAAGGCACGGATTTCTGCCACTTACAAGTTTTCTTAAAGGAAGTTTCTACCACATCCAGTGGCCCTCTGCTTCTCCCGTAGCACACTTGTGGTGAGCTTGAAACTCAGGTGCCTACAGTCTGGTGCTCCTGAGAATAGTTTATAGCCATTCCTTTCTGGAATTTTGTTGTCTATGTCTAAAAACAGCATTTTCCAAAGTGTGCCAGTCTATTTTTGAAGGTTAATGGGTTGTGACACAAACCATTAACTACTTAAACATAATATTAAAAGAATATAGTGCTATACACCAAAAACTAATACAACATGGTAAATAAAAAAAAAGAATATACTTATATATATTATTATATATAGGTATATATAACATATAAAAGTGATAAATTTTAAATCTTAATTTTAAAGGTGAGGAAGTTAGAGTAAAAATAAATTTTAATAGCCCCTTTGAGCATTAAAAATACCCACACTTATTTAGCTCACAAAGCTGTGACTTTTTACAAAGGCCTCAGAGAAAACCCTTCATTCATTCATTCACTTGTTCATTCATTCATTCACTTACTCATTCACTTACTCACTTAAAAATATTTATTGACCACCCGTTATGTGCCAGGCATGTGGTTTGTGGCACCTGGGATACATTGGTGACCAAAGCCCATGTCCAAAAAGCAAATCAGAGTCTTCTTTGCATCATCTTACACAGCCTCTTTTCAGGAATACAGAGCACCCTTCACAACAATATGTATTCCTCAGAAAATCAGCTGTAGGGATAGGCTACAGCGTGCGGCAGCTTAGCTGAGAGCTGGGATCACGCTTTTCAAACTGGTCCACTGGGCTCGGGCCCCACCCAACCTGTGCTGGGCTGTGCAGAGATCAGAGAATTGTTACAAACGCCAGCAGGGAGCTGCTTGGCCTTTGGAAAACTTTACGTGCAAGGCATAGGAAGAGCACACGTACACTAGAATTAAAGGTACGTGTATTTACGATGCAGTGATTCCTCTCCTGGGCAGAGGCCCTCGAGAAATGTGCCAATATGTACACACGAATCCACACAGAGTATTCCTAGCAGCAATGTTTCAATAGCCCAAACCTGGAGATAACCCTAATAATCTATCAAGAGCGGAATGGAAAAATAAATTGTGATATATTATTAAAATGCAATTTTATACTGCAATGAAAACAAACTAGAGCCACACAACACAGACGCATTCTAACATAATAGTGAGTGAAAAACATTCTAGAAGAATTTACAGAACATGTTATCATTTTTATACAATTCAAAGTACACTGTTTCACAAAAATATGAACATACTTAACACGACTGCACTGTACACTTAAGACGGTAAGTTTTATATAATGCTTTTTCTACCGCAATAGGAAAAAATAAAGCAAACAAAATCAATCTTTCGTTTAGAGATGTTTGTGTGTATGTATGTGTCTGTGACTGGGGACGAGGCAGAGGAGGGAGAAAGGACCCTGGGTCCATCTTGGTGAGGGGTCCATGGGTATGTGGGTGCATGAGTGAGCAACAAAGAGTACCTGACCATTCCTGGCTCAAGGACCTCATACCCAGTATTTGTTTGTGCAGCACAGACTTTGCAAGTGAAAGAGGAGAAGAAGGTGTGATCATTTGGACTAGAGGGAAGGCAAGGCAGTAATCTGTCAGCTCCGTGGAAGGCAAAGAAAGGCAGGTGAGGTGGAGAAGCAGGCTGGCTCTGGGGGAGCCGCAGGCTGCAGGAGACACCAAGCCTCCTTGTCACCCCAAGAGTCAACATTCCGGCAGCAGGAGTATCTTTAGTGACCCTTTCACCACTTCCCCCCATCACTTTCACTTTTCCTGTAAGTAGTGAGAGTAACTACCCTGGGAACATCTTAATGACTCATCCCTAGACAACATGGAAAGATAAAAGAGCCCATTTTTTTTTCACCATAAATAAAAAACTCTATTCTGTTAGCAGTAAGGTATTTACATGAAGAATGAGAAAAGGACAAAGACAATAGTTATCTAATCTTTTAACAATATCCTCCAGTTGTTATAAACTTTCTTCAAAAAATCTTGGTCCAACAGGTAAATCCCCTATTTTACATCAAGAATATGGAAACGTGTTAAAAACCAACCAGAAGTCAGACCCTGGGTCTTCACTGCCCTGGCTCCCCCAACAGGAAACTTTGAAGCTTTCTGTCACAAATTGCTGCTTCTCAGTGATGGAGGTCAGCGCCAAAGCCAAAGATTCATCAACACCTCCCATAAGGGCCATGTTTGATTAAAACCCTAAGTTATAAAAGTAAACACTCACACATGTTATATTCCTACATATGTTCAAACTATACAAGGAAAAGAACATGTGAAAAATTCTTCTCTAGAGGGAGGCTACAGCACAGTGGTAGAGTGCCTGCTTAGCATGCACAGTCCTGGGTTCAATCCCCAGTGCCTCCACTAAAATAAATAAATAAATAAATAAGTAAACAAACCTAATTACTTCCCCCTTTAAAAAAACAAAAACAAATTTTTCTCACATCATTTAGAAACCTAGATATAAGGATACAAATTTCTGCAGAATAACAGAGCAAAAAGTTTTTTACCCCCAAACAAGGAAATTCCCAAATACAAACAAACATCGTGTGGATGTCAATATATTAAGTTATTCCCAGGAAGCAACATGGTGCTTGCAGATTCCCAACACAAGGAAAATAGCATCCTTTGATTCCTAAATTCCGTAAGAGGCTATCACTTTCATGTAAATCTGCTAAAAATAAGTATTTAAAAACCCAATGACTACGATCTGCAGCTCACAATTTGTTACTGAAATCTGCCAGAAGCACAAATAAATCAGAGGAGAAAGGAGTCACTGTGAGAAGGCTCCCCCCTCCAACTTCCCACAAAGAAAGGTCAGGAAAGAAAGGGGGGAGAGCTTGCAGGGGGACTCACATGGCCTTTCAATCTCCCCAACTTTTTAACAGCCTGGATCCACAATCTCTGGAGGGCCTGGGCGGTCTTCATGGCCTCTGGAGGTCAATCAGCCAGAGCGCTGTCTACATGCCAGGCTGCTCACCCATTGCCATCACTCCACGTGGTTACGTAAGGCAGATACAATAGTGGCCCACATTCCCAGCAAATCCTGTTGTCATCTCGCACAGTGACACATCCATACAGCAGGGACGCCGAACGCTTTGAAAAGCACCACTTTTGAGGAAGAAAGAAAGCAGTCTGGATTTGCACCACTCTGCCAGCTTTCTCTTTCTCCCTCTCTCGTGTGCCGGGGAACCAGAGAATCTGAGTAACTATCCCTTGTAGACATGTAAAATGATTCAGTATCCAAGTAGAAATGATTAAGCAAGTAGGACATTCTAGAGCAATACCGTAAAAAGGAACATTTAGTTTAATGTATTTTTTTTAAATGGAGGTACTGAAGATTGAACCCAAGATCCAGTGCATGCTAAGCTAGCACTCTGCCGCTAAAGCTATACCCTCACCCAGGAACATTTAGAAGAACACTGATTTACGTAGATGCTCCCATACATACACATACACATGAAAAGCATAAGCCTGCTGAAGAGCAACTGGTGATGGTGCAGGTGAACGAAATTGCTACTGTTACCTAGAAATTAAAAGGCATGAAGATACGATGTTTCACATCCTCAGAGATAACAAAGTCTGTACTGAGAGGGAAACAAGACATGGGCAGTTGGTGTAGCTCAGGCATCTGGGGTGGCAAGGAGTGGACAGAGCGTTCACTCAGCAGTGTTTCCTCCTCTCCCTCCCCTTTATGTAAATTCAGCAGATAAAAGAATAACAAAGAGCCTTGCTATCTATTTCTTTCTTTGTCTTTACCATTTGCAGGGGAGGACGGGGGATGGAAAAGCTTATTTCAGATTTCTAAACATCTAGAAAAGATTGCACGGGATGCTGGAGACTTGAGAGCTGGGTTTGGGATTTTGGAAGCACCGGGGAACCGGTGATCCTTCTCCCAACGCAGTAGTCTGCGTTACACCAACAGGCCAGCCTGAGTGGTCTGCACATGAGGAGCGCACCATCCATCCAACTTGTCTGAGGTTGAGATGCGTGATAAATGCGGGTCATGAGATGCAGACCATATAGGAAGCAACTTTCAGCAGAGGCAAGGATGTGAGTTTTAAAGGCAGGCCATCTGGGGGCAATCTCTGTTCTGTCACTTAGCTGTGGCACCTGGGATAATCTGTCACCTGTTTTTATAAAATGGGGATAATACACCTACACCTCAGAGGGCCAGTGTCCGCCTGGAATGAGGCAACCTTTCCCTACAAAATGCATTTGCAGAACAGGAACTTGAAATTGTTCAAGTCCTCCCCTTGGACTCCCCATGAGTAAGTTCTTCAGAAGTGCTGGAACAGCAGAACAAGGTCAGAAATGAAAGTTTGTTTCAAACCTTACACTGAGGAGGGCATGGAGGACATAGCAGCCCTACAGAAGCAGGACCATTGGAAGTTGAGTGGATGCCCAGGACTCAACCCTGGCTGTGCAGATGTTGCCAAGGTGCCTGCACCAGCCCAGCTCACCCCAGGGCTCCTTGGCTCACTGGGCCTTGGGTGCAGAGAGCAGCTCACGCCTCTACTGTGACCATCCTTAGAAAAACACTTGGGCTTCCCTGATGAGGAAATAAATACTTCTTTCCCTTATATTTATGCATATTGCCCAGAAGTCACAAACATCCTACAAATCAAGTCCAGATTCTTCTTCAATGATTTCCAAAAGTTAGTTTCTGCCGTTACTCATTCCTTTTTTAAAAAATTGTGCTAAAAACCGCAGAACATAAAATGTATCATCTTAACTATTTCTAAGTGTTCAGTTCAGTAGTGTTAGGTCCGTTCACATGGCTGTGCAACCAATCTCCAGAATTTTTCATGTTGCAAAACTGAACCTATGCCCCCATTAAACAACTCCCCATTCCCCTTCCTCTCTGCCCCTGGCAACCACTCCTCTATTTTCTGTTTCCATGAATGGGAACTACTCTGAATAACTCCTGTGAGTGGCATCATACAGTATTTTGAGTTTTCTTTTTTTTGGTCCAGCTTATTTCATTTAGTATAATGTCCTCAAGACTCATGCTTATAACACGTGTCAGATTTTTCATCCTTTCTAATGCTGGATAATATTCCACTGGGTGTGTTTGCCATATTTTATTTATTCATCCACCAGTGGGTACTTGGATTACTCGCACCTCTTAGCTATTGTGAATAATGCTGCTATGAAACAGGTGTCCCCATATACTAATTTTTTACTCACTCATTCAACGAATGTTTACCAAGGGCAATGTGCCAGGCTCTGAGGATCAAATGAAGATCATAACAAATATAGCGCTGCCTTCAAGGAGTTTGATGGGAGCCAGCACTTGATCTCGTTGGGAGTGAGGGGTGCTTCCCATGAGCAAGGGACATGGAGATGAGATCTGGAGAATGATTACTATTGGGGGTGCGGGTGGGGCTGTGCAGATCCCAAAGCACAGCGCAGGGCAAAGACCCTGAAAAAAGACAAGAGGGGAGGGGCCACCAGAGAAACCACTGCAGCCTGTTTCAGTGAACAGCTATTCTACCAGTGACATCAAAAGAATAAAATGACACGTTAGACAGGAGGGTACAGCTCAGTGATTGAGTGTGTGCCTAGCATGCACAAGGTCCTGGGTTCAATCCCCAGTACCGCCATTAAATAAATAAATAAACCTAATTACCACTCCCCCAAAAAAGAATAAAAAGGCTCTCTGCGGTGTACAGCTGCCTCTCCAAGATCTTAGGAATTTACCCTAACTTCCATAAATTGCTAAATTTCATAGTCACATACTCAAGAAACAACTATTTATTACACTCACCCTGTAGGTAAGAGACAAACTACCCTAAATCATTATCCTGAGGGGAAGACAGTCTGGTGGGGAACTGGGACACGTGGACAGTAGTCACAACTTAGTGTAACTACAGCAGCAGATGAACATGCAAAACTCATTCATTCAACAAATACTCCCCCAGCACCCAGGACATGTCAGACCCTGCTGTCGAGGCTGGAGGGATAAAAACCAGAGTTCTTCCCTCACAGGGAGGATTTTAACAGGGGAAACAGACAATACACAAGGAAACATATCATCTCCAGTAGCAGGTAGTGTCATGTGATGACATCGGAGAGAGTGAATCGTAAGAAAATCTGGACCTCTTTCCAAGGAGAGGGAGCTGCAGATACAAAGGCTATGAGTAAGAAACAAGCTGATTAAAGTCATGAAAGAAAAAAAGGCCACAAGCGGCTGGAGCAAGGTGACCCATGACGCAATGGCAGGTACATAAAATGTGACATTGATGGCATGGGCACAAGTTATTTAACTAGGGATGGGAGGTCCGGGGTGGGCGGAAGTGGGCCCCAACAGTAGGGCAGGCCCCCTTACATTCCAGATGAGTTCAGCACTGAAGGATGACTAACTCCTCAGGCAGGTGGATATCCTGGGGAGGGAACCACAGGCAGAGCATGAGGGATAACCTTTAAGGTGTGTTCAGAACACTGCAAGCACTCAGTGTGACTGGGCAATAAGCTGTTTAACAACACACAGGGCATGCTATATTCTCAGCATGGACAGACAAAATAACTTAATCTACAGCTTGGGAATCTTAAAATACACACCCACCCCGGAAACAGGAGACAAGATGGTCGAGAACTGGAACAGAAAGAAGCAATTAACACTCAGCAGGCACCTGGTCAATTGCTCTCTCTACAGTTTTCCACTGATGCTCACAACCCTGTGAGTAAGCGACAACTGTGCCCATTCTACAGATAGGAAAGCTGAGGCCAGCGTTTACACAGCTAACACTGCCAGACACAGGTTAGAGGCTGGTACCCTACTCCAGACCTCATTCCTTTTCTACATGTAGAATGTGATGTGTGCCTTGCACACACTGAGCCCTTAATAAACATCATGCAGGTAGCTGGAAGGAAGGAAGTCAAAGGAGGGAGAAAGAACGCCAAGTAAGACAGAAGGAGCACAAATTAAAATCACCAAGGCTCCCAGCAGGCTAACAGCAGAGCAGAAACCTTGGGAGACCACCACCTGGATAAAATGGGCCAATGGTCTTCTGCATGAGGATTCCTCTGGTGTTTTTATCCTGTATTCAGTACATCATTTTAGAAAACATCTCAAGTTCTCAGAAAGAGAGGGTGTAAATAAACAGCCAGCCAGCCTCAGGATGGGTGGGCAAACCACAGCCCACCTGCCTAGAGCTGAGAATGGGGGCTTTTGTGGTCCGCCCCTCCCCACCCCCTTCCCCATGAAATTGGTCTTAATTTAATGGCTGCGAATTGGTCAAAATGCTCAACAGACACAATTTTGAAACACTTGTCAAATAAGTAAACAGGAACTTCTTTTTCTCAGAAAAGGCAGAAAATAAGCTCCACTCTTGCTCTTCCTAAAATGAGCATTTTTTTTCCCCAGTTATAAAACAAACCTTTGGCTTCAAAGCACTTGCCTGTGTCTCTTCAAAGCTAAACCCTTCCTGGTAGCAGTAAACTAGTCAGCAGTGAGTTAAACAACCCTTTATGTAATTCTTGGTTTACCCCCCCTCCTCCAAAAGACCCCACAACACCCTTTCATGATTTATTCCTTAAGGAACAATCACAACTAGAGTGCAAGGTGGGCTCACGGCACACAGCTCACAATGGACAGCCTGAGTGTGACCAGGGTTCAAGAAAAAAGCTACACATAGAAGTTTAAAGAGGGATTCTTGACAGCCTAACTGAATTCAGAGGATTAGATTCCAGATCTATTGCTGATGGGTACCAGAGTGACTGAGGTGTTATTTTAATTTTATTTTTTTACCCCATCACTCTTTAGTTACCGAAGGTAAAGTTTCAGTGTCTAAGTACATAAAAGAGAACTGGGAGAGGATGACAGAATGCCTGCGGGCACAATCTGCAGTTTTGAAAGCAGTTGTGCTGAAATGTGAAAAGCAATGAACCCAGACTCCAAGAAGACACTCCCAGCCAAGACTCTGCCCTCCCAGCTCAGCCATGACCCTGGGCACCCACTCGATTCGACTGCCGCTTGGTGAAAACAAGGATGCCATCATCTATTGCATAGGGTGAAAGCAGGCAAATTCCCATGATAACACTGTAAAATCCAGGCCCGGAAACTTCCAAGGGGGAGGTGAGGTTGTTATCAATATCCCTGACAATGGCGGCAACATAACGCGGTGGAAATAGCTCTGTAAGCCCCTGCAAACGCCTGTGTCCAAGCACAGCTCCCCACACACCCTACAAACTCTGAGTCTCAGTTGCCTCATCTACAGTGGTTTTTTTTGGTGGTGGGGGAGTAACTAGGTTTATTTATTTATTCTTAGAGGAGGTACTGGGGATTGAACCCAGGACCCCATGCCATGCTAAGCGTGTGCTCTATCACTTGAACTATACCCTCCCCCAATTTTTTTTTTAGCGTTTTTTTTTTCCTCATCTATAAAATGGATTCCAAATCCCTACCCTACTGTAATTGTTGTCAGGACTGAATGGAGTAATGCTTGTAAAGAGCCTTACCCAGTGCTCGACACACAATTGGCACCCTCAGTAAAGGTCTCCACCACTAATACTGCAGCAGCATCGTATGGTGACTACTTCTGAGTAAGAACTTGTTTTCTTCCTCCCAGAAGAGCATAGGATGATAATTAAGAACACATCACGGAACTCAAGGGAAGTGAAAATTTACGTCCACACAAACACCTGTACACAAATGTTCAGGGAGGTGTTATTTATCACAGCAAAAAAGTGGAAACCACCCAAATGTCCATCAATTGATAACTGGTGAAACAAAATGTGGTATATGCAAACAATGGACTATTATTCAGCCATAATAAGGAATGAAATACCAATACATGCTACATAAGATAAGTATAAACCTTGAAAACCTTATTAGTAAAAGCCAGATGCAAAAGGACAAATGTTATATGATTCCATTTATGTAAAATGTCCAAAAGAGACAAATCCACAGGCATCAAAAGTAGATTAGTGGTTGCCTACAAGTACGGGGAGAAATGGGGAGCAACTTTTTAAATGGACATGGGGTTTCCTTTTTGGGGTGATAAAGATGTTCTAAAATTGATAGGGTTTTGGCTGCACAGCTCTAAATATACTAAAAAATCACTAGATTATACACTTCATTTTGGTATATGAATTATAACTCAATAAAGCTTTTTTTTTTTTTTTTGAAGAAAGCATTGCTGATTCGGCAATCACAAAGTGGAGGCTCTAATCCTTGCCCCACCACTTACATTACTGAACTTTCCCTTGCCTGTTTCCCCCATCTGTAAAGCAGGGAGAGTAATAATATCCACTTCCCTAGGGTTGTTGTGAGAATTTAATCAGACAATTAATGTAGTGCCTCACACACAATAAATGCTCCATTATTTTCAATATCATAATTATTAGACTCATTTTCCAGAAAGAAGACCAAAGTCAGAGAAATAAAGGAACTTGTTTGAGGTCATACAAGTTAAAGGTGGCGGAGGAAGGATTCTAACAGACATCAGTGTGGTTACAAAGCCTGTATCCTTTCCACTGAAGCTGTCTCCTCCACTGTACAGTGATGGTGCCTTTCAGAACCTACCCGTGAGTGATGACTGGGTCCCTGGCCTACAAAAAAACAACCAAACAAAAAGCCATGGTTGTTGGTGCTTGAGCACCAGATCTGCGATGGATCCAATCACTCTGACAACTCAGAACATCTTAACAAGCATGATGGTCTCTTTGAAGCAGCTGGCCTTGGTTCAGTCAGCTGGGCTCAGTAACTCTTCTGCAGTGACTCGGTAAGAAGAGGGTGCAGGAAGGGAATCAGGTCGGACTTTATTTTATTTCTGGCTCTCTCAGTAACCAGTTAGGTTTAAGTTCCCAAATGGTTGTGCTCCTATGAACACACATAAATGAGGGGCATGAAACACATCAACATTACCTGAACGTTACAATGCCAGTGCCAGACACTGTGCTAAATGCTTTATCACTGCTGCCCATTAATCCTTCCCAGAAACTACAGTTCCTCCCATTTTTACGTATGAAAACATAAGGCCTGATGATCTGCAGAACAAAGAACTGAAAAGCTGGACTTCATTAAAATTAAAAACCTCTGCTTTGTGAAAGACAATGTCAAGAGAACAAGAAGACAAACCACAGGCTAGGAGAAAATATATGCAGAAGACACATCTGATAAAAGACTGTTATCCAAAATGTACAAAGAACTCTTAAAACTCAACAACAAGAAAACAAACTACCTGAGTAAAAAATGGCCCAAAGACCTCAATAGACACCACAACAAGAAGATACACACATGGCAAATAACCATACAAAAGGATGCTCCACACCATATGTTACCAGGGAAATGCAAATTAAAAATAACAATGAAATACCACTTTATGCATATTAGAGTGGTCCAGATCTGGAACAAAGATGACACCAAATGCTGGTGAGGATGTGGAGCAAAAGGAACTCTCATTCACAGTTGGTGAGAATGCAAAATGGTATAGCCACTTTGGAAAACAGTTTGGTAGGTTCTTAAAAACACTAAACAAACTCCTACCACATGATCCAGCAACCATGCTCCTTGGCATTCACCCAAAAGAGATGAAAACTTATGTCCACACAAAAACCTGCACATAGATGTTTATACAGCTTTATTCATAACTGCCTAAACTTGGAAGCAGCCAAGATGTCCTTCAGTAGGTGAATGGATAAACTGGTACATCCAGACAATGGAATATTATTCAATGTTAAAAAGAAATGAGCTCTCAAGCCATGAAAAAACATGGAAGAAACTTAAATGCATATTATACTCAGCTCTCTGTATCCCCAGGCTCCTTGGATTCAACCAGCCATGGACCAAAAATATTTCCCACTCCAAAAAAATTTCCAGAAAGTTTCAAAAAGCAAAACTTCAATGTGCCATGCACAGGCAACTATTTAAGCAGCATTTACATTATATTATGTATTAAAAGTAATCTAGAGATAACATATACAGGAGGCTGCGTCTGGGTTATATGCAAATACTGTGCCCTTTTATATAACGGACTTTCTTCAGCATCTGTGAATTCTGGTATCCACCAGGGGTCCTCAAGCCTATTATGTAAATTTAAAAATATACATACACACACACACATATATATGTATATATATCCTGAGATATTAAGAAACTCATACGCAACCCCACAGCTAGTGGGCAGATGGTCATGATCTGTCCAGATCTGCATGAGTCCAATTTTAGTAAGATATGAGGCAAAAAAAAAAAAAAAAAAACCACTAGCAGATAATTACATTTAAGACCTCTATGTTCATAGTTCTGGTACACTAAGCTATAAAGTATAATTATAATTTAACAGACAATTCTTATTTGTAATTACAAAGAAGCCATTAATAAGCCAGAAAAGAAGGTGCTAATTTGGCAACACAGATACAGCCCTGTCTCCTCCATGATTTTAAATCTGACTAAGCCAGTATAACTTAAAAACACAGCTTCACTTTAAGAAAACAAACACACATTCAAATCACTACCCATGCTGGTACCAAGATAAAGAAAATTATAAACTGCTTTGTCAAAAGGCAGGTTAGAAAACCAATTAGGGTGCTCAGCTAAATCCAGCCAGCAGGATTGGCCCAGCATTAAAGACCCAAGGTCAACCATCCCTCCCAGACCCAAGGCACCATCAGAGGATACAGCTCATACAGAAAGGAGCAACACAATGCTTCTGCCATGTAACAATGTGCCTGGTTCATCTCCGGAAAGTTAGTAAGCCTACGGGCAGAGTCCTGAGCCTCAAAGACCTGGCCTTCCTATGAGAACTGAGGAATAAATACAAAAACTTAAGAAAAACCCACCGTTAGACACTGTATTGCCAGCACCTGGGAGCATGATAGAAATGCAGAATCTCAAGCCCTAACTTGGACCTGTAGATATGAATAGGCATATTAACAAGAGTCCCCATGTGACTAATGGGCACATTAAAGATGGAGAAGCACAGGGCTCCCCGACAGAACTTCGCACCACAAGGGCAGTGCTGTCCAGCGTGGTAACCAGGAGCCACACTCGGCTACTAAGCACTCAAAATGTGGCTCCTGCAATTAAGGAACTGAATGTCTAACTTAATTTTAATTAAATTAAATTTATAAATAGCCACATTTAGTACATAATTCATTAGCCATATCCCTAGCAGTCATTTAGGCTGTTTCTAATTTTTCGCTACGGTAACTAACACTATGGCAAACATTGTTGCACACGTAGTCCCCCTATAAATCGTAGTATTTCTGAATTAAAGAGCATACTCATGTCTAAGTCTTTCCACGTGTACCGACCTATTACTTTTAAAACAAGTTCTAGCAATTTACAGTGTTGTAGCAGGATGAGTCAAATGCCATTTTAAGAAGGAAAAAAATATCACTTATTTACAGCAAAAGTGCTTGTTTATACTTTAAAGATCTTTTGGGTATTCTTCTAAAACTTTTCCTGCAAAAAAGCAGCAGAGATTATGGAAAAAAATATTTTGAACTCCCGTAGGCATGTCGACATAACTCAGCAAATGACCCTTTGAAAACACTGATTTAACCAGCTCTCAGTAAGAGACACAATTTTCTATTAAACCATTAATCTGTGGATGATATCTAAAAGTTTACAATTTATGGCTTCAGCTGCATGAGTATTTGTTACACATTTTAAGTATCATGAACTTGACAATGGAATGTGTACTTGCACAGGACTTTCAGTACAATGAGTGTGCACTGCAATCTCAGGGAACTAACAGAAGAAAACAAAGACTCGCTCGGTATTCAAGAATGTATTCCACTAAGCGGAGGGGACAGCAAAGACCAGAGACAGGAAGGGGAAAGGTGAGGTTTCCTGTCTCCACCTCCCCCAAGGCTGAAAGGTGGGAGCCCAAGCCAAGCTATTAAAAATAATGAAAATGCACATTAACAAGCCTTACTAATGATTTTGACTTAATAACGAAACAGAGTAGATGAAACAGAAGCAAGTCGTACCAAAAAACTCAGGCTTCTCTGTATTTTTTTTTCTCATGTCAAAATTGAAAGAAAAAAGTTCAGATGTTTGAAACAGCCTTACTACTAAACTTAGAAAGAGACCACATTCTTTGATCTACTATCAAGTATGCCATTTTTACATAAACTGAGCTAAATGGACAGTCCATTAGAAAAATGTGTAGGATACCCCCCTTGCCCCTTCTCTTTGCATTGCTTTCCTTTACTAGTGACATGGGAAATTTCAGATACAGGTATTATTTTTTAAATTCTGAATTAAACTATGTTGAACTCCTCTCAAAAATCCATCTGTGCCTTGTAACATAAACTACTGAAACTGTATGCTATCTCAAAGCATAAAAAGGCACCCAATATTTCCCTTGTGTGGAATTTGTGGTTATTAGGAAATCAGCAAAGGCCACTATATAGTAACAGACATAAAACCCACTAGGTGGCGCAATGATGCAGAAATTTAAAAAGACTGCTGTTCGCCTTCACATTTAAAATCTCAAAATGTAATTTAGAGAAGATTAGAAACGGACTTTAATCATCACAACAGAACTCCACCGTTACAGCTTTTATAAGAGGCAAGGTACATCTGCAAATCGTGGGAGAAAGCTAAAAGGGGAAAATGACATTTTTAGTTGTCATTCATTAACATTAAAGAAACAACAAAAGCATGTTCTGATCAGTGGACACTGTCTATGAAGTTTTTGACCGTGCTCTGGTTTTGGGACAGTCAAAGCAATTTAAACCATCTGGAAGGTAGAAGACAGCACTTTCTAATTGTTCATCGCTGAATGTAACTGGTCTGGAGGAACATAACATCCAGGAAAAAAGAGCTACAGGAGTTAAAGTCTCATGGAGAAGGTGGAATCCATTTACTGGTTCATTCAATAAACATGTATGAAGCACCTCTTTCACACCAGGCTTTGTGCTGAGCGCTAGAGATTAAACAGCGAGGACAATAAACACGGTCCTGCCTTCCTCCTAGGCTAATGGGGGTCCAGCTGTAAATGAAATCAAGGAGCCTGTCAGCAACTACAGAACGAAAACTGACCCACGCTGTGAAGGGAAAGCACAGAAAGGTCTAGAATAGGAGGAGCTGGCCTCTCCAGGGAGGTCAGGGAAGGTTTTCCTTCTTAGTGACCCCGTGGAAACAGGGAAAGCAACCCCTGAGGACAGACAAGACAAGGACCACCAGGGCAGGGGCACAGACAGGGGGCAGGTGGGAGAGCCTGGGTCTCGGGAAGGATCTTGGTCTCGTCTATGAGTAAAAGTCTGAGGCAGGTAAATGGTATGAGTGGATTTGTATTTTTATATATTTGAGTCCAAATTCCTTGTTTTACTGAGAGGCAGGGAAGAAACCTAAGCCTAGGTCGACAGCCACAGCAAGTTCCTGGATCCAGGAGGTGGGAAGAAAGGGAGGGCTGCACTGAATTCCCTGGGCCCAGCCAAGGGTTTAAGCCCCAGGGAAGAGTCCCCTTCTGCTGTGAGGAACGACTGAAGTACACCATAGTTTCTAAGCCAAGTTCCAAAGACACCTTTGCAAGTACATAATTCAGAAGCAGGCAAGAAACCGGTATCAAGGTGTGCAAGAGAATGTTTACAGGGATTCTGAGAGAAATGGGGGCAGACGCCAGAAAAGACAAAGGGCCAAGGGAATATACCACACTATAGAGGGTGTTCATCTGAAGAAGGACAACAACTAAAGCCAGTCTACTGAAAGAAAATTCAGGTAAAGACTTCTGCATTCGCCAAGAGGACTCAAGCTCCTGCTTCCCTTGAGGGTGGAGGCCAGGGGTCAGAAAATATCACAACACGCTGAGCTGGTCTGTCCATGGATCGAGTCCCTGGTTTGTCACTAACCAGGTGCAAAACCTCTCAGTTCTCTGAACACCTCAGGTGATAATTACCCACCTTGCAGGGTTCTTGTGAAGATCAAGTGAGACATTTAGGTGGAAGTTTTACAGACCATAGTTTCACACAAATGAGGGGTACCTCCTTTATTAAATAATCTCACTCTAAAAAAAAAAAGGCAATGTGGCATATACATTTAATAAAATATTTTAAAAATAGACGGCACTAGTCCTTCAACAATTTAAGTATCTACTGTGAGTCAGGATTTGAAAACAAAGGCCTGTCGACATAGAACACAGTCCCCACCCTCAAAGGATGCTTTTTTTTTTTTTTTTAGGATGTAGAAAGGCCTGGAATAGTCTAGAGAATAATGGCAGTTAATGTGCACTGACCTGGGGTACCAGTCACTGATCTATCCGCCCAAAGCCTTTCCAAATCCCTCAAGTCGGAGGAACATCATTAATTCCCCTCCTGCACTATGTTTCTTTAAGACTTTGACCATGACAGTGTTTTATCCTAACTTTGATGTTTTCCCCAACAGGAAAGAATGAATGGTTTGGAAATGAAACAGCCGACAACTCAGAAATACAACAATCGGTATCTGAACCACAGCTGGAAATCCAGAGCCTTAAATCAGAACATCCAAAACCCAGAGAGAAATGTTTTATCGTGGAGGGACAGCCCTTCTACATTCTAAAAACAAAATGCGTTCTGATGCATACTTTCTCCGTTTTCTTGTACTTAAGTTACTGCTTAACCCAGAGGAAGCCTACACTCACAGCTTCTCAACTGGCCCCTGTTATCAGTCACTTTCCTAGACTGAAACCAGAAGCAAACCAGCCCTACCACGCTCAGACCCACCCCCTTCTCCATTTGGCTTCCCCACAGCCAAGAGGGACCTTGAATAGAGTATCCTCAGAAAGCCAGAATCTTTCACAAGTCAGCATCTGACATACCTACATATTCTCAGATGGCAGAAGAAAAGGCAAGAAACCAGGCACCTTGCTTCTGGGAGTTATAAACCAGCAAACATTGTCTCACAGGGCCACACAAAACATATTTTAGGATTTGCAGGTAGAGGATATTATATACTTAGATAACTATATAAAATGTAACCGGCAAGAATAATTCTTCGCTAGCAGGCAGGAAAAACAAAAACAAAAACAAAAACAAAAAACAACCAACCAAGCAGTAGCTTGCCAAACCCAAGTCTACACTTATGCAAAAGTTAGTAACAGACTACTAATGGGTGGTGCAGGTGTCTGTGCACCAGCACACAAGGTTCACCGACCAGGTGCTTACAACCAGCGCCAAGGGAGGTGCGTACACTTCTTCCTTCCTGCTTTCCCTCACCTTGGTTTTCACTTCTGTCCTCAAGAAGCCTGTCCTCAGCATCCAGTCACTACTTGGGGATAATCCTGTTTTGTTTGCTTGTTTATTTCTTGTCTTTTTTTCTTTTAATTAATAAGGGGTAAGTATCAGTGGGTACCTGATCCAAAAGTTAGATCAATTCAAAGTGAACTACACTTGGTTTGGGTAGCAATGGAACTTCAATGGTTCTATTTTACCTAAACAAAAATTTGAACTTGTTCACAATATCTAATCACATACCGCAGGGGAAACTGGTCTGAGGTCAAAATCTTGCTTCAAAGATAATCTTCAAAGTGGATAATTAACTCCAGGTGGTAGTATTATCAACACGTACTGGCAAGACACTGTGTGAAGAAATGTGTTGGACACAGAGAAATACAAACCTTGGTTCCCGATCTCAAGCCGGGCTGCTGTGTACCCACGTAAAAAGACAAGGATGTGGCACCCACAACTCAAGGCAAATGCCACTTTAGGAGAAATTTTTTATTTTGGTTTGGTTTGGTTTGGGGGTGGGAGGAGGTAATTAGGTTTTTATTTATTTATTTTAATGGAGGTACTGGGGATTGAACCCCACTGAGCTATACTCTCCCCCTAGGAGAAATTTTTAAACAGATGGTAAAAACACCAGGAGTTTCCACTGGCCATCATGAAGTCTGACTTAGAATCTGGTCAGAATTATATATCCAGCATTTGTCGTGGCAGAACTTGCAACCAAAAATCAACATTTCTAATAGTGTCTTATTAGACTGTTCATGGAAGCTCATGGAACTCATCAATTCTGGGTCCTGGGGAAAGCCATGCAGTGAGGCAGTGAGGAAAAGACAAAAGCACCCTTAACAAGATTCCAGGGGGAAGAGGAAAGAAACAAAGTTTGTATTTGGAGCCTTGCTAGCTCTTTCTACCCCTTGGGCTGGTTGCTCTGCTTTTCAACGTCCTCCTAACCCAATGTGTCCAAAGGTGAACCCCAGCACTCCATAACGTCTGCTCCATCACCAAAACGTTCTGGCTCCAAAATTACCCATCTTCATCCCCAACCAAAATTCTCAAGATATCAATGCATACATTCTCAGCTAGATATCAGAAAAAGCAGACCTACTTCACACTAAAGCATGAGGGCCTAGTAACCTAAACCTCTTGGAGGTATCTGATACTCTCTAAAAGATGTTCTTTGACCCTGCTGAAACTTGTGATGGAATTCTGATCCTTAACAGGCAAGTTCCCAAACAAAGCATATCCAAGATGAATATTCTTTTGAATTCCACAACCTGCATGCTTTGTAGCCACAACAAGTTTTTCTTGATATTAACAACTGTTATTTTGTGTGATGGGATAACAAAGTCATTTCTAACTAGAAGCTGTGGATCTGAAATAAGCAGACTCTCTCACATGACAAGATAATTTTAATACTTCTTAACAAAACTGTGATTTTAGCCAGTTGTTTATGGAATCTACTTCCCCAAAAGACTCTTTCTTACCCATCTTAAAGTCTTTGGGGTGTCTTATAGTAATGGACACATGTGGGTCAGTGAAGAATGAAAATAACTCTTAAAAACATTCATATGTCACTATGACTCATGATTTCCTGGAGGAAAAATCTCTGTCTACTTTCCATGATAATGTGTAAACTCCTACAAATCAAGAGAGAGATATTAGTTTCTCCCTCTTATTTCTCTGCTCATCTAATTTGGAAAAGCAGAGGCTGGTGGAGTTGAAAGAACCTACAGTTTTCAAATTAATCAAACAGACCTTGACTCAAATTCCCTCCCTGTCACACAGCTATGTGACACTGGACATGTTACTTAACATTCTGAGCCTCAGTGTCATCACCTGTAAAATCGGGTTTTAACACCCACCCCCAACTGGCTGGGAGTATTCAGTGAGATCTGTAAGAAGGCTCTAACAGTGCAGCAGCCATGTGGCTTCCTTCCCTCACTTCACTGGAGAAGTCTGATTGCATCTTACTTTGTGTCCTGGGCTCCCACATGGGCAGGCATTTTACAGAATCATCAGGAGTTCTGCTGGACACTTGGGAACTGAGCTGAGTGAGCCAACTGCCAACACATCCGTATTTGTAGAAATCAAGGACAGAGCCTCAGAGCTGTTTACAGGCTCCATTAACGTGTATTTTACATTTGTTGGTCCAATAATGGAATGGAGCGTTACAGCTCCAAACAGTCTCCAAGCCACTTGCAAAGTGCTTTGGGGAGGGGGGTTGGAAATCCAGTGAGAGAGGCAAGATAATACACACCCAGGCTGATCTCATTTCAGTTTTTTAGGACTTACCTTCTCCATTCCCTTCCTTTCACCTTCCTTCATTTATGGAGCAACTTATTCTATGCCTGGACTAGTAATGCCAAGAACCAGACCTGCCCTTGAAAACTCACAACCAACCTCCCAAAGTTAAAAGTGACTCTCCTCCCAACACTAGGCAGAATCCAGGCCTTGCTGAAAACACACCACTCTTCTGAAATGATAAACACACGCACTGAAGTTTATACCTGAGGACATTTTTTGCAGTTCACTGTTTCCCAAGTATTCATTTTGATTAAGCTCATCTCAATCAAAAAGCTTACATAGCTTCTCATGAAGATAATGGACTACCCATGAGGCAGACTACACAAACAGAGCCAACACATCCAAGTTGGCAGAGACAAAACAGACAGACAGACATGACAGCACCCCAGTTTCTGTGGCACTTTCCGGCATAAATCATCATTCCAAATATAAAACCAAAAGGACAAGCTCGGACTGATAGGTAAGTGCTGTTTCCTCAGGACAGTTCATTGCTGGGATATTATCCAATCAGGTCAACATTTATATGTTATCATCCACTCAAAGACAACTTAGAACCACAATGCAATTGGGAGGGGAGGGTATAGCTCAGGGGTAGAGCGCATGCTTAGCATGCATGAGGTCCTGGGTTCAATCCCTAGTACCTTCATCAGAGAATAAATAATAAATAAACCTAATTACCTTCCCCCCTAAAGAAAAAATGCAATTGTTACTTGGTGCTTATTACTACACTAAGCCAAATGAACTTTCCTCCCCAACAGTGACATGTGTACTCTCCTTGGCTCCTGTTTTATTAATAGGCAAGAGAGATTCTTTGAGGCAGTGCATACTGACTGCAAATATTCTTTGATAACAAACAGCAAAAACACTGCCAATGTACAATTTCTGGACAAAGTACATCCCAAACTCGAAATTTAAGAAATCCAGAAAATTAAGCCACGCCTGAACCAATTTTATTTTTAACCCAGTTCGGTTTCCCCACATTTTATAGGGGAAAGGCCCACAGAGAACTCTCTTTCAAAAGTGAGTGACTAACCAGTTCCTGCATGTGAGAAGGTTTCAAGGACAGAGGCGGGTGCTGATGCAATGGCAGTTGCCTTTCTTAATTCCCCAGCTTTTGTGGAATATCAGTTCATGCCAGAACTTGATTTTTTCTTTTTTTAATTTTAAAGGATGTTGTCAAATAAAAATAAAGGCTATTTTACAAAAATACACAAAGCAGCACCACACAACTCTCCCTCTGGCTGTAACACTACCAACTGAGATATTTATAGATGCCTGAATCAGAAATTATTGTTTAAAACCAATCATTTTTGTTGAAGGAGTGAATTAGGTCAGTGCCCTTAAGAAGTTCCCTTTCAGCTCTCTTTTTTCCACTCTCCCAACAAAGAAAGCCTTTGTGCATTGTATTAGCCACTGCAAACTGTGGACATCCATTGTTAGCCCTGGCCAACTGGGTAAGTCTGGCAAAAAAGAGATAAAACAGGAGATTCTGTCAATATATTTCTAGCACATTCCCATTTAAGTAAGCTTAGCAAAGAGCCAGCTCACTCTAAGTGCTAAACTAGTGGCTGAAATGAAGTTACTGGTCATGCTTATCTTGGCGCTTAGAATATTTGCTTTCCTGATCGCTTCAAATTTCTCTGCAAGGAGTCTTCAGGAGGAGCAATGTCCTACATACCAGCCTAAAATAAAGTATTAATCAATGAATCCCTGGGCCAATCTGTTTCTCACTACTCATGTGAAACCAAAAACAGGGTGGTCCCTAATCAGTCAGGGTTACAGGGGAAATTATTTGAATGAAGAGAGAAGATTCACAGACATTCTAAAGTTAGAAAAACTCAGTTCTTTCCACATGTGACATCATTATAGGGAGGATTTTGCCAAAATTGAGTCAAGATTTTTAAATGTCTCAAGAGCAATACTTTGTGGTTCATGTTTCACAAATAAGAAACAGGACAGACACTACTGCCAAATGTTTTGGTGACTAGACACGCACTGTCAGTAAGAGGTCTGAGGCACAAAATGGGCTAAAGACTGAATCTCTTTCCATTAATTTGTCCAAAGATAAAGGAAGTTAACAACAGAGAGAGAAAAAGGGGACATTCTCTTCAGGCCATCTAGAAACTAGATTTATAGATCGCCTTTTACTTCATAAAAAACTAACAAATCAGAATGACTTTCAAAAGAAATCACTCATTAGGTTTCACAAAGTTAAACATTAAAGCAGCAGCCCTTAGAACTAAGTCACCTCTCAGTCTGTATTAATTTGCAGGTTTGCAAATTATAATTTCTCAAGCTTACTCACACAGAAAAGTACGTGGAATCACAGAGCCGTGAGAAGCTGAGGCCCTTCAGAGAAACACCACCTTATGTGACAGGTAGGATTTAGGGCGGCATCCACACTCCAGCAGGTGACTTTATAAAGTCAGAGGACTGATTCCGAACGTGCGTCACAAAGAGCACTCGCATGACCACTGTGGCGTCATGATGTTCAGTAACGCCGATGATGCAAATTCTCTCCAGTGCCATTTAAGTTGCCACTGCAACCTCAAGAGGCTTCTACGTCATTTCCTGCTTGCTGGCACTCAGCTCCTCCTCCTCCCAGAGGCCAGAAGCCCCTGACTCCCTAGCCAATAGGATGCCAATGAGGTGCAAGGATCTATTTAAGATCTAAAAGGATGAAGGGAAGCAGATGCCGTCTGTTTTCCTTTTCCTGCAGCAGCAGTTGTGGGCAGAAGCTGGACTTCCCAGACCTGAGCTTTGCAGCCACCCGCAAGCTCCTGACTGTTTCAGCCTCCTCTGGGCTGCACAGGCTGAGAAGGTGGGTTTTTGGAAGGTCCTGGCTCTAAGCAGCAGCAGCTTTCTAAATTTCTGGGAGGCAAATCAGAGAGCTGGTGGTGGGCCTTGGTTTCTGTCCCTCCAGCCTTTTGTGGTGTAGGCACCTAATTTTCTCCATGAAATCCCTTTCTCCTTGAAATAGCTGGAGTGATGTCTGTTTTCTTCCTGAACCCTGACTGATAGGGTATATAATGCCCATTTTACAACTGAGAAAACTGAGCCTGAGAAAAGCAAATTGCCTAAGGCCAAGAAAGTGTCAGGACAAACAGAATTCAAACCCAGGTCTGCCTGACTTCAACGTCACAGAACGAAAGTTAAACACACAGAATGAAACCGATGACTTAGTAGTTCAACTCCTGGAAACTTACTTACTTACTTGCACAAGCCCACAGAACAAAGTGTAGGGAATTTTCATAGCAGCTTTATTCATAATAGAAACAAAACAAAACCCTGACAACAACCCAAATATCCATCAACAAAAGAATGGATAAACAAACTGGTAAATGCACATAAATGGAGTATTCACTACTCAGCCAAAAAAAAAAAAAAAAATACTGAATCACAAAACACCACAGGGGACTCTCACAAAGGTTACGCTGAGGAAAGAAACCAAACACCAGACACCAAATGTTGATTTCATTCATACAGATCTTCTCAAGGTGAAGCAAAACCACACCATGGGGAGAGGTGTCAGAACAGGGGCTCCCTCATGGGTTGGGTGGTAACAGTTGGAAAAGTGGCAAAAGGAAACTTCTAAAGTGATGGGAAGTTCTATTTTTTGATCTAGGCGGTAGTCACACAGGTGAACACATTCACGTAAAAGTTCATCAGCTCTGCCACTGGACAGCGGTGGCAGCTGCACAACTAAATGCCACTGAATCGTACACTTTAAAATGGTCAAAACGGTGACTCTTATATACGTTGTACCACAATAAAAAATTTTATCAAGCTCGCCACTTGAGTGTTGCGCATTTTACTGTGTGTATATACTTCAATAAAACACCATGAAAAGAATGAAGTAGAAAAAGCTTCATTGTGAGTAAGCAGGCTTTGGAGGACAGACCCAGGATATCACTGTTTCCACTGGAAAAATTTTCTCAGTTTCAGGCCAATGTGTTAACCTCAGTTCTTGGGTAAATTGAGCCTACCTCTCCTGACCCCTCCTGACTCTTGAGTCAAACTGCGCTTACACAGTACACGTTGACTAAATATTTCTCCCAGACCTTTGATTAAAATCCGAAGTTAGATTCCACTAGAAAGAAGGCCACAGATATGCAAAATGAACTCAGTGCCTCTTCATTTCAATGTGTCACCACTTGCCTGTTTTTAGACTCTAACAATAACACTAGAAGGAAAAGCACAAATGTTTCCAGTTCCATTTCTGGAAAATTTCAATGGGTGCCTGAGATGCCACAAATCTCTCATCCCTCTTAAAACTCACCCAGACACTAAACAGATCAGGCCAAGGCAGGCCAAGTGCTCTCCCTGAAGTTCAGCAGAAAAGCTCAGATGTGCCTGAAGTAACTCTGACACGTGGCTGACAGAGAGCGACTTCACGTCAGTCAGTGAACAGTGAGTGAGGTCTTGCAGCAGTCACCAGGGGCCTCGTCTTCAGTGCAGGTAGAAAGAACAGATTAGGCAGGGCTCCCAGTAGCAGGCCTGCCTCACCTTCCGTGCTACAGGCAATGCAGTTCCTGGGAAGAAGTCCATGGGGGAAAGAAGGGGGTGCTGGAGGCTCCCAGTATGCAGCTATTCCTGGGAAGGGTGGAGGGGAGGAGGAAGGAGAAAGAACAATTCTCAGAGCAGTTCTGTGAGATGGCTGCGGTTGCTGGCTTGGGCTGCAGGGTGAGGAAGAGAATTTAGCACCCATTGAGCTGGTACATTATTTAAGCTGCAACTGAATAATAGATCTTTCCATCACTTCACCAGCTAAACAAGACAGCCACTCTTAGAAAATTGCCTTTCGGAGAGAATGCACGGATCGCTTCTTAAAAGAGAACACACACTGAGAGAAAACACACATGGAAGTTCTTTAAAGAGCAAGGAAGCACTTCAAGATGACGACCAATAGAACTTAGAATGTTCTCTAGGCTTTACACCCAAAACTTAGAATCTTAGAGCAAATATAACTAGTCACTTCCTTATAAAGAAACAGAACTAGAATTGGATGCCTTAGCTAAAGTCACCAAGCTAATTAGTAGTACAGCTTATACACCATTATAGAAATAGTCTGTATAAAATTTTACGTTTTCTTTCCTTGTTCACAAACTATCATCGACTCACTGTATCAATGTCTGGAATCCACTTTTCTAAGTTCTCAAAGTTCTCAATGAGTCTTCAGTTCTTACCAGTTGACGCAACAAGCCTTCTCTACATCAAGTCAGCTCCAGGTGGTCAGTCTTTAATGGATGTGCCTGGTGCCCTGACAGCTCCAGAGGTGACCAAGATGACTCAGGCCAGGGAGGGGCTCATGGCTGAGGGGAAGTGACTGGTGGGTGGCGGATGTGATAAGGGCTTGGATAAACACTGGCATGTGCACACTAACCAATCACAGACCAGGAAGCAACTGATTCAGGAGGAGTGAAGAAGGAGGGTAGGGGAGGAACTGGGCTTTTAAAATGAGCTCATCAGGAAGTTCCTTTAAACCATTCATTCTTCTCAAAAATGGAAATGGCTAGTTTTGCTAATATGGATTCCTTCAAAGAACTTCATTCTGCTTTGCCAGATGCATTTGGGAACGGTCTTCCAAGGACTGAGAACAAGCAGGGGAGGCACCCGGCGTACTTGGCCCTCCTCCCCATCGCAGAGATCCGCCCACCCAGGGGCTCAGGTGCTTGCTGCTACCGAGGCAAAGAAACCCCACCCCACGACCTAGGACTTGGAAAACTTCCTTCGTAAGAAATGGCTCTCAGCAAATGGAAACAAACAGCTACAGTCACAACGCTATTTCCTCCTCAGAACACAGGGCCTCGAAGCTACAAGTCCTAGAAGAGTTCATTAAATTCTACTGATCATTAAGTCCTACTCATGACTAGAAAGCATTATTTCCTGGGTTCACCTTCAACTCAAGTGACAAAATCTAGAGTATCTGCAGTTTCTCTCATCTCTAACAAAGCTTTTTCTAATACAGTGGCAAAGATAAAGCTGGATTGTAATAATTATCAATTAATTACAGCCTAATAACTGTTACCTACCAGTGCCGACTATCCCAATAATTCTCTCCCATAATGTATTATATATATATATTCCCTCTAAATGCCTCTGACTTGTCACTAACTGTACTGTCACTAACTATAAACATATAACTATAATATTTAGTCCCATGTTTATGTACGGTGTCTCTCAGCTGAAGCACATGATAATTGAAATTTTGAAAGATGGCATTTTCTCTTACGAACATAATGTATGTACTTCATAAGGCTGATTAAAGTCTACAACAGAAATATTACCCTATTAATTCTGAAGTCCATGTTTACATATGCATATGGATTAAAAATTAAGTAAATATGTGACATGAGGTCTTTGCCATAATTAATGGTATAATTTAAAATATTGGGGCCAGTAGAGCTTCCTATAACACAAACAAGTATTTTACTCTCAAAAGATCCATCAGAGGTGTTTCACCACCACCACCATTCCAGCCACCTTCCAAGCCTCCCCCAGTCCCCAAAACACATACAATAGTGGGGGAGGAGAAACAGAAACTATAATCCATGAATATTCTAATCAGGCTAAATATTTAGACTGAAAGTTAAAATAAACACTCATTATTACAAAAATGTATACTGCCATGGTCTGCAGTGCACAATGGTGTGTGTAAGTGATTACGAAAAGCTGCATTATGTTTTTAAGGTTAAAGACCTGATTTAACTTCAACTGTCTGGCAGAGACACTAAAACAAATATCTGTACTAATTTTAAATGACTGAAGTACAAGTTACTAATTGTTAAGGCCTAGGATTTCTCATAAAAGATGCGTGCACACACACACACACACACACACACAATTAGGAATTTTGGTGACTGAAACAAAGTGTTTTTTCTATTCTGGTTTTATTCAAACCTACCATGAACATAAACTTCAGCTGCTCACTTCTCTAGGTCATAGCAGGGTTACTTTTTTCCTACCTCAAGACGTCCAATTCCTATGACAATCCTTGTTAAAGTCTATTTCATAGATCAACATAAGCTCCACTTTTAAAGAGTTAGATGCATTTACATGTGAGGCTGTGTGGGCCTTTGCATTCTTGAGCACTGAAGGATCTTGAGTGAGGTACACTAGGTGACAGAGTGACATCCCCCAGTGGTGCCAAAGCATTTCCCCCCTTTTCACTCTATCCTACCACAAACGGCACACCAACAGACCCTGAAATTGTAGAATGGCTGTGGGAAGCAGAGAAAGGAATGAGACATTAAATAGCTTCACAAATACAGTCTGCAGTAACAGACAAGAGAACTGGGTGGACGAAGAGCAAGATGCATATGTTAAGACACAGAGTCCATCAAATTCAACTCTCCTGGGCCATTCTGTGTCCGCCTTTCCTGAAGGCATGGTGGAGGTACACCTGGCTCTCCATACCTAAATGTCACCCTCATATGTGAAGAGTATTTTCCAAGTCTCAGCGTTCGAGGCCCATCTTCACAATTTTTGCCTTATTCTCAGACCACTCATCTTGATAATCTACTATTTTTCTTAAATTGAACTTAACCATTTTACTTCATTCTAAGCAATCTATCCATGAAATAAATGAGTTTGGTGATTGGCTTTCTATTTTTTATTCCTAAAGTACAGAAGTCGGGCATAGTAATTAAAGACTAGGCCATGTTCCTCCCTGGGCCACCCATAAGTCTGTCTGCATAGCACACTTTGGAAAACACTGTTTCAGAGGCAGCAAAAATGGCAGAGAAAATGCTTAAGTAACTGAATGGGTATTTTTTTCAATATGACAGCCCTTAGTCTCTCTTGTGAGCTCACAGGTCATCAAGGCTGATGCACCTCTGGGGGCAACAGCTGGCTGGCTGATGGAGACACTGGTCCCCTGAAAGGACACTTTGAAACAGTCACTGTCATGGGAAGGTGATCCCAAGCAGGTCTGCCAGGGCTCTCGCAGTTCTAAGAAGGGCATTTCCTAACCAAGCTGATAAAGTGGAAGCAGGTACTTCCCAACTCAGAACTCTGCTCCTCACATAGCAATACAGGCGATGTACAACCTTAATCGGCTGCTTTCTGAGATAACCTTCAAACACTGGAACTAGCCATTGCCAATACCAGATACTGGGATTGAAGACCTGATAAACTTTTTTCCATTGCTGTTACATGGTGTTTACAAAAATTTTAATGGGAAAACCACCTAGACCTTCCTAGCTATATGGGCGTCTACTGAAGAGGTTCATCATAAAAATTCCTGCGGGGACGAAGGAGGCTCTAAGTAGTTTTAGGGAACATGTCTTTTCAACCTCAAAAAAGTCCATGTAAACCACTGAAGTTTTTTTTTTAACTCACTGTATAGGAGTTAAATCTGACCTCTGAGTAGTCTGTGTTTCTGACCCTGACCCTTGGATTAAGGATGAAGACATACTCAGTAAAACACCGGAGGTAATCATTCTGTCTCACCCATCCAATTTTCAGTGGAAAATGCCTCTCAACACCAAGGCTGGCTGGCCCAAGGCCATTCTGGCCAGCACTTGTTGGCCCCCTAATTACTGCTTAGAGTCTCATCAATGAGGCATTTTATAGGGTGTCAGCCTCCAACCTCGATAAGCTTATCTGAAGCTACAACTGCTCAATGGGATTTGTTTTAGGGATTAGGCAAGGAATCCCCTGATGGCTCAGACTCTTGGTAGAGGTATGTTGAAAGTTTCAGCATGACTACTAACTAACCCTCCCTAACTCTTCACACCACCCGCCTCTCCCACATGTCATGCCACTCCCCCTCCAAAGCTGCATGACTTTTTAAACTACAGGACACAGGACCCAAGTGGCCCTGCCTAGTTTCAAGAACTTACTCATCTCCTAAAAAAGAAAGCCTTCTGTAGAAAAGAAAACCTTGCTAAACTTAAGTCATTGTAGGGATTTTATCATCTCCCTAGAACTTCTAGGCACTAGGCCTCAGAAGAGAAATAAATGGCTGGCTGTGACCTTCTGTCAATGTACGAAGAATCAGATTAAAAGTTAAACAAATGTAGGCAGAAATTCTTGCAAAAAGAATTCCCCAGGGGGTGATGATGTTAAAATTTTTTTGGTCTTAAGCATATGAGTACCCCCAAAAAAGTAATATTCCCTGTGTGTGGGGTGAAGTGGAGTGTTTACTGGGAAACTTGTTCACTTCTTTGTAGGGAGTCAAATCATGAATACCTTAGGGATTTCTATGATCTTCCCCCTCAACCTCCTTTTCTCAAAGTTCTCTTACTGGCATTCAAGGCCAGTGAGCATGTGAGCGACTCTTGCTCTTTCCCTCAGCAACTGCTCTGACACCTCCCTGGCACCCCCTACTTGTATTTCTAGATTCCGCTTCCCTTAGGAACCTAGAACCCAGTACTTAGAGTTTTCAGCACCTGTTTTGGTTCATATTACAGCCTGCCATATCTGAGGATTCAACCAATTGTGGATCAAAAATATCCAGGGGTAATAAATTTCAGGAAGTTACAAAAAGCAAAACTTGAATTTGCCGCACACCACCAACTACGTAGCATTTACATTGTATACAACTACTTACGTAATACTTACATTGTATTAGGCACTAGGGATGATTTAAAGTACACAGGAAGCTGTGCCTTGGTTATATGAAAATGCCATGCCATTTTACATAAACGACATGAGCAGCCTTGGATTTTGGTATCTGAGGGGGTCCTGGAACCACCCTCCCCCTGACCCCAGGATACTGAGGGACAATCATATTAGCTACTGTTGACTTGGCACCCACTACATGCCAGACACCTTACATCATTTCACTCAGTCCTCATCTTCCATACTGGTTTACACTGTGAGGTATCTGTACCAATGGTGAATTTTCTTTCCTCTAAGAATCCCTGAAGGGAGTGTGCACAGGACAGTCCCTCCCTTTGTTGTATTTCTGTACAGAGAGTGTGCGTCTGTACTGCATGCTCCTCCTTCAGCCACAGGTATCCCAGCAGAGTTTGCAGAGTCTTAAAAAACACCTAACATTTTCAGATCGAACAAACTCTTGAAGGGAGAAGTTGGGTCTTGCTTATCTCTCACCCCTACCCTCTCACAGTGGACTGGCAGGAGGGAGTGCCGATTAAGTCATCAGCTGCATGGCCCTAAAAAAGTTGCAGCAGCAATTCAGGTGAAAAAAAAAAATCCCCCTTCATTAATCTCTAGCAGTAGCTTTGAAAAAGCTCAAGGAAACACCTCAAAAGCCACTGCTGTCTTAGTAAAGTACCCACTTCCCTCATCTCCCCTGAGAGGGTAAGCGTCAGCTTCCTGCCCATATTTCTAATTGGAACTCAACAGTCTTAATTATTTGCATCCTTCCCCAAGAAGACAGTGTAGTAGAGGCACAGTTCTAAATATTTGTATTCCCCACACTGAAGTTGTTCATGAAAATTTATTAAATAACCAAATTTCATTCTGTTAGTCAGGATATTAATGGGACTTGGCTACAAATGCAATCACAGCTACTAACTCCTCACTTAAATGAAAATGGTCTGCTTGCCAGGTATGCTTGTAGACTGTCCCTCCCAAGAATAATCTTGACAAAGATAAACCTGTTCTCCCAAAGTGATTGTCAGCACATCCAGCACAGACCACCTAAAGACCTGAAGACAAGGGCCTCTTTCCTTCTCTGCTGGGATTCCCCTGGCGGAGTGAGGGAGGGAGGGAGGGCAGTTTCTACGACGGGATGAGTCTCAGCTGGGAACTGCAGGGAAACCACAACAATTACTCAGGCCAGACAGCTGCCAGAGAAGCAGCACTGCCTAAGAAGTGAAGCTAAAATAGAGGTGGGAGGCTGTATTCCATTACTAAGCCCTGGAGTATTCACTCCCAAGTCCATCCACATTTCAAGAATGTTAAAACTCTGTAGTTAAAACCCTGATTATTTATAACTTAAACTGCTGTGTAAAGCAGAAATTTGACAAATGAAGACACAAAAGAAAAAAACTGGTGACCTGGTAAGATAATACCTGAGTACGAAGCATTCATCATTCCCTTTTTGTGGAGTCCTCCAAACTCCATCTCCATTCCCTCCTGCAAATAACTTCTATTTATATTGCAGACGCAACTGATCAAAGAGGAAAATGAGGACTCCGGTCTCCAAAGAGTTGTCAGTTTGTCTCACGCACACATGCCTGTAACTTTGCATCAAGCAGAGAGTGTGGTTCGAAACGGAAAAGGAAAACAAAAAGGCATACACAGCCTGGGACACAACAGGCACAACGATGCCTCCGAGGTAGCAGGCATCAAGACAGATCGAGACAAAGTTCAAGACAGTTTTCCCTACTCGAGACTTAACCTGAAATCCAAGTGACTTCAGAGAACAGAGAAAAAGATCCGGGAGCCCTGGAGGCCACGGGCCACTACCCCCGTCCAGTGAAATTCCGTGCCCTCAGCCCCACCTCCGGTTGGGAGTACGCCAGCCACCTACGGCGCATCCGGGAAGCCCACCACGAGCTCGCAAGCTCTCTCCTCGCGACCCTTCTCCCAACCGAGCGGGACGCAGGAGGGCACTTACATGGAGCCAACCTGACATCTCCCGACGGGGTGGAAACCCGCGGTCTCCTCGCACCGGCATCTTCGGGCTCGGGTCCCGCGTGGGCGCGCGGGTCCTGGGCGCCGATCCTCCTCTTCCTCCTTCTCCGGGCGGCAGGTCAGTCCTCCGGCCGGCAGCCGGGTTTTGCTCGAGTGCGGGCCCGCGGGGACCCACCCCTTTGTGCCTCCTCCCGCGGCCGCGGCGTCGGCCCGCCCCCAGCCGGAGGCAGCGCCTCCGTTCCTGCCGCCCGGCCCGGGAAACTCTCAAATGGGCCGCTACCATCCCTGCGCGGCGCGGGGGGTGCTCGCCGGCGCCGCGCCCCCGAGGCCCCCGCGGAGAGCCCTGCCACGCGCGACTCCCGACAGGGGACAGGAGCGGGCGGCTGCAGCAGGGGAACCCGGAGGGCCGAGCGTTCCGCAGCCCCCACACCCGGACCTCCCCCCGTCCCCGGCCAGCCCGATGGTTCGCTCCGCGGCGCGCACTCGGGCCAGCAGGTCCGGCTCCGGAGACGCTTCGGGAAGCGCTGCAAGTTTACGGGCGGCCGGGAGCTCGGGGGTGGCCCGTTTGCCCGCGGGTTCTTCCCTTGGCCGTCGCGTGAGCATCCCGTAGGAACGCTTTTTGCAGAGGTTTGCACACCTCCTCCTCCGTTCTCTTCCGAAAGGAAGAACCGAGGAAACCCCAAGGATTTTTCTGTCCTGCCTAGAGGCCAGCCTGGCCAGCCAACACACGCAGAGCACTGTACCCCCGTTTCTCAGCTCAGCAACGGATTCCCCGAATTCCAAGGGCGTAAGATATTCATGTTAAGTTAAAAAAACACGACTTTTTTGGAAATATGCTCTAGGTTATCTCTTTGGCACATTTCCTACAATTCCAATAAAGAGATTAAAACTCCCCTCCCATCACCAGCTTTTAAAAGGCCTTTTTTTTTTTTTTTTTGAAAAGTAGGTCACAAATGCTTATCAGGCAGGATTCATCGAATTCAAATCAGTACATTTATTCGTTTTAGAGTCTTCTATATACAAAGCATTGCACACGGTAAAGAAGTTTCCTTATTTTAAAGGCATGCAAATTATTTGGCGAATCAAAACAGGTACACTGATTAAAAATAGAACTTTGGGTTTGAAACCGAAGGAAACCACGTTGTAGGAGAAAAAGTGCGCCTCATCCTGCCCTTCCATTAAATTGAAAAGCAAAAACTCTACCTAGGCTCAGAAGAAGGTAAAAGGTCTGATCTGACCCGCTGACGAGATGCAGATGCCAGGCTCTCTCCCTGAAAAGTTGCTTCACTTCCTGCCTAATCAAAACAAGTTTGGCAGTTTATGTGGAAAAACAGGTCCAGCAGAAGCCTCTCTGAAAGTGTCACGCTTCTGGCCTCCTTTGGAGTGGCTAAGCGCACGCCTCTGAATAAAAAGCACTGTGAGTAACATTTCTCATATTCCTTCCAGTCTCCAGAATTAGACGTTTGGTTGTATTCCTGACGTAAAGTGTTACTCTCCTGATGAAAGCACCATTTTAAAAAAATGTTTCCCAAACTAGGTGATGCTGACTAATCGTAACAATGGCAGCATTTGTGAACTGGTCACACCTTTGTGACACAAGCTTATACCACTAGCATTAAAATGAAGTTTGACAGTAAAGATGCTCAGAAGAATCATGTTAACACAAATATAAAATATGTACTTGAACATTAATGATGAGAAAAGAAGAAAATCAGCTAAATAAAGAATGTTAAGTAAAATAAAATGAACTGAATGTCCATTTTGCTACAAATAACATAGTGACAATTACAGTGTTCTTATTAAATCCAAATACACATGGCTACAAAACATGCATTTAAATCTAGGTCTTTTATTAGCAATAGACCAGGTGGACTAACTTCAGCGAGTGTATGTAATGACAGTTATAGTATAACTTCATTATATGTAATGAAAATTCCATTCCTATTCAAGCAATCACTTTTTAGTTAAAAAAAAAAAAAAAAAAAAAAAAGGAAGGAACCGGAATGTAGCAACTATATCTGCTGAATGATTTTTTTCTCTCTCTAGAGTTACACTACCCAATAGGATAACCACTTGCCACATGTATTGAATACATTTAAATTTAAATTAACTAAAATTCGAGGAAATGAGAAATTCACTTTGTTAGTCACATTTCCACTGCTCACTTGGTAGCCACACGAGGCTTGTGGCTACCATATTGGACAGTGTAGATATGGTATAGTTCCATCACTGCAGAAAGTTCTACTGCATTACACTACTCCCAATGGTGACAGACTTACACAGCAGAAATACCAATATTCTGGCACAGTAAAAACTTCTGACTCAAATAGATGTTGAAAAACGTGATTCAACTGATACAGTAGCGTTGCTGGTGGCAGCATAAATCAATACAACTCTCGAAAAGCAAGTTATAGCGGTACATATTTTTCACACATGGGGTTGCACATGTGAACCCCACTCCTAGAATTTTTTTCTCCAGAGAACTTCTGTCCAGCAAGTAATTATTGAACACCTTCGGTCAAGTCAGAACCCTCTGACAAAAGACTTAGGCTCTTACCTCAGGGCATTCAGTCTATTGCAGTAGACAATCGGTCAGTTCTAAGAACCCATGTAAGTGCTGAGATTCTAGGCAGGCTCAGGGTAGCCTGGAGGCTTTCAGGGGAGGTTCCTTTCTCAGACTAGGGGGGGTTTAGGGAAGGCTTTCCAGAGATGAGGTTGCTCACACACTCTAAAGGACAGGTAGGAATGAGTTTCTGAGACAAAAAGAGGGGAAAGAGCTTTCCAGGCGAAGGCAGTAAATAACAAGTGGGGAAACAAGGAAGGAAGAGACCCCGGGCTTGCTCCTGAGGTGCCAGGAGGTAGGGCTGTCCAGGCAAGCAGGGGCTGTGTTCTACTGTGAACACAGCAGAAGTGGGATTAGACTGGCATTTTGTAAAGATCACTCTGTCAGCTTCTTGGAAGATGGATGAGCTGGGTGGGGGCTACGGGGAGGGGCAACAGTAAGAATGACAAGACCAGCCAAAAAAAAGAAAAGGATTTTTGTGGGCAGGCAGGTCAGAGATGATGTAGCTATGAAGTTAGACAAAAGGAGCCAATTCAGGAGAAATTAAAGAAATGTAGTCATCCCTGGGTGACTGCCTGATCAAATATGAGGTAAGGAAGAGGGAAGTGAGTCTAAGGTGACTCAAGTTTCTGGCTTAACTAAGATGACAGTGCCTTTCGCCAACATAGAGAACATAGGAGTGGGGGCAGATCTTGGGAGGGGCTTGAGAAAGGATGGTGAATTCATTTAAGGATTGAGTTTTGAGGGCTATAGGTTCTTCAGTGGAGATGTTCAAGTGTCTACATATGCTAGGCATTCATGAGTGTTTGGATAGATCTGGGGTGAGGGAAGAGATTTGGAAATCATCAATGTATCAAGAAAGCTGAAGTCATGGAAGGGAATGAGACTCCTTGGAGACATGATGTAGACTGAGGCAGAGGAAGAGTAAGGATAGAACCCATCCCTGGGAATGCCAGTATGTAGGGAACAAGTTTGATTCCCCAGAGTAGAGATGAAGGAGGAACTGCCAGAAAGGGAAGAAGAAGTCCTCTGGAGCAGAGTGTCCAAAAAGTCAAGAGAAGAATGAATTTCCAGAAGGGGAGCCAACATGGAACTTTGAGGAGTTCAATTAAGATAAGAAATGCAAATCAAAACTACAATGAAGTATCACCTCACAACAATCAGAATGGCCATCATTCAAAGTTCACAAACAATAAATGCTGGAGAGGGTGTGGAGAAAAGGGAACCGTCCTACACTGCTAGTGGGAATGTAGTTTGGTGCAGCCATTATGGAAAACAGTATGGAGAATCCTCAAAAGACTAAATATAGACTTATCATATGATCCAGCAATCCCATTTCTGGGTATATATCTGGAGGGAACTCTAATTCGAAAAGATTCATGCACCCCAATGTTCATAGCAGCACTATTTACAACGACCAAGACATAGAAACAACCTAAATGTCCATCAACAGATGACTGGATAAAGAAGCTGTGGTATATTTATACAATGGAATACTACTCAGCCATAAAAAAATGCCATTTGCAGCAACACAGATGTCCGTGGAGAATGTCATTCTAAGTGAAGTAAGCCAGAAAGAGAAAGAAAAATATACGATATCACTTATATGTGGAATCCAAAAAAAAAAAAAAAAAAAGAACTTTTTTACAAAACAGAAGCAGACTCACAGACATAGAAAACAAACTTATGGTTACCAGAGGGGAAAGAGGGCGGGAAGGGGGAAGGGATAAATTGAGAGTTAGAGATTTGCAGATACTAACTAATATATATATAAAAAAATAGATAAACAAGTTTATACTGTATAGCAGTATATTCAATATCTTGGAGTAACTTTTGGTGAAAAAGAATATGAAAACAAATATATGTATGTTCATATATGACTAAAGTATTATGCTGTACACCAGAAATTGACACAACATTGTAAACTGACTATACTTCAATAAAAAAAAAAATATATATATATATATAAAAAAAGATAAGAACAGACACGATTCACCAAGAAGACCACTGCTCATCCTGGCCAGCGCTGTTTCCATGAAAGATGGGACTGGAGGTTAGATTACAGTGGGTGACTGGGAGGTGGGGCAGCACTACACTGTATGCCTATTTATGAACACAAGATGGAAACCATCAATGTTCTAGGATGGAGGGCTATTACATTACAGCAAATCAACTTAATTGGCATAGCAAGCCTCATTTAAAATTATAATAAGCAATTTACAATTATAATAAGCCGTCATTTAAAATTATAAGAAGGAATTAAAATTATAATATAGCAACAAAGATAAAAACAATATAATAATCAATGAAAGAGAACACAAATTTCTATCCTGATGGCAATACACAAGAAATTACAAAAAACATATAAAAGAATTGGAAAGAATATGGGAACATGATGTGATGAAAGGATAGGATTGTGTGTATTTTTCTTTTTAAATTGTAGTTATTGTTTGTGCAATAGACAATTTTTCAACACTTTTAATTATGTATTACAGTATATAAGGTCTTTAAAACAAGGTCAAAAGACGTCAAATAAATATAATACATTAAACCCCCTTGATCAAATTTCCTCAAGCATGTTAAGATTTTGGGATACACACACACACACACACACACACACACACACACATTTACAATATGATTATTAACTATCATTAAATAGGTGCAAAGGAAAGTGACATGAAAAATTTCCAGGTTAACTGAGCAGTTTAATTGGCCTGTACACTGGATGGCAGACTGGAATCATAAAGACACTCTCCTTCAATAAGCATTTCTTGAATCCCTAGCATGCATCCTGGAATAAGTACACAGCCGATAAAGGCAGTGTGCAACAGGGGGCTTGCTCTCAGGGCAACGAAGAGAAAGACATGTAAACAAACAACGAAGCACAAGAATTGCTCAAATACATGAAGTGCTGGCAGTTAAAACTCTGCCCAAGGGAGGGGCACTTTTCAGGAGAAAAGGCCTGGCATTCCCTTACCTTCCCAAGCCGAACAACCATGCCGGTAACTGTGCAGATTCACTTACAGGACTCCTTCTTCCAGGAATGGCCACCCCAAAGCCCCTAAAGTAACGTCCAGGAGAGCAGCATTCCAAGTTCGGTTCTGCCCCTCATACCTTGAGGTATTTACTATTACTCTTGCTCACTTTCAAAGTGTGTGAACTCCACGTGCGTGCACCTAGGAACAGCCCTGTGAGCACACAGTGAGAAGCCAGCTGTCTACAAGCCAGGAAGAGAGCCCTAAGAACCAAATCTGCCGGCACCTTGACCTCGGATCTCTCAGCCTCCAGAACTGTGAGAAGCAAGTATCTGCTGTTTAAGCCTCCCTGTGTGTGATACTCTGTCATAGAAGTTTAGTGGGATTCGGTTATAACAGCCAGAGCTAAGGCAGCCTCCCTGTCCTACGTGAGTTGACCCCGTGGCCTCCTCCAAGCTCAGCTCGCCCTGCGCTCTCCAAAGCCTACTTCCTGGAGCGACACTGGCCTTTCTTTGTAGTTGTTGCTCTGGAGACCGTGCCAAGCTCATGCCTGCCCCAGAGCCTTTGTTCGAGCTTCTCTGCCTGGACCACAGAGCCAGCTCCTGCTTATATTCCTCTTTCTATCTCAAGTAAGAAGCACCCCTTGAGGTGGCTACCAGGAATCGATGCCCTCAGGGCATCAGGAGAGAGCCAAGTTTAAAGCAAGGAGGTGGGGAGTCCAGCTGAGTGTTTCACTGACCATTAAACAAGGGTTTCAGAGAGCACGGTGCAGGGGTATGAAAGGGTGGGGGTGCTGAGTGGTCTGTTTAGGGGAAGAGAAGCCCAGAGAGGAATAGCAGGAAGGGAGAGTAGCCCAGGAAACCCAAGGAGCCTATTATCCATGTCTCCCTCTTTTTTAACTTTATTATTATTACCATTGGTGATTCGTTGTTCATGATTCATGGCTGCTGTTATCACTACAGTGAAAAGATGTTAGAATAAATGCAAAAGGGATGAAAACATCAGTAGTCAGACTTTCGGGGAGAGAAAGTTCTTAGTTCTCAATGGATGGTGCCTTATATTCGCCTCACTCCTCCCTGCTGATGGCACAAATCCCAAACCCCAGTATCCTCCTCTCCCACCTGCTCTGGTGTAAGAACCTGGCAATGTTTCTGGCCATGATGGGTTTAGCTGGCCACAAAGTTTGACAAAAGAATTAGCTGTGCAACTCAGAGTCACTGTGGGCTAGATGGATTACGAGTCTGGGGAGGCACTGGGCTGGTGTGGGGGGAGTTCTGGTTGGAAGGAGGTGTCTGTGGTCTGGGCTGTGGTGCCAGACTGCCAACAGGCAGACTCCTAGGAGATTTTCAGGGCTGGTCTGGGTGTGCTCAGGCTGGCAGGCAGGGATCAAGGTGTACTCAGCCCTGTCAACAGAGCGTTGAGAAGAGCATAATCCAACTCCAATCATGGGGGTCCTAGAAGCACCGTGTGGGACATATTCTGGTCCGGACAGACCCTGCGAGGAGAGCAGTCTGCGCCGAGGGGAGCCCCCTCCTCCTGCCAGGGTGCCCGGGGTCCTAGAGGTACTGTGCACTGAGTTTTGACAGCTTTTATTATTTTACTATTATTTACATTGCAGAGTATATGAAATCCACACTCTTCAGGGACAGGTGCCACTTGTTAACCTTCCATTAAAAAACAAAAAAAACAGAAACCCGGATAAAAAGTGATTGATTAAACACACATTATGTGCTGCAAATCTTTCAAACACTATTCTAACTCCATTTACTATAAATCCTCCCATCACCCCTGTATTTTTGGTATTCTTTTGCCCTTGCTTTAAGATGAGGAAATTGAGCTTCCGAGAGGAAAACAGCCTGCCTAAGGTCATCACTGACTAGATGGTGGGTTAAAACTCTAAACCCAGGTCTGTCGGACTCGAAGCCCATTCCCATCCCTGCTTTCTGGCCCTGAAGTTCATTGCCTCCAGACAACTGATAGGGGTGAAGTCTTTTGTTGTTATTATTGTTTTCCTTTTGGCTTCTTTTAACAGAACTCAAGAGGGTTTTTGCTGACACAATTGAACAAACCATGTTGGGGAATCATATCTGTGAAACTCTCCCTGTGCAATATTAAAAAGGTAAATGCTGAAACTGTCTTTTGACTCCAGCCCATGAGCTAGTTCAAATATGATTCTGGTGTCTAACTAAATTCCAAAGCTCCCTCTGCCTGAACAAGTACTTTAAGAAAAAAAAAAGTTAAAATTTTTCATTCAAAAGAAAAACCCTCCTCTTTTGTGCAAGGGAGGGAATCTACAGTGAGAAAGGCCCAGGGGACTCTCCCTGTGATACATAAGTCCTCCAGGGAAACCAGCAGGCCCTCTGGCAACACCCGAATTACTTTAAAAATAATTATCACCAGAATCCTCTGCCCCTAAGGAGTCAGTATCCTTGATTAATACAGATTAAAATTGTTGAAGAACCTCCTAGATTTTCAGAATCTCAGACCTGAAAGAGGCCTTAGAAACAAGCAGCAGTTTTCCGGGGCAGCCATGCCAGTTAGTGCAGGCCTCTTAAAACAAAGGAAGGTGGGCCGGGAGGCATTCAGTGAAACTTGAAAACATGGCTCGAGGACATCTTCCTCAATTTCCCTAAATCATCTGAGGCATCCCAGCTCCCTCCCAGAGACCCTGATTCAGCGGGTCTGAGAAGGGCCTGGGGAAATTTACATATTTTGGCACATACCCCTAGGTAAGTCTTATCATCAGGGAGGTTTAGCACATTCTGCTAAAGGGACATTGTTATAATTCTCTGACACAGGACAGGAAGGTTACCATTTTGAAGGCAGGTAAACATTTTGAAGGTCAGGAAATAATTCTCTACTTGCAAAATGTCTTTGGTTTACAAAAGAAAAGGTCTGATCTGGTAACTCTCTTGTTTATGTTTATTTACATATATATTTGTAGAGACACATGTTTGGATTTCAGTTATTTTTTTTTAAAAATACTTGTACTTTAAAAATACAAACCATATAGTAGACCACACCAAAAATAGTAAAATGTAACTAAAACGTCACCATCAAGAACAAACTACTGTTAACAATTGGATGAGCATCCTTCCAGGTCACTCTCTGCACAGGTAAACATGTAGACATCGTAGACAACGTTATACACCTGGGGCTATACTAGACATGCTCCTTTGCTACCTGTTCTTTCCACAGAGGAATACTGTTTGATGGTTTTCTTCATGGGAATATAGATCTGTATCATCACTTTTCTAGCTGCGTAATACTCCATTTGTACGAACATACCATAATTTGGTGAATACTTAAAAGTTCTTTTAAAGACTGTTATAGAGGACAAGGTACAAATCAGTTGGGTGAAACTCCTGAGATTTACTTCCCATAGATAATGAGGATTCAAGTAGTGTCTAAGACTCAGGCACAATTTATAGGATGTGTATAGTATAGATAGTATGTTAGTAACCTATAAGATGTGTTAAAAACCAAACAGAATAAATGGAGTGTTTTGTGTTAAATATAGACGAAAAGAAGGAAACAAAGCAGGATGTTACTTATAAATAGAAGGTTCTGAAAGAAGCTCAAAATAAATCTTAAATGTTAATATTTGATAAAATATTAATAAACGTAATAAATATCTAATTTATAATTGTGTTTATAATGGAATAATAATAGTTTTATAGCTTACAGTTTATATTAATATATCATTAAACTACTATTATAGTTTTATTATATAGATACAATATAATGGAATAATATAGTTTTACAGCTTACAGTCTGTATTATTAATTAATAATAAATATTTCCTGTCTAATGAAATATTAACAATATACAAAGCCCAGCTCATGTTACCTCCAGATTAACAGCTATGTCATCCTTAAATTGATCACCCATTAGTGACACCCATTATGTCCAATTTTGGCCCCATTTATACTCTGGCCCAGAATGCAGACAGAACACAGATCACAGATGAGCTATAGCTACTGGCCAGGTATACGTGCCCTGCATCCCTCTGGTGGGGCAAGCCTGTGCTGGCGTCAGACTTCATCTGCCGAGACCCCTGTTCCACCTCGAATTTGGCCTTTGCAACCACACCATCATCGTGGAAAGCTGACTGCCACAGAGACAGGACACGTGAAGACTGCAAACACATGGTTCCAGAGTGTGGACCTTTTGCCCTCTTTGTTTCTTAACCGAATTGTGTTTAAGTGTTGGAATCCTTCTCCCTTTCTCACCACATGTTTTCAAACTGAATAAATCGTGTGACTAAACACCTGACTTGGTGTCTGAGCCCTTCTGTCTCATGATCTCTGGGAGAGCTTGCTCTCGGAGGCTAAGACTGCATCAAGTTAATTTCCAGCACTCCTAGAGTAATGCAGGGTTGGGAGCCATAATGAGTAAAATTTCGTACGTAGAAGGGACATCAAATTCTGTGCTCATCTGGGCCACGAGGGCGAGGTTGACGTAAGAGTGGAATCTTTCATTCAATTCCAGGAATGTGTGGGACTTTCACCTTTTCCTGCCTCCAAAGTTATTACCTAAGTTTTTAAACAAATCAATCAAGATTTATTACCAAGCGATTCAGGGCTCGCTGAGATTTATACTCTGTACACTAAATCACATAAACAAAGTGTTTTCTATTAATTTTCCAGAATTAATCATAGCTATTCTTGCCAGTGACACTTCATTTTTTACCTGTCTTCTCTCCCCCTGATCTAGTTCCGCCTCTGCTGGAACTATCCTCCACATACTAAAGTATTTTGATACTTGTTCTAAATCCTGTCATATGTATTCTACTGAGCCAAAGCCATCAGAAGAGACAAATTGAACTGTAACATATTATGAAGCCTCTTTCAGAGTGTGTTGCCAGAGTTAGTAATCAGACTTAAGATCTGAACTAAAAATAATCATTTTGATTTTTGACTATCAATAATTATATTGCAAATATCAAAGTCAACGATGAATAATAATTATAATCAAATAATCATGTATAATTTTCAACAGTCAATAATTTTTTCAAATATCAATAAAATTATGATTAGGTAGGGGAAATTCTGTCTGGGGTGTTTTGTCTAATCTCAATATGCAGCCAGATTACCTCTAAATGAATCAAAATTTTGGCTGAACTGAAAACTGCTGTCACCAACCACTCAACCGATGAAAATGTGATGAAGCACTAAAATTAGGGCTCCAGTGATGACGACCCTCCCAAACAGAAGCTAGTTGCATTATTTTATTATAAGAGGAATCATGAAACACGCTGCCTTCCCCACACAGCCACAGCACTAGGGGCCCAAGACAGGCAGCACACACCACAACGTAACTGCTGACTGAAAACTCAGGTACAACTCCCTTCCCCATGAAAATTCCCTCAGACAGTGCTGTGCCTAGCCCAGAGGGTGCCTGAAACCAGTTAGTGGATCCCTAATTGGCCTGAATAGGTGGAGGAGGAAGTGCTGAAGAGAAAGGCAGGTGGTGGGGAGGAAAAAAGATGGTAAGTACAAAGATTCCTTGTAAGAAGTGTGTCTGAAAAGTTGGGGGGTGGAGGGGTGGCTCTGGGTTTGGAAGTCCCTAGTCATCTTCTAATTCTTAGGTTCTGGATTCTCTAAAACATGCAGGAGTATAATTAAATGTATGTTTCAGAACCTAGGTTGACTCTTACTCATCTACGTGCTGTGCTTAAAATGTCCAGACATCTCACATTTCCAGAGATAGGCCAATGGCCACCGCTGTCTTGTTGATTTCATGAGCAAACCATGCACTCTAATTCTTGTTTGGAAAACACATGAGACTACAAATAAAGCATTAGGAAGTAAGAATAAACACTTCCTATTTTTATTTTCCTTCCACTTAAAATGGTATGCCAATTTCTTATGATGAAAATTTACTTGAATTGCTAAAATAATAAAGCCTTTGTATATAAGTATCTGAAGCAATGCTCTTTCATTTTAAATATTTAAGGAAGAAAATATGGAATTACTGTGTGAGTACTGACAGAACTACATAGAAATCTCTATGGCTAGACAATCAAAGTACTTACATCCCTGAATGCTGAAATAATTCCAAGGAAACGTACTTATAATACTAGCGCAGGACTAACACATTGCTTACAAACATTTAGGCTGGTTTGAGATGGAAATTAACAAGAGGACATCTTGGGGGGAAGGTATGGTTCAGTGGTAGAGCACATGCTTAGCATGTACAGGTCCTGGGTTCAATCCCCAGTACCTCCACTAAAATGAATAAATAAATAAAACCTAATTACCCCTCCAAAAAAAAGACAAAACAAACAAACAAGAATAGGACATCTATACTCAGATAGCCTGTGTATTTATAGGTAATTAACATTTTAATAGCAAAAGAGCACATCATCTTGAACATACACCCTCTTTCTTCCACGAATTTTAAATTTCATACATTCTAATAATTTTCCATCAGTCTCTTTAAGCGGATAGGATAGACAACTGAAATAGGAGAGTATCTTCTCCAGAAACAAACAGGCTGGTGGCCTGGTGACCTGACCTCCACACCATTGCTTTTCTCAGCGAACCACAAGGAAACAGGGCAGAAACGAAGAAGCCAGTAAACCAAGAGAAGCTCGTGGGGAAAGAGCTACAACAATGGATCAGACATACCCAGGTTCCAACAAGCCCCAGCTCTGCTGCTTCTTAGGTTTAATACACGACATGGCCACTATTCAGTGGTTCTTGATCTGGAAAAATGGAAATTTTACATGGTCTGACCTAATGCCTGTATGACTTGGTCAGCTTCTTTAAACCCTCCAAGCTTCCATTTCTTTATCTGTAAAACGGTATAGAGAGTTGTATCATGTCTCCTCAAAATTCACATGAGGAAGCCTTAACCCTCATTACCTCAGAATGTGGCCTTCCTTGGAGATAGGGTCTTTGCAGAGATAACCAAGTTAAACTGAGGTCTTCAGGGTGGGCCCTAATCCAGTATGGCTGGTGACCTTATAAAAAGGGCAAATTTGGACACGGAGACAGACACACATAGGAAGGAAGAAGGCCATGTATGAGCTATGTAGAGAGGCCTGGAATAGGTCCTTCCCTCATAACCCTCAGAAGGAACCAGCCCTGCCAATAGCTTGATTTCAGACTTCCAGCCTCCAGGACTGCCAGCCAATGCATTTCTGTTGTTTACACCACCCAGTGTGCGGTGCAGCCCTAGGAAACTCACACAACTAGAGATTAGAGTTGGCCCTACACCTCGGAGGGTGGGGATGAGAAGTAAAGGAAGACAATGCAGGTAGGACGTCAGCACAGTACCAAGTACACGACAATGAGCACCCAAAGGAACACAAAGCTTTCGTCTTTACTACTATAGATTGATACTTCACTTCACTTAGGAATTACAGTGAAATTCTCACCACAGAAAACCTTTCCTCTCACCCAGTGCAGCATCTCCAGGCCCTCTGATGTGCAGTCTTTGCTCCCTGCATGTCTTTTTTCCTCTTTGCACACCTGGCCAACAATCTTTCCTCCTCAGGTTCCTTTCAAATATCATCCTCTCCAGGAGGCCTCCCCTCATTTAATCACTGCCTCAGGCCTTCTGCTCGCATCCACAGTAAGGGGTAAGTACAGCCCTTTCCACACAGCAATGCAATTACTGATCCCAAGTTAGACTCCCAGGTCCCCCACGGATGAGCCTTTGGGTTCCTCTAAATTTCCCTCGGGTGGTGCTGTGTGAAGTGCTCATTAAATATTTGGGGAAAGAATCCGTTCACCGCAGGTAGGGAACCTGGCACACACACCAGCTATAAACAAGCCCATGCTTTACAGCAGCTGTTAAAAATACTGTCCAGGTTAGTGGTTTTCAAAGTGTGGCTCGGAAACCAGCTGTTAGAAATGCAAATTCCTGGGCCTCACCCCAGACTGAAGCCACACCTGGAGGGGGCGGGACCCAGGAATCTTTAACAAGCCCTCCAGGTGATTTTGACGCACCTAAGTTTGAGAGCTCTGAGTCTCTCCAATTCCACAGGAAGAGGTTAGGAAGCTGGTGTGAGCCTCCCAGGCATGCCTATAGGTGAGGAGCCCCCAGCGGGGAGGGGACTGCAGGGGGCTCCCAGGGACAGAAGTAAGTTTTTAACTTTCACCCTCAACTCACTTTTTTTTCCCTTGGTTTTGTTTTGTTGTTGTTGTTGAGGGAGAGGTATATTGGGTTTATCTATTTTATTCATTTTAACCAAGGTAATGGGGATTGAACTGAGGACCTCGGGCATGCTAAGTGTGCCCTCTACCACGGAGCTATACCCTCAACTCACTTTTCTAAGCCCATATTACAGGGTGAGTCGGTGATAACTCTAAGATATCTAAATTGCCTAACAATGAGAATCCGTGTCTAGGAAATGCGGCTCTGTCCAGACTCTTAGCATCATTCCTGAAGGCAAAGAGGCAGAGATGACTTTGCCACATCAGAAAAGTAAACATCAAAGCCCCTTAAAGTACAAAGAAACAAGTGCCAGGCAAATAGTGCTCTCCACAGACACCAAGACTGTAAAGGGAGGCAAAGCACCTAGAATTTGGTGATCGGAAACCTCAGGTTCAGGGCAGGTTCTACAGATACCCTCCTCCACCCATGCCAGACATTGCTAATTGATCACAACATTCCTGCTCAACCAATGAGGACAGCATCCAGGAATCCTGAACCCAGGCAGCCACTCTCAATTATCAGAACTAGCCCTTGAAAAAAACCTGTTTACTATCTGAGTTTAGGAGTTAAGCCATCAAGCTCTACAGAGTTAGTATGGAAACCAGCTACTATTTTAGGAATCTCACTCAACTTGGGAATCAGAGGCTGTGCAATCTTGGGGAAACCATTTAAAATCTTTGAATCTCAGTTTCCTTATTTACAAAAGGGAGCTGGTAAGAGCGTCCCAGGGATGTTCTAAGGATAAACAAGGTGGATGTACACACCTTGCCCAGTGCCTGGCAAATAAAATGCTCTCAATAAATGTTTGCTGCATCTGAAAGTACGGCTGTGTCTGAAAAACCTCACCACCCAAGCTCTCCTGGGGCTGATTCACCCCAGAAAGCCAAGCTTCAGTGTTTACATTCGAAGGAGCTTTGGAGTAAGGTATGGACTTGGGAAACCAAACTGATCTTAAAGGGAATGTGGTCACAAGTATAGGGAATCAGAACCAAGAGGTATTTATCAGAGGGGCTTGCCTGAGTCAGAACAAGCCTTCCCTCCAGAGGTAATACCAGCTCCAATACCCCTTTGCTATACTCCATGCCTTCCCTCCAGCTCATTTGACTAAAGCAACAGATCCTACCCAGAAATCTACTTTCAGGAAAACCACTTCTGGGGTCTAGGCAACCATCTGTCTTCTTATGTTTAGAACCTTTAAGAGCTCCCTACAGAAACAGAGGACTTCCCCACTCCTGTGTCCCCATTTGGACAGACAGACTCCAAGAAAGGCCTTGGTGTGTGCCCAGTGCTTGCTGTATGTTAACTCACTCAGCATCACGTTAACACTCCCTTTTTACAGACGAAGGATGTGGGACTCAGAGACATTACAACGTGCCCAAGATCACACAATCAGAGGGCAGGAACACTGGGATTTGAACAGCTATCTGACATTCACACTCCACTAAACTCCAGTGCTGACATGCAGCTGGAACCCACCCCAGCAGGGTCCTCGAGCTTCAACAGACAGGAATTATGAAACAAGCAGATGAAAAAAATTTCAACCCCCTTCCAGCCAGTCATGGACTGGCCTATAATCGGGGTTAAAGTGTAACTAAGAACAAAAACATCCCAGCATCTGTCTAAATAAAATTTAATACCTTGTAAATCTCATTTAATTCGTTCTTAAAATGGAATCAGTAAATAGATAATACTCAGCTCTTTTGCTAAAAGCCTGTATGTAATTAATCTTCAGAAGCCAGTGTGACTGATGTCTTTTTTTATTTTCAGCAAGGTGCTTACCACTGTTATATAATTCTGCTACCTCAAAGATACTAGAAAAATGTGACCTACCAGAATGACCTATAACCCCAGAAAACAAAATAACTTGCTAGGCAATTATTCTGAACCACGGGAATTGGACTTACATGCTTTAGCCAGGAAGAACCTCAGTTGGCATTTGCCTGAAGCTACCCATCAATTCAGATTAGAAATGCAGTTAAGATCTTTCTGTTCTTTTGGAAATAGGCCATTGCAATTAAATTTTCTTTGATATTAAACAATTTCTATCAGCAACATAGAAAATGGTGGTCTTGACTTCCAGGATGTGACGAAGTTTACATCAAACTTTTAGTGGAGAAAAGCCAGTAACCAGAGACAAAGTCAAGTACCTGGTAAAGCAGGCTGTCTGCCGGCACGAGCCTGGGTTTCGGGGAGCACTTGCGCCAGGAGGGACAGCTGGGCTGCCAATCCCACTCACAGGGAGATGACAATAATGTGGTACTTTGCACCCTGAAAAAGACGGTGTTGTTAAAAACCCAGCATGGTCATTGTCAGCTTGGTGAAATCTCGGGAAATGCACCAAGGTTCACATTCTTACAAGTCACCCACTTATAGTCTGGCTTTTAATGTAGCCACACAGCTGTGCAACCACAACCACAGTCCATTTTAGTACATTTTCATTACTTCAAAGAAAAAAAACCCAGGACCCCTTAGATATCACCCCCTAATTCTCAAGTCCCTCCCCTCACCCCATCCTGGCCCCGAACAACCACCAATCTAATTTTTGTCTCTATAGAGTTACCACTTTTAGAGATTTCATATAAATGAACTCATACAAATGTGACCTTTCGTGACTGGCTTCTTCCACATAGCATAATGTTTTCATGTTGCCCCATGTGTCAGAACTTCACTCCATTGAATTAGACTGCAGTTCACATATCTCCTTATCAGGTGATGGACATTTGGGTCGGTTGTTTCCACTTTTAAGCTAGTACGCACAAATGATTATAAGGACCTAGTTTTCATTTCTCTCAGATATATATCTAGAAGTGGAATTGTTTGTTGCCCCAATGTTTTCAGTCTTCAAAAAAATGGAAAAAATGAGTAACCATGTGAAGTTTGGCACCATCAATCCCCCGAGGGTCACCCTGAGGGAGAAGCTCTTAAAAGAACTCACTTCTCAGGTTAAAAAAAAGACTACTCAGCAGGTGAGAAAACATCTAGAGAAAACCTTTTCTTAATCATGGTAAGACATACTTAATATAAAATTTACAATTTTAAAGTATACAATAGGAAAAAACGTTTGAAACTAGCAGGGAATGTGTGGGTTTTTTGGTTTTTTTTTTTTTTTTTTTTTTTTTTTTTGCAGCACTTACAATACTAGTTCATCTTTATATGTGTGGGTTGCCCCCAATCAGAAAAGATGGCCAATACTTTTTCTTTTTACCCCTCATCCCAAGGGGATGAAGAAAACTCCTCGTGGACTTTTTATGAATCCTGCATGTGCTTTTTAAACAGCACAAGGAGGCAAGCTAATTTCTGGGCCGGGCTGGGCCCCGACATCTTCACATGGGGCATCACAGAGAACACTTCCAGTGGGAGGAAGAATGTGGCTTCTCACCAGTTCTGGACACACTCTTCTGTTTGCTGGACAAAGTGATATTGTGGCATCTGTGCAAAACATTCCCTACACAATGAAACAGAAGTAAAAAATAGCGTCCATTTTATTTGTACAGGCAGGAGACCCATTTCCCTTCTCCCAGGATCAGCAGGAAATGTGGGCACAGGCTAAAGAGAAGCCATCTGGATATCCTACAAAGCAAGCACCAGGATTAGAGCCCAGCCCAAACACAGTTTCTATTATTATCTTCCCACAATAAATAAATGTTCAGCAAATCAAGATGGGCTTGGTTCTGCTTTTGGCCTTAATATGAAATTTTCCTACAGGTATCAGTTTCAAAGAGAGTTTGCTTCTTTTATTGAAATGGCTTGCTTTTGAATTGAGTCAGTTTTCTGCATTTTGATGACATGCTGCTTTAAACCTCCGTTTATAATATTGCCTGAGGTTTTGGGCACGTATGAGAACCACCAATAATTGGCCACTTCTGAAATACACTGTGATTGACTACGGCCGCCTTTCAATTAAGATAAAGCTTGGAAGAAAGAACTAAATAATATTATTGATGTTGGGTAGTACTGACAAATATGTAAAATTATTGTCAGGTAACATTAAGTTAGTACTTGAAAACTTTAAAAGGAAAATCCATAGGTGGCTCAGTATTTTTGTTATTGGGTGCCAATTCCTTAAAAAAAAGTTGTGTTTTGTTGTTTTTTTTTTTTAATTTATAAACCAAGTAAGCATTGACAAAATATTTGCTGTGGTCCTATCCTGTGTCCGGGCATTGGGGTGAACATGCAGTGTGTAAGTCATCCAATCTGTGCTTCAATAAACTTGCAAGATTCAGTCAATTGGTTGGTAGCTGGTTTGGGCCTATCATGTGATTACAGTTTGCAGAGTAGAAGCCCCAGCACTGCCCTGTTTGCAGACAGCAGGGCAAAGCACTAAAAGGAAGAAGGGGCTGGTGTGTGTGAAAGAATCCTTTGAGGTTTTAAAAATTCAATCATGACCTGACTTCCAATTATGTTTTAAAATGCACAAGGAGCTGCTCTTGAATACTATGCAGTATTCCATGTATGTTGTAGCAAGTGGGATATTTATTGAAAAGAATAAAAGGGACAGAATTCTTGGAAGAAGTATTGGCCCCACTATTTAGTCCACCAGCTTAAGAGACACCTCGGGCCAGAATGCGTGTGGGCAGATTTCCCTCCACAGAAACACAGCTAATCACCTGCCTTCTTACCACTGAGATGTCAAACAGCTGCACAGAGGGAAGGTATTGGGACAAGAAGTTTTCAGGAAGATCAGAGAACCGTGAGGTCAAGAGAGAGCAAGTAGGGTATCGGGAAAGCGCCTTCTCTAGATGCCTGCCCCTCAAACTGTGGTTCATGGACTGAACCAGCAGCATCGTCCGGACCATCCACCAGGTGGGCATCACCTGAACTGACAGTATCACCTGGAAGTTTACTAAAATGCACACTCTCGGGCCCCACCACATCTACAGAATTAGAATCTGCATTTTAACAGTGATTCGTATGCACATACGAGAAATAAGGTATCAAGGTGCCTCTGGAGAATTTAGAACTCTTTAATAAGATTAATCAGTAGGAGATAACCGCCACCATCTCCTTACCAGAAAAGGAGAGTTTACTACAGAGTTAGTGAGAGATAGCAATACGTCCAAAGGAAGGCTGTGTCATTGATAAAGGAGTCAGCAAACAAGCCAAAAAAAAAAAAAGCGGATCAGCAAAATAATGTTTTGTCCACGTATATTCAAAAAACTCAAGAATTACAGATACAAGGAAGATCTTGATGTGTGATACAGTGCTATTGCATCAGGCTCAAAGGAATGTTCTCTTAAAAAAATAATAAAAGGAGCATTCAACTTGCCTCATTAAGGATCGCTTTGGAATGAGTCATTTGACTTCTGTTTGGCTCGACCTGGGGAATTGAGGAGAACTAGAGGTGGTGCTATGTAGGGTACTTACTCATTCCAATGGCTGGAAGAGGTTACCTCCAAAAAGAAATGAATAATGTGGCAATCAATTTACACATCTGAACCGTGGGTGTTTGTTTAGGGTGAATCCCTTAATGAACAGTCCTGAGTCAGAAACTAAGAATATCCAGTTGCTGTCTGAGGGCCAAGCCCTCGATCATGATGACTCAAATGACGTGGTTTCAAACTTGTAAAATTCGAAGACTACATTAGAATTAAGGAATGGTAAAGATAGAAACCACATGCTTTGCACATATTCTCCAAATTGTATGTCCAGAACAAACACCCTCATCAAATGCAGTGTTCCTTCCCGCTGAGCCCAGACTCAGCCTAGGGATCCTCCCTAACTTGACCCTCGAAGCAGCCCACCCATCAACTGGTCGTGGCATGACATGTGAAACTCATTTGCTGTCCCTGGCAAAAGGTCCTCTTGGCTCTAAATTTCCTTTGTTTTGGGACAAAGTTCCAGGTGAAGGTAGGCTCAGTCTCGAGGGGCTACTTGCAGAATCACAATTTGGTCATCACAACATGTTTTCCATAGCTGTCACTAAACATTGACCCACCCGGTCTCTCCTAGGGTCACTCTATGCCTCTTGCACCCTCTACACATACACACACACTTCCTTTCACTTTCAAGACAAGAGCAAAGTAGTCATCAGCATCATCACCATCATGCTGCCTCAGGATTCCATTCTAAAGCATCTCTAAAATTCCCCAAAGAAATATCTAATGTACTTCTAATAAAATCTACCTTTCACAGATGGGAAGAGAATCTACCTAAATCAAATGTTTCAACAGTGGCAGCATGCACATTTTGGGGTGGATGAGTCTTTGTTGTGGAGGAGGTGGGGTGCTGTCTTGTCCTTTGTAGAATGCTGGGCAGCATCCCTGGCCTCCACCAGGTAGATACCAGTACCACCCACCCAGGGGCTGGAACAACCAAAAGTGTGCCCAGACATTGCCAAATGTCCTTTGGGGGCAATTCCTGACACTACAACCCCTCCCTTGAGAACTATTGATCATAGCAATTCTCTTAGGAAGATGGGACTACGGATGCTTTTTCCCTCCTTATTTTTCTGAATGTATAGTGTTTATATGATAAAAATAAGCTAGTGACTTTCTACTTCTTAAAAAGAAGTATCATCAGCTACACAGATACTTCAAGTTGATCCCTGAGTGTCAAATGTGTGGCTTGTTCAGCTTAAAAATTGAATTCAGTCTGTAAAAGTACTGTCTACCATGCAGATGCTTTCAGTTAAACTTCTCAATGTGTGAAAGACACAAAAAGAGGGACTTCAGAGAAGAAAGTCAGGATTGAGCTCTCTTAACCATTCAGGAAAAAAATGTCTAAACCCTTCTTCAACATGGTTAATCAGTGTGGCTTTAGAAAGAGATGTGAAGCAAAAACTGCTGTTTGAAGAAGAGTATTTACTTGAAACATAGCCTGTATATACACTTCAGTCAGACAAATACTTGCCTTGTAGGGGAAAAAAAACATACAGCGCAATTTACTTCATCTTAAAGAACTGCTACACTTAAGGACCACGTAAAATTTTTTCAAAATCAGAAAATTAAAATACCTGAATGAAAAAATGGGATCTAGACACACTCATTACTTCATCTTCTTGACTGTCAGACCAGGAATTTTCTTAGAGAATTATTACTAGGAACTTCATTACTATTTTAATTCAGCCTGGGAAGACCATATCTGCCAGGAAGAAACAAGTTCTCATTTGCTGTGACAACACAAATTTGGAATCCAGTCTGAGCCTGAACTTAAAATGGTGTTTAACTTTACCCATAAAAAGGCAATGTGCTTAGAAAATGAATATGATAAACAAGATAAAATGTATACATTGCTCTGGGAGGCAATATTATTTAAAATGCTGATAAGAACTAAACAAATAAATGGGAGGCTGACTAGAAAAAAATAAAGAAATAAGTTCTCAATGAACTCAATATCTATTACCCTCATGACATGGATGACATCTAGGCCCCCAAAACACACACAAAGCATCTTTTGGTCTTCTATGCTTACCCGGGCTGCTGCCAAAGGTTCACGTGTCTTCTGCTCTCAGGTAGAAGTTCTCTTTTGTTAAGTGGGGTGATACCAACTGCTGCTTCCAGAATAGCCATGTATTTCTTGTACCTCATCTTGTCCCCTCTCAGTCCAAGGTCATGTAAACTTTGGTACCGTTCAGCTGAAGCAGACGAAGTAATCTTTGCAATACTACAAGCAGCTCTGCTTTTCGATGCTCTGTGTATCCCTAGCCAGAGCTATTAGACTCTACCGTGGAGGGGTAAGGCCTGGGGGCGAGGCTGAGGCCAAACCATGAATAAATAAAGTCCCGTTCAGATTTCCCTGCAAAGTCAGTATTATATAAGGCTAGAGAATTTTGAATAAAGCACTCATGAAAATGATTTGCAGGACAACTGTGATTCTAAACACGGCAATCTAACGTACACTCCCCAATTAATCCGCACATAAATCTTTGAGGCCACTAATCCTTCAAGTACTAATGGCGCACAAGGTGATTTATCCCAAGGTCTGGTAATAATTGGTCCAAAAAGCCTGCGTGCCTCTGGATGAACTAAAACCAGAAGCAGATCTGCTCTTTCTATAAATACCTCTCTCTAAAAGGCTGTGCTAACATTGAAAAGGGAGTTCCTCTTGTCATTTAAGAATGCATTTCTAAATGCTATAAAACTCTTCACTTGAGTCAATAGCAAAGCAAAGATTAATTAATACAGGAAAAAACTCTGGCTTTAAAAAAATATATCTTTTTAAAATACCTCTAAAACCCAACATGGGTTAGCTCTGCTAGCATGGAAATACACTGTTTGGAGATGTTCAGAATCTAACTCCTCTCCCTTTTCATATGTGTCTCCTCTCAGCTTTAAGGACTTTTCCATGGGGCAAAGGTGAATGGTCCATCACAGTGACCCACCTAATGGGTCATGGTGCCCATGACCCAGACTGGGTGGACCAGTCTTCCCTGGGATGAAAACATGACATTCAGAGAGAAATGCCCTCTCTCCACTAGAGTTGGTAACCAGGGCTGATAGGAAGTTAAGAGCTGTTGGCAATCATGGTGGAAAGGGCTCACACCTACATGCTGAGAAAAACAGTCCCGGGGAAATGTGAAGCTATCATTTGAGTTTCTGGATCCAGCTATGCCCCAGATAACTGTCATCCTGGGAGATCCCAGCTACACTTCTACTACAGTGAATACATTGATTTTTGTGAAATTTACTTTCAGTTGAGGTTTTGTCCTTCTGACAGACTTCTGACTTATACACCCCCCTGACCAGCTTCTTCAAGCTTGCTTCTTTTTTTTTCTATCGAATGCTATAGGGCTTGGGCTGCTCCTTGTCTAAACAAATTCATATAAAGAAGGAAAGTAAGGCAGAAGAGAGTTGTCATGGAATAATTCTGACCAACCTAGATATTCATAGTGAATACATGTCCCAGCCCTCTCACATCCCCCAAATCTTGAACTCTTCCTCTACGGTCTTTCTCGTTCCTTAATAGCAAGTTTATTATTTCTTTTTCTTCTTTTTTTAACCTAAGGGACCGAAATCAGTGGTCTCCAAAGTAGGGTGCATATACCAACAATCTTTGGGGTGTGGGAAGAAAATGATAAACCATCTATTTCCTTTTTTTCTTTCATCCATTAAAACTTTAGTTTGAGTGTTTATGGTATTAAATATTCCTAATGTTTCCTTTAGGAACTAATAATGTTTTAAGTGTCATTAAAGTGTATCATTTATAAAGTAATATACTCATATATATTGTAGGATATGCTTAAAAATCTGAAGAGGTGTGTGAGCAAAAACCTTTCAGTGTGGGTAACTTAACCCTTCAACTGCTCTCTAAGCCTCAATTTCCCTCTCTATGAGATGAGAAGCCTAAACGGATGACTGCTAGGTTATCTTCCCACTACAGCAATGGACTAAAGGATCCCACTTCACTTGGCCCAATTACGTAATTACAGTCGGTCTTCCACATCCACAGATTACTATCCAGAGAGAAAACCAAACTTGGATCGAAAATATTGGGGGAGAAGGATATCAGAAAGCTCCAAAAAACAAAACTTGAATTTGCCTAGATCTGGCAACTATTTACATGGCATTTACATTGTATTCACAACTATTTACATGGCATTTACACTATATTAGATATTATAAGTAATGTAGAGATGATTTGAAGTATACAGGGAGATATGCATAGGTTGTATGCAAACACTATGCTGTTCTATATAAGGGACTTGAGCATCTCTGGATGTTGGTAACCCTGGGGGTCCTTGAACCAATCTCCTGTGGATACTGTAATACAATCCGACCACAAGTAAGTGAAAACAAGGGACAAACCATTTGGTCTTGGAATATTTCATTTCCATAGCATTCATGAATATTACTCCCACTGGTTGTTCTACAAACAATTAGTACCAGTTAGTCACAGGAATTCTTTTATAGGCTGAACTTGGTTGGCTACAGCTGCCACGGCTGAAAAAAGCTCCAATACAGCCCTCATTTAATCATACAGGACGATGTAATTATACTTACACAACACTCTTTGTTCTAACAAATTGTATTTCTAATGACATGTGATAAAAATTACTACACAACCCTCTCAAACAAGAAAAATATCTGAGTTACCAACGACAGAAAAATTAAGATTGTTACCCATTGGAAGCTGTTTTACTCTACTGAAAGTGGCACACTATTTTGTAAATGGCATGTTTTAAAGTTTCATTTTCTATAGGAATTTCTGATGCAGTTAACGTAACAACTCTTGCAAAGTGGTTCTTATCATGATGATCTCATACAAAATTAAAACTGAGTCTTTCATTAGGAAAAGAACTCTGCTCTAGCAAGTAGTTAGAATTTGCTTTTCTTCCGCAAATGAGATTTCAGCTTTCTAATTTATTCATCTTTTAAAACTGTCATCTTTATAAGAATGCCTTCATAATAGTATATGAGAACAAAAGCACAGAAAAAATATATTTAGCCAAAATATCCCATGTAGATATGTAAAAATAGAAAATTTTCTTTTTAATTCTAAAAATTCTTTGGAAATATTCATTTACTTGGTTAGTTCCCACAGAGTTCTAGAAATTCTTTACAACTACAACTATCTGATTAAAAATCATTTACTTAAAAAAATTTTTTAATATACATGATCCAAAAAAACTTGTAAGTCAGGATGCTCAAGTTCTCTTTCTGAATGATTAAAAGTGAACAGAAAAATTCACAGACCAGAATGACGTTCCCTTTGGTCAGATCCTTTCTACTTCATGTCTACCGGTGGAAAACTGTGGTCATCCTTCTTCACTGAGTATTTTAACTGTTCCTAGGCTTTGGAAGTATAAAAAATGGAAATGAACTAATACCCCAAACAGGCTGTTACACAGGGTGTGGCCTGCTTTTCAGGGAGCTGAAAAAAGTCTTAAAGTAGAAGAGCCAGGGAAACAGCTTCTCTTCTCCCCCCTAGTTCCACTACAAAGAAACCCTGTGACTTTATGCATCGTTTCATCCCCCCCATATCTTCATATAGAATACATATTTACATATTTGTTACTCAGATAAGGCACTAAAACACTGTAACAAAAATTATGTGATGTAAAAGAATTAACAAAGAGTTCAAGATTAGTTGTGGCTCTTCCAGATTTGCTTCCCTCAGCCCAAACTAGCCTTCTCTCTTCATAGCCATCCTCAGAATGCACCTGCTACTGGGTTTAAACTATTATCTTCAACTGGAGGTCACCAAATCTGTTCTTTTCAACCGGATCCTCTCACCCAACCCGCTATCTACCTGAAAGAACCCACTGCCCAGTCCCCAGCAGCAGCTGCTTCCTGCCTTTTTCTGTATCTTGCATCTTCCTCCTGGTTCTCCTCGCCTGAGACCTTGAAGCTACACTCACCCATTCCTGTGGTGCCCCAAGTCATACTAACCCCGTGACACAAGGAAAGAGAGCTGAGTTTAAACGGGAAGACTTGATTTGAATCCCACCTCTGCTGTTTACCGCCATGTGGGCTTGAAGAAGTTACTTGACCCTTCCGAACCTATTTCATTATCCGTAACACCAGGTGAGAAGTGCTGAGATACAGCAGTCTGCTGCCAGTGGTCGGAGAGGGTAGTTCACATATCCCACATTCCATTTTAGCTTTAAAAACTAAATCAGAGGTACAAACTTCCTGTTGTAAAATAAATGAGTCAAGGGTATGAAGTGTACAGCATGGGGAATATAGTTAAGAATTACACATATTTTTGTATGGTGACATATCATAACTCGATTTATCATGGTGATCATTTTGAAATGTACAGAAACAGCAAATCACTATGTTGTATACCAGGAACTAGCACAGCATTTTACAATTATACTTAAAAAACAAACATACACGCATGACTAGGATATTGTGCTGTACACCAGAACTTGACACACTGTACAACTCACTATACTTCAATAAACTAACAAACTCAGAGAAAAAGAGAGCAGATATGCGGTTACCAGAGGGTGAAGGTGAGGGGAGGGGGAACTAGATGAAGGCAGTCAAAAGGCACAAACTTCCAGTTACAAGATAAGTAAGTACTAGGGACATAATGTGCAGCATGATAAATATAATTAACATTGCTGTATGTTATATATGAAAGTTAAGAGAGTAAATTCTAAGAGTCCTCATCACATAAAATTTTTTTCTTTGATTTTGTATCTATATGAGGTGATGGACAGTCACTAAGCTGATTTTGATAATCATTTCATGATGCATATAAGTCAAATCATTATGCTTAGATCTTAAACATATATATATATATAATGCTGTATATCAATTATATCTCAATAAAACTGGAGGAAAAAAAGAAATAAGCAGAGAAAAAAATTTTTAAAGTTATTACATATAAAGCACCTAGTGCATATAATGTCCAGCATAGTCACCGAAGTGTGTTATTTTTCCCCTGCTAATTAGTTATGTCTTCATTTTTTCCAGAAAGTTCTCCTTGATTGAACCCCCTAGACTGGGCTAGGTACTCCTTTTTCTGCCTTCTCAAATAGTTTCTGCTTAATCTATCCAAACAGGAACCACGATGAATTTAACTTATGTGTTTAAGCATGTGGAAAGGATAGGGTGGGTCCTCCAGGCCATGGAAGATTAATTAAAGGAAAGGAGTCCTGGGCAGCATGGAGGGGGTCTGAGTTCCACGCTGATCCAGGACTGCCCCCAGCCCTCTCTAGTGGTGGTTTGCCTGGGTGTCGGACACAGGCTTGGTTCCGGGCAGAGCCCTGTTTAGTGCTGTGGCCGAGCTGGCTGCAGTCTCAGTGTGGGGCCCCCTGGAGGACCTGCCCCATAGCTGTATGTTTGGTGAACCCAAGAGACACTTCAGAGTTCAAGGCAGAAGAATCTGACAACGTGAGACCCCGTCTTGCTCTCCCAGGACATCTGTGGGAGATGGTGAAGCCAGGATAGCTGCTATGTTAACACTTCTCTTGGTTCCAGGTAGAGTTTCTTTTTTATTTCTCTCTCTTTTTTTTTTTCCTTAGGTGTTTTTTTTTTTTTTTAAATTGGTATTCACTTCAAAAACTTGAATCCACAGACTTAAGCAGTATAACCAGAAAGTTACAGGTAAACACAGATTATACATGCAAATTTCTGTTCACAAAGGTCACATGTCCAAGTGTATGAATTAGAAGCCTCAGGCAGAATATCTTATTCTGACTATTATTAGTATGTGAGGGCTGTCGTAACAAAGTACCACAGACTGGTGCCTTAAACAACAGTTTTATTATTTCACAGTTCTGGGGGCTAGAAGTCCAAGATCAAAGTGTTGACAAGGTTGGTTCCTTCTGAGGGGCATGAGGCAGGGCTCTCTACTTGGCTTTGAGATGGCATCTTCTCTGTATGTCTTTATATCATCCTCACTCTGCAAGCGTCTACATCCAAGTTTCCTCTTCTTAGAAGGACACAAGTGATACTAGATTAGGTCCCACCCTAGTGACCAATTTTTCTTGATTACTTCTATGAAGACCTTCTCTCCAAATAAGGTCACATTTTGATGTACTGGGGGTTAGCGTTTCAATATATGAATGTCGGGGGGGGGGATATAATTCAATCCATTATTTGAAAAAAAAAAAAAAAAGGAAAGCTCTCAGCAGGTCTTCCCCTGTGATGAAAAAAGATGAAAGTCCAGAAGTAGCAGTTGGCCTAGACACATCTGGCCTGTGATGTGTCTTGTATGTTTAAAGCAAACCAACTGGGAAAAGAAAATCCTCCATGTTCAAGATGAGCCAACTGCTGATTCTGTGATGATGATCTGTTCTCTGGAAGCTGAATCCATCAAAATGCAAGAGGAAGAGGCTAAATCCCGGGTAGCTACTATGAGCTCCTGAGAAAGACTAGACATCTCCAGCACCGTAGGGCTTGTGTGGGCAGTCACAGTAAGTGTCTGGTGGGACGCTCACTCAAGATCAGTTTTTTCTTAGAGAAGACAACTGGGTGAGAAGTTGGAGTCAGGGGATGCAGACAAGGCTGATGACCAGGCAAGAAGATCCAGGAGGAAACTGACTAATGTTCCAAAACCAAGCACGCATCTCACCACCCAAGATGGAGGAAAAAACCAACACTGCGGAAGAAGAGAACAGAAAAGCAGACCCAAAGGCCATCTTGATGATGTCAGATTGAGCAAACCCCGAGTAAAGTGCAGTCCAAAACCTTCAGGAGTGTGGAACTGAGATGACGCAACTCTGTCACAAGAAAGAAATGCAGCCTGTTGGCATATCCCCTGTCGAGGCAGAGCAGGAGGAAGAAAGGGCTGACGCAAATGGCAAGCTGAGCTGTGACTGAGGACCTGGAGACCCACCAAAAGACATTCCTAGACCCTGAGGAAAAGCTGCAATGACCCTCTCTTCTTTGGAAAGCTAAATTCTGCCCCTTGAAAAAAGAGCTTATGATCATTGGCAGAGAGCATAGGAGGCGGGACAAAACCTCCCCATCTCAAGACGGAAGGGTGCAACCCTGAGACAAAAAATAACCAAAAGATACAAACTACTTTATACAGAATAAACAACAAGGTCCTACTGTATAGCACAGGGAACTACATTCAATAATTTGTAATAACCTATAGTGAAAAAGAATATGAAAAAAAAGACATGCTCTTCCTTCTCCTTCTCCAGGAATCCCCCACCACCATCACCAAGCTGGCTCCCCTTCCTTGTCTTCCTCCTCAGGGGCTGGGTTTTTCCCTGGACACCCCCATCCAAACAGGAGTGAGTTACCTCCTGGTTGACTGAGCATCCACATGACCCTAATAGTCAAGATCCTGAAACAATGGACAAGTTTTTAAGTCATTTTGTTTTAAATTTTCCTAGAAAATATTCCCAAATTATCTATATTTATTCTTAATTAAAAAAACCTTTTTTACATAAATGGTTCTATTTTTTCTCAAATTGTATCTTGATAGTATATAAGATTTTAGGGTACCTGTTACCATCAGTTATTATCATTACATTGTAAACTCTAGTAAAAACAAACAGTAAATTTAATTTGATGAGCCAGCTCACTAGTCCCTAAACAGTATCTATTTTTCGTGATCATTTCAGCCACCGGACATATCTGAAATAACAAAACACTTCTCTGACAATGGTTCTATGTACCACAGTTACAAAAGAATGATGAAACAAAGTTCCTTGTCGGTCTCAATACATTTCAACTGACTTCAAAAATCACAGCTCTGTCTCTCCCAGCATCAGTGACGGCCTAGAAAGTGCATACAGTGTATACATCCTTGTATTGCCAGCATCTCTCCTCTTTCAGGAATCAGCATATGATAGATACTCAATAACATTTTACTTCCTAATTAAGAGGCAGTTGGGTGTCATGGTTAAAACCCTGCTCTGTAAACCAGCCTGGGTTTAGATCCCAGATTCACATTTAATTAGCTGTGTGGCCTGGGCAAGTCTCTACACCTCTCCAGGGCCTTAGTTTCCTCATCTGTAAATGGGGATAATAGTGGCACCTAGCTGTTAAGGTTATGTGAAAATTAAATTTAATAAATATATGCAAATCACTTAGTGCCTGAACCATCCAAGGTGCTAAGTGCTAGCCATGATTATTATTCACTCAGACAATATTTATTGGCTCAGGTTATTATGGACTTTTTTTGGTCCTTCCCAAATGCATCAATTGAAGCCCTAATCCCTAGCATGATGGTAACTGGAGTGAGGTGTTAGGGAGGGAAATTGGGTTTAGATTAGGTCATGAAGGTAGGATCCTCATGATGGGGTAAGGGCCCTCCTAAGAAGAGGAAGAGAGAGAGAGAAGGCTCTCTCTCCATGCACACACACCTAGTAAGGGCCATGTGCACACACAGTGAGGTGGCCCTCTGCAAGCCAGGAAGATGGCCCTCACCCTGAACCATGCTGGCACCCAGATCTCAGGCTCCCAGCCTTCACAAATGTGAGAAACAAATGTCTGATGTTTAAGCCACCCAGGCCGAGGTATCTTGTTATGGAAGCCTGAGCAGACTAAGGTTGTAGATCCAGTCCAGACAGGTATTTCAGCTCACTGGGTGCCACTTCCTCAATCAACCCTGCTCTCCTCAACCCCAGTTTTCTGTGCTCCCGTATGGACCATTTCAACCTTCCCAGTGTCCACTTAGATCTCCTTACGGTCCTGCCCTTTGGCAGCTGAGGTGCTGATAGGTAACCTTTGATCTGCCAATCCATCCTCATCTGGAGGACTCCTGGCTCTCATGGTGTGGCTCCCTGCCTGACCAGTCCGTCCAGCCTCCAACACCACCCACACTCCAGAAGATAATGCACACAGCCCAGGGCGTCAACACTGGGCCTCCCCTTTCTCCCTGTTCCAGTTCCCTTTGCACCTGCTGATGAGCCAGACTCTGTTTTCCTCCTGTCACTTCTCTAATTATATGTTTACCTATCACTATCTCTCTCCCCCTCTAGACTGTAAGCTCTGCTCTGAGGGCAGATACCTATTTTTCTGACATTGAAGCCATTTCCTGTTGGGTTTTCTAGGTCCACCCCAACACTCATTCATTCATTTACTCCCGGGACAAGCACAGAGCTGCTCCCTATCCAACACTCTGATTGACAGTGGGCATACAAATAATGAGAAACCATCCTTGCCCTCAAGAACCACCCACTCTAATGGGGCAACGGGTAACTGCAACCCAGCCTGCTGTAGCAGGGATGTGAGTGGCTGTGGAACAAGCATGGGACAAAGCAGAGAGGGGACAATCTTGTCCGAGGTGCTTGGTTTGGGAAAGTCTTCACAGAGATGGTACTTTAATTAAGTCTTAATAGTATCAATAGACATTCCTTAGGCTGATGCAAGGGTTTGAGGCATCCCAGGTGGAAAGAAAAGTATCCCCAAGAGCCAGAAAAGCCTAAAAGCAAAGTGTGTTCTCAGACAGGTAAGTAGGGCAAGCTGGCAGGAAGGCAGCCTGCAGTGCACCTGTGAGCCTCGGGCTAGAGATGCCTTGACCTGAGGCTCTGCACAGAGCAGGTAAGGCAGATGCCACCCGCTCCAGCTAACATGCCCTCCCCCTTGCCTAGATGTGGCCGAACCATTACTTAGCAAACACGTCCCCTGTGCCAGCCACTGAGATAAGGGCTCACCGTATATTACCTTGTTTAATTCTCACAGCGACCTTGAGAGGTGGATGTAAAGTCTCTCTGTTTTCAGATGAAGAAACTCAGGTGCCAAATGACTAAGTAACTTTCGCGGGGCCACACCAGTAATAAGTTGTGGGGCTGTAATTCCCAGGTTGGTCTGATGACGAAATGTATACCTTCTGACACCCATTAAGCCTGGGTAGGTGCGCTGGGGCCCTTGGGATGTCCCCATCATAATGACATGGAATTGCCTCTTTACTGGTTTGTCTCCCTCTAGAGCGTGGATCTCAGGAGGGCAGAGACTTTGCAATGTTCACCACTGTATCCCTAGTGCCTGGCACAGGGCCAGGCAGAGAAGAGGCATCAATAGCACATGCAAAGAATGAATGCATGCATGAATGAACAGGGCTCTGAACTCTTTGCCAAAGTGCACTCTCACCCTTCCCAGTGCCTGAAGGAAAGGAATCCCAAGTACAATCCTGCAGCCAAGATCTGAGTGTACAACCCAAGTTCACGTCTGCCCTCTCCCACTTTGGTCAGAGGGAGGAAAACTCCTGCACTCCTCTGAAGCTGCACAGACAGAACCTTCCCCCAAGTGCAGGGGCTGCCACCACCATCTTCACTTTCCATCCTCATCCCTATCTGTGCACAAAAGCATTAGCATCCTTTGAGAGGTCTGCTTACAAGGTTGGCCCCTGGCTGGCATCTGGGAAGGTGAATTTGGGGAAGGTTCCACCATTCCCAGGACTGATAAGAGTTGCTTACTGTCCCTAAATTGATTGCACAAACAATGTAGCTTAGGCTAAACACCTGCTTTCCTACTGAGAGTCTGAACTTTTGGTCCATGCTATGCAGAGGATGCCAGTGTAATAAATTACCAGAGAAAACCCTGGGCACTGAGTCTTTAATGAAGTTCCCTGGTTGGCAACACTTCACACACGTCGTCTGTTGGAATTAAGGATGTCCTACGTGACTCCACTGGGAGAAGACACTTGGAGGCTTGTGCCTGGTTTCCTCAGATTTCGATCTGTGTGCCTTTTCCCTTGGCTGATTTTGCTTTGCGTCCTTTCACTGTAATAGTCACAGAGGTGAGTATAGGCTAAACCTGTAGGTCCTCCTAGCAAGCTGTCGAAACTAGAGGTGGCCTTAGGGATCCTAAGACACCATCTCTCCCAGAAGCAGGACTGAAAAATACTTCCTGTCTAGTACTGATCATTAACCAGAGGAACTGCACACCCAGGGCCCACAGGGGCCAGGCAGGAATGTAAAATTGTGCAAATGGTTGAGTGGAATGGAGGTGAGTCGAATGCAGGCGGCGGCCACTCAGCTTCTGAACCCCCTAGCAAGTCACAGGCGGAGCTGGGCATAGACCACACCCACTGATCCTAAACTCTCTCCCTCTGCTGATGACAGGTGCCCCCAGGTAGTAACACAGAACACCTCGGGGCAGGCTGTGGCCTTGTTCCAAAGCCCAAGAGAAATGCTTTACATCCTCAGAGATGAAGAGGATTCCTTTCAAGTAAAATATGAAATAAAATTAGGAGATGTTTGTTTAAGTCTGAGACACTGCAAGGAGGGTGGGACACAGCTCAACTTCACAGGACCCAACAGCAGTGGGCCACTGCCCTCCTTGGATTTCTTTTCTGTAGCAGAACTTTCTGACCTTCACAACACAGATTGTTGGCACCCACCTCAGAATCGGCTTATGCCAAATTATGCTAAGGAGACTAGACACCCGGTGGCACAGATTTTTAAGCCATTATGCTGAGCAGGCAAAGGCGTGAAGGGAGGAAGACAAACTTGAAGGCCACTACTTGCATGAAGGGCTCCTGCTCTGGCTTACAAAGCTCCCAGGTTCTAGGCTGACTATGATTAACAGTAACAGGCAAGAGGGAAAGGGGCCAGTCATGACTCCAGGACTGGCCGGAAGGACTTAAAGGGGCCCCTAATCTTGTGAAGGAAAGTTCACACTTGGCCCCATGGCCCCCAGCAGCACATCCCACTACCTGGTAATGCTGGCCTTCCTGGGAGTGGTGGAAAGGCGTGTCCTCGCTCCCCTGTTTACATGGAGTTAGGGGGCCTCACTTGCCTTTGCCTCCTCAGAACCTTCTGCCCACCCCTCTCCCATCCCAGAGGTTTCTCTTCCAGCCACCCTCTCCCCGTACGTCTCGGATCCCAGCACCTGTCTATGCCCTGCCTCAGTCACATCCACTTCCCTAGCTCCACCAAGGTCCTGTATGCACAGGATGCCTGAGCCCTCCTCTGGCCTCTTCTTTTCCCTGACTCTTGCTCCAGTCCCACACTTCCCAGTGCCTCCAGTCCACTGGTTCTCAAAATGTGGTTCCCAGACCAGCAGCATCAGCATCACCTGTACACTTATGAGAGATGCAGATTCTCAGGCCCCACCACAGATCAACCGAAAAAGAAACCAAACTCAAGGGGTCAGCAATGCGTGTTTTAACAAGCCTGCAGGTGATCCAGATACAGCCCACTGCGTGAGGACCACACACTCCACTTGCTTTTTCCAAATGCCAATACGTATTTTAAAAATTCATGATTGCCTTGTAACTGGAGAACATGAAGACGATTCTCCACATAGCTAGAGAGAAAGAACACTGCCATGCAGCTCGGGAAAGAAAGAATGGAAATGTGCAAACTCATGGCAAAATGTTTATCAGTCCACCCTCCTATTGGAAATACATAAAGATAAAATCAAGGTACCCTAATAAAATATATAAACTATTTATTAATATGATTTATAAACTATATTACTGTATATTTTAATAAGTAGAATGAATAGATGCTAACCAACACAATAGCAAAAAATGTTAGTTCAGGTGTTTAAAATATCAGCCATCAGCACAAGTGCCTTCTTTAGTGTGTTATTAACATCTGAGAGGCACATGATTTTTTAGTGGGCAATAAATCAGCATATAGAATAACAGATCTTTGCCTACCTTCATGAATCTATGCATTAATTCTTTTTTGCAGGGGGTGGTGGTGGTAATCAGATTTCTTTGTTTTTATTGGAGGTACTGGGGACTGAACCCAGGACCTCATGCATGCCAGGCATGCACTCTACCACTGAGCTATACCCTGCCCTCCCATGCATTAATTCTTCACTCAAATCCTTTGGAACAGCAGGTACTACATGTACTAGGCCCTAAGGCAAGTAAAAAGATGAGCCAAAACTGGAATACATTTTAAAATAGCAAAGGGCTCAATTTACATTCTCAGTATTCTTCTAAATCATTGAAACTAGAGAATCTATTCAAAACTGATTTTCCTCTTGCTCTCACTAATTCTCCTTTGGAAAAGGATTTTTTAAAAGCCCAGAAAGAATGGTTTAATAAATAAGCTCATGAAAAGATGTTCAACATCGTTAGCCATCAGAGAAGTGTGAATCAAAACTGCTTCACAGCAACTAGGATGGCTAAAATAAGAAGACTGATGAGGATGTGGAGAAATACAAACTCTCACACATTGCCGATGGGATTGTAAACTGGTGCAGCCACCTTGGAAAACACTCTGGCAGTTCCTGAAAACGTTAAATATAGGGTTTACATTTGTTTTCCACTTATAAGTATGTACCCAAAAGAAATGAAAACATATGTCCACATAAAAACTTGTACATGGATGTTCATAACAGCACTATTCGTAACAGGCAAAAAAGTAGAAACAATCCAGGGGGGAGGGAATAGCTCAAATGGCAGAGCACATGCTTCACATGCATGAGGTCCTGGGTTCAATCTCCAGTACTTTCTCTAAATAAATAAATAAGTAAACCTAATTACCTCCCCTACAAAGTTTAAAAAAAAAAAGCCTATTAGAAACAATCCAAGTGTCCATCAACAGATGGGTGGATAAACAAAATGTGGTATACACTTACAATGATAATTATTTGGCAATAATTTTACAATGTAGCTAAACCTTGAAAACATTATGCTAAATGAAAGAAGCCAGAAATCCAGGACCACGTATTGTATAATTCCATGTCCAGAATAGGCAAATCTATAGACAGAAAGTAGATTAGTGGTTGCTTAGGGTGGGGCAGATAGGGGCTGAGAAGGTACCAGCTAAGGGGTGAAAGGGGTTCAAGAAGGGGTTCTTTTTAGGGCAATAAAATGTCCTAAAATTGACTGTGGTGGTGATTGCACAACTCTATGAATATACTCAAAACCAATGAACTGTACACTTCATAGGTGAATTGTATGGCATGTGAATTATCAATAAAATCGCTTTTTTTTTTTTAAATGGCCTACAGTTAGAGGAGAATTACAAACAAACTCAGTTAACTAAAAAGTGTTGGGCACCTTGAATGTGTGGCTTCTTCTGTCTCCTTTGCATTGCAAATTCCTCCCAAATAAAGATAAGAGGTTTCTGTGATCATTTTACAGCTTACAAGCACTTTTATAAATAAGGTTCTTTTGAGTCCTTACTATAATCATAGAGGGAGATAATTATTCCCCTAATTTTATATTTGGGGACATGGCAGCTCCGAGTTTATGAGGTTTACTCCCACTCAGTCAGCTGGTCAGGCTAAGTGTCGGTTATTCTGCACCTGAATCTTGTGCCCTTTCTTCCACACTGTACAGCGTCTTGCGGTGCTGCGTAGATACCATACATGGAGCTGGTACTGCTGACTGATCGCAATAAGAATGCCCATGACTTGATTTTTCTGGGAGCTGGACTAGCTATGCTAATGCTGCATTTAAACCAAGTATAATCTACCTGATCACTCATCAGAGGTCTTGTGGTACCATGGAAAGAACCCTTTGCTTTTGGAATTTATTTCTGTTTTGGCTCATCTTTTTATTTGCTTCAAGGCCTAAAGCATGTGGTGCCTGATGTTCCAAGAGATCTGAACAAAGAATTAATCAATACATAGATTCTTGGAAGTGAAGGAGAGTTAGTAGGCAGAGGATTATTATTTTACATGGAAGGACCATGGAAAGAACCACAGTCTACAGTAGGAAGACCTAGGTTGGCTTCAGTTTTCTCATCTGTAAAATGAGAAAAAAAGAAATAGCTCTCTCGAGGTCATTGTAAGAATTTAATGAGAACATACTACGAAAATACCTGATTCAAAATAGGCACTCAACAAATGCTTATTGTTGCTGAACCAAATAGTCTAATGCCTTGATCTCTCTTAGAGAGACAAGTGGGTTCTCCTAGACATTCAGAATTCTAAACCTCAGATCTCAAGAATCAGACCAACATCAAAAGGTGATGCTGGTCTTCAACATCAAACCTGAAACAATGACCACCTAATTTTAAGGAAGAAGTCATTATTAATTTTATTTCTTGTTTAATATAAAATTGCATTGTCTTGTACTTTCAGATTAATTTTTCAGTATCTTAGTTTGCATGTGTGTGTGTTTACTCCAGCGACTCCCAACCTAATTATACATTGGGATCACCCAAGGAATTGCTAAACCTACAGATTCCAATGCAGAGAGTCTCAGTAGGTCTGAAGCAGTTGGAGAGCTTCCATTTTTACTAAACTCCCCAAGTGATTCTCCAGGCATCACTGAATTACTGATAAATTCTTTCAGTAAACACTTTTTAAGGAATTTTTTCTCTTGGGTGGATTACAACATAGCATTTGTTCACCAAATAAACACTGAATTACATTGCTGTTTCAGAAGAGAACATAGTGGAGGAGGGGAAGCCTTCTCTTTGCCTTCCTAGAGTTTTACTGAAGTAACATTCTGAAATTCTGTGAATACAAGAATCTCCTGAAAAGGGAGAATTTTCTGCCTATTTGAATGATCAAATCTTGCCTATTTGAATTATCTTCATTCATCATTTCAAAGGGACTTTTCAATCAAAGGAAGCTGTAAGTTCCTTCCTATAAGTTGACAGCCTCATTGTAATGAAAGTCATAATACAAGAAAAGTAAAGCATCTTAGAGAAAAAAGAAACTGGGAAAATTGTGAAGGATCTGCCACTGTTCAGCTATTTATTAAATCTTCCCACTATCTCTGATCACTTATGTATTCTGAACCACATTCTTGATCTATAACAATGACTTTGTTAGATCATGAATGAAACCATTTTTATTAGCTTGCCAATTCACATTTCTGTCCTCACTGAAAAGCAAGTCCTCAAACCACAACCTGGACAATTCTAAGCAGATGCAAGTAGATGACTTTCATTATTACAAAACTTTTCTTAATTATACAAATGTTTTTACAACTAGAAATAATGTCATCGGACCATTAGAGTCACTTAACATTAAAGCAGAAACAAAACAGTGGTATTTTAGAAAATTATTTCAAATCTTTCTGAAGTCTTGCTATGATCTCTCTCTCTCTCTCTCTCTCTCTCTCTCTCTCTCTCTCTCTCTCTCTATATATATATATATATATATATATGCCAAGCAACAACTCTTTGTCTTAAGGTTTATTCCAACTACTTTCAAAAAGTTTGAGTCAGTTTAAAAAAAAACCTAAACCTGATGTAAACAGGACGTCTAAAATAAAGCCAGTTAAAAGAAGTGCTGAGATAGATTTTACCAGGCATCTACACTCATTTAATTAGTGAAGTTTGAGCCCTGGGGAGCTCCATTTCTTTCCAATCAATTCTCTATTAAAAGAAAGCACATGCACTGTAAGAACCTGGAGTGGGGTTGGGGAATAGCTCAGTGGTAGAGCATGTGCTTAGCATGCACGAGGTCCTGGGTTCAGTCCCAGTTTTTACTGAAGAAAAAAAAATGAAGAAGAGAAAAAAAGAACCTGTAGTTACCAGGTCACCAGGCCACTGACCCAGGAATTTCCAAGTGTTTACTCAAATTCTACGAACATGATTTTACTTTACTTCCCAATTCAACCTTTTCTGTACCCTACAAAAAAAAAAAAAAAAAAAAAAAGTCATTAACAGTATCCAGAAGCTCTGGGGCTGGAAAGAGAGGGGAATAGGGTCTCAGTTAATAGGTACAGAGATTCTGTTTGGGATGATGAAAAAGTTCTGGAAAAGGACAGTGGTGACGGTTGCACAACATTGTAAAAGTACTTAATGCTACTGAATCGTTTACTTAAAAATGGTCAAAAAATGGCAAAGTTTATGTTACGTGTATTTTATCATCATAACAATAAAAGGATATAAGTCTCTAGAAACAAAACACTCACAGGCCAGTGTGCTAGCCACAGGTCCAAGTCTTCCTCAGGGAGCTTACCACCCTGGGATGGAAGGGCTGCGATCCAGGGGGCCGTGGTGTGTTCCTCCGGGTCTGGTGAGGTGAAGGTTCAAACGTCGGGCTGTCAGGTATGTGGGGAAACATAGTGTAAATCACTTCTTTAAACTGGACAAGAAACTCACCCCAACATACCCTATGCCAGTGCTTCTCAAAATGTCAATCTGCAAAGACCCCCCCTGGGGTTCTTGGTTCAGCAGGTTTGCCTGGGCCCTGAGAGCCTGTATATTTAACAGGCCCCAGGTGAAGCCGCTGTTGCTGGTCCGTGGGTTTTACTCGAAGCAGCAAGGCTCCAGAGCGCTTCAAAGACAGTTACCCTGTCAACCTAAGAAGCCTCTAGAACCACGGTCTCCTCACCAGGAAACACAGAGGGCTGATCACACCTTTCAAGAGAATTGGCTAAGGACTTAGCTGCCATCCACCGTTTGTAAACATGCGTTGAGCAACTTGGACTAGCAGGCCCGGCTGAAAGGGGGCCTCCCAAGTGTTCCCACCCACCTCCGGGACGCGGAAACAGCCACCCACCTAAGGATAGTTAACAGAGAGCCAGTTTCGCAGAAAACCCTCATGCAGACTTCAAAATAGTCTTGAAAATACTCTTCTCAAGCTCGAAGAATGCCTGGAATTCAGTGGCCTTTATCCAACAGAAAGATGTCCAACTCAGTTTTGACTGAGTTCCCTACAGAAGAACCTTGCGATGCAGCCCGCGAAGACTGACAACGCCCAGCACGTTAACAAGCTCGGCCCCTCCTTACAAATGGGTCCGAAAGTGGGGAGGAAAAAAAAAAGTTCTGGAACGTCGCCGCGCTGAGAACACAGACCCCCGCTCTCGGGCTGCGCGCGCGGACGAGCACCTGCAGGCTCGTCCGCGCGCCCAGGTGAGCGGAGTTCTCAGGCTCCCGGGCCGAGGTCCCGCGGGAAGCAGCTCACGCAGCCCCCACGCACTCTTAATTACCCAGAGCCCTCCTCGGCCGCGCAAATCCAAGACGCCAGCTCCTGTCCGCTCCAGACACTGCGAGCGCTGACGGCGCCAACAGAAACTCAGAGGCCCTTTTAATCTGGTTAAAGAGAAGCTCAGCAGAAAGTGAAACAGTTCCCACCCCTGGAGGGAGAAGGTTCCAGGCCAGGTAGGAAAAAGAAAGTGGCTCTCAGACACCTGTAGCTGCCCCACTAGCGCGCTCGCACTCACTTCCAGACGCTTCCCCAAGGGAAACCCTGTGACGCGCTGTTATCCCCTGAGGGGATGGGGAGGTAAGCGTCAGTTAAGCATCCCCAGAAAGGAAAAAAAAGAATCACTGCCCAATAAAGTACGCCCCAAATCCACGGGGTGGTGGGGAGGCATCAACTCGAATTTCCTCGCGCTGCCCCCCACCTCCGCCCCAACGACGGATTCAGGGAGCAAAGCGTCGAGCCACACCCCGCAAAGCCCTCCCCCGCCAAAGTCGCGACCTGAGGAAGGTGTCCCGGCGCCGCCCGAGCGCGGCTGCTGTGCCTGGGGCGGCTCTTCTCCAGCCTCGCGGCGGGCAGCGCCCCGGACGCCCGCGGGCGCCTGGTGGCCGGGAGGGAGAGGGAGGAGGGTACTCGCCTGGAGGCCGGTGGCGGCCGCAGTCGGCGGAGTCGGGCGCAGGGCGAGGACGGCTCTGGCGGGCGCTTGGGTGCCTCTGACCCGGCGCGGGTTGCTGGGTGGGTGTCCCCCGCGCTCCTGGAGCGCGTCGCCGGCGGCGCCTCACGGAGCTGGAGTGCTGGAGGCGGCCCCGGGAATGGGCGGGGGCGAGTGGCCTCGGCCGCTGCTCCTGTGTATTATTGTGACTCAAGCTATTTCCTGTTTGGGGTTTGGGAGAAAGAAAAAAAAAAAAAAAAAAACCGAGGATGTGGGCAGGGGGATTGGGGCGGCAGTGAGCCAGAGAGCTGCGGCCTGGAGGGGACGAGAGTGGGCAGCAGCTGTCGCCTACCTCCTTTGAGCCCCCGAGAGTGCTAAGCGCGCGCGAACCCCGCTAGAGAAACGGAGCTTATTGCGGCGCTACTTTGGGGGTATCGGGAAGGACCTAGTGGGGCTCACACACGCCACCCAGCGGTGGGGCAAGGGCTGCGGCCGCAGGGACCGCCTTGTCACTTGAGCCCGCGCGCCGGCTCCCCTGCCTCCTTCCTTCTCTACAAAACTGCCGCTGAGCGTTCTTCTCGCCCAAGGGCGAGCGGAATTTGCTGTGCTGCTTTCTTTATTCGCGCCCAGGTCGGCTTGTCGATCCTCTCCAGGGAGGTGGGCAAGGAAGGGGTCAGATTGGTTACCCTTTCAAAGACAATGGGAGGATGGTTGTGGGCCGTTGAGGGTGTCTGATTGGTGTTGGGGGTCTTTGTTTTTGTGGGGGTGGGATAGGAAAGCAGGTTAATTATTTTGGTGGAAAGTTAACTTTTATGATCAGCTTCCGTTCCCCTCCTCCACCAACCTCACCCTTAGCCGGGGATCACAGGGTCTGAGACTCCAATCCGGAAATACCGGTTCTTCCCGCTGGGACAATAGGTGAGGGCGGGAGCGTTGACCCGAGAGCCGGCTTAGTCACAACGGGGATCCTTGCTCAGCTGGAAAGGCAGAATCGTCCTAGTACCTCAGTCTGCAACTGGCAAGCAGGTGTTCCTTCCATTTAGTCCTGTTTAAAATTCTGGGAAGGTTATGAGGACTTACTGTTTGTTTAATGGGTGCAGAGTGTCGATCTGGGATGATGAAAAAGTTGTAGAGATGGATAAAGCTGTTGGTTGCACAACAATGTGAGTGTACTTAATGCCACTGAATTGCATGCTTAAAAATAGTTAAAATGATCAATTTTATGTTATGTGTATCCCTCCCCCCAAAAAATCCTGGGAAGGTCACTCCCTTATTCATTCAAGATAGCTTTGCGTATGATTGCCAAGCCCTCCTCTCCTCCCTGCACAAACCTTTGCCAGAAGTGGTGGAATGAATAAAACTCAAGTTCATTTAGTTTAGACTTCTGGGGGTACTTATCAAGAAGTTATTCCAAGAAGTGGGTAGACTGAACCTAGAGGACAGTATCCTTTTTTAAAAGATGAACAGTAGTTTGTCTGAAGCATAAAGTGTTAGCAAGATAAATAAAGGTGTATATGGTATCTTACTCTTTATCTAAGAAAGCAGGAATACATAATACATTTGCTTATTTTTTAATGGAAAAATAAATTACTAAATAAAATGGTTACCTATTGGAGAGAGATGGAACAAGATGAAAAGTATGAGTGTAGAAACTAGACTTCTCTGTCTTACTTTGTGTATTTGACTTTGGAATGATGTAAATTTTACATAATTATGAAAAAATTAAATCAGAAATTTAAAAAGCAAAAGCAAAATGCAGCAAATGAATGTCGGTATCAAGTTGGTGGCTTAACCATGTATAGGGGAATTTTGTCAGGTGACTTTAAAGCACACTTCTTTGACTCTGCATCCCTTAGGAATATACCCTGAGGATAAAGAGAATGTTAAAAACAAAAACCTATAAACTACTTCTCAGTAATCATAATATTAGTAGTAAGTAATTTATGTTAATATTCTTAATCAATATTTTTCAGTTTAAAAGCGATCAACGTAAGAGTTAAGCAATATTAAATTGGAATGGGAATTATTTAGAATTCACAATATATTTTTCTTTAAAAAAAAAAATTCCAAGTCTATTTACTCAAAATGTCCACCAAACAGTGACCAACGTGGTAGGAATAAGTACTCTTAGATCCGAGGTTGTGGTCTCTACCATTTTTCCCTAAAAGGAATTATTCCTACTTGAAAAAGTGATTGATTTTAGGTTAGGGGCAAGAAGTATCCAAAATAAGAACTTGTCAATTCAGAAAATAAGGAAGCTGTCAAAAACTAAAGGTTCACACGAAATGAAATTGGGAGCCAACTTGTATGTAGAAGCACCCACTGACCAAAGTGGGCTAAATTTGAGCATCAGTAAGAAAAATAACTGCAATGAATTGAGACATATCAGATATGTACATATCCATGAATCATAATGATACTTAAAAAAACACAATTGGTTAACGTTTCTGTTGCAATAGAACTAATTCACTATTTTGAAAGCTGGTAAATTACAAGAGAAAGAATTATACGTTTTACCTGCCTCTTCTGTACCACTTCAGATCTTCTTTGCCTCACTTGTCTCTTATTCAGGCCACTGCTGCAGCAACAAGTTCTAGGTGGGCTCTGTCCAGCTTCATGCAGAAACAACCCAAAATAACATCATCTCCTACCTCCTACCCTAGTGCTGCTTTGTTAATGTCAGTTTGGGGATTTATGGAAACTATCTAGGTGCCTATGCATATACCACCCTGAAGAGTGGATGAGTTAATGTTTCATGGTCTAACCTTTGACCAGTAGAGGATAGAAACTGATAAAGATTTCTTCTTGCCCCAGGATGAACTATCCTGGGACTCAGTTTGTATTGAGCGAGACTCAGTCTATATGTCTTCTTAGAAATCAAGTCCCAGAGAATCAACCAGTCAGGTGCTTGAAGCTGTAACCTTGCTGGGTGAGGCGCCCATGAATTGGCTCTTTCAGCTTTCCCACTCCTCACTTATTTCCCTAGGACTGTACCTTCAATAAAGCATGTGTCTCAAGACTCTGCTTCCTGGGAAACCCAGGCTAACAAATGTACAAGCAGTGTGTCAGGATAACTAAATAGTTGATGAGGAAATTATTTTAGCAAATAAGGAAAGACAAAATTTGAATATCAGCATTTTCCAAGACCCTAATAAAATAACGGATAAAGGCAGCGATCCTCGATGGCCACTAATAACACAAAAAAAAGATCACCAGATATTATGTGCAATCTGATAGAAATACACAACATTGTGAATGACACGTTCTTGCCAAAAAAGAGCAAACCTGAATCTGATCAAGCTTCTAGATCCAACTAGTTTATAGGAACTACGGAAACAGAGGAATATGTTAATACTACTAGAGAGCATGATCAACAAAACCCAGAATGTGAGAAACCCAAAAAAACAAATGACCCAGTCTCCTCAAAGAGTAGCGAGGCATTAAAAGTGATGGGGGAAGAAACTTATAGATTAAAAGACTTAAGTGATATTGATGAAATACAACATGTGTTTCTTGTTTGGGTCCCAATTCAAACCAACCAACCACTAAAACATGATGAGATATTTGGGGACACCTGATAGTCCCTAAGTTGGGAAAAATTTAGGAAAAAATTTTAAATATTTTAATCATGCATCACTGATCAAATCAACGATATCGAGTTGGTGTTGCTACTACATATGTTTGAGTGGCATATTTCTTTTATATATATGTATATGTATGCATGTGCATACAAAATAAAACATCTGTTTAATTTCTTTTTGTATCTGAAATGAACATTTCAGAGAAGAAGACTTGGAATTTGGATTTTCTTTGAATGTGTTCAGGTAGGAAGGACTCTGGCTGGCACAGCTGGTAGCTGGCGTTTGTTTTTCCCCACCCCCTCGTTTCATTCTGAGGACAGGCTGTATGTATGCCTTTGTCTGTGATTTCATGTAATCAGCAAAAGGGCATTTTCAGTAACTAAGAAATACTTCCACTCTGAAGACTAAACATTGCAAAATCTGCTCTTAGAAATAAAGAGACACCTCCATGGGTCACAGGGGCTGTACTCTGAAAAACGGGGCAAGAACTCTGGGTTCTCACTTGGAGCTCAGCAGAGGTTCCCTTTCTGCCACTGGCCCCAAGGCAGTCCCGTAGAAACCATCTTGCCTTTCCGGGAGACAAAGCCCTATTCTGCCTCTTGTGACAGGGAGCTCTTGTTTTCTGTGTCCTGAGGTTCTGAAATCAATACTGTGCTTTACCTGCAGGCTGGACAGACAGGATTGGGAAGGCGTCAAATCACAGTCTAAAGTGGGCCACTTGCCTTGATAAGACAGGTGTTTTCTTTACAGGCAACTGGTGCACCATTGAGCCCCAGAAAGCCTTGTTTCTAGTCTTGACTTTGCTACCTTCTGCCTGTGTGATTCTGAGTTTTCCATTTTTTTCCTGATTGTATTCAGAAATAATTCACATACATCACTGCATAAGTTTAAGGCATACAGCATGACGTTTGATTCACACATACTGTGAAATGATTGCCACAATGCATTCAGCTAATATCCATTATCTCACACAGATACAATAAAAGGAAAACAAACGAAAAAAAAAACCCTGTGATGAGAACTCTTAGTAGTTACCCTTCTAACAACTTTGCTGTATATCATACAGCAGTGTTAGCTGTAGTTATCATGTTGTACATTACATCCCTCATAGTTATTTAGCTTATAATTTTTATCTTATGATTATGTAACTGGAAGTTTACCTTTTGACCACCTTCCTCCAATTCCCTACCCCTCACCCCTTTGTGAGTTTATATTTAACTTCCCTGCATCTCAACTTCAGTCTCCTCACTCTTTGACCCAGCAACTCCATTTCTAGGTATCTACCCTTTCCTTGCAAATACTTAACACACATATTTGAAGGCAGTATAGTTAAGAATGCTTATTCCTGTGTGTTGGAGTAGCAAAAATTTAAGATTAGGTGTCACTAAAAAAATGGCTGGATAAATAATGGTACATCTGGACAGTGTGCTAAATGTATTTTGGTGCCTTTCAGGATGGTTTTTTTGTATGGACTCTTCAGAGGCTTGCTTTGGTTCCAAAATGAATATTCAATTAATTAAAGTTACAAATTCCAAACCCTAGTTGTTCTTTAGGGTTTAACTTTACACTTTCTATTTTTCTATTTTGTAAGTTTAGCTTCTGTTTTCACTTACAAGATCTTATTATGTAATTTTGATATATACAAAATAATACAAGTAACTTGGGAGCATATGATAAAGTGAATACATGAATCCAACCCCACTATTAATCAACAGAACATTACCAGTGCTTTTGATGATGTGACGTGCTTCTAGGTCCTAACCCCCACCCTTCTCCATCCATTTCAAGGTAGTCACTATCCTAAATTATGCATTCATAATTTTTTTTTTTACCAAGACATGTCCATCTTCCTAAACAATATATTGTTTGGATTCATTAGTTTTTGAGCTTTATAAGAATAGAATGTATGTAGTCTTCTGCAACCAGCTCTTTTCACTGCAAATTATATTTCTAAGATTTCTTCTGGTTGTTGAGTATAGCTATATTTCATCCAATTTTATTTCTGTATAATATTCCATTTCTATATTTGATATAAAAAATTTCCTTTGCATGAAAAGATGCCCATCCTCTAGACTGATGATTCGTTTCTTTGTGAACTTTGAGGAAAGAATTTCAGACCATTGTATGATCAGAATTTGTAGACAAGAGTGATTCTTCTTTTTACCCGTCAAGGAAATATATGCATCATCCCGTGTCTTGGGGGGTATTGTCTAAATGTATTTGAAGTTGCCGTCATAGCTACCAGAGAAATGCATCTGGGTGAAATGCACTAAACCTCATTTGTGCTTATGCTAATCACTCCATAATTTCACGAAGAGGTGGCCTTCTAACCCACATCCCTAGGTTACTAATTCTTCTATTCAGAAGTCTGCACCTTCTACCCCAGTCAGTCACTTGAGATTTTATATTTCCTTGGCTCTTACAGTTTGTAAATGTCTTTTCTCCCTAATTTTTAAGACCTTGGGATTTAATGAATCCTGCTTTTTTTCATATACAGCTCAACTTAGAACCACACAACTCTAGCAGAGATTAAAATAATAGCCAATTAAAGTGGTAACAATTGTTGAATCTAGTGGAGTGTATGCGTGTATTCACTGTCCTAGTCTTTCCACTATTTTGTAAGTTTGAAATTTTTCCTGTATAAAAATTGAGGGAGAGGGATTGAATTGAATTCTGGATGGCTTTCTTGGCTTTGTCTGATTTGAGTGTCACATCACAACTTTTTAAGCTATTTCTGCTGACCAACTCAGAGGAATGTTCTCCATTCGTTAAAGGCAGTGAACGAATCTGAATGAACCAAAATGCAAAGTTTGTCAAGACACATTGCTTAAAAAAAAAAAAAAAAGAAAAAGGCAAGTGGCAGGACAATACACATGTTATGAACCTATTTATGCAATAGATGCATGCACATCTATATGCAAATGAAGAGGAAAAGGGCTGGAAGGTTGCTCAGCATCTTGGCAACGGTGGTTAACCGGAGAAGTGAGTGGGAGAGGCCGTGATTTAGGGGGAAGAGGGAATCATGGTGAAGACAGACCTGTACTTTTGAGGTACTGTTTTGAATTTAATTAAAAGCAAAAGTAAAATGAATGCATGAGGTGGACTAGAAGATCTGCCAGGTGTTGTTGGCTGGCAGTTGCAGTGATCCTAGTAGGATGGAACGTGTCTGTCTGGAGGGGGACTTGGTGGGAGATCATGGTCATGGGGCCTTGGTGCTGGGTGAAGAGTGAATGTGGCCAGTTGCAGCTCCCAGAAACAAGCAGGCCATGATTGCATACGTCAAGGGGCTGCTAAGTACTCCTTCCCACACTCCTCACCCTGGCCTCATCTCTAGCCACACCTGAGAGCACGGTTGCTCCTGTGCCAGGTCCCTCCTCCCAGGGGCCACAGCAGACAGCAGCCCCACCTTCTCCCTGAGCAGAAGAGAAATGGGACAGGTAAACACCCTGCGATGTGTAGCTGTCAGTCACAGGTGTTGAGCAGAGAGACTAGAGCCATGCTCAGCAATCACCAGGTTAAAGGTTACTTCCATCCCCTTTAACACCCTTCATGGTCCACTTTACTTTGGACTTAAGTCATTCAATTTATAACTTTCTATTTCAAGTCAGGGATTACCTCCAGATTCATTGTTCCTATGGCCAAAGCTTTGGAAAGTTTTTCTAAGAAAATTTCAGTTCAAATAAGTGGCACGCTGCCAGTGTTCTGGCACTCAGCAATGCTAGTTATTTGGACTTTGACAAACAGCTCATAAAGATATAGTACTTTGTGTTAATCACTTGTTAGTCCAAAGATCACTCTAGCTTTAGTTAAGCCTCTGGTGAATATTAATTTTAAATATGCATGAAAAGCATACTTTCCCTGGTGCTGGGATTTCCAGGGAGAAAGTTAGAGATGGAAATATATATAAATATAGATAGAGATAAACCCATTGAACAACTTAATAGAAAAACAAGGATATGATTACTTACAGTGTCTCATGTAAAAATCATCTTTCTTACTATGATGCTTAAAAAGCTCCAGACAATAAAATAATAGTTCTGTAATAATTATAACTGGTATCTACATGCATTGGTCAATCATAGAAGTTAGAGGCTGAGATAACAGTTGAATTGCATGTGGGCTTATTATGGGTAATAGCGAGGGTATTAGGGACATGACCAAACAATGAGCTAACATTTTAATAAGTATTTCTTTGGGATGCCTGTGAGACTAAACTGAGGTTATGTAAGAATGTTAATTGATTAAGGGATTCTTCAGCTTAAGTCAATAGCAACAATTTAAAAACATAACAAAACCTGCACAGGTGAGGGTGTGGTGACACTGCTACATTGCTACTGCCTTTGCAAACTGCTCCAGCTGTTTTTAAAGTGTTTTCAGAAAATGCAAAAAGACTTGTAAAAAATCATTAACCCTGTGATTTTACCCTAGGGCTGCTATCTTTAGATAAGTAGTACAAATGCAGAGAAAAGTATATGCACAAAACTTTTCATCTACACATTATTCATAAGAGAAAAAGATTGACAAAATGGAAATACCCAATAATTAGGGGAAAGTTAAATAAATTAAAGCATATCCACTAAAAGAAATTTTATGTGGATATATATATACATATATATGTATGAGGAGTATGAGGCAGTATTTATTCAGTCAACAAATATTTACTGAGCCAGCTTTACTGCGTTAAGCACAAATGATGCAGTGATAAACAAAAAGTGAAGATGGTTTTGTCTTCATGGAGCTTGTGGGCTAACAATACTCAGTGTAAATGACAGTACACAAAATTCACATGCTATGATTACCCCAATGCAAAAATGAAATGCGTAGGCAAAAGGATAGGAGCGAAATAAGCCAAAAAGGCAAACTTTGTGTTTTATTTGGGGTAGTGATAACACAGATGATTTTTCTTCCCCCTTCATCATTGTACAGATTGTATTAGGTATTTTTTAATTTAAAATACTGTAAAATATTGTGAGATGTACAGAAACCTGAAGGAATACCATTGTTAGCGGAAAAAAGCAGAATAAGAAGTAGTAGTATGGAATAACTGCAGCTCTGCATGCAGATGAACAGGGATTGAAAACAATTTTGCAAAAAGGAAAAGTATTAGGAAAAGCAAGAGGAGCTGAGCTAACTCATTTTTCTTTTTAACAAGTGCAGTGTTAATGATGTTGCTTCAAGTCGTGTAACTGTGTTCTATTTAAAAAAATTATTTTGTGGGGAGAAGGTAATTCGGTTTATTTATTTATTTTTTGATGGAGGTACTAGGGATTGGACCCAGGACCCCCTGCATGCTGAATAGGCATTCTACCACTGAGCTATACCCTCCCTTCACAATGTGTACTTTCAAAATGAGACTTGGAGGAGTATCCTCCTCTGCCAGTCCAAGAACTCTGGAGAGAGGCACATACTACAGGAGAAAGAGCATTGGGCATTGGAGTCCCACAGACCTGGGCATACATCCCCGTGTGGTCACTTTCCAGGTGTGTGACGGAGGTAGCTCATTGGACCTACCTGAACCTGTTTTCCTTTTTAAAAATAGGGAAAATATTACCTGCGTCATAGACTGTTGTTTGAGTTAGAATTTTTATGTCTATATATGCAGAGAAAAAACTCTAGAGGATATTGTAACAGAATCTCAACCACAATGGCCAAACAAGGTAGGCTTTTATTTTATTTCACATCACAAAATATCTGGAGGCAGACAGTCCAGAGTAGGTCCAGTACCTCTAAGATTTAAAGAGGGGATGAGAAAACAACAACACGGAACAAGCTTTTTCCATTCTTTCTGTTCTGCCATCTTTGCCTCTGTTTTTGATCCTTAAAAGTCCAAGATGTTTCCTCCACCTTCATGCATCTAGGGTATAGTGTAGGCCAAAGCCCACGCCAGCTGAATATGCCTCTAAGCTTTCCAGTAAACTTTTCTACTTACAACGCATTAGTCAAAGTTGGATCCTAAGGCTATTCCAAGTTCCACACTCACATTTACCTGCACACACATACTCTATAGTTTCTAAACTCTTTCTCAGATAGAGCTTACACCTGGCACAGTGACCCATAATACATGCTCAAGAAATAATACGTCTTGAGTTGAAAAATTAAATTGTCTCCTCATCAAGCTGTGATTTCCTATATGAATAATAAGTCCAAAGTAAAATATTAATTTCTTGACTTCATATGAGTCAAGGCTCCTGTCAAGAAATTTCTATATGTTCCTTTGCTAATAAAAACCCACAGTGAGGAACAGACAGAAAGCTACTCACCTGGTTTCCAAGCCATCCTAAGACCCACATTGTCCAGGCTGTTTTGCCTCCGGTTTGCTAATCGGAAACTCAGGAGACAGAAGCCAGAGGCCATCCAGCGTGTGGCCTGTTTGAAGAGCATGGTCCAGGCTCACGCTCAGGGATGTAGCAGCCACAGGTGCCATGTTAACCTTCCAGGAGAGGAAATATGTCCTGAGTATAGGGCTGGCAATTATTAGGCAGCCATGTCTGCAAGAAAGTGTATCTAGAACTGAATAGTCACTAAAATGAAGAGCTGAGTTAATTATCCTTACCTATGGTTCCCAAGGCAACAACCCCCTTAGGATCTTAGGTAATAAGATCCTTTCAAACACACTTGGGAGATATCGGTTGTCTTGCCTGCACCTGCCTAGCTGGATATCAGTCATTGGGTTTCTGCCTTCTGGTGAGCCTGCAGATGTCCACTGGGTGCACATGTACTTGCAATGCACTTGTGTGTTTTCAGGTCCTACTGATACATACCAAATGCCACTCAACAAAGGACCTCCTATTGCAAGTGGATCCACTGTGTGTGGAAGGATGTGGTGCTGAGTAATTCCTTCCTTTCCAGACCCATAGTCTTTTTTTTTTTCTCCATTTATTAAATATTCTTTTTCATTAAGGGTTATTACAAAATATTGAATATAGTTCCCTGTGCTATACAGAAGAAATCTGTTTTTTTATATCTAGTGGCTAACATTTACAAATCTCAAACTCCCAGATTTATCTCCTCCCAACCCCTTTCCCTGGTAACCAGAAGATTGTTTACCAAGTCTGCGAGTCTGTTTCTATTTTGTAGATAAATTCATTAGTGTCTTCTTTTTCCTTTCTTTTTTTTTTTTAATAGACTTTATTCTTTTAGAGCAATTTCAAGTTCACAAAAGAACTGAGCAGAAAATACAGAGTTCGCACATAGCTCTCGCTACCCACACATATATACTCCCCTACCCTCAACATCCCTCATCAGTGTGGCATATTTGGTACAATCGATGAACCAACATGGACACATTATTATCAACCAAAGTCCATAGTTTATATTAGGGTTCGCTTTTGATGTTGTACATTCTATGGGCTTTGATAAATGCACAATGACATGTAGCCACCACTGTAGTATCATACAGAATAATTTCATTGCCTTAAAAATCCCTTGTGCTCCATCTATTCATTCCTCCCTCCCTCCCTCCCTCTCCCCAAATCCCTGGAAACCATGATCTTTTTATTGTTTCTGTAGCTGTGCATTTACCAGAATTTCATTTAGTTGGAATCTTACGGTTTGTAGCCTTTTCAGACTGGCTTCTTTCATTTAGTGTGTATATATATATATACACACACACATACATATATATATATATGTAATGGAATACAACTCACCCATAAAAAGAAGGATTTTTTCCATTTGCGGTCCTTCATTTACTTTTTTTTTTTTTCACTTCAAGAACCAGAATTTTATAACTGGCAGAGTTATTTCCATTACATCAAAAACAACAAAATACCTAGAAATAAAATTCACAAGGAGGTTACCTATACTCTGAAACCCGAAATGACACAAAGAAATGGAAAGATTTCTTGTGCTCTTGGATTGGAAGAATCAACGCTATCAAAATGGCCACACTTCCCAAAGCAATCCACAGATCCAGAGCAACCCCCATCAAAATACTCACGACGTTCCTCACAGAACTAGAACTATTCCAAAATTTATAAGGAACCACAAAAGACCCCAAACAGCCAAAGCAATCTTTTATAGGTCTTTTTTTTTTTTTTTCTCTTTCTTCTTTTTGTTCTCTTTTCTTATGGTTTGATGACTAGAGAAGGTCCTTTTAACAATTGTTGTAAAGCTGGCTTGGTGGTGCTGAAATCTTTTAGCTTTTGTTTATCTGTGAAGCTTTTGATTTCTCCATCAAGTCTAAATGAGAGCCTTGATGTATAGAGTATTCTTGGTTTAAGTTTCCCCCTTGCATCACTTTAAATATATCATGCCACTCCCTTCTGGCCTGTAGAGTTTCTGCTGAAAAATCAGCTGATAACCTTATGGGAGTTCCCTTGTATCTTATTTGTTGCTTTTCTCTTGCTAGTTTTAATATTTTCTCCTTATCCTTAATTGTTGTCAATTTGATGACTATGTGCCTTGGTGTGTTCCTCTTTGGGTTGATTCTGTGTGGTACTCTCTGCGCTTCCAGGACTTGGGTGACTATTTCCTTTCCCAAGTTGGGAAAGTTTTTGGTTATTACCTCTCCAAAATTTTTCTCAGGTCCTTTCTCTCTCTTTTCTCTTTCTGGGACCCCTATGATGCGAATATTAGAGGGCTTCATGTTGTCGCAGAGTTCTCTTAAACCATCCTCATTCCTTTTGTTTTTATTTTTTCTGTTCTGAAGTAGTGAATTTCCACTAATCTGTCTTCTAGCTCACTGATCTGTCCTTCTGCCTCATTTAGTCTATTCTTGGTTCCTTCTAGTGTATTGTTCATTTCAGTGATTTTGTTCTTCAATCCTGGGTATTTATGTTTTCCATCTCTTTGCTAAAAACTTCACTATGCTCATCTATACTCCTCTTGAGTTCTCTGAACATCTTGGCCATCATTACTTTAAACTCTTTCTCAGATAAATTACCTATCTCCTCATCATTTATTTCTTCTTCTGGAATTTTATCTTGTGCCTTGGCCTGGGAGATATTTCTTCGCTGCCTCCTATCATCTATCTTTCTATGTGTTTGTGGATTCCTTCCACAGGCTTTGGATTGTTGTTTTCTTATTTCTAGTATCTGCCCCTGGTGGATGAGGCTGGACTAGAGGCTTATGCAGGTTTCCTGGCAAGAGGAGCCAGTGCCTGCCCACTGCTGGATGAAGCTTGGTCCTGGACCTATGGTGGATAGGGCTGTGTCTAGAGGCCTTTGTGGCTTAGGAAGTCTGCTGATGGGTGGGGCTGTGTTCCCACCCTGTAGGTTGTTTGGCCTGAGGCTTCCCTACAGGCTGTTGGGTGGGACTAAGTCTTGGTGCTAATGATGCAATCAAGATGTCAGCCTCCAGGGAAGCTCATGTAGATGAACACTTTCAGAATGTCTGTCTGCTACCAGCTTTTCTGTCCCCCGAGTGAGCCGCATCCATCCCCCACGTCCCCAGGAGACCCTCCAAATCCAGCAGGCAGGTCTGGCCCAGGTTCCTGTGAAGTCACTGCCTCTGCCCTTGGACCTGGTGCACATGAGTTTCCGTGTATGTTTCTCAAGCGAATGGAGTGTTCATTTCCCCGAGTCCCATGAGGCTCCCAGAGCCAACCCTGCCATGGCCTTCAAAACCAGATGTCCTGGGGTCTCCTTCTCTTCCCAATGCTGGGACCTGAGCTGGGGAGCCTCATGTGGGGCTTAGAGCTCTCATTCCTGTGGGACGGCCTCTGTGACTTAACTATTCTTCAGCTGGTGGTTCGTCCACCTCAGGGGTATGGGGCCCAATTATATCGTGAGCACACCCCTCCTACCATCCTGCTGTGGTTCCCTTATAATGTTTCCAGTTGCAGAGGATCTTTTTTGCTAGGTTCCGGTCTTTTTTTCGATGGTTGTGGTTTTGTTGTAGTTACAAGGAGAGGCGAGCTTGTGCTTGTGCTTCTACTACTCCGCCATCTTGACTGGAACTCCTTTTTTTTTAGATTCCACATATTACTGATATAATATGGTATTTTTCTTTTTCTTTCTGGATTACTTCACTTAGAATGAGGATCTCCAGTTCCATCCATGTTGCTACAAATGGCATTATTTTATTCTTTTTTGTGGCTTAGTAGTATTGCATTGTATAAATATACCACAACATCTTTATCCAGTCATCTGTTGATGGACATGTAGTTGCTTCAGTTGGACCCAGATTCTTGATTCATAGCATCCTAGTGATTCATGAGTTCGGTTCAAGCAGTTGCTCGCTTTGTGAAATTACACAGAGGAAGATTCTATAAATCCACAAACCCTTAGCTGCAATTCTGAAATTTCAGATTTTGTCTCTGAAAACCAAAGGTTTGGTGCTCAAACTATATTTGGCAGCAAAATCTAACCTGAACTGGTGATGTAAGTCTATTTATGATCTTTATTTATTCTATGTAGTACAAATAATCATACATTTCAATGGGAATATATCCACGGGCTTAATTATGGGGCCACCCCCAGACTCTGCTGGAAGTATCATGTAATACAATATAGTACATGTAGCATATTTCTGAAAAACTCTGAATTCCAAAACATGTGTCCCAAGAGTTTCAGATAAGGGACGGTGAACTTGTAAAAGAAACCTCAGGGAGATGTGTAGTCAGTGATGGGTTATTCAATACATCACGTTGTACTTGCAGCTTCTTTATAAACTGTAGTGTCTCTGCTTTCTCTGCCTGAATACACAATACATCTAACCCTAATGGCTGCACGCTGTATCAGCCCTAGGAAAAATTTTCAAACCCGTTATATACATCCCCAAATTCTTACATTGTGAATTTGCACTGGCTCTGCCTCTGTTTATAAGGACTGCTCCTCCTTACAGGCAAAACAACTCTATTTCCTCTTAGTGCTTTTCATATTGTTAAGAAAACAAGCACCTTGGGCAGACAAACTACAGTTTCCCCTGCAAGTTTCCAAGGAAAGCAAATTCAACGAGCTACTCAAAGGAGGGCAACACGTTCGATTTCTTCTGTGTATGCTTTAATTTCCTTTATGTAGCTGCAGCACAGGGCTTGGTTTTGTGGCTTCTGTATGGTATTACCACAGCAAATTAATCTTGCAAATATCCCAGGAAGTCAGAAATCAAGGTTTGGATTTTTCATTCAGCAGGAGGAATGAGATGCAAAATACATGAAGGTTTCATGGGTGACAAATTATTAGATTAGCTGGACCAATTAAGGTCTAAAGGTTTTCTCTTGACCAAGTAAAGGAGGAGGTGTAGGCCTGTCTCTTTTCTTCTGTACCTAGAAAAATGGAATGTACTCAGTAATGTATGACTAATTGCTCCTGTCACAGGGGAAACTTGTACCAACAAGTTAAAGGACATTCCAAAGGAAACTCATGACTCCTTGCTCATATCTGATAGAAGAAAGTTCTGCCAGAAACTCAGTGGACTTCACAGCCTCATAAATTTGCATTCACAACCACCACATGCTCTTTGATGCAGGATCCCAGGACAGATACAAAGATCCTCTCCGTGATTAAGGAGCTTGGGCTCAGCACTGAATTGTCTGCCTTTCATGGACCTGGGTTGGCATTTCTGCTAAATGAATTACTTCCGGGAGAAAAGTGACTCCCAAGTCCTTTGGCCTTTGTGCTCTGGAGGCGAGGTTTCAGCTACACGAAGCCTTCTATCAGTTCTCACCTGGGATATTGACATGGTCTTAACTGTTTGCAGGGTGCGGAACACACTAACCACGCTCTGCACAAAGCTTATTCTCTCTCACTTCATTCAGGCTTCTACTCGGATACTAGGGTATTAGAGAAGCCTTCAAGTACTCCATCCAAAAGAGCTCCCCCCAGAAAGTTCTGGAGATGGATGGTTGTACAACGTGAATGTACTTAATGACACCGGACCGTAACTTAAAAATGGTTAATGTGGTAAATTCTATGTTATGGACATTTTACCACAATAAAAAAAAAAAAGGAAAAAGAAAGAGTTCCTCTCAGCACACTCACTCCTTCTCACCTGCTTCTCTTTTCTTCTTAGACCATCGATACCTGACAGGTAGATCTGTAAGTCTATTTCAGTACTCCCCCAGATGAAAGGAAGATCCAGGAGAGCTGGGGCTTCATTTGTTTCCTTCACTCCTTTATTTGCGATGCTCAGACCAGTGCCTGGCACGTTGTAGGTACTCCTAAAGATTTTCTGAATGAATGAATAAAAGCACGCAAGTAAGTTAGTCTGAGACTCGTATTCCCACCTCTAGTTTCTCTCCCTCTGATTCAGTCCAGCCTAGACACTGACCCTGGGTTTTATTTTTAAAACATTGATCTGTTCTTATTATCCCTGTACCCCCTAATTCTGTATGTTTAGAAGAAAAACAAATACTGCTTCTAAAAAGAGAAGAAAAAAATTAAATGTGAACCACAGAATGTTACCTAGATCAACTCTGAGAAATAAAATCCTAGTTTCTCTGCAGGCCAAAGTCTCATATAAGAGTTAACAAAGATGTTAGGTCATAAGCAAACCAACACCATGAATAACAACAACAAATTTCCCAAACCAGCTATGCGTTTTTTTTAATGGAAGTACAGTCAATTACAATGTGTCAATTTCTGGTATACAGCACAATGTCCCAGTCATACATATGCATACATATATTCGTTTTCATATTTTTTTCCATTAAAGGTTATTACAAGATATTGGACATAGTTCCCTGTGCTGTACAAAAGAAACTTAAAAATCTATTTTTATATATAGTGGCTAACATTTGTAAATCTCAATCTCCCAAATTTATCCCCTCCCACCCCCTTTGCCCGGTAACGGTAAGATTGTTTACTGAGTCTGCAAGTCTGTTTCTGTTTTCTAGATAAGTTCATAGTGTCCTTTTTTTTAGATTCCACATATGAATGATACCGTATGGTATTTTTCTTTCTCTTCCTGGCTTACTTCTCTTAGAATGACGATCTCTAGGTCCATCCGTGTCGCTACAAATGGCATTGTTTTATTCTTTTTTTATCACTGAGTAGTAGTCCCATTGTGTAAATATACTACAACTTCTTTATCCAGTCATCTGTCGATGGACATTTAGGTTGCTTCCATGTCTTGGCTATCGTATATAGTGCTGCTATGAACACTGGGGTGCATGCATCTTTTCTCATTAGAATTCCCTCCAGATATATGCCCAGAAGTGGAGTAGCTGTGGCTTTTCACTAACTGTGGTAGAAAGTCCAAATTTAGTAGATGGTGTGACATCCTAATTTCTTTGAATGTAACAGTTCCAGGGCAATAATTAATAAAACCATATAATTTATAAGCATGTCTCTCTTCCCCCAAATCACTGCATGGAGCAGGAATACAGGAGTGTAATTCAACTCCTATCTACAGATTCACGGCCTCTACCATCTAGCCCATACATACCTTTTTCCATCTCCTCTCCACCCTGTTGCTGGGGAGCAAAATTTGCCACCCCCAAATGTGTCTCTTTGGCATGAGGGTTAATTTAGGCTATTTTTGAGAAACAGGAGACTAAGGAAGTTTTTCTTCTTACTTTCCCCTTAACTGCCTAAAGGAATTCCCATAAAGGGCCTGTTCCTGGAATAGATTAGAGATACCTGCAAGCATATGGGCTAGGTGTGGTGGGGGAAACTCAGCAGGGCCTAGAGATTAGAGTCCACTCTGTGTCCCATTGTTTCTGCACAGCCCAGCAAACATTTGTTTACCAAACATTTGTTTTTCCATCTTCGTGTGCATTGCTTTCCTCCCCTTTGAAGTCTCAAACCACTATCCCAACATCCTCTTTTGTCTTTAGCTGAAGATGATACTTAAGGTGAGGGCTTTGGCCATTTGGTTGAGTTACTCAGTTCTCCTGGGTCTTTCCCATGTATACATGTTATTAAACTTTTGCTCGAGTTTCCTCTTGTTAATCTTCCTCATGTCAATTTAATTCTCAGACCAGCCAGAAAAATTTAGAAGGGTAGAGGAAATTGCCTTCCTCCCTGACACTGTGCTTTCCACACTCCAGCAAGACTTTTCTCCTCACTTTATCCACATGCACGTTCTTCCGGGCTCCCCTCTGCTCAAACCTCTCCCCAAACCTCTCCCCTTTGCTCAAACCTCTCCCCTCTGCAGAACACCCCCACCCGCTTCAGCTGACCCCTTGCACCCCTGTCCCCTCGCCACTGCCACAGCTGTGCTAATCCTTTAAGGCCTTCTTTTCCCATACTCCTCTAAATCAAAAGCAATTGCTCATTTCTTTGAGCTCATATGGTATTTTATTTTAAGCCTCTGCATCAGGCACTGTTTTCGGTTTCGGATCAAAGTCCTCTGGCTCTCTTCCTGACCAGACTGTCAACTTTGAGAGGAGTGGTGTGGCAGCGTATACAGTAGGTGCTCACAGCCTGTGTGTCCCGATTGCTTGTCACATACACTTCTAGCACATTACCCTCTCCGCAGATAGACACTATCGAGGCTGTTGTCTGTCAGCTTTAGGTGTGGGTGCTGGTGGCTGTGCTGTGTCAGAACACGATGGTGCCAAGTGTGATGTCACTGGCGGAGAGAAGAGACGGCCCTGTCCGTGTTCACCTGAATGAGCCCTTAGGCCCGGAATTTCCGAGGGAGTCATGGGGCAGAGGTTTACTGGTGTCATCACAGGAACAAGAAGGCCTTTGGTAAGTGGATCCTGAAACTGGGGAAAGCAGAGCTTTGTCAGTGTTTGTCTTTGGGGGAGAAATCCCTGTTGACTCACAGGAAACCCCATCATCTGGTCACGTCACCACCATCATCTCTCTCGTGGGAGAGCCTGACCAGGGGCCAGTGGAAGATTAGATGGAGATAAAGTGGACACTCAATGTGTTGGCTGTAGTTTCTCATGCACAAAATTTGGCTGATTTCTAGATTATCAACTAAGAGAATATACATTTTTAAAAATTTTAAGTTACTTGAGAATTACGATATGACAAAACAAACAAGCAAACAAAAACAAACTCAATGGCTGTTCCAAACAAACACACTTCTGTTGCTCTGGCTACACCCTTACTCCTTCTTTCCAAAATCCTGACAGGTGTCCTGCTCCTCTCGTCGCAAATGTTGCCGACAGAGCTTCACCCACCCTGAGCAGGAAGAAATGCAGGAAACAGCGGATATGGGGACAGATCCTGGGTTTTTGTCCCAGCTTTGCCTCTGACTAGTTGTGTGACCTTGATTCACTTCTCTTGGCCTCAATTTTTTTAATCTATAAAATGGGAGAGGTGGACTAGACCAGAGTAAAACACCAGTTCTAATAGATGTAATATTTTTTGCTGAAAAGGGGTTCTGAATCCAGATGTCTGGGAAATTCTGGGATGGACAGGCTTCTGTACTGCAGGACTCAGATATGTGCGTTGTAACTTTTCAAGAGGGAAAGAAGTGCTGGGTGTCCCAGGTTTCCTTGGCCACAGAATTGTTTTATTCCCGTAGAACTCGTGGGACTCAGTTAGGGAGATGCTGGAATGGAGATCCTCTAGATCCCTTTCAGAGCTTACTTCCCCCCATGCCTGGCCTCACTGTGACTTCTCTGGCTGTGTTCTACCTCTTTTTCACATGAGTCCTATTCTGTCCCTTCCTGTCCCACTGGCTTGGCTCCCAGTGCAAATGTAGTAACCTGGTTTTCTTCATTTCCCTAAAAATCTAGATCCATCATTGTCAAAATGTAAAAATGATACAACTACTTGAAAAAAAATGCAATATGGGAAAGTACAGGTAAAGAAAATTAAAACTTACCTCCAATTCTCACCACCCAGAAATAATTCTAACAAAGCATTTTTAATTGAGTTAGAAGATTATGCAATTGGCAAAATTTTATTTATTTACTGCTTCAGTTACACATGTGTTTGGCAAAAATCTTTAAACAGATTGAAGTTTTCGAGCGCCTATATTTCTGAAACACTGAGTGAAGATCTAATGATTAGGGTTGTTGAGATATTGGTGGAGAGGGTTGTTATACTTTGAAGTGTGTCCCCCCAAAAGATATACTGAAGCCTTCACCCCCAGTACCTCAGAAGTGTGAACTTATTTGGAAATAGTCATCGCAGAGGTCGTTAAATCAAAATGAGATCAGAGTGGAGTAATAGGGTGGACACCTGATCCAGTATGACTAGTGTCCTTGTAGGAAGGTGGCCATGTGAGGACACAGAGACGTAGAGGGAAGAATGTCACATGACAATAGAGGTAGAGACCGGAGTTACGCAGCTGCAAGCCATGGAATGACTCTAGAAGCTGAAAGGCATGGAACAGATTCTGCCCTAGAGCCATCAAAAGAACGTGGCCTTGCCTACACCTTGATGTTGGACTCTGGCTTCCAGAACCACAAGACAGTAAATGTCTGTATTTTAAGCCACCCAGCTCGTGGCTCTTAGTTATGGCAGGAAACGAATACAAGGTGGTGGTAAATGGAGAGATGTCATGAACCCCAACCTGGCCATGTTCGTACCCCTCTGACGGGCCAGGAGCTCCTCAGGCAGGTGTGTGCTGGAGGGGGTTCCTTACAAGGCTTGTACCACGTACACCTCTCTTTCCTGTTCAGTGGGAATGTTCAGTGATGTCATGTTGGGAGCTTGAAATCCGCCATTTGGGTGACCAACCACCCTGTTTTCTGGGCCATGAAGATTGTCGTGGGATTCAGGACTTTCAGTACTAAAACAGGGAAAGTTCCAGGCAAACTGGAACAAATTGGTTACCCTATCAGCCATGGGAGGAGTGTTTACACTACAGAAGTTGGCAAATCTTGCACATCAGGGCATTGTCCCCCTTGAAGAACTGCTTGCTAAATATTTACCAGCACGTTACTTTGCCCAGCTTTGCTTTCCCAGCTCTGCTCCATTTTATTTACACAGTGAGCCCAGCATTGGTTACCTGAAGCTCTGCCTACAGCTCTTCATCAAATTCACGGGGCTGCACAGCCGTTATTGGCAGAGATGAGGATCTGGGAGGCTATCCTTTCAATTAGAAAGGGCAAGCCTTTGCTGGGTAAATTGTATAGTCACGACCCCAGCGTTATGAATCAATCATATTGACAAAGCACTTGAACATTTAAAGTTAAGAGATGCATTCTCCCCCAAATTTATGCTCTCTTCTAAATCAATCATTTATTTTTTGTAGTATTTATTGATTGATTGCATTACCAAAATCAAAGTTGTTACCAAAGGGATACAAAGAATTGTAGAGTTGAATACCAGTTGGGAAATGCTAGACATGACCATGTTTAAGGTCTTACATTTTTTTTTCTAAGAATGGCAAAACAGAATTACAGATGCTGAACGTCTTCCTCTGGACTTACACACCTGGATCTTAAGCCTTACAGGAAATTGTATTTGCCACAGTAATTATTAAACACTAGCACAGCGCTTAGCCCACCATAGTGCAGCAAAAATAAAGTAGCTTCTCAGTTTTGCCTTAGCAGTGTCACCAGTTTTCTTTTCCACTAGAGAAACTGGCAAGAGGGACAGTGAAATTTCCATTAGATGGAACACCAGCCCGAATGCCTCCCACTCTCAACCAGGCACCGAACTATGAAAATACTGCAACAGCCCTGCCATCTCTAACTCTTCTCCCTGGTTCAGGGCCCACTGTCCCACTGTCTCCCACCCACCACTCACCTAGGGCCAGAGGATCTATTTAAAATGCACAGCTACTAGGTAGTGTCCACTTGGAAAAAACTTGCATGATGATGTGAGGGCTGTGGGTTGAGTTTATTCAGTCTTTTGCAGAAGACTATAGCCTAGGAAAAATGGTTCTGAAGAGGTAAGGGAGGAGCCAGGATATATATGAGTTTTTTTGCTGAGAAAAACCTGTAGTCTAGCAGAAAAAGATTGCTGCTCATTGCAAAGAAAAGACATCTCAAGTTAATAATTTTAGTGCTTTTCTATGTATGGGAAGATGCAAGAATCTGAGGTGGTTGAAAAATTTCCCTAGATATATATCTTAACTATCTTGGGGCTTTTCTCTATTCTGAATTCCCCTAAGAGGCACTGCAGTGGCTAATGGCTTGATCCTTGTAGAACTGGAGAGGGAGACAACACTTTTTTCTTCTTACAATAGAATAATCACCAGGGTATATTGTACAGTAAAAAATAAATAAAAAAACCAAGCCCCCAAATCAACTAAATTCAATTTAAAAAATTAAAAAATTAAATTCAATTAAAAAAAGAAAAAAAGCAAGGAGCTGGACAATTAGCACACTGTACTACCTTTTATAATTTTAAAAAGTGGTCTTACATATGTTTGCATACATACAAGGTGGTCTCTGTACGCCTACGGTGCACTCTTTCCACAATACATTTTCTTCATTTGGTTTTATATTTCTTCCAGGAGACCATGACTTCCTTGAGGGGAGGGAATACCATCACTGACTTCTGTATCCTAGCAAGTGGCTTGGATCACATAGGCAGTCAATGAAAGTCAGTTGAATAAAGGAATCATAAAAGACAGAAACACGGCCTTGGACAGTTTCCTTTTCTCAGTTAAATTTACTAAGCCAATATTTTATCATAAAAACAGATCCATCAAGGGTGTATGTCACTTCCTACCTTTTTAAAGGTTTGGTTTTTTTGTTTGTCTGTTTTTAATCAGGAAGAGTCAGAGGCTCAAAAAAAAAAAAAAAAAGGTCACGAAATTAAACTCACACACCACAAACATCTAATTAGAAAGACCAAAACAAAACCAGCTCACAAGCCTTATCTCATCATCTATGTGCACTGATAGCTACGTGCACTGATCCTGTAATTTATGTCTACTAAACACTGTTATTTTCCTTCTCCAGGCATTAGGCAACTCAGGAAAGGGTTCTAAAAAATTTTCAACACTTCTGACACTCACAATATTAATACTATTAATACTGTTTATTTTTTAAATAGCTGGTCTTCTAATGGCCATATATCTGATCTGAGAGAAGAATGTATTTATAGGAATGCAGCCAAATGCAGCACTGAATGCTTCCTGCTGCCAATCACCGCCTTCCCAATATTGATTTTGCTTCCCAAAGCCCCTAGGAAGCTCCCCTCCTTTTCAAGCTGCCCTTGGGATTCTTTTTCTTTTAGGGTCTCCTTGACAATGGTACCCCTAGAACTGGGCACTGAAAGTGTCCCCCTGCCCAGCCTCCCACCTCTCCAGCTGTGTGGGTCCCAGTGCCAGTCTCTGGGGAAGCGAGGAAGAGATGAGGGGCAAGGCAGGGGATGTTAATCATGCCTACTTCCAACTTCTCCCTCCCTCCCCAGCCCATCCACTTCCTTCCACCAGAGTTGGCTGTTGCTGCAGGAAATAATTGCCCTTTTCAGCCCCCTCTCAGAGCTGGAAGAAAGGAAAGGTCTGGACTCTCCTCGCTTTCGGAATCCACCCTATTCTATGGTTTTCCAAATAATCCCTCTTAACAGCTCTAAAGCCCTTAATTTCTCTCCTGCAGCAGTTCAGATTGCAGTTTACGGAAGAATCCCCTTGGGGAGTTGGTCAAAGATGCAGGCCTCTCCTCTGCCCCTAGAGTTTGTCCAGGAGGTTGCTTGGAAAACAGAACTCTCCCCAGGGGGTGAGATGGTTTTACCTTTCTGCATGGCTTGTACTTTTTACCTTGGGTGTGGTGTGGTCTGGGCAAAACTCTTGTAAACAGTGGTGAAAAATCCCAAGGGAGTGAAAAAACCAGCCAGACCAGAGCTGGAGTTCTTCTACCGGGTCACAAATTGGTTGTGAACCACAAAGATGAGACGGGGTCAGTTGTGATGGGGTGGAAGCTGAGACCCACCTACATTCAATAAGTGTTTGGGAAGGTGTCTACTGTGATGTTTTCATGGCATTCTGCAGTTTGTCAGCTTCCCTCTTTCTAATTCTTTCTAAAAGCCTTGCAAGACCCCATGTACCAGGGCTGCTCTGGCTTTTCCAACCATGAGCCTACAGAGGCAGGAAGCACTCACTGGAAGCAATGTCAGGGCACACAGCAGGGCAGAGACCCCTGCCCACCCAGACACCACCAACCCAGAGCAGGAGTCCTGTTTCTGATTCTTGATTCCTTCTCCCAGGGTTGGAGACTTCCCAGTTAGGAGGATGGAGTCTGGTCCCATTGTCTTGTGGATAGCGCACCCTGAGGGCAGATGAATGAAAAGGCTCTTCTTTCTCTCCCTCCCTTTATCCCCTTTGCCATATAAAAGGGTCCTTTTGCATTTCTAAGGACTGGCTATCAGATCGGGAAGAAGCAGGACCCTGCAGGTGACATACCATAAAACTGAATGAAAGGATCAAAGGGCCTTTAAAAGGGGAAGAAAAAATAGGAAGCCCAAATGGAGAGAGGGTCCTTGGGTGACAGCTAGGAGATGCTGTGAGGAGCTTTTGAGGGTCTAGAATTGGAGTCTCATGCCAATTCTAGATTTGGAATACCTGGCTGGGATTGAGGGTCTCTAGGAGGATGAAGTGGCTGCCAATCTTAAAATAAAAAATCTCAAGTTCCCTTAAACTCTTAAAGTTATAGAGGCAGAGCACAGAGGACTTTTAGGACAGTGTAACTACTCTGTATGGTACTGTTGTAGGGGTGAAAAAACTTTTCTTCTACCATCCTAGGTTCAAGGGCTGGGTCTGTGAAATAAACTGAGGGCAGGCAGATTAACAGGAGAGAAAGTATACACATTTCTTAATTTTTAATATCACGTGCACAGGAAAAAATGTGACTACCCCCGAAAGTGGTGATATTTGAGAGTTTATGTAACATCTTCAGTTGAGGGATGTAGGCCATTTAGAGAAAAGTCAGTAATTTTTAGAAAAGATGATTAGGCCCTTAGAAGAACAGAGGGGAGATATGGAAGTTTAGGGGAGCAAAATTTGCCATCCCAAAATATGTCTCTTTGGCATGGGAATTATTTCAAACTGAGAACAAACAAGACCCCCAAACCTCAGAAAGAAGTTTTGACATTCCCCTCAGCTGCCTAAAATCATTTATACAGAGAACCTGTTCCAGGAAGGGAGCTATCTCCTTAGACAACTCTAGTACTACATGAACTAGGTGTGGTGGACAAAGAGGAACCTAGCGATTTGATGAAATTCCTCTGTGTCCCATTGTCTGTGCATGGCCCACAAACATTGGTTTACCAAACGCTGGCTTTCCCATCTCCATATGAATTGCCTTCCTCCCCTTTGAAGTCTCAAAACACTGCCCCCAACATCTTTTGTATCTTTTGCTGAAGATGGTATTTAAGGTGAGGTTTTTGGCCACTTTGGTGAGTTACTCACTTTTCCTGGGTCTCTCCCAGGTGCCTACAGTATTAAACTTTTGTTTGATTTTTCTCCTGTTAATCTCTTCTGTCAATTTAACTCTTTTAAAAAAAAATTATTTTACTTATTTTTTGAGGGGGGAGGTAATTAGGTTTACTTATTTATTTTTAGAGGAGGTACTGGCGATTGAACCCACGACCTTGTGCATGCTAAGCATGTGCTCTAGCACTTGAGCTATACCCTCCCCCTCTGTCAATTTAATTCTTAAACCAGCTGAAAGAACCTAGAAGAGTAGAAGAAAAAACTTTCCTCCCCATAATAGTTGGTGACAAAATTTGTCTGGATGTGATAAAATCCAATCTAATATGTACATTTAAAAAATACTCCTCCAATCCATGAATATGGGATATCTTTCCATTTCTTTGTATCCTCTTCAATTTCCTTCATGAGTGTTTTACAGTTTTCAGAGGATAAGGTCTTTCACCTCCTTGATTAAATTTATTCCTAGGCATTTTATTCCTTTTGATACAGTTGTAAATATGGTTGTTTTCTTGAATTCTAATAGTTCATTATTAGTGTATAGAAAAACCACAGATTTCTGTATACTTCTGTATATTAATGTATCCTGCAACCTTACTGAACTTATTTGTTCTAATAGTTTTTTGGTGGAGACTTTAGGGTTTTCTGTATATAGCATCATGTCATTTGCAAGTAGTGACAGTTTTACTTTTTCCCTTGCCAATTTGGATGACTTGTATTTCTTTTTCTCATCTGATTACTGTGTTTCCAACACTGTTCAATACAAGTGGTGAAAGTGGGCATCCTTGTCTTCTTCCTGATTTTAGAGGAAGAGCTCTCAGCATTTCCCTGTTGAGTATCTTAGCTATGGGCTTGGCATGTATGGCCTTCATCATATTGAAGTACATTCCCTCTATGCCCAGCTTGAGAGTTGAAACATTTTGTATCTTAAATAATGCATCCAGAGAAGATGGACCATGTGAACTCAGATTCTGTTTCTGTAGCAGACATCAGGATATAAGTGAGCTCAGTTTTATATACTCCCAAGGGGCCATTAATTGGGATTTTTAAAAATGTCATAGCTAGTGAAGTCAAACCAAGGATTTGAAGTCATTTCTTATTCTACTGGTAGCTATACACAGAAAGACAGAAAGTCATAGTTTTGAACAGAAGGGTATATTTATATGAAATTTCATACCTGTGCCCCTCCTTTTCCTTCCGGTATGTAGCTGTTTTCACTTGCAAAAAGGTAGATCCATGCCAAGAATTCAACTGGACATGACCTAAAATTCCTTTAATCTTACTATGTACCTTAGAGGTTGCTTTCCTTGGCAACCTTCTATAACCTATCAATGCAAACTTCACATTTAAGAATATGGGTCTTTCTTTAGAAGTAGCTGTGTTACCAAACTCAAGTCTGGTTGCTCACCTCTTGAAAATCAGTACTTGAGAGGCAAGTGTTGGTAGAAATGGAAAATGTTGCTTTTAATCAGGAAACTGGCAATCTGAGGATAAGGCAGACTCAGTGTCCCCAAAACCAACTCTGAAGATTCTGCTCTGCCATGAAAGGGAATTTCCATTTCATTTCTATTCCTTCGATCTACAGAAAGAACCAACAGGTTAATCAAGGCATTGTGTGATCATAAGATTTGAAAAGTGTGCTTGGGCTGTAGATGAGTAGAGTGTGGGGGTGCCTGGCTTAAGTTAGTGACAATGTAGCCCTGCTAACATGGGGAGACAAAAGGGGCCTCCTGTAGAGAGCTCTTTCCTGCCAAAAGCTGCTTACAAATCCCCACTGTCAGAACATCATTCCATTCCTATGGGATTAGGGGTGAAGACCTGTCTTCTGTAACTTCTTCATGCTGACACAGGGCACCATATTCTCACAGTGGAAGATATCGATATGGGTCTGTAGCCTCTCTTTGCTGACAATGTCAGTTGCCTGCTTACATATACAGGCAGAATAAACTACAAATATTTTGATGACCCCAAAGATATAGATTATTATGAGCAATAGTGTTAATCCCATTCTCTTAAGGCCAGTTCTTGGAAGTGTGCTGGCCATAGACTCAGTGCTGCAGTCTGGTCATCACACAGTTAGCTTTTTCCCTCTGGTGGCGGTTACAGTATCTGTAAAACGACTCACCAGTTTGCATCAGTCTGTGACTCTCCTGTCCTAATCATTAACTGCTTGAACCTGCTCTTTTTGTGACTCAGGGACGCCTTCAGCTTTTCTACAAACAAGAGGGAGGGGACATAGAAGGGCCTCTGTACTTGGGCGGGGGAGTGCAGGGTTCTGCTTAGTTCCAGCAATGAAGTGTATTAGAATATGGGGTCAGGTACAGCTTAAGAGACATACTGTAAACCTATTATTTAACACAAACTGTCAAATAGAAGTTTGGCCTTATTGTTCTTAGAAGTTATGGAAAAGGTAGGGTACAATACGAAGATTGTAAGGGGCAAGAAAAATTGTTCTAGGGAATCAGAATCCATCCACCAAGATAACCAAAGTAAGCATTTTGACTAAGTTCGAGATTGAGTAGAGAATGTCAGAAATTTGGGAAAATCCCCAACTTTGAATATGAGATTATGCTGCCCATGTGATAATATTTGTCATGTGTTTGCTCTGCATGTGGGCACATGTGCCATGGTTAGGTATCTCCATTTTATACACAAGAAAACTGAAGCTAGCATCAACACACAAGTAGAGTGGCAGAGTTTGGATCAAACTTTTAAAACTCTATTTAAAAAAAACTCAAGTTCTCTTTTACATACCCCACTTCTCTGTGTCTTCAGAAAGAGCTAAATAAATCATTCTGGATAGTTTTATTTTCTAGTGGCAAAAGGTCTGTCTGCGTAGGAAGCTAAACGTAACAGAGAGCTTTCTAAAATTCTATGACGTATCTTCTTGCCTCCTTTAACATATAAGCCTGAATGTTCACAGTGATTTCCTGAACACTCATCCTTAATATGAGTGACACCATAAACGTGATGATGCTCCCAGAGTCTGAGTGTGTGGGGCTCTGGCTGCACATTGTGGTGCTTTTTCAGTTTGCTTGTCAGAGCATGATTTTATTCCTGCCCTCTCCCCTGGTGTTCTTGTGCTGGCCATCCCTTTGCTGCTTTAAATGGGAACCTCAGGGCCTTAGAATATAAAGGATTAAACTAGTTAGAATTGTATGTAAAGCAAAAGTAAATAGGCCTGGAAGTCTGCACAAGGAAAAGCACTGAGAGCAGAGACTCCCTAATTTCCATTTTCATGTTCTGGCAGCCCACTTACATACTTCTTTACATGTTCCCTTGTGTCCCAGATAGGAGAGTGCACCACTGAGCTGAGTTCTAGGGAAGTGAGGGGCAATGAAACCTTCCTTAGGAAGCAAGAGATAGACACTCATATGCACACACAAACACACGATTTAAAAAAATTTTTTTTCACTGGTGCTGACCTATCCCACTTAAAAATTTCCACTGGACTAAAAATTATTTTTGAAGGAAGACTTTATTTTAACTAGTCATTTAACATTTGTTCATATTGTTCTGTTTTAAAGAGTTATTTTCCATAATGGAATGTGTTTTTGGTTCTCCCACTGCAAAAGCCTTTGATACACACTTGCATAGACTAGTCACTAATAAATCTTTCTTTAGCCAGAAAGTAACAGAACAGGGGCATAACTTTGGCTGAGTTCTAACGTTCCTGAGCCCTGGTTTCTTCATGTGTAAAATGCAGGCCTGGAACAAATAAAATGAGGCCATGTGGTACGGCAGGCTGCCTTGGTCCTCCAGGGCTACTGAAACAGAACACCACAGACTGGATGGCTTATAAACAGAAATTTATTTCTCACAGTCTGGAGGCTGGGAGGTCCAAGATCAAGGCCCCAGCAGATGTGTCTGGTGAAGGTGGGCTTCCTGGTTCACAGACAGTGGTCTCCTCCCCATGTCCTCACATGGTGGAAAGGACAAGGGAGCTCTCTGGGATCTCTGTTACAAGGGCGCTAACCCCACTCATGAGGGCTGTGATTGGGGGTTAGGAGCCACGCCTAAACTTTCAGTCTATAGCACAGGCTTAGCATGGTGACGGCCCCCCAAAAGATGATTATTTGAACATGAATTCAACTGAAATTCAAGGAGAGCAATGCCCCAAATCATATACTTACTTTACAGCTCAAAAAAAAATTGTTCACTCTTACCTCCTTTCCTAGAGGGAATTAAAGCCAGCCTGTTAAGTTGCCTGACAAGACCTGTAACTGTCTAAATTGGGAATCAACGAAATTCTATCCAGTTCAACCCTCTGAGTTAACAGGGGAAAACAGAGGTCCAGGGAGTTGGAGAAACTTGTCCATAGATAGACAGCTGCTTTGGGGCTGAGCCAAGTGTAGGACTCGGGTTCCTTTCATTAACACAAACATCTCTTCCTGTACGTGGCCCTTCACAATTTACCAGGCACCTCCTCAGCTCTGTTACCTCGGTTACTGTGCCAAATCCACAAGCTAACGGAGATGGTTTTCCCACCTTGTCTTTGGGAGACTTTTTGCATTCTCAGACCAGTGTTGCAATAGCTTATTTTATACTGACCCTTAAATTAAAACGAAAAAACAATGTATCCACACACGTAAATGTGTATGTACAGATACACGTAGCCATGGAAGACACGGCATCACATCTCCCTGTGCACCCCCCCGTGTGGGCCACACCCTGGCAGTCACAAAGCACAGAGAAAAAACAGGCTTTGGTCTGAGAATTCCCGAGTCGCCACTGATGCTGAAATACTAAAGGGCTAAGAAGTGTTTACACTTTCAAGAGATGGAGGAACTTTTTAGACTGTGCGTTAGTGAGTCATTTTGAGACAGGACGGTGAGGTAGGCCAGCAGCTCTCCTTCAAAGAATGAACAGTGGAGACAATTCATTTCTCCTGGAATCTGTCCTTCTTTCTCTGTTGTGAGCTTATTTATAGAGGTACAGGCATACAGACACATCAGATGATAAGGAATATCACATGAGGGAGGAAATCAACAGTAAATCCAAAAAGACTCTATGGAAATTAAAAATCTGAACTTGGGGCAGGCTGGGAGGCCACAGTCTCTTAACAAAGCCCGTTACACACAATGCAACTGTCCTCAAAATCAGGAATGGAAAAAACTAGCCATTCAGCCATGGAGCAAAGCTGAGGTCCTGGCTTTAGCGCTTTTAATGTCTTTAGAACTGGGCTGGGCAGCAAGTGTCTTTTCCAGAGTAAGCCAGAGAAGATAAGTCCAGTTTGGTTTTCAGGGCTTGAGTCAGCTCCCTGGCCAGCAGCTCGTGGAGGGACACACCGTCGTGGGAGTACACCCAGTTTTTCCCGGTCCAGTCGTAACGCTTGGGGCCACTGCAAGACAAAACACACATAGGAAATCCACGGGGACAGCACCTTTAGAACAAAGCGCCACCGAGCACTTGACTGCAGTGAAGTTCTGGAAAGTAATACTCAGCGAGGCGTGTATTTGACTTCTCGTCTTAGGGCCTTTCTATTCAAGAATAATTACACGGTTATCCTCTGCAACAACTCACAGAACAGTTCTCAAGACCTGAAAACATTTCACCCTGCTGATGAGTCTCTAGGCAGCACATTCTGATCTTTTGCTTTTCCTACCTCACATTCGAAACCAGCTACATCAGAGCAGTGTTCTCTAGATTACGGCCATCCGTGTACCACTGACGTGATTTGTCCCTTACCTGCGATATCACTGTTATTAATGGTCAATTTTAGGACATTCATAACATTGTGCAACCACTACCTCTATCTACTTTCAAAACATTTTCGTCACCCAAAGGAAATTCCATACCCATGAAGCAGTTACTCTCCATTCATTCCTCTCCCCAGCCCCTGACAACCATCTGTATTACTATTTTAAAAAACAGCTTTCTGAATTCAATTTTAAATCCATGAAACTGAGAGTGTGGCCAGTTCCTCCACTTCCAACTCATCAGTGAATAACAGCTGTGTGTGTACTTCATGCTGGGTTTGTGTGGACCCAGGTGTAGCCAGGTTTTGCTGTGTCTTGTTATTCCAGAGCTACACAACTTGTGCTCATTAATTCTACCTCCTCTCGGCCCAGTGCAGGGGGTGGACATGACGGCAGATGATGGTGGTACATAATGATGCCTTGATACAAGGAGGAGAGGTGCCCTGAGTGCCCACGGGAAGGGGCACTGGAGTCCACCTGTGCACTCAGGGGAGCCTTTCCAAAGTCCAAGACTGCGAGGAGTTTGCCAGGGAGGAGGAAAGCTTATAAGGGAAGCATCTTTTAGGGTTAGAAAAATATCAAAATTTCTGTATTATCAACCAAATGCTGAGGTCTGAACACTTTCGTAATAATGGAGATAAAAGGGAACTAAAAGGACTGGGGCTTTTGTTTAATATGCACAGACAGCCAAACACGGAAAGGCATAACAACCTGGACCAAATCCCTTGATTTGAGAAAGTGCTCCCCTGGCCCTAGACTCTGTTTTGCTGGTGGGATGCCAGGCAGAGCATGAGACCCCCCCCCAGGCCCCTCCACACTGCCCCAGCAGCCCTAACATCCAGGTGTCCACCCAGACCTCACCTTTATTGCATCCTACAACCTCCTCAGGGTGGGCAAGGCCACCGTTTCCACTAGACCTAAAACGCTGTCAATTAAAAAAACCCAGAGTATCAGAAAAGCAGCCCCAGGAAAGATTACTTTGAACCAATGTGAAAAACTGAGTGGAAAACTAAAAAAAATTTTTTTGAAGAACAGAGTATCTATGACAGTTAAATGGCTGCTCGGCAGATTTTTCTTTCCAGATTCCCATCGTGAATTACAGATTAAAAACAACAACAACAACAACAAAACTTGGAATTTCTTGGAAGATATCATGATGCAGAAGTAGATGCTTCTAAACGTGCCTGGGGTGGGATCATACGGCCGGTAGGTGTGTCCAAACAGGATAAGGACTTTTTCAGTCTCCAGATACAACACGAGGGAATTCTTTTAGTGAAGCCATCACAGCTGGTGCTGGTGCCCTGCCCACTATTCGTAGAGCCACCAATCCCCAAAGCTGGAGGGCTGGATTTGAGCTGATGCACCCACTTTCTCATGCTGGTTCCTCTGGAGATGAAAGAGAATGTACAGTCCACATGTGCGGCCACAGTTAGGGTGAGGACGACGGTTTGACGCCAAAGAGAACAGGCTAATTGGTCCACATAGCGTAAAACACCCCCCCCCCCCAACATCAAGTAAACTATCTGGATCTAAAAAGCAAGGCAATCTGTGAATAAGGGCCTTGTGAGAACTGACAGTGATCCTTTGGAGCCGTTCTTCTTGAATTGTAACATACTTCCTACATGAGGCTGAGGTAAAGAAGGCATAATGCTTTATTTTGAACAAAGAACCACACATCACAGCACCATAAACAGTGTACTATTAACTGCCTAAAAATGATGTCAACACTGGGGCAGGGGAAGAGTTAAATAGTTTTTTTTTAATGCAGATACTGTTAGGCTTTCAAAGAACTCGACGCTAGTTCCATTTGGGCCTTTCCCGATTCACAGTCAGTAGGTCTCTTTGGAAGTGCTAATGAGAGACCAGGAAGGTTGGTCTGAGAGCTTTTCATGGGCATCTCTTTGACTTTCTTACAGCCACTTCAGCAGCAGCTAGAGGGATGAGGGACCTGCTCTCCCGGCAAGTTCTCAGGCTTTGAGACACAGCACCGACGGCTCCAGTACAATATTTTATTCTGCTAGATTGAAAGCACGTCAACAGAAAAGGTAGGAGGGATTAAAATGCCCTGGAAGGGCAGTTAAAGGCGCTCTCCCGCCTCCACAGAGCACACAGCCCAGTTCTGCAAACAGATTCAACTAACCTTTAACTGCGATGCTCAGAACAAACTAGACGTTGAACGTTAACGTGATCTGAAGACAAAGTGCAACTTGTTCAGATGCTGAAATAGCAAAAGTCATTTTTTCAAAGGCGTGCCAATGATTTAATAGAGTTTAGGCCGAGTTCCGAACATTTCCCCCTTCAGATCTTGTTAACATCCCAATATCTGCTTAGAGCAGCCACATTATCACTGGACAGAAGTTACAGAACCAGAGTAGACTTTCCTGCTGAGCATGAGACAGGCTGGAAAACATCAGGAAAGGTTCACTTACACAGGTACAAACACATGAGGGCGACACTTAAACGGGCCACAAGACCGTGTTTCAAACAAGTTAAGCAAGGAGAGATTTTGACTTGTGAACATACCTGGATGGCGAGGATAACCAGATCTGCTTGTTTGGGGTCTGCTTGTTGATCACGTAGGTTCCTAGATCCCCACCCAGTTTAACTGTCAAAACACCACTCTGGTGGATCAGGTGTTGAAAAGCATGAGGGAAAGAAAACAAAAAGTTAACACTGTGTCATAATTGCCTCTAGTTTGCTATATCTCAACACTTTGCATTTCTACACTCTACAACATACACCATAAAGAACTGTCCCCAGTACCTCCGTTAAACAAACAAACCTAATTATCTCTTCCCCTCCTTCCCCACAAAACAGCACCTGTTATTTATTCAATACCAACTCTGCCAGGCACTGTGCTTTGCACGTTGTGTAAAACTTTTCTCCGTGACCATGACCATCAGAAGTAGGAATCATTATCCCAGTTTTACAGATGAGGACAACAGAGAGACAGAGCAATAAAGAATATTTAGTAATTGGCAGAGCTGATCTTAAATCTAGGTCTGTTTAGGTCCAAAAGATGCTGTTCTTTCTGTAACACAAAGTGCACTCTCAGTCCCATTAGTCAGTGATATGAGATGTTCACTCTCAGGTATTGGCTGCCAATTTTTAAATGAATTTTTTAAAAAAGGGCTAGGATCACAGTATACATAAGCTTTTTTTTTTTTAAATTTTTTTCCCTGAAATCCATACGTACTATTTTGGTGGGACAGCCTTTCACTGATTTTAAAATCTTGAAACAGTACAATTTAGTAGTTTTTGGCATTTCACAAACTGTTTTCAAAAGGTGTGCAAACATCCTAAGTATCTAATTCCAGACTATTTACATCACCCCAAAAAGAAACCCTGGACCCACTAGGAGCCACTCCTCCTTCCCCACCATAGTTTATGGCTTATTTTGCCATGTGATATCAGGCTCAGGGAATCAAGACATAATTTCTTCTAATGACCTGTTTGTGGCCATTACACACCCCATTGTGCGTTGACCCCACAGCTGGGAGGTGTGTGATGCAGCGGGAAAGGCTGTGGGTCAGGTCTAGGGATGTGCTTTCTGTGTCTCACCCACTGCGCCGTTTCCTTGGGACGACACCAGCTCCGCCTCCTTCAGAGACAGTGAGGGGATGAGGGGCTGACTGGTGAGCTGAGGTGCTTCTAGGAAGGTGACCTGGACGCCCCTTGGCTGGGACCAGGGTCCGTGTGTGTCCCCACAGCCTCTGTGCTCTCCTCACTGCATCTCAGCTGCCAGCTTGTTTGCTGGTCACCTGCCCCTTCCCTCCACTACTTTAGGCAACTCAAAAGCAGATTTGCCTTTTCATCCTAGCATCTTCAGTATTTGTGCAAAATACAGATGGATTTTTTGTGGACGAATGAATGGAGTGGATGATAACCAGGCACTGTGATAATAACACGTGTCACAGGAGGGGCAAGGTTATGCAAGGCAGGGTCTCAGCACTCAACCACGCCCCGGCCTGTTCCTTGAGCATCATTAGATTTTTCTCCCCAGGGAGACAGAGGCTGTTTCCAAAGGACAGCGGCAAGAGGAGGAAGGAAACTAGCTGCCTCACTGGTTCCCTAGGAGTTCTTAGTGTTTTAGGAACGTCTGCAAGTAGACCAGATAAAGAGAGCTTTTTGTCCATTAGGATTATTCCTTAAGGGGCAATCTGCGTCTTCTCTGGGAGGGTGGTTAGACTTCAATGCAGGGCAGTGTGGGGCGGGGAAAGAGTTAGTGCTTAGCAACTGCCGAGACCGTGCCTAACCAATCAGAACAGACCCTGGCCACTGCTGGTGAGGCTCAATTCTCAACAGTCAGTACCAGTGGAAGCAAAAGTAGCCATTTCTGTTGTTACCAACTCATCTGTAGAAACCACACAGATGGGAATGGCAGATTGAGTCAGGGGACATCAGGTATATGCATGTGGCTTCCCACACTCCTAAAACAGACACTGACTTCCCCTTAAGAAATAAGAATATGAATGTGAAGCACTTTTACCTACATTGTGTCACTGAACCCTAAGACACCCCTGGAGAAGTAGAAATTACGGTTGCCCACTTAACAGCTGAAGGACTGGCCCCTCATGGTTAGATAATTTACTGAAGCATCCTTGGAAAGAAAGTACAAACCCAGGATGCTACCCAGGTCCTCTTTCTCCGTATCCAGTAAAGTGCTGCCTCTGAGGAGGGGTCTGCAAGCTAGGACCCAGGGATAGTCCTCAGGGGTCTGCAGAGAGCCCTGGTAACTAAAATTGTACTCACAGGTCCGTGGGGAAGTTATCCTCAGGACAGGGCCCAGAGCACTCAGAGTCTTACAGGGGGTCCCGAACCCAAAACAGTTAAGAAATCTGCTCTCTGGCAATAATATGCTGACAACTCAGTGAATGAAGGACATAGCAAGCATATTCTCATTAAATTGTCTAAAAGGCCAAGGCTCCACCTGGGGAAAAAAAAAGGAAGGCAGCTTGGAGGTAACTCTTTAAAAGAGTGGTACTTCTCACAGTCCCAGGTCAAGTGCGGCAGACTCAGTGGTTGCCTAGCTGCCAAGGAGCTCAGTGTCGCCATGGGAGCTGATGTGTAAACAGACAGTTACAACCCCAGGTAACCAGTGCTCCATGGAGTCATCCTCCGAGTGCAGGGCAAGGAGAGTAGGGTGGTGTCTGCCTGGAGCATCTAGGAGGGCTTCACAGAGAAGGCAGCACCCAACTGGACCCTGAGGGCAGGTAGGGAAAGACTGCACATCAACCAAGCTCAAATAATGGTATTATAGGTGTTCTGTTGTCTGTAATGTAATCTCAACTGATTTATCTTCTATGTGAAATACGTAAGTTAGCATCTGAAGGATTCTAACTGGGAATTCACACCCGAGGGTGGATAGCATTTCAAAGTACTTAGAGGTCCAAACTACAGCAGCAGCAACTATATGCCATTAGCCTTCTACATTTACACTGAAGATTTTCCTAACTAGCAAGTGATTTGCTAGAAATACTTCTTCCTTAGAGAGCAGAATGATACTCAAGGTACAGTATATGTATTGGCTAGAAAAACTCAGGTGCCTCTTCCCTTGCAAGAATGGGTTATAGACCCGGGGAAGGCCAGCAGCTGAATCACTCTTCAGAGAGGCACTCAAGGCAGGTAAGGTCTTGTGACCTAGCACTAAGCAGAAGTGAGGTAAGCAGAATTCAGCTGCTAGGATATCGGCACCTTTGCTTCTAATGAAACATTCATGCAAAGTATCTGAGTCTGGGGCTTCATGAATCCATAAGGACAGGCAGTGTGACTGTTTCTGTGGCATGTTAATGAATGTTTGCATGTGTGGCAGAGTTTAGCCTTAGACATGGTTTCCCTGTAGTAATAGCAGCTGGTAAGGAGGCTGGGAGAATGGAGACTTGTAACTTCCCCAGCTCTAACCATCCCACCGATGGTCAAGTTGGGGAGGCCAGTTTGTAATGGTTCCCAAGTAGCTCTGCCTTCTGAGGCTGCCTGTGTAAGCACGTCTACAGCCTGGCCTGGAGACTGCTGCATTTTCTGCTACTAACAGTGACCAACAAGTCCACCTGGAAGACGTTCAATCCTTCCTTGCCCCGTTACTGCCAAGTCCCTGACTGTCCTTACAACCAGGCTTTTGATGTCTTTTCCATCTGACGGAGTCCTTTTCTAGTCTGTGCCCCCAAACATCAGCATTCAATGCCATTTCTATCACTTAGACTGACAGCTGGTTGTCCTAAATAATTCCATGATTTAATCCAAAATGCACACTTCATGACATTTCCTGGTATTAATTAATTGCTGTCAAGAGGATTAACCTCTGCAGGGGATTTGCTCCCACTGGCAAAAAAGAGCTGCTTCCTAAGTCCTCAACTAATTCTAAATCCAAAGGCCGACCCTTGCTCAAGTCTGCCACCTGGTGGCCAGTTGACACACAGCTGCACTGCCTGGGCTCCCAGGATCTGGGGCTCAAGATTCATCCAGCCCTGGGGCTCTCACCCAGGTGCATATTAGAATCACCTGGGGAGTGATTCTAAAAACTTTAAAAACCTTAATTCCTGGCATGCACCACACCCCAGACCAACTAAATAAAAGTCCCTAGGGGTGGGACCCGGGGATGCACATTAGAATCTCAGGGGAGCTTTTAAAAAATGTGCCTCCTAGCTGCACCCTGACTACTGCATCAGAATGTCCTAGGAGTGGGGCCTAAGTCTAGTCTGCATACGCCTGGGGCAATCTCTCACCCTGCTTAGGAACCAGCGACCTAGTTCAGCGTTCCCCAGGCCTGCATGATGAGAGGCGTCTTGCTGGACAAACACAGGCCTAGGCCCCTCCCTGACTTACTTTCACGGCTATTGAGTGATGTGTGAGAATCTGGAGTTTTAGGCACAGATGAGGCTCAGAAAGGCTGAGTGACTTGCCCAAGGTCACAAGCCTGGTGGAGCAGGTCTGGAACCAGAACCCAATCTTTTGGTCCCACCCATAACCGCCTGCTGCTGGATGAGTAACTCTGCTGGAAAGGAATTCTTTATCTTAGCTAAACTTCTTAGGGAGGGCATGAAGAATGAAAATAAGCAAAGAGGTACCCCAAAGGAGACGTCATAGTCTTCTAATGTGTAAGGCTTGTCTGCAAGGTCTTCAAAAAACTCTGCTAAGGAGTCCAGCGTCTCCTCTGCCAGTCTTTCATAGGTGGTATCGTCCAGGGAGCTGCAGGGGGAACAAGAAACAACCCCAAATACGCAATGACCAAATTGCTCTATTTTATCAGTGTCAATTGACACCTTTATTTTTTACTTAAATTTTTTAAATTGATAGAAAAGCTCTAGCATGTACAGAGTAAAACCTGAAACAGCATGAGAGGGTAATAAGCCCTTATTTCAGAGAAATCAGCGCTTCTTCCCAAACAGGCAGCCCCCATCCACAGAGTCAACCACGATAAGCACTCTCTTCTGTGCCCTTCTGGAATTTTATGTTCCTTTTACTAATGAAGCACCTTGCAATTTTCATTTCATATGTCTTAGAAATGGTTCCAAATTAGCACATGTGGATTTTCATACTCTTTATTTTATGTTATTCATTCAGCTTGTCCCCTTCGGCTGGACACTCAGGCTGTTTCCATGGCTTGTTATTAAAATTTGTTGGGCAAACCCCAAAGTGGGAGAAAATATTTGCATTCCATCTATCTGAAAAAGGACTTATTTCCAGAACATGTAAAGAACTCTCACAAATCAATAAGTAAAAGAAAACTCAATAGAAAAGTGGGCAGAATACTTGAACAGATTTCATTTAATATAATAGATAAATAAACTGTGGTATATTCATACAATGGAATACTACAGAGCAAAACAGTTGTCTATAAATATAACAATATAGATGAATCCCACAAACAAATGGTGACTGAAAGAAGCTACATGCAGACATTTATACTTAATGATTCTGTTTATATAAAGTTAAAGCCCAGGCAAAACTAATCCTTGCTATTGGAAATCAGAATGGTAGCTATTCTGGGGCAGGGAGGGGTTAATAACTAGAAGTGAGCAGAAGGTTTGCTTTGAAGGGGCTGGTCATATTCTATTTCTTAAGCTATTTCTTGTGTTAACGTGTTATGTTTAGTTTTTGAAAATGTATCCAGCTATATATTTATAACTTGGAGACTTTCCTGTATAGATACTATTTTAAAATTTTTAAAAATTGGTATAAATCCATAGAGACAGAAGCAGATACTACTATACCTAAAATAGAAAAACAGCAAGGTCCTACTGTAGAGCACAGGGAACTATATTCAATACCTTGAGGTAACCTATGGGAGTGACAGACCAGGAGAAGCCTCTGAGGGGCAGCACCAGGGTTTCTTGGAAGGATGTCCTCCACGGCCAGGGCAGAGGTTGTCCCAGTGCTGCCCAGGGACATTGCTGCCACAGGCCAGGGACATGACTCTTTTTTGAATGGGTGTGTCGTAGTGGGTATCTTGCCCCTCTCCGTGTGTGTGTGTGTGTGTGTGTGCAGATCAAAAATGCGATTCCTAGACCTGGGAGACGGGATTGCATGTCACCTGGACATCTTGGGTGACCTGCCTGGGCCTGTGGCTGCAGCCTGTGGTTGTGTGTATGTGTATGTGTATGTGTATGTGGAAGGAGGGTCCACGCATCGCCTCCTCCCTCCAGGGCACTTCCTGGCCTCCCCTGCAGGTAGCTGCGTCCCTGTGACCAAGTCCTTCCCACTAAAATGTGAGTGAGGGACAGATGCCACTTCCAGGCCTTCCACACTCATCCCTTTCATGGAGTGGAACCTGGACAGGGTGACCTGGCCTCAACCTGCAGAGGACAGCAAGGTACTGACAGGCCATAGGAAGGTAGAAGGAGCCAGGCTCCCTGACCCATTTCGCAGAGGCAGGGCCACCCTGGGCCAACGGCAGGGGAACACAAACCACTCCTGGTTGGAGCTGTTACAGTTTTGGGTCTGCTTGTTACAGGAGCTTGGCCTGCCCTAACTACTACGATATCACGGAGGATAATAACAAAACTCTGGAAACAACCTAAATGTCCAGCAACAGGGGGTGGGTGAAATGAGTTATGGTACATCCATAAAACTTAATACTACTTCGTTAAAAACAATGTGGTGGGTCATTAGTGATGTGGAAAGATGCTTATGAGTGCTGCTGCTTGGGGAGAGAACAGGTTTTGTATGGGATGAGCTTTGTTTATTTATTTATTTTTTGGTTAAAAAAAGGTAAGAGGAAAGGAAAAAAGAAGAGAGAAGTATGTGTATGTGCACATACGTTGTGTATTGAGAAGGGGAGGGAGGGTCAGGGACAGGGAGGAAGAGATCTGGGACATGGAAGGTGTTTTATCTTACCCAGGGTTGCTCACAGTTCCCGCTGTCCTCAAATTCATCAGACAGACACTCTGCTTTTTGACATTCAGGATCTGGTTGAGGCAGCAGAGGCCCACACTCTAAAAACCAAAGTGAAGAAGAACATTACCATTTTCCAGTAGATTACAGTCCATGAACACATGGTTTAAATATCGCCACTTCTGCGTTTGGGAGTAACCAGGTTAAAGTGCTTCAGAGTATTTACTTCTCAGGAATTTTCTTCACCTCCCTTTAGTGCATCTCACCGAGCTCCCTGGACCCTCAGCCTGTGCTGTCCAACACAGCAGCCATGAGCCACGTGCAGCCATGTAGACATACACTTACTGAAATAAGAGAACATTGAAAAAGTCAGTTCCTTAGTGGCACCAGCCACGTTTTGAGTGTCCTGTGGTGTCATGTGGCTTGTGGCACAGACACAGAACATATCCACCATCACGGAAGGTTCTATCTGGCAGCACTGCTCTAGGCTGTGATGGGGTGGTTAGCACAGAGGACATGCAAAGTGTCAGCAAAACCCTTAGAATTTGACTAAAACGAGCAACAACAAAAAGCAGGATGTCCAGAAGAGAGGTCCTGACTGCAGACTGCTGTCTGACAGATCTCACTGACACGATCTGCAGGGGACACGGTGACCCATTGACTTCTTTTAATATGTAACTGCTGAGTGTCCTGGCGCCTGGCTCAGAAGAGGTGGGGTCTGAGCTGATGATTGCCAGGCCTGCAGACCGGCCGGAGAGATGGCGGAGGGGACGGAGGCCGGGAGGGAGAAAGAGTGGTGCAGCCGAGCGGAGATGGTAAGGGAGGTGATGGATAGGGGCCACGGGCTCTCGTGAAGGTACCAGTTGGACTTTATCCTGGAAGGCACTGAGGGGCTTTCAGAGGTTGGTGGCAAGGTTCACGTAGTCCAAAGGTCACTGTGGTTGCTGCTAAGAGAAGGGTCCAGAGGGTGTCAGTTACTCTCTCCAGCCACCGGGGCCCTCGGCAAGCTAAGAAGGGCGAAGGCTGAGAGGCGAGTGGAGGTAGAGGAGAGAGGGGTGCAGAACGCAGACGAGGGCTCTGAAGAGGTGAGAGGGGCCGTGACAGCCACAGCATCACCACAGCACATTCTAGGTGTTCGCCCTCTGCTGGGTAGCGTTCTCCGTCCTTAGAGCCAGGGATTCGTTTAGTCCTCATTACAACCCTGTGAGGGAAGGACTATTATGTCATTACTCACGACAGTTATGTCCTATAAAGCAGCCGCAGACACTGGGTTAGCCACTTACTTCTAAGGGAAATGCAGGCTTAGGTTCCTGAAAGCCACTGGTCACATTCTCCCCAGCAGATCACTGCAGATCCTTGTTTTACGTGTTTCTGTTTAAACGCACTTGTTGAATATATCTTGTTTATTCACTGACCCTGAACTCACACCTGAATGATGCTGATCCAACCCACGTGTTTTCTCTGAGGCCCATCCCACTTCTTGCTTAGGGACACTAGACAGCGCTTCAGCACTGTGCTTGGGGCCACTTTAAACACTTTAAACTTTTGCTGGAATTGCCAGCAAAAAACACAAAAGTGTGAAAAACATGCCACCAAATACACTGTGAAAAGGACCGCTGTTACCAGTATGAAGGGCTTCTTGTCTGACTCAGCCAGGGACATGTTGAGTGTAGGCGACTTATATTTTGGGGTCTCTGTGCATGTCCAAGAATGACCATGACAGTGCTTTGAGTATTGATTTGGGGGTTACAAATACATTTTAGGGAGGAGGTGACTTCACAGGTACAGGATCCAGGAATAATGATTGACTGTATTCATATTTTACAGATGAGGAAACTGAGGCACAGAAGGATAACTTGACCAAAATCACACAAACACAGTCAGGCAGCTAGGATTTGAACCCAAGCTGTCTGTTCCCAGGGTCTGGGTCACCAAGGAAAGAATCCCACCCCTGGGAATCAAATACGGAGGGAGGCGCTGGAGAACACGGAGGTCACCTCTGAATTTGCTTTCTCTCCAGGATCCTGGCCCCTCAAATCCTAGCTGTCTGCATCTCTCTGATACCTTCACGTAGCTGTTTTTCTGTTTTATTTTTGTCTTTCATTGCACATCTTTGACGGTTCCGGTGGGAGATTTGGTCTAAGGCGAAGTACTCATGCACAGCCAGAGCAGAAGTCTTTATTCAGCTGTTTTTTAACCACAAGAATAACAGCTGCCAGACTCCCTGCCCTGTTTCTCACCTACTCTCTGCAACCTGACATTCCCTGGGGAACTGCTTAACCTTCTAGGCCTCTGCTCTCTCCTCTGGAGGCAGGGATCGGGGTACTGGCCTTGCAGAATGGTTACGAGGATTAGACAAGAGGACATGAACACCCCAAACACGGGGCCTGAGGGTGTTTAGTAAATTTGTTTTGAAGCATCTCAGTGAAAGGATGGAGAGGTCGGAGGTCAGAGAGGCAAAATCTGGCCCCTGCCTGAGAGAGAAGCCACCTGCTCTGCCTGAGGGCTGCGGCAGATGGACTTCTGGGTGGGGTGCGGGGGTGCTGGATTATAAGTGCTCCCTGGGGCCACCCCTCCTGCTTCCGGGTCACCTGGAGCCCTTGGACTATGTGTCGGTGGTCGGTCTGCCTACTTCACGCTCCAGGGTTCAGTGACTGAGCTCAGCACAGGGCTGGCTCATGGGAGGTACCTGAGAAAATGCTGCAAGGTTCCTAGGCCACAGGCTCAGGCCCTGGAACCACGCGACCCAGCTAAGGCTCAGCCTGGTGAGGCCTGGCCACCTTCACCCCGGGGTCCCCGCGGCCCCCTGGGCCCTGTCAAACCACAGGCTCGAGGAGTGGATCGGTTCTCACCACTACTGGGGAGGACCAACCTGTGCCACCCACCACTCTTGGCATCCAGTGACTTGAATATCTGCCGGCCCCTCGCCTGGCAGTGCCTACGTGAGGACTTCACCCAAGAGGAGGTTCTGTCCGCACACAGGAACGCTCACCGCAGTGCCATCGTGAGAACAGCTCACTGGAATCACCCAGATGTCACAGGAGCCTGGACCAGGTGTGACATGCTCACCCAGTAGATACCATCCAGCAGAGAAAACAGATAAATGACAGCTGTGCACATCAGTGTTGCCGCGTCTCAACACCAACACTGGTCACAAGGAGCAAGTCACAGCAGAGTAAATACAGCACAATGTCTTTTTCAATGAGTGGCACATGGTTTAGGGAGACCTACAAAGGAGGCGAAACCCTAAGAAGAGAAGGGGATGCCTGCCAGAATGCAGGGTGGCAGGTTCCTCTCCGGGAGCACCGGGGCCTTCCCAGAACATGCAGGATTCAATTTCTTACCCTGGGGGTGGGAACATGGGAGTCTGTTATTACTCTTTAAACAATACTGATACTTTATATACACTTTTGTGTGTGCAGACTCAGGTATGTTATCTGTGGAAGAAAATAAAAATGAATTTAAAGTGAAGTAAGACATAACCCATTTGCCAGGCAGAGGCTGTGGGGGCGTAAGTGACAGGCTTGTTCCTCTAGGAAGATGGATGCCTGACAGCCTTCCCATGTGTGCAGACGTGGCTGCGGCAGGGGCTTACGAAGTTATTTATGACGCAGTGACTCCCAGTTATCGCCTCCTTGGAGCTGCCTCCAGCATTAAAGGGGAAAGGTCAGAGACCCAGTCACTATCACATTTTCATTATTAGGGTCGGAGGCTGCCTGCTGGAACCAGAGTCCTCTCCGAGCCTTGAGGTGAATAAGGTGGGTGGAGGAGGACACTCTTACAGAGCATTTCTGTGGATTCTGGGTTCTGATGAGCAGCAGGAGCTAAGATCCGAAGATTAGAAGCTAAATAAATCTGTTCAGCCCCAGAGCTGTGCACGTGGTCGCTGCCAGCCACACGTGGCCATGGAGCACTTGAAAGGTGGCTATTGTGACCGAGAAATTGGATTTTAAACCTTACTTAATTTTCATTTAAAAATGACACTCCATAAAGTTACTGGAACATTTAAAGTATGTTCGGAACAACTCCAGTCTAGGAATTTACTTTTTCAGTTGTGAATTTTATAAAATCTAAATAGAGATCAAGTATGTCTACCATAAACTCAGCTGAGCATGTGAAGGACAAGTGCTGGAAGTGTGAAATCCGTACTGGATCTGGAGGAATGAGTACAAAAAAATGAGTACAAATATCTCAGTACTGAGCTTTCAGTGTTGATTACCTGTTGAAATAACATTTTGATACACTACTTAAATGTACCGTTGAAATTAATTTCACCAGTTTCTTTTTGCATTTCCAATGGAATTACTAGAACACTGAGAATTACACACATGTGGCTCCCTTTCTATTTCTGTTGGACAGCTGCTGTGGACGGAGAAGGGGCCTTCTAGAAAATGAGGCCAGGGAAGAGGCTCCCCAAGTGAACTCAGTTCTGATGACTTCTCGAGTACAGGGGACTTCAGGGATCAACCTGAGGACAGTTAAGGCCTTAAAAACATTGAGAAGGATGGTGGCCCTGTTGCCACTGTCATCCACCCAACTCTACAAGTCTTGAAATGGGCAAGGGAACTGTGGAATAGACAGGTTAAACCAATGCCATTAACTTACTATGGAAAAAGGGGTCCAGTGGGCGACCTTGGTTGCTAACCACCTAGCAACCTCCCAACGACCCTAATCCTAGTGTGTGCCCAGTGCCCATCTCCTGGGTACACTTCTGAGTCAGCACCCTTAACAGCCACTAGGTACCATCCAAAAGACCACACCGTATCTTGTCACTCTCCTAAATTAAAAACTGCTGACATGGTGCCCACATAGGCAGGAGTCAAAGGGCAAGCCAGGGCAGCTCTAGGTGAGAGCGGCACAGACGGAGCAGAGTAAGAAACACCTGCGTTCTGCAGATGGGGATCCTGGGACCAGCATGGCCATAACTGCCTATTTTTCCTGAGAAGCGAGGAAATCCATGATCTGAACTTTGAGTGTTGGCAACCAGTCCCAGTGTTTCTCCAAACATGGCCAAATAACACATCAGTGGGAGGTTCAAGCCTGAAGTCCACATTCTGGAGCTCCACGCACAATCTGGGTTGGGTTTCCCCTGCCACCTTCAACACCCACAGTCCATCCAGTGTACCAGCCACTCAGAGAGGATCCCCTCCCTTTCCCTGCCTCTGCCCACCGGATTCTCTCCTGAGCGCCGCGCACAGCTCCCTGACATCTTCAGGCTCCAATGAGATATCACCTCCATCCTCCCAGGTAGTCCTGTTAACCCACCGCCCTTTGGGCTTCTTCCTTTCAAGTCGTGAAGTAACTGGGTCAGATATTTCTTTGTATCTCCAGGGGAAGAAAGTGAAATTAAGTGCTGAAGACTTTATATGTTAATTAAGCCTCATGCTAGCTGGGCAAAATAGGAAATCTCTTCACAGAAAAGAAAGCCACGCCTCAGAGAGTTTCCAGGATCCCCGAGGTCACCCAGCTCCGATGACGGGAGGAGCCAGAATTTGGAACCGAGGCCTGATCCAAAAGCCCTGCTGCTCTAGCTACTGTGCTAGCAGCCTTGGCATCTTCAAGTCGCTGGATGAAAGCATTTCGTTTAAAAAAGGCCATGCTCGAAAACATCACTCTGATAGTATACATATTTATATAATACACTATTTTAGTGATACGTATTTTTACTGAAATCATTCTATATTTAGAGCATATTAATATTACAGATAATATACATGTATGTAAATTATAGTACCTAGCATATTATTACTGAATTTCTCGCAAAGAGAAGTGACAAGCTTAGAGCCACCACTGGTCCCTAGAGCCGATCTCCGTCCACCTCCTTTGCCTTTGTCCACGCGGTTCCGGCAGTTGCAGTGCAGGGTACCCTCTCCTTTTACCAGAAAGCGGAAGCGGTGCAAATGTAACTAGGAGAAACGGAGCCTGGGGAACTGCACGGCCGCGCGCGCCGCCGCCGCTGCCGCTCGCCCCCGCCCGAGCGCGGCCCCGCGGGAGCCGGAGCGGGCGCGCATGCCTGGCGCGTCCCCCGAGTGCACGGCCTCTGTCCTTCAGCGTGCGGCCCCGGCGTCTGCCCGCGCGGATACTCACCGAGTTGTTGCGTGCTCTGGCTGCGGCGGTCCCGGTGCGCAGGCCCCGGCCGCCGTAAGGCGGGGGATCTTTCGTCGGCCACGGGGCCCCGGCGCGGGCCTGGGCAGAGCCCGGGGGCGCCGAGCGGGGCAGGAGGCCCGCAGCCGCGCGGCGCCCAAACGTCCACATGATCCTCCCGCTCTGCTGCAGCTCCGCCTTCCTGCTCGGGGGCCGTCAGGCGCCACCTGGTGGTCACGGGTCGTAGGCGTAGGCGCGAACTCTCCTTTTCTGCTGGCTTAGGAAATGGCCAGAGGTTAGACTTTAGGAAGAACTTCCCTATGGTGCTCTATCAATGTATTTAACAAAAATAACTTACTTCATGCAAAGCACAGGACTTACCCTGTGGGCAACATAGTGAATGGATGACCAAGGTCCCTGACCCCGGAGACTTCAGCTTAGTGACCTGCTGCTGCAGAATTTTATACAGAAAAGCTTGGGGGGGGGTGCTGCAGTTTTGCAGTGAATTGGTTGGGGTGTAGGTCTTGAAGCTGCTTGGTCGCCAGTATATGTTATATCAGGAGAGTGCAGACAGGAGACGGACTGCCTGGTTTAAATCCAAATTCTTCCCACTTCTTACCTGTATGACCAGTGGGCAAGTTAACCTTTCTGTGCCTCATCTGTAAAATGGGGTATAAAAGTTCTGCTTCATAGGGTTGTTCTAAGAATAAAGTGAGTTAATCTGTATAAAGGTTTCTTGCACAGGCCCTGATTCCTGTTAAGTCCACAATAAATATCAAGTTGTTAATACATTTTAAAAGAAAGTTTTATTTAGGTTGTGTGTTGCGAAGGAATACAAATTGTGGAGGTTCTTTCATATTTTGTATATGCTTTAGAAGTTGTCCAATGTGCCTACTAGAGAACATCATCTTTATGGGTAAGACAGTGGGCAGAGGAAATAGTAAGTGTTAAAGTTCTAAGTCACTTCAGTACTTCGTGAATAGAGGAGATAAGACACATGTATAAATACTTAGGACAATGACAGATGTTAAAGAGAAACATGAACTAATGGGTGTCTGTTGCATGGGAGAGTATATACAACTGGCATGGGGCAATCAAGGAAGTCTTCCTGGAGGAAGTGGCATTTGCACAGGGCTTTGAAAAATAGGGAAGAGGAAGTGGGATCTGATTGGCTACCTGACAGGGCATTCTTTTGGATGAGAGATATTCTCCTGCACTCAGTTATAAACAGCCATTTATCAAGCACCTGTTTGTATAAGCCAGGCACGGAGAACCCCCTGCTCCCCCCCAAAGTGTCTGGAGATACTTTTCATTGTCACAACGAGGCAAGGGTAGGGTGTGTGTATGCTACTGGCATCTAGTGGGTAGACCCCAGGGATGCTGCTAGACATCCTGCTCTACACAGGAGGATCACCCACAACACAGAATTATCCAGTCAGTGGTGCCAAGTCTGAGAAGCACAAACTGAAGCCAGACCGGAAGAATGTGATGAACACAAAGGGAAGCATATTGGTTGTTGACCTTGACCTCAGACCTCCTTGCACTAACACTGAGGCGCTTCCTCACACACTCACAACTGCATTATACGCTTGGAGAGCTGCACTGTTATTAGCCACCAGGTTACCTTCTGGCATTGAAAGGGCCCTGGCACCTGTTCCAACTCCTTGCAAAGTTGATATCACTGCCCTATCTTTTCAGCCAAGGAAATAGGCTCAGGGTAACAGAACAGAGAATATTATGGCCTCCCAAGAATCTGTCCTCCCGATCCTGGGAGGTGGTCAGAGAGAAGCAGGCATACCCGGCAAGAGGCAGGGGACCCCATGGCTTTGCAAAGATGTGGAGGGACCCCTGTAGGACTCAATGCCTTTCCCTCACCTCTAGGTTGCTTCTCCACAAGGGCAGGTGCTAGGAAGTACTGTGTGGCAACCCCAGTGTATGTCTGGTTGGGGATGTGGGAGAATTTCCCCAGAACTCACATTCTCTGCTCTTAGGGTGCTTTGATAGGACTTACTCTAGGACAGTGATTTTCAAAATGTGTGTACCGGCAGCTTCAGCAGCACCTGAGAACTTGTTAGAAAAGCAAATTCTCCTGCTGATCAGAAACTCTAGGAGTAGGGCCCAGCAATCTGTGTTTTGGCAAGCCCTCCAGGGAAGACTGAAGTTTGAGAATCACTGCAGTAGGGTGCATCTCAGGCAAAATTGTGAATTAAGCCAGCGTTACGAGATGATCTTCCCAAATCTGAAATGTGGATCTAACCACAGTAGTCCCGTTAGTTCTCTTTCACCGCCATCAAGACATGCGCTCTCTCCACTCCCTTCTCTGTGCCCTGCTGACCAGGCAATCTCAGTGTACCAGTTAGGATTAGGTTTTGCTGAGTGTAACAGAGAACAAGATAATAATGTTTTAAACACTTGAGAAGTTTCTGCCTCGTTCACATCCCAAGATGTGGAGAAATTGGTATCCAGGCTTCCTGAGCAGTTTGACAAAGTTATCAGGGATCCAGGCTCCTTCAGCTTTCTGTTCTGCTATCTGGGTGTGGCCCTGGTCCTCGTGGTTCAAAATAGTTGCTAGTATGTCAGCCATCACATGTGTGTTCTAGGCAGCAGTGTGGAGGGAAAGGCATCCTCTCCCTTTAAGAGACACATTCTGGAATTTCCACCGAATAGTTTCACTTGCATCTCATAGGCTAGAAATTAATCATGTGAGCTTACGTAGTTGCAAGAGAGGCCAGGAAGTCTAGTCATTTAGCTGAGCAGCCAATATGTCCAACTAAAATTTGGAAGTCCTGCTATTTAAAAAAAAAGTGGGGGAGAATTGGTATTAAGAGGCATCTGTGTCTATGTTTGCCTTTGCAAACTACTCACAGTTCCCAGAACCAGCAATACTTTCTTTCCCTTCTGAGTCATTCCTCGTGTTGTTCGTGAGTTTTCCATCTCTTTGCCTGGTGTGGAAGATTGTCCTTTCCAAAGAGGGCCACACCAGTATTCATCCCATCTCACTTGGACTCCGAAGTCTTGGACACTTCTCAGAAGTGATGCTGTGCGACTTCCAAGTCTGGGTCATAAAAAGGATACAGCTTTCTCCTTACTTTTTTTTTTTTTTTTTTGATTCTTGCTCTGGGGGCCAGCCATCATATTTTGAGGAAATCCAAACTAGCCTAAGCAGAGACCATGCAGAGAGGAACTGAGGCCCCCAGTCAACAGCCAGCATCACCCACTAGGCAAATATAAGTGAACCCGTCTTCAGATAGTTCCAGCCCCAGCCTTAGAGTCTTCCAGCTGAGGCCCGAGATACCGTGGGACAAGTCCAGGATGTCCCGGTTGTGCTTTGTCTGAGTTCCGGACCCAGAATCTGTGAGCATCAAAGATGTGGACGTGGATTTAAGCCAGCCTGTTTTGGGGTAATTTGTTAACACAGTTGTGATAACTAGAACAGGTAGCTAGCTCTTCCTCTTCCTCTAGGATTCAATTAGATGCCAGATGTGACCTTTTCCAGAGTCCTTTCTGAAGCCCAGCTCTCTGTCCCCACAAGTGTGTCTCAGGCACCTCCTTTGTGCTTCCACACCCTGCAGTGGAATCGTGACTTTCCTTATTTAGCTAGTATCTCTGACACATAATAGACACTGTTGGAGCGAATGAATGAAAGAAAAAATGAATGATGTTCTTCTTTGTTGGTCTCTTATTTCCTCCAATAGTGCCTTTCTTGTCTTGTGTCTCACTGCCAAGGAAGAGTGGAATTAACCTATACTGGCCAATAGAGGTTTACAGAGTTAACGTTATCCTCGAGATGTATGTATTTTACTTGGAGTCTCAAAACTTGCAAGACCCAAAGTATGGATTTTTAAAATCTTAACCCTGAATCTGAAATTTCTCCAGTCTACACCATCTCAATAAATATTATCTTCAGATACCAAATGGTTCTTGCCAACCTGGGTTCCCACCCTGCTTTCCCTCACTTCCCACACCCAACCCACTAATGAGTTCTGTCAGTTCTGTCTCTAAAACATATACCAGGTCCATCCATTTTTTTTGGGGGGAGGGGGCAGGTTAAAACCATTCTCTTATTTGATGACTGCAGTCACCTCGTACTGGGTCTTTCTGATCACCGCCACCTCCCACCCCAGCCAATCCTTTCTTTACACAGAAGGCAGTGTAATTTCTTTTTCCAGAGCAATGATTTATTGTTTTGCACAGATGATCTTTGTTGTGTAAAAAGTTAAAAAAAATTTTAAAATGTACTCAAAAGAGCACAAGAAAGCACCCCTCAGAATAACCACAGTGAACGTGTAGTGAATATTCTTCCAGACAACACAGTAGGTGTGCTTATTTGGTCTGTGGAAGAGGATGCAGGGCAAAACCAATCTTATTCTTTTTTATTCTTTTTTAAATGCATAACTCTACCCAACTAGCATACAATTTACATGAGAGGAAGCAGCTTGCTTTTGTCTGTTCCCTGATATGTCCCCAGAGCTAGACAAGGGTCTGGCATATAGAAAGTTCTCAATAAATATTTGTTGAATAAATAAATCATTACTATACAGATATTATCCATGGCATAACCAGTTTTTGTATTTGATACATTTCCTTTCATGGAGAGTTAAGTGTTTTTCATGGAATTTTAAATTGCCTTCCCCCTACTTGTGTTGTCTGCCTTAATTGTATCCTTGTATTCTCTGGCTTCTCCAGGATTGTATGCAATCCCTGGAATGTCCTTTCCCATAGGGACTCTCCCCTCTCCTGGATGGCTCCCTCTTGCTCCAACCTGGAACAGTTCTCTTTAGGCTCAAGGCACAGTCCTGTCCTGGAACTCCCCATCTGAATTCTGTGCCTTCCTTTTTCTGGGGTTACTCCCTTGTTTGGATGGAGAACAAGCTCAAGGAATGTCCTAAGAACATCCTAAGGACAAGGAAAGCATACCTGTATTTTCCTGGGGAAAGAGAGCTGACCTCTGCTTACCCCTCGGAACTCACCTTGCACTTCTCCTCCTCCACTCTTGCCCCACTTCCTGGCCCTTCCACTTGCCATGGCCTTCTGCCCCTGGGCCTTTGCACTTGCTGTGCTTCTTGAGCACTCTATCTCCAGCTCATCACTAGGGGCCCCTTCTCACCTTTCAGGCCTATGATTGCATGTTCCCTCCTTAAAGAGCCCTTCTTGGACCCCTATACCTGACAGTGACCTCTCCCTCTACTCCTGTCTCCCTCCGTCACTTCTCTCCATTGATCTCCTCTGTAGCATGGATCCTAACTGCAAGTCTGTTGTTTGTGTCTTGCTTGCTCACTGGGTGTCTCCTACCCTACAACATCCACTCCATGTCTGTCCTGTTCACTGTGGTATCCCCCACGCTAGACGTGGTGCCAGGTAAACAGCAAGTGCTCAGTCACTATTTGTCAAATGAATGAACGGATGAACAATGCTGTGACCTGGCTTTATTGTGGTATTCACTTTAATGAGGTGGTCTGGAACTGAACTCGCAGTATCTCCAAGGTATTCCTGCAGCATGGGGCATGAAGGGTGCTGACTGGTTCTGCTGGGGTCACGTGCCTGCCACTTGGAGCAGTCACTGTTGCCAAGGGGATGAGGTGACATGATTGGTCAGGTCCAGGGGCATCTTGCCAGATGAAAGGATGGGAAAGCTCATCAGTGTGAGAAAATGAGTGTTACCCAAGCCCACCACAGATGATAAAAACTTAAGTCTCCAAATTCTCACTTGTTCTTGCTTGGCCTTGTGTTCAGCTCCATGCTCTGACTCAGAGCATAACATTTAGCTTCCTACTGAGAGGTGACTTCAGCTCGGGAAAAGCAGGCCCATTGTGTTTGCTTGGATTGAATGATATGAGAAATTACCGAGGATCTTCTTCTCTGACACTTGCCAGGGGCAAATTTTTCTATAATGAGGGATGAGAAATAGCAGTCGGTCCCAGGAGACTGCTTATGGGGCCAGAATCTGAATCGCAGCTCTGGAGTGCAATTTGATACATGACCTTGAATTTTAATATAGATTGAGCTCCTAAGATAGTCAGAAAATTAATCGATCAATAATTTCAAAATGTTTTTGACAATAAACATGAAACAGGTGAATTATTTAAATAATATGCTAAATCTTGAAATTTTCAGTGGGCAGAAGAAAAAGGATGTTTGGAATTTATTTGCTGAGGTCCCCATGTGATAGTGTTTGATCCTTGATGTGACAGATTAACAAAGTTTCGGGCAGAGGACTCTCCCGGTACCAGAATACTCTTCATGGAGTCTGGTTAACAGGACAAGAGGAGAGAAGCAAATGATGTATCTGAAATATCACTTTAGAGAGTCATTCTTGTTGAATTTGTTTTAGTGCCACAATAGCCCTCAAGGGCTACTGCCTGTATAGTAAGAACATGTAGAATTTGGGGACTTAGGATGTATTGCAAAGCATAATTAAAAAAAAAACAACTAATTCCCATACAAATGTATACTGACCACATGTCAAAAATTAATTAATGAGAGCGGTATGATGGACTAAATTGCACTCCCTGAAGTTCATATGGTGCAGTCCTAACCTCCAGCACCTCAGAGTGTGACTGTATCTAGAGACAAAACTTTTAAAGAGGCACTTAAGGGTAAATGAGGTCACAAAGGTGGGGCCCTTACCCAGTGTACCTGGAGTCTATAAGAAGAGGAAGGAACATTGGGGAGCAGACAGAGGGAAGACCACGTGAAGAGGCAGCCAGAGGGCAGCCGTCTACGAGCCAAGGAGAGAGGCCTCAGAGGAGACCACCCTGCTGGCACCTTGGTCTTGGACTTGTAGCCTCCAGACCCATGAGGAAATACGTTCCTGTCATGTAAGCCACTCGTGTGTGGTCTTCTGTTGTGGCAGTCCTAGGGAGATGCAGGAGGGAACCAGCAGGAAGGCAAAGCTGGTTTCAAAGAGGTTGGAGGAGATTGAGCCCTACGGACAGTGATAATAAGAGTGTGGGAGTGAGATTGCTAAGTTAGATCCCTGACTGGTGAGTGTCCTTCAGGTCTGCAAAACTAACCTTCAGGGTACCTTCCTAGATAAGATTCATTTGCATCTTACCAGTTTTCTAGAAGTTGACATTCCTGAGACCTAATTAATGGCAAGTAGTAAGTCAAAGTTAATCACATTGTCCTAGAGCAGAGCTTGTCAACCGTGGCACTATGGACATTTGCACTGGATGGTTCTTTGTTGTGGGGACTGTCCTGTGCATTATAAGATGTTTATTGGCATCCCTGACTTCCACGCACCAGATGGTGGTAGTATCTGCTCCCCTGTCCACTTGTGACAATCCAGAATGCTTCCAGACATGGCTCACTGTCCCCGGGCAAGAACCACTATTCTCGTATAACTTTGAGTTGAAGACACAAAGCCATCTTTCTGCCTTACTTCTGAGTTTTAGATAAACATCGTTTACAGTGTTCAAATCTTCTCTGTCCCTCCCTATCTAGATGACTTCGGTCTATTTTTTAACCTGAGTTTCAGTTTACCTGTGAAATGGAGCAAACACACCTTTACCTCAAAGATTTGTGTGAGGATTAAGTGAAACTATACGTGCAAAACAAAGACATCCTCAAACCCTAGTCACGCACTCGGCCCATGGTTGGCCGTGTTCACACACCTGTGGCCCCAGAGGGCAGAAAGCTCCCCTGGGACCACTTTGGTGGGGCACCGACTTCCAGTCCCCGCCCTAAGGGATGCAGGCTGGTGCCATCCCCGAGAAGCCAGGCCCCAGCAGCTGATCTGGGTGTTTCCCCGCCCCGCTGCAGGCAGCACAGAGGAGCGGGTGGTCTTGACAAGCGTCGGGTGAGGAGAGGAGAACGGCTCCTCTTCTTTACCCGTGGCCGGCACCGTCACCGTGGTGCCTGCTCTCGCCTCTCCCTCTAGGGTGACGTTACCAACCCCTCCACTGCTTTCTGCCAGGACGCAGGCCCTGTCCTGTTCCCCCTCTCTTCTGCCTTGGGCAATCAAGGGTCCCAGAGGATGGGGGCGGGAATGCCATATGGGAGCGGAACTGGCATCTTTGTTGCTGTCCTTCTACTTCTGGTTTTCAGAGGTGAACTTGTTCATCAGCTGGATTGAATTTATGTCCATATTGTTAAAAATCTTTTATGCCTTGATAGCAGTTGAGGGGAAAGGGGCTTTTGTGGTCCCAGGCCCCGTCCCTGAAGGCGGAGACAAGGGATTACCTAGGAAACCACTCTAAGCCAGTGGGGATCCCTCCATGGGATGCCATGGGACCTGCATTGTCCAGCAGCGGGCGTGTGCGTGTGTAACCCCAGAATGGGGAAGGGGTTACATTGGGGTTTCTATTTTTGGAGGGTAATTAGGTTTTAAATCTATCTATTTATTTATTTTAATGGAGGTACTGGGGATTGAACCTAGGACCTCATGCACGCTAAGCATAAACCCTATGACTGAGTGACTGAGTTATACCACCCTCACTGCCCTGCTCCAGTTTCTTTCTCGCTTTCTCTCTTTCCTTCCCTCCTTCCTTCTTTCTTTCCTTCTTTTTTTCTTAGTTGCTAAATTTGTGGTAATTTTTTGGGGGGGGGAAGGGAGGGACGCAGTTCAGAACTGGTGCATCCTGAAGTGGTAGAGCCTTCTCCCGTTTGTGGGGACAACTGCTCCCCATTGCCACTTCTAGAACACCAGTGCAGGCAGCCTGGGCCCAAGGTGCTCTCTGGGGTGAAATGGAAGTGCCTCTAGGGAAGGGGGAGAGTAAAGAGTGAGGGCGTTTGCACGATGCCTTCCCTCCCGGCTCCTGAGCTCTGCCTTTCATTCCTGCAGTGCCTGAGTGGAAGCCATAGTACTAATAGACACTGTTAATTATATGAAGCACAGGAAATTATTAGTGAACCAGTCTGTGAGGACTGTGACTTGTCAGGAAGGCTACGTGCTGCAGAGGGCTGTCAGGACTTCCCCTAGATGCACCGGCCAAAGGCAGGGCAACTGGTCCTACACCCGCCACACCATTTGCTGACCCCGGGCCAGAAGACCCTGCATCAGCCTGGATTTCAGCTGCCTCATGAGTAAAATAGGGGATAAAGACGCTGTCCTGTTTTTCCTCATAGATTGCGAGAATCTCGTCCTAGAATTTTTTTAAGGAGTGGGAATGGGACCTGTGAGCTACGATATTGTGGTTGGGAACTCAGACTCATTTCTTGTAGAAATGGTGCAGTTGGGTGGCTCATGACTCACCATTTAACACGTGTTTAATGAATCCCCGCTGTGCTCCTGCCACTGTTTTAGGGGCTGATGATACAACAGTGAACAAAACAGGCAAAATTCCCTTCCTCTTATATTCGATTGTAGGGAGACTGACTGTAAACAAAATATGTTAAATAATATGTTGGTTGGTGAGAGGTGGTATGGAGAAAAAGAAAGCAAGAGGGAGAGGAAGTGTAGTGGCCAGCCCCAAATGGTCCCCTAGGGATCCCCCCATCATGCACAATTTTGTGTAGTCCCTCCCACATTGTAGCACGTTGTCCCAGGGTTGGTCTGTGTGACCCGTTGAATATGGCCCAAGTGATGGAATGACATGTCCGGGATTAGGTTTTAGAAGACTGGCCTTCTTCTGGGGCTCTCTCCGATCACTCACTCTAGGGGAAGCTAGTTGCCATACTGTGAGGACACTCAGGCAGCCTACAAAGAGGCCTACGTGTTGAAGAGCTGAGGTATCCAGCCAAAAGCCAGCGAGGAAATGAGGCTTGCCCACAGACAGCACCCTCACCAGAGACCGTGAACCAGAGCTCAGCAGAGGGGGTGGAGTGGAGGTGTGGGAAGCCTTTTCCTCAGCGCTCTAGAGTTGAAAGTGTAGAGCTTTCTGCCATCGCTACCATCACTAGGCACTGGGCAAGTGCCTAACGTATACGCTCTCATCTAATTCTCCTAACAGCCACACTGAGGGCATTATTATTATCCCCATTTTACAGCGAGGCTCAGAGGCTAATTCACATGCCCGAATTCTCCAGCTAGTAAGTGTCTGAGCTGGGACTTCGGTCTTTAAGCTGTCATGCTGTCTTACCTCTCTCTCTTTTGCTGTTTCCAGCTGGCTTGCAATATAGCACTAATGCTTTCCCCCTTTCTTGTTTGATTTCTTGTCCTCCAAGTCGTTCCTAAATATTGACATTTATTGAGCTGACTGGCCCTCAGGCCACAGTTCTCCTGTCTCACCTTTGGAGTGTCAGATGATGGCTCAAATATTCACAGGGATCTATCCGACTCCAGTTTCAGAGTTCCTGGAATCTTGGATTGTAAGAACATTTGACGTGAGATCTACCCTCTTGCCAAAGTTTAAGTGCACAATACAGTATTGTTAACTATAGGCACAATGTTACACAGCAGGTGTCTAGAACTGATTTATCTTGCACAGCTGACACCATATACCTTTGTATAGCAACTCCCCATTTCGCCCTCCCCCCAGCTCCTGGCAACCACCATTCTGCTCTCCATTTCTACGTGTTTGACTATTTTAGATACGACATATAAATGGAATCATGTAGTATGTGTCCTTATGTGACTGGTTTATTGCACTTAGCAAAATGTCCTCTAGGTCCATCCATGTTGTCACATATGGCAGGATATCCTTCTTTGTTAAGGCTGAACAGTATTCTGTTATATGTCTGTATCACATTTCCTTTTTTCATTCATTCGCTAATAGACACTTGGGCTGTTTCCATATCTTGGTTATTTTGAATAATGCTGTAATGAACATGGGGTCCAGATATGTCTTCCAAATTCTAATTTCAATTTTTTTTTTTTGGTTATATATCCAGAGTGAGATTGCTGGATAAAATAATAGTTTTTTTCGGTGAGGGGTAGTAATTTGGTTTATTTATTTATTTAATGGCAGCACTGGGGATTGAACCCAGGACCTTGTGCATGCTAAGCACACACTCTACCACTGATCTATGCCCTCCCCCCACGACAGTTCTATTTTTAATTTTTTGAGGAACCTCCATATTGTTTTGCACAGAGGCTGCACCAATTTACATTCCCACCAACAGTGTATGAGGGTTTCCTTTTCTTCACATCCCCACCAACACTTGCTATCTTTTGACGTTTTGATAATGTCCATCCTAACAGAAGTGAGATGATACCTCATTGTCGTTGAGCATCTCATTGATTAATGCATTGATTTTCAAATACAGGCAAACCTCATTTTATTGCACTTCACTTTATTGTGCTTTGCAGATATTGCATTTTTTACAAATTGAAATTTTGTGGCAGACATGCATTGTCAGATGATGGTTAGCATTTTTTTAAGCAATAAAGTATATTTAAATTAAAGTATGTATATATTTTTTTAGACATAATGCTATTGTACACTTAATACACTACAGTGTAAAGATAACTTTTATATGAGCTGGATGGAGAACCAAAACATTTGCATGACTTGTTTTATTGTGATCTTTGCCTTCTGGAACTGAACTCACACTAGCTCAGAGGTATGCATATATTACTGGCTATTTTGTATGTCTTCTTAGGAGAAGACATTTATTCAAATCCTTTCCGTATTTTTAAGTTGGGTTATTTATTTTTTGCTGTTGAGTTGTAGGAGTTTCTTACACACTTTGCATATTAACCCCTTTGCAGACGTAAGGTTTGTAAGTATTTTCTCCCATTTCATAGGTTGCCTTTTCATGCTGTTGGTTATTTTCTTTGCTGCACAGAAGCTTTTAATGTGATGTCATCCTATGTTGTCTATTTTTGCTTTTGCTGCTTGGGCTTTTTGGTGTCATTTTCAAGAAATCATTGCCAAGACCGATGTCATGAGGATTTCCTCTAAGAGGAAATGTTTTCTTCCAAGAGTTGTAGTTTTAGGTCTTACATTTAAGTCTTTTTTTTTTATTGTGATTTTATTTTATTTTTTTATTGAAGTATACCTATAGTCAGTTTACAGTGTTTTGTCAATTTCTGGTATACAACATAATTTTCAGTCATACATATACATACATATATTCGTTTTCATATTCTTTTTTGTTATAGGTTACTACAGCATATTGAATATAGAGAAGAAATTTGTTGACATTAAAGTCTTTACTTTGAGTTGATTTTTGTGAGGAGAGAAATACTTTAAAAGCATTTACAAAGGCCACGCAAGTGCTGTGATGGAATAAATTATAAGGTGCTGTAGAAGCCCGGAGAGGAGGCCATTTCTCCCTGGGGGGGGGTGGGGAGGGCATGTGACCTTCAGACCTGAGACGTGAGGAGTCAGCTGGACACAGGAGGGCAGGAAGGAGAGAACATCAGTGACAGTATGCACAGACTCAGAGGCCCGGTGGGCCAAGTCACAGTGCTGGGCAGGCTTACAAAGGGGGAATCTCAGAATCACACTTGGGCTCCAACTCCCTGGGGAACAAGGCAATCCACCTCTACAGTTGCACTCTTCCTTTTTCCTTTTTTTCATTCTTGATTAGGCATTTTTATATCTCATAGTCAGGATTGGCTCCAGCCCCCTTTGTCCCTTATAATGGACACAAGCTTCCTGCATTTCCTTAGCTCTCTGGTGCCACTGTGTGCCCTTCCTTTCTTATTGTTTTTATGTAGCTTTCTTTTTTTTTTTAAATTTTTATGCAAATTAAAAAATTACTTTCCATTTACAGGGATTACAAAATTATTGGCTTTATTCCCCATGTTGTACAATACATCCTTGAGCCTGTCTGACACCCACTGCCCCACCCTGTGTAGCTTTCTTTTGTATTGGAGCGCTACCTAATTATTAAGATAATGAGAGTTGAGATCTCACACTTCTCAGCTTTTGTTCCATAGGCTATGAGGCATGTTGACGTACCTTCTGGGAAAACAGATAGATTTTAATCAAGAGCACACACCCAAATATTGCAGGTGCCAGGGAGTTGCTGGAAATGAGTGGCCAGCCCTGTGGAACACATGGCCCTCCTAGACTGTCTTTCTCTATCCTGCTTCTGCTGGAGACACAGGGATAAGCACTACTTCACCCCCCTTAACACTGATGTAAGAAAACCCACAGCGCAAGCTGGATGATAAGCAGCAACTGTCATCGGCTTTGTGCTGTGGTGATAGTGGGGAGGGCTGGGGAATGCAGAGAAAATGCTCATGTAAGGTGTGGCTGCACCCCAGCATCACTGAATAGTGTCCTTAGGAATGCAGGCCTACTGTGGACAGCTAGCTATCCCAACAGAAGACTGAAATCTGGGTGATTGAGGGGTATATGAAATTGACCGATTTAAATGATTGAAAGTAATTAACAAATTAAAAAATACTGTGCAGGCCGGTATAATGCAAGTCAAACAAAAGATACATGGGCTTGTTATGGTTCTAAACCTTGGCTGCACATTACAGCCATCTGAGGAGCTTTTAAAAGTTCTGATGCCAAATCACACCTCTGGCCAATTAAGTCAGAATCTTGGGAGGCAGGATGAGTCATTAGTATTTTTAAAAAAAATATCCCAGATGATTCAAAGTACAGTTTAGGTTGAGAACTTGAGGGACATCACTTTGTGACCTGTGATTTCTGGGGCTTGTTTTGGTAGGAGGATTCTGTGAGTGCTTTGCTCCACCGGGGCCTTTTTTTTTTTTTTTTTTTTTTCAATTGAAGTATGGTCAGTTTACAATGTTGTGTCAATAATTTCTGATGTACAGCATAGTGATTCAGTTATACATATATATGTATTATTTTTCATATTCTTTTTCATTATAGCTTATTATAAGCTATTGAATATAGTTCCCTGTGCTATACAGCAGGACCTTGCTGTTTATCTATTTTATATATAGTAGTTAGTATTTGCTAATCCCAAACTCCTCATTTATCCCTCCTCCCACTCTCCCCTTTGGTAACCATAAGTTTGTGTTCTATGTCTGTGAGTCTGTTTCTCTTTTGTAAATAAGTTTATTTGTGTCCTTTTTTTAAAGATTCCACATATAAGTGATATCATATGATGTTTGTCTTTCTCTGTCTGACTTACTTCACTTAGTATAATCTCTAGGTCCACTCATGTTGCTGCAAATGGCATTATTTCATTTTTTTATGGCTGAGTGGTATTCTATTTTATATATATATACATATATATATGTATATATTTCTCATAACTTCTTTATCCAGTCATCTGTCGATGGACATTTAGGTTGCTTCCATGTCTTGACTATTGTAAATAGTGCTGTTACGAACACTGGGGTGCACATATCTTCTTGAATGAGAGTTTTCTCCAGATATATGCCCAGGAGTGGGATTGCTGGATCATATGGTAGCTCTATTTTTAGTTTTTTAAGGAACCTCCATACTGTTCTCCACAGTGGCTGCATCAAATTACATTCTTGCCAACAGAGTAGGAGGGTTCCACCTAGGGCCTTTTCTAGTGTTAATTGGCAGGCATGCTAGATCACCAGATGTCACGTGGGACCTCCAAGGAAAAAAATATCCAGGGCTTTCCTGTTTCTCTTGAGAACCTTAACTCTTTTTCATGAAATGTGGGTTTTTATGGGGATTGCAGAAGAGGTCCCTGAGAAACTCATATGCTGTTTTACCCTAAATGGTTGCAGAAACTCTCTGCATGGTCCATGCTATCTGATTTAACATCTTGTCCTGGGTACAATTTCTTATTCAGTCACCTGGCTACACTGTCTGTATGTTATGTGATGACTAGGCATCATACATGTGCTGTCACATTGCAGCCGTGTGACAATGCCCAGTGGGTGTGTATGCACAAGAAATCATCTTCTCAGGACTGAAGACGGCAGGCCTCCCCAGATACCGTAGTGGTATTTTGGGGTATTAACCATGGTGGACAAATGGCAGTGTCCTGATACTCGTTCCCCACCCTCAGGTGTTTCCCACTGTCCCATTCTTGACTGTGGTCTTGTCTCTCTTGGATCATGTACTTTGGCAACACTCTCATACCTCTTAAATCTGTGCCACCCATTCTTATTCTCTGCTGAGTTCCAAACCCATTTTTCCAACAGTCTTTTAGGCATTTCCATCTGAACGTCTTATAAGAACCATGGACACAAAGTGATCGATACTGAATTTATTATCCTTTTCAATAAATTTATTACTCTTACTACTCTCTCTCCCTCCATTTTCTTTTTTTTTTTTTTATTTAAAGAAATAAAGATAGACAAAGGAAGAATTGAAAAATCGGGAGAAGGCCAGGAGCCCGGGAAACTTGTTGATTTCACAGCCTTAGCTACACATGGGCAGCCTTGTAAGATGCTGACTCATTTACAAATGCCTTTGGTCCCCATGTGTTTCTCCTCAAGATTCAAATGCCTGAGTGAGAGGAACTGATTGGCCTATCTTGGGTCACGTGCCCACCCATGACTTTAACTCAAGTGGGTGGGGCCTATGGTTAGAAACCCACCAGAATCAGATAGAATGGGATTGGTGCAGTCCTCCAGAGTAACCAGGAGAAGGGGGAGAACTTTCAAGTAGGAGAAAAAGGGTTTTATAAAGTGTCCTCATGTTACTTATTTAAGCATTATACAAGTAGCACATAAGTAAATGCGTTTGTGGAAAACCAAGTAATGAAGCATGTAGAATACCTTACCTCTCATCTTTCATCCCCAGAGGTAAGTGTGACTGAGTCATCGTGTCTCTTCACAGGTCTTTTTTGGGTGCATATAGATATATATGTAAACATATATGCATATACACAGTTATGTAGCTCCTTATTTTCAAATGAATGTGATTTTCTGCCCTCACTTAATTTACAGATCTTTTACCATTTCAAAACTTACAGCTCTACCTCATTTCTGTTTTAACAAGTAAAGTAACTTATGGTCAACATTAATTTAAGTGGTTCAGAAGTTTATAAAATGAAAAGTAAAAGTTTCCCTCCTAATCTGCATTTCCCTAAACTCCTAGTGCTGTTCCCCAGAGGTAACCACTGTTAACAGTTTCTTTTGCATCAGAATAAATATGTTTAGGTAAACAAGTAGGGCCTATTTCTAGTGCTGCTTCCTTTCTGTATCCCAACATTACAATGCTGATTATCATGTTTATCAGCCCATTTCTATAAACATAGCAATATCGATCGATGGATGATTGCCAAGATTTTTGTTAAGAAATGTAGTACTTGTTAAGTTACTGCCGGTAAACTTGCTCCTAATTTCCGACTCCCCCAATAAATTTTTTTCATATAACAGGGCCATGCCAATTATAAAATCAACATTTTATAGATATCCTTGCTGCTTATATATCTGATATGGAAACCTGGTATTCAAATATCTTCTACATTGTACCGCTAATAGGAAGTAAATACACTAGGAGCTAGCTTTTATCAAAATCCAGTTATAAGTATCTCTCTCTGGACCAGAATATGCAGCATTATATACACAGTTCCTGGGGAAATAGGCTTTTACAGTTTTTTTCTTGTTTGAATTCTGGGGGAGTTCTTTTCCTTGTTCTCAGAAAGTATTTTAGAGATAGAGAAGAAGTTAGATTGACTAATACAAGCTTTCTTATACTATTAGCCATTTGGAAACAGCATCACAAGCAGTAAAGAGGAGTCAGCTGGTGTAATTGCCAGTAAGCAATTTTGAGGGCGAAAGATTATCTTAATTGCCTTCACATGGACACACAAAGCTGGGCCAGCTCTCACCTCTTCACTTGGCTCCAGGCAGGACATTCTGGACACACTGCAGTCTGCTTCTCTGATCTTTTCCAATCAAATGAGAGGATTTATATGAATGCAGAGGAATCCCCATTCCCTTGAGTGCACTAAGGACTCTCTTCTCCCCGAAAACTATGAAGAAAAGCAGAGCAGAAAGTGGAGGGAAGCAGAGTGTAATTATTCTGTGCTGGCTCTGGGACCACTAAATACTTGATGTTCTGACCTGTAAACAAGGTATGGAGCTTTTTCTAATATGCAGCCTAAGCTCACTCTAGAACCTCGTTCATTTTTTAAATTGAATTTCAGGGACTAATGCCATATTAATTTGTCATACAATGGCACGTGGCTGCTTCTCAACAAACTGTCCCACTGATGCAGGAAAGCAGATGTGGGGCCGGAGGAAGGCTGTGTCCCAGGTCTCGGTTGAGCCCCTGGGACGTGCCCCTCCAAATGTGGGCCCTTGGCTTCGTGCAGGAAAGAATTCAAGAGCGAGCCACAGTTGAGTGAAGGTAGATTCATTCAGAGAGATATATTGAAAGGCAAGGGAAAGGCCACGAGGTGTGGGGATTGGGTGCTCAGATTAAAAATAGGTACATACTCCATAGACAGAATGTGGGCTGGCTCCGAAGAGGGAGAGAGAGGGGCGGCTACGAGGCACTGTATTGCTAGTTTTTATGGGATTGGTGGCTTCATATGCTAATAAGTTGAAGGACCAGTCTAAGTAGCCTGGGGAAGGGGCTGGGATTCCCAAAAAATTGGCCATTTCCCTCTCTTTGACCTTCTGTGGCTAGCCTTGAGACTGCCATGGTGCCTGTGGGCGTGTTATTCACCATGTCAATATATTACAATGGACATATAATGAAGCTCAAGATCTACTAGAAGTTAAATCTCTCCTCATCCTGAGCCTCAAGGCCTACTGGGGGTTGAATCTTTCACCATTTTGATGTTAATTGCTGTAGCATTCCTTGAATGGCTGTGCCCTGCCCACTTCCATCCTGTCTCACCACCTCCAAGGCATGGGACTACTGCTAAAATTTACTTAGCAGTAATTGCTCTCTGTGTAGTAATTCTGCTGACTAATCTGGAGGTAAGTCAGAAATGGGCAGAGTTTTAGCTGGTTTACCGTGAGGAAAGCAAAGAGGGGACGTCTAAGATTATATTATGGGGAAGACTTAGGATTCCCACCTGCCAGGAAACTGCCTTGACCCAAGATGCAGAGGGGCAGTCACCCCTCCACTGTTCTGCTCTTCTTGGGAGAATATGGGTTTCCCTTCGGGGCAAGTTGGGCTCTTCTTGCTGTCAACACTAGGTCTTTGTCCTCCACCTCCCCTCCCACTGGACCCTCTCTGAGTATGTAGTCAGTCCTCACTTGTTGGCCCAAGATTAAAACAGGCTCAGAACCAGTCCTTGTGTCGCCCATAGATGCAACAGGTGTTGCAGGTTCTTGTCCCGTCCCAGAAAGAATTCAGAGACAAGACTTAGAGGTTAAAAAGGTAAAGTGAGGATTTATTCAAGGATGGATAATACTCTCAGGGGAGAGCAGGCAGGCTCAGGTGAGCAGCTGCCCTGAGTTTCTTTGGCAAGTTAGTTATATAGGGTGTAAAAATGGGCGGAATATTCATTGGGGAGGGAAGGGTTTGGGGTCATATTCCCTGATTATCATCCCAACTCCACCTTCCCAAAGGGAGGAGGGATTTTTGTCCTTATTTAGTCTGGATCGGAAGTGTCATGGCGTCAGTGCGTGATGGGTACTTCTGATCTGCAAGGCTAATTTTATTGAAATGAGGGCATAATGAGTAAAAGGTTACATTCGGACACTGGAAATTCCTGCCTTTTCTGACCTTTCTTTGTTGGTCTCCAAGCCAAAAGGTGTGGTCCCTTATCAGCCCAAAGATTCCAGCTTTTCTTTCTCTGCCCAAGGATCCCTGCTGCTCACATGATGTGTGGTTTCCTGCATTTGGCCTGTGCTCCTCCTTTCTGCCCAATTCCTGCCATTTGGTCTGTGTCCCCCTTTCTCTGCTCATATTTAGCTATCTGCCTGCTCTAACACTTTCCCCTCAAGGAGTCTGGACCCTTAAAATCTTTTAAAGGGAAAAGGGACGATGGTCAGTCTTCTGTAACTGCTTCAAGCTGAACATGGACGTAGTCCCTACCTGTGGGTCCAGATCTCCTTGCTTTCTGTCAGAGATAGGGGTTTCGGGATTGTTAGTAGTGGCAGGGGTGGAGAGTGGGGAGTAGAAGGAGGCAGAGGCCTTGTCCAGTGGATGTTGATGGTCTTTATCTTCAGGTGGGATGGGTTGGAATCATTGTTGCATCATCACTTGAAGATGAAGTTGTTGTATTCTAGAGGATAGAAATTTTACTAGGTGGTTAAAAATACAAGGACCAAAGAGAAAGATGAGAAATATGGTGGCTGTGGGGCCTAGAAATGGAAGAAGCCAGGTATATCCTGGAAACCATCCCTTAAGTGTCTCAGCCCATTCCTGTTTTCCTTGGTTGTACCTGTGGAGCCAGGAAGCCTGTTCATACATTTCTTTAACATTTACTTCTACTTCTCCTGAGACATTAATGTATGTGCAGCATGTTTTGTTTATGACTGTACAAACCCCTCCTTTGCTTGCTAAGAGATAGTCTAGGGCTCGGCGATTGTCAAAAGACTACCCCTGCCAGAGAATCAAGGGACTTTTTTAAGAGTGTTAGAGTGTCTCCGGGTTTTCTTTAGTGCGTTATCCAGGGAGGAGCTTAGGTCCCTCAAGGTTGTCTCATGGTAGGCAAATCCTCCCCAAGGGGCAGCAGCACCTACCATCCCTATAATTTCCGCTAGTACCAGACCAAAAGCCCTTTTTTGTCTCACATGAGTCACATTGAGGACATTTATTTGGGCTAGAGCCACGGTTCCCAAGGTGCAGTCCCCATAGTGAAGTGTGTTGTCTAGGTGTGAGAGAGCAATGGCTTTGCTCACTGTGAGGTAGTTATCTGAGGTTCCACATAGCCATAATAATCCAGGTGGTGCTGGTCAAACCATGTGATTGGTTTGGTTATATAGCTGAAGAAAAGTTTCGGGAGGTGGGAGACAGTTACGGAGGGGTCCATCTGTATTTTGAATTTTGTTTTTGGTTTGGAGTATCCAGGAGGGGGTTCATAATCAGGGAGGGTTATAGTAAGGGGATAGCTGATATAATAACTAGCACAAGAAGTTTTGTTGGCATTAGTTTGTGAATTGTCATTGTACATGTATGTGGTTAGGAGGGCAGGGCGATGTGTAAAGAGGCTGGCCCACTATAGCACTCCAGTTTATAGGCTTAAAGATATTTAGGGGTGGGCCTTGAGAGTAGTGCTTATGTCTCCTGGGGTGGTGGGTTGTGGATGGCAAATCCAGCAGAGAGAGATTTGCTCCCTTAGCGATAATCCGAGGGTTATTGACTATTATGTTATGTTTCCATGTTAACTCTTGAGACAAAGAGATTGGATAAATGAGACAAGAAAAAGTAAGGGTGGAGTTAGGGTACCTAGCATTTGGGGGGTGAGAGAGAGAGGAAAAGAGAAAAAGAAAAAAAGGAAGAGAAAAAAAGAAACTGTGGGGTGTCTTTCAGATTTGGAGCGGGTTTTACTAAACCCAGTACTGACAGAGCACTTTTTTTTTTTCAGGTGTGGGTGCGGTGTTAAAGTGACACTCATAGGACTGTGAGAGCTAGCAGGAGAAAGAGGAGGACAATAAGTATGCAAATCCACCAAAGCATATTTGTCAGTGTGGGCGGACGAGGGTAACAGCAGGCACAAGGGGAAATAATGTTACTCAGCCTGGGGTCTGTGAAGTGCCTCTGTCCTTCTTGAACAAGAGTCTTAGGTCTTGAAGAGGCTCACTCGTCCACCTGGGCTCCTCTGGCTGTCCAAGGTCCTCTGTGTCCTGCGAAGACTCAGGGGGAGGGGTAGGTTTAATTCTAGAAAGATGTACCCAGTTAGCGATCCCCTGTAACTTTACTGCAGTGGCAGTGCTGAGAAGGACCTGGTAAGGCCCCTTCCACTTGGGCAATAGTTGGTCCACGTTTTTAGGACAGAGTCTCCCGGTTGAACCTGAATGGAAGCTGTTTCCTGGCTGGGGCTTGGTAAAATCTGATTTCCATATTCTGTAATCGCCTTTTGAACTTGTCCCAGATTAATTAAGTATTTAACAAGCTCAGCAGTTTCAGAGTCTACCAATATATCAGAGGATAAAAAGGGTCTACCGTAGGTCATTTCAAAGGGGCTGAGCCTTAGCCCCGCTTTAGGTGCCACCCTGATTCTCAGGAGGGCTATGGGTAAGAGCTTTGTCCATGGTTCTGATGTTTCTTGACAAAGCTTAGCCAGGATTCTTTTTAAGGTTTGATTTGCCCTTTCTGCTTTTCCTGATGATTGAGGCCTCCAGGCAGCATGGAGATGATAGCAAATGCCTAGGGCGTAGAAATTTGTTGCGTAATTTTAGCCACAAAAGAAGGGCCATTGTCACTTTGCAAGGACCATGGAAGTCCAAACCGAGGAATTATTTCTTTTAATAATGTTTTTATGACTTCTTGAGCTTTTTCAGTCCTCGTTGGAAAGGCTTCCACCCATCCAGTGAAAGTGTCAGTAAAAACCGGAAGGTATTTATATCCCTGGGAGGATGGCATCTGGGTAAATTCTGTTTGCCAGTCCTCTCCTAAATAAGTTTCTCTCCTTTGGATAGGCTGGAGAAGGGGAGGGGCTGAAGTTTTCCCCCTGGGTTGTTATAGTAACATATATTGCAGGCCTTCGTGATTTCTGAGGTAGTCTGAGGAAGGCCCATGCCTGAGAAAACTTTTTCTACCAAGCTAGTCAAAGCATCCTTCCCCAGATGAGAGGAGTCATGGAGTGACTAACATTTTCCACTGTAATGCTCTGGGCAGCATTGTTGTCTGTTCCTTAATCCACCAACCACCAGGGCCCTTTTGGTATCCGCTAGTTTTAGCCCATTCTATTTCTTTGTCCGTACACCGAGGTGGTGAAGGTGGGCTGGGGGTTGGTATACAGGGAGCAAGGCAGCTTGGGTTGAAGGGGCTTTAAGAGCTGCCTTTCTTGCTGTTCTGTCTGCCAGGTTATTTCCTCTTGCTATATCTGAGTTTGCCTTTTGATGTCCCTTGCTGTGGATCACTGTTACCTCCTTGGGGTCTTGTATTGCATCTAGGAGCTCTAAGATCTCCTGGCAGTGCTGGATTGGGGAGCCCCGTGCGGTCAGGAGTCCCCTATGTTTCCAAATGGCAGCGATGAGCATGTAACACCAAAACTGCTTATTTAGAATCTGTATAGATATTGATCCTCTTGTCTTTTCCTAGTCTTAGAGCTCGAGCTAGGGCTATAAGTTCAGCTTTTTGTGCTAAGGTCTGAGGTGGCAGGGCATCTGCCTCTGTGATTTTATGTAAGTCCACTACGGCATACCCTGCTTTTCAGACGCCATCATGTATGTAGCTACTTCCATCAGTAAACCAGACAGCATCGGGGTCCTCGAGGGGCTGGTCCCTAAGGTCTGGTCTGCTAGAATATACCTGCTCGATGGTCTCATTACAAGAATGAGCTGGTTCCTCTGAGCTTTCTGTTGGCATAAAGGTGGCTGGATTTAAGGTCTGACATACTTTAAGAGTTATTTCAGGAGAGTCAAGAAGGAGGGCCTGATATTTTGTGAGGTGTCCCCCAGTCAGCCATTGATGCCCTTTAATTTCTAATACTCCCTGTACCTGATGTGGGGTTAGTACTTCCAGAGGCTGGCCCATGGTGAGCTTTGTGGCCTCTTCAACTAGCAGGGCTGTGGCCGCTACAGCTCTCAGACAGCCTGGCCTTCCTGAGGCCACCGGGTCCAATTGCTTGGAGAGATATGCCACTGGCCTAGGAATTGGCCCTACTTTTTGGGTGAGAACTCCCAGGGCTATTTCCTGTCTTTCTGAGGTAAACAGAGTAAAGGGCTTGTTTAGATCTGGAATCCCCATGGCTGGGGCGCTAGTCAGGGCAGTCTTAATCTGATCAAATGCTCTTTGTAAATTTCCAGTTCACTCTAGAGGCTCTATGTCTGGTCCCTTTAAGGCTTCATATAATGGTTTTGCCATGAGACCAATCCCTGGGATCCAGATTCTACAAAACCCAGCCATTCCTAAGAAGGTTCTAAGCTGTTTTTTTGTGTGTAGTGGCTGTAAGTGGAGGATTGCCTCTTTGCGCTGGGTTGTAAGGGCATGCCTTCCTGGGCTTAAAACATGTCCCAGGTAGGTAACCTTCTGGGAGGAAATTTGGGCTTTTCGTGGGGATACTTTATATCCCCTGTAGCCTAGGAAGTTGAGGACCTGTATAGTGTTTTGTCTGAAGCTTCCTTTGAGGGGCTGCAGATAAGGAGGTCATCTACGTATTGTAATAATGCCCCCGTCTCCAATTTGAGTTCCCTTAGTTCCTTTGCTAAGGCATTGCCAAACAGGTGTGGGCTATCCCAGAATCCCTGAGGAAGGACAGTCCAGGTATATTGTTGGGTTTCATTCATGTTTGGATCAGTCCACTCAAAAGCAAAAAGGTATTGGGAATCAGGGTGAATGGGTATGCAAAAGAAGGCATCTTTAAGATCTAGGACTGTAAACCAGGTTGTGTCCTCAGGGATCTGAGTGAGGATTGTGTATGGGTTGGGAACAATAGAATGGAGAGGAATTACAGCTTCATTTATGATTCGAAGATCTTGGACCATTCTGTATTCCCCATTTGGTTGGAGGACAGGTAGGATTGGAGTATTACAGGGGGATTGGCATGGCACCAAAAGCCCATATTTAATGAATTTTGAGATTAAGGGTTAGAGGCCTCGTCGAGCCTCTGGTTTTATGTGATACTGGCGCTAGAAGGGAAGTTACTAGTTTCCTTTGAAGTTATTTTTACAGGAGTGACAAACTTTGCCTTTCCTGGGATTCCCTGATCCCAGACCTGTGGATCTACAAGTTTTTTAATTTCTGGGGGAATATTTTTGGCTGGAATGTTTGTATCTTGTGTAATATATATTTCAGCCAAAAATAAGCCCTGTTTTTGGTTTTCAGGGAGCATAAGAGTTGCCCCCAAGGCCGAGAGAAAAATCTTTTCCCAATAATGGGCTGGGGCATTCAGGCATGACAAGAAATTTATGAGTTATAAGGGTATTTCCCCAGGCGCAAGTTAGAGGGGTGGTGAAATGTTTTAGCTTTAGCCTTCCTTCTACCCCAACAATAGAGCAGGTTTCAGGGGAAAGCAGCCCAGCGTGAGAAGTCAGGACAGAGTAAGTGGCTCCTGTGGCCACTAGAAATTGGACAAGCTTACCTGCCACGTCAATTGTCACCCGTGGTTCCTCCTGTGTAATGACGACTGTCTTCTCAGGAGCATTGGGAGGTCCCGGGTCCCGTCAATCAACCACTGCCATGACTAGTGTGGGGGAATTTCCTCGCTCCCTTCGGAGCTGAGGGCATTCCCTCTTCATGTCCCATCTTTTTACAGAGTGGGCATGGCACCTTGGGTGGAGGCTGAGACCGGCTTCCTGGGCATTCCTTGCTCCAGTGTTCAGGGCTCCCACAGCCAAAACAGACTCCCCTTTCTGGTGGGGGTCTTCTGGGAGTACTTTTGGGGTGGCCAAGAGGTGGGTTAGGTTTTATCATGACAGCTGCCAGAAGCTTGGCTTGCCATCGCTCCCGTCTTAAGTCACGCTGGTACTTTCTTTCCTCCTCAGCCAGGTCTCTATTATTAAAGACACTGAAGGCCGTGTCAATAAGATGGTTAAGAGGGGTTTGGGGCCCCATGGCAAGCTTTTGAAGCTTTCTACGTATATCAGGGGCTGATTGGCTAATAAGGTGGGTTGCAAATACAATATGTCCCTCAAAAGTGTTTGGGTCTTCATTAGTATACTTTTTGAGGGTATCTACCAACCGAGCCTGAAATAGGGCTGGATTTTCATCTCGGCCCTGGGTGATCTCTTTAACCTTATCATAGTTAACGGGTATAATTATGCACCATTACATTCCCTCAATGAGGCAAAGGACCATATGGTCCCTTCTAGTGATGCCGGGCTGGCCTGGCTGATAATCCCAATTGGGATCAATTAGAGGCACTGCTGTCAAGCCCACAGGGTATTGCTGAGGCTGACTGATGTGTAATCCATCAGCATATGTTTGAGCCTGTGCCCAGATACGGGTCTTTTCCTCAGTGGTTCAGCAGTGGGAAAGGACAATATTTAGGTCCTTCCATGTAAGATCAAAGGAGAGAGTCAGGGCCTGGAATTCTTCGGTGAACCGACTGGGGTCTTCTGAGAATCGGCCCAAGCGAGTGCGACACTGGTTGAGGTCAGACAAAGAAAATGGTGTGTGGACTCTGGTAATTCCCTGAGGCCCACCTGCTACTTCCTGGAGGGGGCAAAGAAAGCTTGGCTGCGCGTTCGGTGCGGAGGGGCAAGGAGGCGTATAGAGTGGGGGAGGGGTTGAGGACGTGAAAGAGCATCTGGGCTTGGGTCTTCTGTCTGGGGCTTGTGTTCCTCCAGAGTTGCTATCGTAGGGGGCTTCTGTGTAGCCTGAATGGGTCCCAGCCGACTAGGTTCCCTTACGTAGGACTTGCAAAGCTCTGGGTTTTCTCTTAAGGCCATAAAGGCCTGAACACAAGGAACTTCTGTCCGTTTTCCCTGTCTTTTGCAAAAAAGTCTAACTGTAGGATAGTATTATAGTTGAGGCTTCCATTTTCTGGCCAGGCTACATTGTCCCCGAGTTTATATTGGGGCCAGGCTGTGTTACAAAAGAAAATGAGCTTTTTCCGTTTTAAAGAATCTAGAGAAAATTCGTTCCAGTGACTCAGAATGCACACAAAAGGTGAGTCCTTGGGGATGGAGGAGGTGTTTCCCATGGATCCTTCAGGGAGAGAATGCTCCTGTAACAGAGAAGGAACATTAATGTTAGGAGGTCCCCTGGAGACTCCGTAAGGCAGGACTGGTTCCAGGCGTCACTGTCCACCTAGTCCTGACGACCCTGGCCAATGTAGGGGTAGCGATCCCCCACGTGGCAACTTGACCCTGGCCGATGTGGGGGTAGCGACCCCCCACATGGCAACCTGTCGTGATGGTCCCAGTGTCCTGGGAGCTCACCGTGTCCCATCCTGGGTCTGCAGAACCCGAGATGGCGACCTTCCTGAAGGCCCAGTGGGATAACCTCTTTCTTTTGTGGGTGATGCCCCAGATCTCAGCATTCCATCCCCCTTCTCCCTCCCACATGCACTCCGTCCAGCGGGAGCAGGGCTGTGAACGGGGGAAGGGATATGGTGACGCGAGGTGGAAGCATCATGCCTGTACTGAGGGGGAACGGAGGGCCTGGGTGGCAAACGCCAAGTGCAGTGTCAGCGGGGCACAGCCAAGAGCATGGCCCTGTTGCCCAAATCCTGTCCCACCTTAAGAGAGGCGGGGTTGGAGTAGGCATAGACCGCATATACATAGTGTACCATGAGGGCGTCTGTTAGACGCCGGGGCCTTGTGCCGTGGTAGGAAGCAAATGATAGCCTGAACCCTATCGCGTGGTGAGGGATTGTCCCCCCACCATCATCAGGGACATGGTCCCCCAGTGAGCACCTGTGGCTGGAGGGAGCTCCCATAGGGACTGCAGCCTCAGCCACTGTCTGTGCTCTCTTGTAGTTTATTTAAAGCTGTATTTATTTTTGAAACCCAGAGGGCAAATATCCTATAGGTTGTTTGGGTCCTTAGCTGCCTGTGAAAGTTGTTAGGAACTTTCTCTAACAAGCCCTGTGCATATGTAACAATGAGAAATAGAAAACGAACCTGGCAGCAAGGTTTGGGAAGTGCTCGGTAAATTCCTCCTTCCCCCTCCCTTTTGCAGAGAAAGACCAGAAAGTGTAGCGAGGTGGAGGCAGGGAGAGGAGACAAGGATAGCCTCTGGGAGGGGGTGGTATTAAGCTCTTAACTGTGTGCCTAGAGAATGCGGCATAGAAAATTGTTTTGCGGTAGGCAAAGAACAGAACTATCAGAACAGAACTACCGTCTCTTTAGTCCACGATCCCCTCACCAGAGAGACTGGTTTTAGTGGCGAGCACCCTAGAAGTGACAGATGGTAAGAGAGTAATAGAGAGAGAAAGAGTTAGTGCCTCTCAAGCACAAGGGAGGCGAGAGGCCTTGGCTTACCAGATCGGCAATCTCCTGGCTGGCTCGCCAAAGATGTCGCCGATAGATGCAACCGGTGTTCCAGGTTCTTGTCCCGTCCCAGAAAGAATTCAGAGACAAGACTTAGAGGTTAAAAAGGTAAAGTGAGGATTTATTCAAGGATGGATAATACACTCTCAGGGGAGAGCAGGCAGGCTCAGGTGAGCAGCTGCCCTGAGTTTCTTTGGCAAGTTAGTTACATAGGGTGTAAAAATGAATGGGCGGAATATTCATTAGGGAGGGAAGGGTTTGGGGTCATATTCCCTGATTATCATCCCAACTCCACCTTCCCAAAGGGAGGAGGGATTTTTGTCCTTATTTAGTCTGGATCGGAAGTGTCATGGCGTCAGTGCGTGATGGGTACTTCTGATCTGCAAGGCTAATTTTATTGAAATGAGGGCATAATGAGTAAAAGGTTACATTCGGACACTGGAAATTCCTGCCTTTTCTGACCTTTCTTTGTTGGTCTCCAAGCCAAAAGGTGTGGTCCCTTATCAGCCCAAAGATTCCAGCTTTTCTTTCTCTGCCCAAGGATCCCTGCTGCTCACATGATGTGTGGTTTCCTGCATTTGGCCTGTGCTCCTCCTTTCTGCCCAATTCCTGCCATTTGGTCTGTGTCCCCCTTTCTCTGCTCATATCTAGCTATCTGCCTGCTCTAACACTTGCAGGCAGTAGGCACTTACTTAACCAACATTTGTTGAATTAAATGTAAAAATTCAGAGTTACAGTGGAAACCTTCTATTTGGAGTCAATCAGTCAGGAATTCCTCTTTATCTTGTTTGGATGCAGTCTGCAGGGCTGGGTGAAAGGGTGTTTTGTTTACTCTCAGTAGCTAAAAGTGATGTAGCCAGGGTAAGTCATCAGAACTATAGGTGTGCAGAACCAACTGTCAAACTTTAAGGTCAGGATGAAGAGAAAATGGGAGGATAAATGTCTGTAGCTAGGTGTCTGTGATGTGGGATACAATCTACTGTATAGTGGACAGGGGAGGGCAGTCAGGACTCTCACCGTGAGCCCTGAGTCGTGCTGGCTCCCCTCTGGTGAGTTTTCTGACATGGTGGCCTGAGGGAGTGATGAGGGGCCCATCACATACTCTGACTTCTCATAAATTCCTATGGTATGTTTTTTAATAATAGAATAGACAGAAAACCGTAAGAAATATAGAAGACCTGAACAGTACTATCAACCAATCAGACCTAATTGACATTTATAGAACATTCTACCTGACAATAGCAGAATAAACATTCTTAGGTGCACATGGAACATCTATCAAGATGGATCATATTCTGGGCCATGAAACAAGTCCCAGTAGATTTAAAAGAATTTGTCATGTGAAGTATGTTCTCTGATCACAATGGAGTTGAATTAGAATTCAACAGGAAAATTCTTGAAGAGTCCCCTAAATGTGTGCAAACCGAATAATACATTTGTAAACAGCCCATGGATCAAAGAAGAAATCAAAAGGGAACAGGAAATATTTCTACCTGAATTAAAGTGAAAACACAACCAATCAAAATTTGTGGGATGCTGCTAAAACAATATCAAGAAAAAATTTATAGCACTAAAAGTCTGTATTAGAGAAGATTTCATTTCAGTGACCTTAGTGTTGTCAACTGAAATAAATGTGCAGCCTAAAAGTTAAGAGTTGTTTTATTTGGCGGGAGGACTCCATCCGGGATGACAGCCTCTCAGATCGCTCTAGGGACTGCTCCAAAGAGGTAGGGGAGGAGCTAGGATATATAGGAGCTTTACAACAAAGATCAGGTAGTTGGAACAATAAAAGATTGCTTGTTATCTAAAGAAAGCCAGGCATCTCAAGTTAATGAATTCAGTGCTTTTCTATGTATGGGAGGAAGCAAACATTTGGGCTCACAGAATTCATTCCTTTGACAAGCACCTAGCTATCTAGGGCCAGTATCCTGTCCTTTCTTATTCTGAGTCTGCTCAGACTGCACCATTGTGAGTGGCTGCAGAGGCTGGGCTGCAGGCCCGTCCCCATTGGGGAGTGGTGGCAGCCCCTGATGACTTGGTTTCAGCATTCTTTCATAATTCTTACCTTTTAGGCTGCGCATTTATTTCAGTCGACAGTGTCTACCTTAAGAAACCAAAGGAGGAGCACGTTAAATCCAAAGTAGGCAGAAGAAAGGAAATAACATGTATTTTTATTTTTATTTTTTGAAACATAATTGACATATAACATACTAGTTTTAGGTATACAACAGTTTGATATATATTGTAAAATGATGACCACTATAAGTTAACATTCATCACCTCACAGAGTTACCTTTTTTCCCTTTTGATAGAAATTTTTAAATCTTTCCTAGTAACTTTCAAATATGCAATGTAGTATTGTAAACTGTAGTCACCATACTGTACATTACACCCCCATATAGCGTTTGTCTTATAAATGGAACTTTATACCTTTTGACCCACCTCCACCAATTTCACTAACAATACCCCCCTGTCCCCTGCTGGCCTCTGGCAACCATCGATCTATTTTCCTTATCTATGATTTTTTTCATTTGGCACATACAGTGTTACGGAAACGACAGGCCAGTCAAGAAACAAGCACCACTCGGAGGGTTGGAGTACTCAGATGTAGTACGCCGGGGGTCTCAGAGGGGCTTCTGCTCCAAAGCTCTGAGCACCTCCAAGACGTGCGCATGAGGTTTTATAGGGTAAAGTACAAGTTTGGGGTATTTGGCCAATAGGCATGGAACAGCTTTAGCAGCATTATCATCACAAAAGTGGAGGCAGGGAGGCAGCAAACAAACATTCCAAAGCCAGATATGTATCTTTGAAAATCCAGCTGGCTAGCAAAAAAACATAAACAGCAAACCAACACTGATAAACTTAGATTTACAAGTTAGTCCAGCAGAACTCAGATCAGTATTCCAATACTTAGACTTGTGAGTTATCTTGTTAGCCCAGCCCAGCCTCTCCTTCACATTCCTAGACCTGTGAGTTATCTTGTTAGACCAGCCCAGCTTTTCCTTCACAATAGGTGAGATTATACAGCTATTTATCTTTCTCTATCTGACATTTCAATTAGCATAATGCTTTCAAGTTTCACCCATGTTGTTGCAAATAACAGGGTTTCCTTCTTTTTTATGGCTGAGTAATGTTCCTGTGTGTGTGTGTGTGTGTGTGTGTGTGTGTGTGTGTGTATAGTTGTATACACAGTATACATTCAGTGGACACTTAGGTTGTTTCCATGTCTTGTCTATGTCAATAATGCTGCAGTGAACATGAGAGTTTATGTATCTTTCTGAAATAGTGATTTTCATTTCCTTTGGATAAATACCCAGAAGTGAAATTTTTTGATCATACAGTAGTTTTATTTTTAGTTTTGAAGAATCATCATTCTGTTTTCCCTAGTAGCTGCACCAGTTTATATTTATACCACCAATGCACAAGGGTTTCCTTTGCTTGCTTTTTTTTTTCCATCTTCAGAAATGATCAGAATAACATTATCTTATTCCTATCACATTTTTATTTAAAATTCATGAATTTCAAATACTTTTTTCTAATTATATAGAAGTGCATTTTGTTAATGTGCAAAATAATGATTACTGATCAAAAGAGTGTTATGAAATATCCTGAGTCTTTACTAGATCATTGTATCATTTTTCTTTTTGTTGTTGTTGTTGGATAATTGTGTAAATGTAGGATGTACATCATGTTACTTTGGTACCTTTATATATTGTAATATGGTTGCTGTTAGAACAATACTTAATACATTACATACTTAGTACAATATTACTGTCTGTGCCTATTGTGCATTAAATCTCTATGATTATTTTAGTACTTGTTACAAGTTGGTACCCTTAAACACCCTCAGTCTTATCCTCCTACCCCAATCCCCTGGTAACCACTATTTTACTCTTTTTTTTTTTTTTTTTTAACGTGTTTGACATTGTGTGTATGTGTGTGTGTGTGTGTGTGTGTGTGTATATATATATATATATATATATATATATATATATTTTTTTTTTTTTTTTTTTAGATTCCATATATAAGTGATCTGGTTTATCTCATTACCAAAATGTGCTCATGGTCCATCCATGTTGTCACAAAAAAGAAGGATATCCTTTCTTGTGGCTGAATAATACGCCGTTGTGTATATACCACATCTTTTTTATCCATTCGTCTGTTGGTGGGCATCTGGGTTGTTTCCATATCTTTCACAATGAGCTATTGTGAATAACACTGCAGTAAACATGGGGGTGGACACATCTCTTCAAATTCCTTTGGGTTTTCATTTCCTTCGAGTATATTCCCAGAAGTGGAATTGCTGGATTGTGTGGTAGGTCTATTTTTAATGTTTTGAGGAACCTCTATGTTGTTTTCCACAGTGGTTGGAGCAATTTACATTCCCATCAACAGTGTATAAGGGTTTCTTTTCACTACATCTTCTCCAGCACCAGCTGTCTCTTGTCTTCATGATAGTCATTCTAACATGTATAAGGTGATATCTTGTAGTTGTTTTGGGTGCATTTTTTGATGATTAGTGAAGTTGAGCACCTTCTGTGCCTGTTAGCCATTCTGATGTCCTCTTTGGAAAAATGACTAGTTCTTCTGCATATTTTTTTATTTTTTTAAATTTTTAAACTTTTTTTTTTAATTGAGTTATAGTCATTTCTTCTGCATATTTTTTTGTCTTGGTTTGATTTTTTTTGGAGGGGGCACCTGGATCACTCAGAAAAAATTTTAAACTGTGTTCTTTACATATTTTGGATATTAAAGCCTACTTAATATATGGCTTGCAAAATTTTTCTCTCATTCTGTAGGCTGCCTTTTAATTTTGTTAATTGTGTCTTTGCTGGGCAGAAGCTTTTGAGTTTGATATAGTTCCATTTGTTAATTTTTGGTTAGGATGTTTGTCCCTTTGGTATCATGTCCAAAAAAATCTCTGCAAGGCCAACATCAGTGCACTTCTTCCCTATGTTTTCTCCTAGGGGTTTTATGGTCTCTGGCCTTAAGTTTAAGTCTTTAATCCATTTTGAGTTAATTTTTGTGAGTGATGTGAGATAGGCATTCAACTACACTGTTCTGCATGTGTTTCTCCAGGTTTTCTAGCACCATTTGTTGAAGAGACTGTCCTTTCCCCATTGGGTGTTCTTGGCTTCCTTGTTGAATATTGGTTGACTGTATATGTCAGGATTTAATTCTGGGCTCTCTATTCTGTAGGTGTATGTGTCTATTTTTGTGCCAGTACATATTATATTGTTTTATTACTATGGCCTTGCAGTGTATTTGAAATAAGAAAGTGTGATATTGCTGGTTTTGTTCTTTTTTCTCAGCATTGCTTTGGCTATCTTAGGTCTTTTGTGGTTCCACATAATTCTTAGGATTGTTTCTTCTATGTATGTGAAGAATGCCTTTGGTATTTTGCTTGGGATTGTGTTGAGTTTGCAGATGGCTTTGGGTAATGTGACTGTTTTAACAATATTAATTCTTCTGATCCATGAACAGGGTTCCCTTATCTATACAGACTCGCCAGCATTTGTTACCTCTTGTTGAGAATAGCCTTTCTAACAGCTGTGAGGTGACATCTCATTGTGGTTTTAATTTGCATTTCCCTGATGAGTAATGATGTCGAGCACCTTTTCATGTATCTGTTGGCCATTTGTATATCTTTGGGAAAATGTCTATTCAGTTCCTCTGCCCAATATTAAAATCAGATTTTTTTTTTGTTATTCAGTTGTATGAGTTCTTTGTATATTTTGGATATTAATCCCCTAATAGATATGATTTGTAAATATTTTCTCCCATTCTGTAGATTGCCTTTTATCAGTGGTTTTCTTTGCTGTACATAAAGTTTTAATTTTCATTGTTTTAATTGAGATATAATTGACATTTTGTAAATTTAAGGTGTGCAGCATGTTGAGTTGATAAACATGTATTGCAGTATGACTGACATTGTAACATTAGATAACACCTCTATCATGTCATTTCTTTTTCTGTGGTGGGTATAATTAAGATCTAGCCTTAGTGAGTTTGTCTATAATAAAGTATCATCTATAATCAGTATATTGTATATTAGATCTCCTGGATTTATTTATCTACTCGTTGCAAACGTGTACAGTTAAACAATGTCTTTCCTATTTCCTGGCCCCACCCAGCTCCTGGTAACCACCCTTGTATGTTCTGTTTCTATAAGTTTGGGTTTTTTAGATTCCACATACAAGTGATATCATATGGTATTTGTCTTTCTCTGGCTTACCTCACTTAGCTTAATGTCCTCAAGGCAAATCCATGTTGTCACAAATAGCAGGATTTCCTTTTCTTATGGCTGAACAATATTCCATTGTCCATATCTACTACATCTTCTTAATCCATTCCTTCATTGATGGACTCTTAGATTGTTGCCTTACCTTGGCTATTGTGAATAACTGGTACAGTAAACGTGCGAGTGCATATATCTCTTTCATATCCTATATTCATTTCCTTTGGATTTATACCCAGAAGTGGGATCTCTGGATCATATGGTAGTCTTTAAAAATTTTTTTGAGGAACCTCCATTCTGTTTTCCCATAGTGGCTGAACCAATTTACATTTCTACCAACAGTGTACAAGAGCTTCCTTTTCTCCACTAGGTTTTCCTAGTCTTAAATCCAGTTTATACAAGTATAGGGAGTCTCTTAGGTATTTTTAGTCAGTACTTGTATTTTGAATGCCCTTAATGTACAATGAGACCTCATTTCCAAGAAATCTCACCAACACTCCTTATCTCTTGTCTCTTGTTGATAGTTGTTCTAACAGTTGAGGTTGATATCTCATTGTGGTTTGGATTTGTATCTCCCTGAAAATTAGTGATATTAAGCATCTTTTTATATATGTGTTGGGTGTTTGGATGTATTCTTTGGAAGAATTTCCTTTTAATTCTTCTGCCTATTTTTAAACTAGACTTTATTTTTGTTATTGAGTTGTATGAATTGTTTATATATTCTAGATAATAGCTCCTTATTTGATACATGGTTTGCAAATGTTTCCTCCCTTTCTGTAGGTTGTCTTTTCATTTTGTCTATTATTTCTTTTGCTGTGAAGAAATTTGTTGATTTTTGCTTTTATTATTTGTGCTTTTGGAGTCATACCCAGGAAATGATTGCCAAGACCAATGTCAAAGAGCTTCTTCCCTGTTTTTTTTTTTTTTTTTTTTCCCTTTGAGTTTTAGGTATTGTGTCTAATGCTTAAGTCTTTAATCCATTTTAAGTTACTTTTCTTGAGTGATGTAAGACAGATCCAGTTTTATTCTTTTACATGTGAATATCCAATTTTCTCAGGACCATTTATTGAAGAGACTGTCTTTCTCCAATGAGGATTATTGTCTCCCTTGTCAAAGTTGACTGTATATCCATGGATTGATTTCTGGGCTCTTGATTCTGTTTTTGTTGTTTTATTTGTGTGTGTGTGTGTGGGGGGGTAATTAGGTTTGTTTGTTTGCTTGTTTGTTTATTTACAGAGGACCTGGGGATTGAACCCAGGACCTTGTACATACTAAGCATGAACTCTATCACTGAGCTATACCCTCCCCTCACTAGGCTTTTGATTCTGTTCCACTGGTCCATATGTCTATAGCTTTATAATATAGCTTGAAATCAGGAAATGTGAAGCCTTCAGCTTCATTCTTCTTTCTCAGAATTGCTTTGGCTATTCAGGGATTTTATGGTTCCATATGCATTTTAGGATTGTGTTTTCTACTTCTAAAAAGTACCATTGGAATCTTGATAGAGATTGCATTTGGATTAAACAGTATTAATTCTTCCCATCCATAAACACAAGGTATCTTTCCATTTATTTGCATCATCTTTTCTTTATTTCCTCAGTGTCTTGTAGTATTCAAACTAGAGATTTTTTTACTTTCTTGATTATATTTATTCCTAGGTATTGTACTCTTTTTGATGCTATTGTAAATAGGATTATTTTAAAATTTCTTTTTCAGATAATTTGTAATTAGTGTATAAAAATGCTACTAATTTTTGTATGTTAATTTGGTATCCTGTACTTTACTGAATTTGTTGGTTAGCTCTAACAGATTTTTGGTGGAATAGTTAGGATTTTCTATAAATAAAATCATGTAATTTGCAAATAGAGACAATTTTACTTTTTCCGTTCCAATTCTGGTGCCTTTTTATTTCTCCTTTTTGCCTGATTGCTCTGGCAAAGACTTGAAGCACTATGTCGAATAGGAGTGGTGAGAGTGGACACCCCTGTCCTATTCCTGACTTAGAGGAAAATATTTTAACCTTTCACTATCAAGTATGATGTGAGCTGTGGGCTTGTCATATACTGCCTTTATTATGTTGAGGTCCATTCCTTCTGTATCTAATTTGTCAAGAATTTTTATTGTGAAAGGGTTTAAAATTTTGTCAAATGCAATTTTTGTGTCTGTTGAAATGATCACACAATTTTGTCTGGCATTCTATTATTGTGATGTATCACATTGATTTTGTGTGTGTTGAACCATCTTTTCATCCCAGGGATAAATCCATCTAGATCATGGTGTATAACCCTTTTAATATGCTTCTGAATTTAGTTTGCTGATACTTGATTGAAATTATTTGCAACTATATTCATCAGGGATATTGGCTTGTAGTTTTCTTTTCTGATAGTGTCCTTTCCTGGCTTTGATATTAGGGTGTTGCTAATCTTATAAAATGAGTTTAGGATTGTTCCTTTCTTCTCTGATTTTTTGGGGAGAGTTTGAGAAGTATTGGCATTAATTCTTTAAATACTGGAAAAATACACCAGTGAAGCCATCTGGACCTGGGCTTTTGTTTGTAGAGAATTTTTAAAAAAAATTATAGATTCTATTTTGCTTTTAGTGGTTGGTCTCTTCAAATCTTCTCCTTCTCCTTGAGTCAGTCTAGGCAGGCTGTATGTTTCTAGAAATGTGTCTTTCCATTAGGTTGTCTAGTTTGTTGGAATATACATCTGCATAGCATTCTCTTATAATTACTTTGTATCTCTGTGGTATCAGTTGTTATTTCTCCTTTTTTATTTCTTACTTTGTTTGCTTGGGTCCTCTCTCTTTTTTTCCTGATGAACCTGGCTTGAGGTTTGTTGATTTTGTTTATCTTTTCAAAAAACTAGCTCTTGGTTTTAGTGATCTTTCCTATTTTTAAAATCTCTACTTAATTCCTCTCTGACCTTTCTTTCCTTTTGCTATGTTTGGTCTTTGTTCTTCCTTGTCTGATTCTTTTACGTTGTTTGAAATTTTTCTTGTTTCTTGAAGAAGGCCTGTATCGCTGTGACCTTGCCTCTTAGAACTGCTTTTGTGACATCCCACAGATTATGGAAAGTTGTGTTTTCATTTTCATTTGTCTCAAGGTATTTTCTGAGCCCCTCTTTGATTTAATCATCAACACATTGGTTTTTCAGTAGCATGTTGTTCAGTCTCCACGTGCTTGTGCTTTTCTCATTTTTCTCTAATTCATTTCTGGTTTCATGTTGTTGTGATTGGAAAAGATACTTGATATAATTTCTACTCTCTGAAATTTGTTGGGGCTTGTTTTGTGACCTAGTATGCGGTCCATTCTAGAGAATGTTCCATGTGCATGTGTATTCTAATTTTTTTTGATGTAATGTCTTGTAGATAGCAATTAAGTCATGCTGGTCTATTGTGTTATTTATAACCTCTGTTGCCTTAATGATTTTTTCTGTCTGGATGACCTGTCCATTGATGTCAGTGGGGTGTTAAAATCTCCTAATGTTATTGTATTATTGTCAATGTCTCCTGCTAGTATTTATATTTATTTAATAAATATTATTTATTAATAATAGTATTATCATAATACTGTTATTTATATATATTTATATATAAAGCAAATAGCTTCTTTATATATTTAAGTACTCCTTTATTGGGTGCATATATGTTAATGAATGTAATACCCTCTTGTTTTATGGATCCTTTTATCATTATATAATGTCCTTCTTTGTCTTTATTTACAGCCTTCATTTTTAAAGTCTACTTTGATATGAGTTTGGCTGCCCTTGCTTTCTTGTCATTTCCATTTGAATGAAATATCTTTTTTTACCCCCCCCTTCAGTCTCTGTCTTTTACCCTGAAGTGAGTCTCTTATAGGCAGCATTTTGAAGGGTCTTGTTTTTTTTTTTTTTTTTTAACATTTTTTATTGATTTATAATCATTTTACAATGTTGTGTCAAATTCCAGTGTTCAGCACAATTTTTCGGTCATTTGTGGACATATGCACACTCATTGTCACATTTTTTTCTCTGTGAGTTATCATAACATTTTGTGTCTATTTCCCTGTGCTATACAGTGTAATCTTGTTTATCTATTCTACAATTTTGAAATCCCAGTCTTTCTCTTCCCACCCTCTACCCCCCTGGCAACCACAAGTCTGTATTCTCTGTCTATGAGTCTATTTCTGTCCTGTATTTATGCTTTGTTTTTGTTTGTTTGTCTTTGTCTTTCTTTTTTAGATTCCACATATGAGCGATCTCATATGGTATTTTTCTTTCTCTTTCTGGCTTACTTCACTTAGAATGACATTCTCCAGGAGTATCCATGTTGCTGCAAATGGCATTATGTTGTCGGTTTTTATGGCTGAGTAGTATTCCATTGTATAAATATACCACTTCTTCTTTATCCAGTCACCTGTTGATGGACATTTAGGCTGTTTCCATGTTTTGGCTATTGTAAATAGTGCTGCTATGAACATTGGGGTGCAGGTGTCATCCTGAAGTAGGGTTCCTTCTGGATATATGCCCAGGAGTGGGATTCCTGGGTCATGGTAAGTCTATTCCTAGTCTTTTGAGGAATCTCCATACTGTTTTCCACAGTGGCTGCACCAAACTGCATTCCCACCAGCAGTGTAGGAGGGTTCCCCTTTCTCCACAGCCTCTCCAGCATTTGTCATTTGTGGATTTTTGAATGACGGCCATTCTGACTGGTGTGAGGTGATACCTCATTGTAGTTTTGATTTGCATTTCTCTGGTAATTAGTGATATTGAGCATTTTTTCATGTGCCTTTTGATCATTTGTATGTCTTCCTTGGAGAATTGCTTGTTTAGGTCTTCTGCCCATTTTTGGATTGGGTTGTTTATTTTTTTCTTATTGAGTTATATGAGCTGCTTATATATTCTGGAGATCAAGCCTTTGTCGGTTTCACTTGCAAAAATTTTCTCCCATTCCGTAGGTTGTCTTCTTGTTTTATTTCTGGTTTCCTTTGCTGTGCAGAAGCTTGTAAGTTTCATTAGGTCCCATTTGTTAATTCTTGCTTTTATTTCTTCTAGGAGAAAATTTTTGAAATGTATGTCAGATAATGTTTTGCCTATGTTTTCCTCTAGGAGGTTTATTGTATCTTGTCTTATGTTTAAGTCTTTGATCCATTTTGAGTTGATTTTTGTATATGGTGTAAGGGAGTGTTCTAGCTTCATTGTTTTACATGCTGCTGTCCAGTTTTCCCAACACCATTTGCTGAAGAGACTGTCTTTATTCCATTGTATATTCTTGCCTCCTTTGTCGAAGATTAGTTGACCAAAAGTTTGTGGGTTCATTTCTGGGATCTCTATTTTGTTCCATTGGTCTATATGTCTGTTTTTGTACCAATACCATGCTGTCTTGATGACTGTAGCTCTATAGTATTGTCTGAAGTCTGGGAGAGTTATTCCTCCAGCCTCTTTCTTTCTCTTCAGTAGTGCTTTGGCAATTCTAGGTCTTTGATGGTTCCATATAAATTTTATTATGATTTGTTCTAGTTCTGTGAAATATGTCCTGGGTAATTTGATAGGGATTGCATTAAATCTGTAGATTGCCTTGGGCAGTGTGGCCATTTTAACAATATTGATTCTTCCAATCCAAGAGCATGGAATATCTTTCCATTTTTTAAAGTCTTCTTTAATTTCCTTCATCAATGGTTTATAGTTTTCTGTGTACAATTCTTTCACCTCCTTGGTTAGATTTATTCCCAGATATTTTATTACTTTGGATGCTATTTTAAAGGGGATTATTTCTTTACTTTCTTTTTCTGTTGATTCATTGTTAGTGTAAAGAAATGCAACTGATTTTTGAACGTTAATTTTGTAACCTGCTACCTTGCTGAATTCTTCAATCAGCTCTAGTAGCTTTTGTGTGGACCTTTTAGGGTTTTCTATATATAGTAACATGTCGTCAGCATATAGTGACACTTTTACCTCTTCTTTTCCAATTTGGATCCCTTTTATTTCTTTCTCTTGCCTGATTGCTGTGGCTAGGACTTCCAGGAATATGTTGAATAGGAGTGGTGATAGTGCGCATCCTTGTCTTGTCCCAGATTTTAGTGGGAAGCTTTTGAGTTTTTCACCATTGAATACTATGCTGGCTGTAGGTTTGTCATATATAGCTTTTATTATGTTGAGATATGTTCCCTCTATACCCACTTTGGTGAGAGTTTTTTATCATAAATGGGTGTTGAATTTTATCAAAAGCTTTTTCTGCATCGATTGAGATGATCATGTGGTTTTTGTCCTTTCTCTTGTTGATGTGATGTATTATATTGATTGATTTGAGTATGTTGAACCAGCCTTGTGTCCCTGGGATGAACCCCACTTGGTCATGATGTATAATCTTTTTTATGTGTTGTTGGATTCTATTTGCTAAAATTTTGGTGAGGATTTTGGCGTCTATGTTCATCAGTGATACTGGCCTATCATTCTCTTTTTTTGTAGTGTCTTTGCCTGGTTTTGGTATCAGGGTGATAGTGGCTTCATCGAATGAGTTTGGGAGTATTCCCTCCTTTTCAGTCTTCTGGAAGAGTTTGAGAAGGACTGGTATGAGTTCTTTTTTGTATGTTTGGTAGAATTCCCCGGTGAAGCCGTCCGGTCCTGGACTTTTATTTGTAGGGAGGTCTTTAATTGCTATTTCTATTTCCTTTCTAGTGATCGGATTGTTCAAGTGTTCGGATTCTTCTTGATTCAGTCTTGGTGGACAGTATGTTTCCAGAAACTTGTCCATCTCCTCTAGGTTATCCAGTTTGGTTCCATATAGTTTTTCATAATATTCTCGTATGATATTCTGTATTTCTATTTTGTTTGTTGTAATTTCTCCATTTTCCTTTCTTATTTTGCTAATTTGTGCTCTCTTTTTTCTTCTTTGTGAGTTTGGCCAGAGGTTTGTCGATTTTATTTACTTTTTCAAAAAACCAGCTTTTGGTTTGGTTGATTTTTTCTATGGTCTTGTTAATCTCTATTGTATTTAAGTCCTCTCTGATCTTTATTATTTCTTTCCTTCTGCTGCTTTTTGGGGCTTTTTGTTCTTCTTTTTCTAATTCATTCAGGTGGTGGGTTAAATTGTTTATTTGAGATTGTTCTTTTTTGAGGAAGGCCTGTATCGCTATAAACTTCCGTCTTAGCACTGCCTTTGCTGTGTCCCATAGGTTTTGAGTGGTTGTGCTTTCATTATCATTTGTCTCAAGGTATTTTTTAATTTCAGCTTTGATTTCCTCATTGATCCATTGTTTTTTCAATAACATATTGTTTAATCTCCATGCTTTCCTTTTTTTCTCCTTTGTTTCTCTGTTGTTGATTTCCAATTTCATGGCATTGTGGTCAGTAAAGATGCTTGAGATAATTTCTATCTTCTTAAAATTGTTGAGGTTTCTTTTGTGCCCAAGTACATGATCGATCCTGGAAAATGTTCCATGTGCACTTGAAAAGAATGTATATCCTATTTTTTGGGGGTGTAATGCTCTGAAAATATCCACCAAATCTAGTTTTTCTATTGTATTATTTAATTTCTCTGTTGCCTTGTTTATTTTCTGTCTGGAAGATCTGTCTAGTCATGTTAATGCAGTGTTAAAATCTCCAACTGTGACTGTATTCCCATCAATATCCCCCTTTATCTCTGTTAGTAATTCTTGTATGTACTTAGGTGCTCCTATATTGGGTGAATATATATTAATGAGTGTAATATCCTCATCTTGTATCACTCCTTTAATCATTATAAAGTGTCCTTCTTTATCTTTCTTTATGGGCTTTGTTTTAAAGTCTATTTTGTCTGAAATCAGTACTGCAATGCCTGCTTTTTTGGCTTTTCCATTTGCATGGAATATCCTTTTCCATCCTTTCACTTTCAATCTATATGTGTCCTTCTCCCTAAAGTGGGTCTCTTGTATGCAGCATATTGAAGGTTCTTGCTTTATTATCCAGTCTGCCACTCTGTGTCTTTTGACTGGAGCACTTAGTCCATTAACATTTACAGTAATTAATGATAGATGTGTGTTTATTGCCATTTTGAACTTATCTTTGCAGTTGAATTGGTATATCCTCTTTGTTCCTTTCTTCTTCCTTTTGTGGTTTGGTAATTTTCCTTTGTATTATCATGGATTTTATTTAATTTTTGTGACTCCCTTGTAAGTTTTTGGCTTGTGGTTACCCTTTTTTGTAAATCTATTAGCCCATTACTGTAACTGTTTTTATTAAACTGATAGTAACATGATCTCAAACCCATCCTACTGTTAAAAAAATTTAAAAAAGAAAGAAAAAAATATATTCTATATTTCCCTGCCTCCCTCTCCCACTCTCAGTAATTTGTATGTCTTCTTTTATAATTTCTTGTTTACTTTATTTGTAATTCATGAGTTATCACCTTTCCAGTTGTGAGATTCTCATTTCTGTAGCATCCTGCTGCTTTTCTATTTAGAATAGACCTTTCAATATTTCTTTTAGCATGGGTTTAGTGTTGCTAAACTCCTGCAGCTTTTTTTTTGTCTGTGAAACTCTTTATTTCTCCTTCTATCCTAAAGGATAGCCTTGCTGGATAAAGGATCCTAGGCTGCATCTTTTTTTCATTCAGGGCTTTGAATATATCTTGCCACTCCCTTCTGGCCTGTAGTGTTTGTGTAGAGAAATCAGCTGAGAGCCTTATGGGGGTTCCCTTGTAACTTACTCTTTGCTTTTCTCTTGCTGCCTTTAGAATCATTTCTTTATCCTTGACTCTGGCCATCTTGATTATGATATGTCTTGTTGTGCGTCTATTTGGGTTCTTACTGTTTGGGACCCTCTGAGCTTCCTGCACTTGGATATCTGATTCCTTCTTTAAGTTTGGGAAGTTTTCAGTTATGATTTCTTCAAAAACCTTTTCAATCCCCTTTGATCTTTCTTCCCCTTCTGGGACCCCTATTATGCGAAGATTGGGACGCTTTATTTTATCCCATAGGTCCCTTATGCTATTTTCATTATTTTTTATTTGTTTATCTTGTAGTTCTTCTGAATGGGTGCTTTCTATTGTCCTGTCTTCTAGATCACTAATTCGTTCCTCTGCATTATCTAGTCGGCTTTGCACAGCTATTAGATCATTCCTCATCTCTGTCAATGAGTTTACCCATTCTACTTGGCTCTTCTTTATAGCTTCAATTTCATTTTTGACATATTTTATATCTCTAAACACGATCTCTTTTAATTCCTTCAGCAATTTGATCACTCCTTTTTTGAAATCTTGATCTAGTAGGCTATCGATATCTATTTCATTGATCTTTCAGGGGATTTCTCTTGTTCTTTTAATTGGGAAAGGTTTCTCTGCTTCTTCATCTTGCTCATACCTCTCTGGCACTGTGGTTTATGGAGTATCAGTTGTCTATTTTGGTCCTTAAGGAGTTTATCTATCTAATACCTATTTAGAAATAGAACTTAGGAAAAAAAGAAAAAAATAAGAGAGAGAGAAGGAATTTTAAAAGAAGGGAGAAAGAAGGTTTGAAAACAGTGTATAATGAATAATAGAAGAGCGAGTTGAAGCAGAGTATTAATCGGGTTGAGACATCCTTTTAAAACCTTTAAAAAAAAGGGGGGGGAGATGAATAGATGTATTTGAAACCTGTGTCTAATCAATAACAGGACATCAAAACCCAAGAGAAATAGAAATGAATTAAGAAGTAAAAATTAAGAGGGTAATAGAAAATAGAACAGGTAAAAACAGATTTAAAAAAAAAGGGGGGGGGGTTTGTCTGTGTTCTCCTGGAGTCTGTGTGCTTTTAATGTGAAGTCTTTCTGTCTTCGTCCTGTTTTGGAAGCTCAGCTTGCTGTTTTCAGAGGCCCTCCGTTGGCGCCCTCTTCTGTGCTGCTCCCAGTACCTGTCGGCAAGCAGATCGCGCCTCCTCCTAACACTGGGTCGGGTGCAGCTCTCCTCTGCTGTGGGCGGGCAGGTCACTGCCCCTCCTGATGCCGCAGTCAGATATTGCAGACTGGCCAGGTAGGAGGGCGGGTCGTGCCCCCTCCCAGCACCTCAGTCAGGGGCTGTGTTCCTGCCCGAAAGGCAGGGGGCCGCCCTCCGTCTCCTGGCGCCTGTAGCGCCGCTGCTCTACGTGGCTTCGCGCTCCTCCCTGGTTGGTGCTCCGCAGGTGGGCTCGGGGAAGACCGAGGGATAGCCTTGTCCCTGCTCCGGGCCAAAGCTCAGCTTCTTGGTTGTCTTTGTGGAGCAAGTTCTCTGAGGGACCAGGATGGAAGGATCCTATCTGCCCCGGGCTGCAGGCCAGTCTCAGTCTGGCCTTTGAGGCTGCTAAGCCCTTAGGTGCGGATGCAGGTTTCGCCCCTGGATGCTAAGCTCCGGTGGATATGGTGGCTGTTCCTGAGCCCCGCCTCTCTTCCACCGAAAACTTTCCGCGGGTTTTCAGAGATGGGGGTATGCACCATTCCCCCCAGAGAACATCAACCTTGCTGTTTTATGGGGGGCCCAGATTGTTCTGCCCTGTACACCCACAGCCACGGCGCGCAGCCCCTTGTAGTCCCCCGGGGCTGCCTCAGTGCAGCCGCCCCCGACCTCTGCCCAGATTGGGCAGCCTGGCCCTGCCCGCTGCTGCCGGCCCGCGTCTCAGGCTGGGTGTCGGGGGGGACCCTCTGTGCCCGTTTAACTTAGTTCTGTCAGCCAAGGGCTGCTCCGTATAGATCCGAGCCTTGGAGGCTCCCGCTCCGTCCCGCTGGCCTCTCAGTTGGAGAGGGGAGACCCAGCGAGGGAGCGCCAGTCCTCCTTTGCCGCTCCCTCCCCGCGGGACCCGTCCCGCTCTGCTTTGCCTTTTGTTCTTTCTTTTTTCCTTTTCTCCTACCAGATTTTTGGCGTCTTTATCTTTTGAAGAGGGCGATGTTCTGTTGGAGTTCCGCAGGTGCTCTGGTTGGCTTAGTGGGTCTGTGGATGTGGGTCTTGGTGCATTTGTGGAAGAGGGTGAGCTGCGAGCGCCCTTCTACTCCGCCATCTTCTCCGAGTGTGGGTCTTGTTTTTTTTTAATGAAGTCAGCCACCCTGTGTCTTTTGATTGGAGCATTTAATCCACTGACACTTAAGTTAATGATTGATAGGTATATACTTATAGCCATTTTAATGCATATTTTCCAGATGTTTTTGTAGTTCTTTTTAATTTTTTTTTCTTCATTGTGGTTTGATGATTTTTTTTTTTGTAGTTTTATGCTTAAGTTCCTTTCTTTCTGGTTTTTGTGTATCAATTGTAGATTTTTGGTTTGTGATTACCAGGTCATTGCTGCATTGTTTTGTGTCATTTAGTTGGCTATTGCTTCTAGATGTTTTTTGTCTCAGGTATTGAATTATCTATTTTGATTGGTTTATAGTTTCTAGTTCCGTGTTAAAATGATCTGCATTTATATTGATACTCTTTCTTAATTCAGTTAGCATTTGTATTACCAAGTTTTTGAACTCAGTGTCTGATAGACTATCTGTTATTTATTTTTTGGGGGGGTTCTCTTGCCCTTTCAATTGGGAGTAGTTCCTCTGTCTTTTCATTTTACTTAACTGTTTCATCTAAATTCATAGAAACAGAGAAAGTTACCTATTGTGGTCTTGAATGTGGCAGTGCTGCTGTGTAGACTGCATGTCCAGTATCTTTGGTGTGAGGGCTGGATTTGATGTAGACACCAGCCACATCTTTCCTCAGGCTGTGCTTTCCACCATCACCTTGATAGGGGATGTGGTTGGTGTTAGAAGAGCCAAAGCCCATGCAGGATGTCAGGCAGGACTTCCTCTCTGCTCTGTGGCTGTCACTGCCCTGTCATTGGTGAGGTCTGCTCCCCAGCTGCTGGAGCGGAAGCTCTGAGGATTGGGCTTGAGCAGGCTCTGTTCTCTTTAAGTGTGTTATTCCTTCTCCCCGTGCTGGGGGCTTTAGCTCAAAGGAGGGGAGTGCTGCAGTAAGTGGGGCTCATGTGTTCACAGGGGTGATGTGCTGCCTGTGTAGGTGTCTGTGGGCTCCACTCAGATGCAGCCCAAGGTCTTATCTTTTCCCCTGTTGTGGTCATTCCAGATCGAGTGCAAGGTTGTGGTGTGGGGTGCGTGGAGCCAGAACATTTGTTTGGCTGGGACTGGGGATCAGAGTTTGTGGTTACAGAAATTGAAGTGATTGCACTGCCATCAGAGTTCTGAGCTGCTTCTGAGGTCCTGTTTGAGCAAGCGCCATCACTGGCCACTGTTACACCTGGACCACACCTCAGGCCCCTGGCTTCTCCTGTGTCCCTAGATTGACTTCTCCAGGACCTGGTGCTCTGGATCCAATGCCAAGCTGTGGCATGGAGTGGGTGGGGTCAGAGTGCTCCCTTGTCTGAGAGTGGGGATTGCCATGTGCTGGTCACAGAGTCTTGGTCTCCATTGCTGCCTGAGGTCTGCGATGCCTCTGTGGCACTGTTTGAGTAAATTTCAACAATAGCTGTCGCAGTCTTTCCCTGAGCACACCCCTCCCAGGCCCCTTGGCCATCTCTGTCTCTGAATCAAGTCTTTCCCAGGACCTACCTGCCCTAGATCCCATGAGGAGCCATGGTGTGGCATGAGAGGGGCCAGGGTGTTTGCCCAGCTTGGACTGGGGAGCCCAGGGAGGTGGCAGCCACTTGTGCAGAACACTCTCAGCCATGACTTTTAACAAGCCAGCAGCTGTGCATGTCTCACAAGTGGAGTCTCAGTTTCTCCAGCTTTCCTGTCTGTCCCAGAGGTTCTCCCAAAAGCCGAGGGGGCTTGTCTCCTCCACATAGGACTCCAGGACTGGGACAGCCTGTCTGTGGCTCAGTCCCCAGGGCAAGAGTTTATCTCATCTCTCTTTTCCTCTTAGATCCCTCCCAAGGGTACAGGTCCTGACCTGATGCTTTTTCCCATCCTACCTAGTTACGTGGGAATCTTTCTTGCCGACTTGGTTTCTCACAGGAGTTCTTTTGCCAGTTTCCAGTTAGTTTTCCATGAGAATTGTTCCACATGTAGATGTATTTTTGATATGTTTCTGGGGGAAGGTGAGCTCCTGTATCCTCTTAGTTGCCATCTTGATCCTCCTGAGTGAGAATTTCTTCATCTTTGACTTTTGACAATTTAATTATAATGTGTCTTGCTACAGCTCTGTTCAGGTTCAGCCTATTTGGAATCCTTTGGACCTCATAGATTTGAATGTCCGTTTTTTTCTCCAGATTTAGGAAGTTTTCAGCTGTTATTGCTTTAAATACACTTTTTTTTTCTTTTTTTAAAATATACCTTCTGTCTCATTTTCTTTCTCTTCTTGTGAGATTCTCATACTGTGAATACTGTTTTTTTTAATTGTTTCTCATAAATCCCACAGGCTTTCTTCCTTCTTTATTCTTCTTTCTTTTTGCCGTTCTGACTGGATAATTTCAAATGCCCTTTCTTCCAGGTCACTATTTCTTTCCTCTGCATAGTTGAATCTGCTTTTGAAGCTATTTTTCAGCTCTAGGATTTCTTTTTTTTTTTTTTTTAATGGTTTCTGTTTCTTTGTTGAACTTGTTTTGTTCATGCATTGCTTTTCTGATTGTGTTTAGTCGTTAGTGTGTTGTTGCAGTTCACTAAACTTCCTTAAGAGTCCTAGTCTGTTCTATGTCTGACAGTTCGTAGATCTCCATTTCTATTGGAGCTTTATTAGCTTCCTTTGATGGTGTCGTGATTTTACTTGATTTTGCATGGCCCTTGATTCCTTATGTGCATTTGAGTAAGTGGTCTCCTCTTCCAGACCTTACAGGTTCACTTTGGTCCACAAGTCAGCCTAGTTTCAGTTTCTGGACACGTCAGCTGGTGACATCCTTGGGCAGGTGGGGCTTACTCTCTGGGACTGTTTTTGTGTGAGGCCCCTGCCTAAACTCTGAAGTGGGAGGGGGTGTCCCTGACTGAGACCAGTTGGATAGGACCACTGGGTTAGTTCCCTCCCCGAGCAAGGGTGTAGGATGGGCTCTGAAGTTGCTTGGATTCTCTGGTTGTATTACTAGATGACTGGCACTGGGTACTATACTCAGCAGTAGACGGGGCTATGAATTAGCTGCCCTGTCCTGGTTGGGCAGCAGGACAGGGCCCAGGGCATGTACAGCTCACTGGGGACCAAATTAGGGAAGACTGTGCGTTGAAACCCCTGGCCAGATGAGGTTTTGTTCTGCAGACAAGGAGTGCCATGGGCTGTGCTTTCTGTTCACGTGCCACTGTAAGCTGGGCTGTGGGATGGGCCATGCAGCTTCTCATGTGCTGTGATTAGGTTACCTGATCCAGTGAGCTGAGAAGGCTGTGTTCAGCAATGGGCAGGCCTATGGATTAGTTTCCATGCCTCCACAAGGTGGGGCTAACAGCTTCAAGGCAGCAAGGCTCTTTGTAGTTTTGACTCAAGAGGATCTGTGCCCCAAGTTTCCTGCCTGAATAGGGCCTCTTGCTGTGCTCTGAAGACTCGATTCTCCCTTGAAGAAGAACATCAGCTCTGCCTGCCATACTCTTTTCTCAGGCATTACTGTGCAACGCAGCCTCTGGGTGTTCTTGCCAACCTTTTTGGTCAGATGGGACTAGGAGCTACGTGCAGCAATAGGCAGGGCTTTGACTCAGCTGCTCTGCATGAGTAGGGGCAGACTAGGCTCCAGGGTTGGCAAAGCCTGAATCAAAGCCTCTTTGTTTGAGGACCTGAATCAGCCAGGCCTGTTTCCCACTGAATTCCCTTGTCAGACTGACTACCATCTTAGTTCTCCAGTTGAGCACAGCAGCTGGCTGGGACTAGGACTTGAGCATTGCAGGTGGGAACTGAGTTTGCCAAGATCTGAGTGCTGGTTGTTGCAAGCTCTGCCTCCTTCTCCATCATAATGAGATTCCCAGTGGTCAGGCCCCTAAGATTTCCCTATAATACCTGTGGAGTGAGACCATAGTGAGGGCTTCCAAGAAATGACCCACAACACTGGGGAAACCAGATGTCCATCCTGAGCTTTCTTTTCACAGTGGCTTGGGGGGAGATCTCTTGGTATGGTGTGCATTGGCCTGGGGAAGGGGCTGCTCTTCTTCCCTCTAATGTAGTTCGTTTTGGTCTCTGTGGTGTAGGGGTTGTTTCAGCCTCACTTCTGTATTGTTGAATTCTCTTAGTAGTGTTTGGTCCATGAATAGTTGTTAGGTGTTCTTCTTCAAGGGTGAGTGGAGTCAGGAACAACATATGTCACTGTCTTGGTGATGTCACTCTCCAAGATCTATCTTATTTATTAGTACATGCCTTTATTGCTGTAAACTTTCCCCTTAGAACTGTTTTTGAAACATTCCATAGATTTGAAATGTTGCATCTCCATTTTCATTCATTTTGAGGTATTTTTTTGATTTCCCTTTTGATTTCTTCTTTGACCCATTTGTTGTTCAGGACTAGATTTTCTACCTGTCCTCTTGTTGATTTCTAATTTCATAGTATTGTGTTCAGAGAAAGTACTTAGTATAATTTCAGTGTTCTTAAACTTACTGAAACTTGTTTTATGTCCTTTCATGTGATCTATTCTGGTGAATATTCAATGTGCACTTGAGAAGAATGTGTATTTTGCTGCTGTTGGATGGGATGTTCTGTACAGGTCTGTTAGGTTTATTTGGTGTAATACATGGCTTAAATCCATTGTTTCTATGTTGATTTTTTGTCAGGATGATCTATCCATTGCTGAAAGTGGGGTATTGAATTCCCCTACTAGTACTGTATTGTTATCTATTTCTTTCTTCAGGTCTGTTAGCATTTACTTAATATATTTATGTGCTCCCATTTTGGTTGTGTATATATTTATCATTGTTGTATTATCTTGATGAATTGACCCCTTTATCATTATACAGTGACCTTCATGGTCTCTTTATTTTTGGATAAAAGTCTATTTTGTCTGATATAAGTATAGTGTCTCCACTTTCTTTTGGTTTCCACTTGTATGGAATATCTTTGTTCATCCCTTCACTTTGAGCCTGAGTGTTGTCTTAAAAGCTGAAGTGAGTCTCTTGTAGGCAGTATATAGTTGGGTCTTGTTTTCTTCTAAGTCCATTTAGCTATCTGTGCCTTTTGATTGGTGAATTCAACTCCATTTACATTTAGAGTAATTACTGAGATGTAAGGATTTACTAATGCTATCTTATTGATTGCATTCTGATTGTTTTGTATTTTTGTTTTTTTTTCCCCCTCTGTTTCTGCCTACCTTTGTAAATTGGTGACTTTCCATGATGGTATGCACCTTCCCCCTGCCCTGCAACCTCCTTTTCCTTTTGTGAATCTACTCTAGATTTTTGCTTTTGTGGTTATTATGAGGCTTATATAAAACATTTCATAGATAAAACAGTTCATTTTCTGTTGATAGCAGTTTATCTTTGACTTCCCCTTTTATATTTTTGATGTCATGGTTACCTCTTTTTATGTGTGTTCATTAACCAGTTATGATAGGTATATTTATTTTTAATACTCTTTTCTAAGAGGTTAACATTTTCAATTAAATGGTTAACAATCCTATTATAAAATTAAGAGTTTTCTAAATCTGATTATATGTTTTCACCTTTGTCAATGTGTTGTATACTTTCCTTTTTTAATTTCAGTGATTGCTGTCTTTTCATTTCAGCCTCAAGAACTCCCTCAGCATTTCTTGCAAGGCAGTTCTAGTGGTGAACTCCCTCAGCTTTTGTTTGAGTGGGAGTCTATTTCTCCTTCATATCTGAGGGGTAACTTTGCCAAATAGAATATTCTTGGTTGGCAATTTTTTCTTTCAATATTCTTTGTATATGTTATTTTATTCTCTCAGGAGACTTCTGCTGTAAGATTTCTGCTGAGAAATTCATTGATAGCCTAATGGAGTTTCTTTGTGGGTTTTGCTGTTTTTTTTCCCTGGCTGCCGTTAGGATTCTTTCTTTATCTTTGATTTTTGACAGTTTCATTAAAATGTGTCTTGGAGAAGGTCTTTGGCATTGGAATTACTGGGTGGTCTGTTAGCTGCCTGAACTTGTGTGTCCACATCTTCCCTCAGGTTTGCGAAGTTCTCAGCTATTACTTCTTTACATAAGCTTTTATACCCTTCTTGCTCTTTTCTTCTTCTGGAACCCCAGTTATTCTGATTTTTTTTTTTCTGTGATGGATTCCCATAGATTATGTAAGCTTTTTTCAGTGTTTTATATTCTTTTTTCCTTGTTTGTTCTACTATTTCAACATTCTTATCCTCTAAGTCACTTACTCTGTTTTCCATCTGCTCTACTCTACTACAGATGCTCTCTATTTGCACTTGTATCTCATTTATTGAATTCTTCAACTCCAGGATTTGTGTTTTGTTCTTTTTAGATTTCTTATCTCCTTGGTGAAGAATTCACTTTGATCTTTTTTGGGTAGGGGAGGGGGATTTCATTGAGTTGTTGTCCTGAGGTTTCTTGTAACTCACTGCGTTTCTTAAAACAGCTATTTGGAATTCCTTAACAGCTAGATGATATTTTGCACCTTTGAACTTGGTTGTTGGAGAATTATTGATATCTTTGAGGATGAAACATTTCTTGATATTTTATGTTACTTGTAGTTTTACATTGCTATTTTCATATTCGTAGTAACAGTCACCTCCCTAAGTTTTTATTGATTTCTTTCAGATGGGGTGCTGTTCATTGGTTTTGCTATACCTGGGGTTTCCTCAGCTTTTGAATGAGCTACTCTTCTTGCTCACTCATGTAGCAGAATTCTTAAGCTTTTACGTCTTTCCTTGTTAGAATTCATCAGGCTGGCTGCTGGAAACCTCTATTTAGTTTTCCAGGAGGTGGCACTATAGCTCCAGCTTGTGTTTTCTCCCTAGCGCACAGACCCTGATCCATTTTTCTGAGAGCACTCAGATTATTGGAGTGCTCTCACTGCCACACTCAGGAACATGCCTAAGGATCTGACCACAGAGTGGGTGAAGGTATAGGTTTAGCACTTAGAGTTTTGTGGGGGCTCATGGACCAAGTGGAGATATCTTCAGGATGGGATGTTCCCAGAGTTTATAGGTGGACTTCATGCTGAGTTCTGAAGCAGCAGCAGGAACTGTGTCTCCTTGACGTTCTTCTGTTTCTTACTCTTTGTGCTCGCTCACTTTGGTCGTTGAGGTCCCGCCTCAGTAATCTGGGTACTACTAGAGAGAAATGGGTTTCCCCACCCATGACCCACACAACTGGGGTAGCTGGGCATTCACTGAGCAGTTTCCACCTCCTTCATGGGAGAGGTCACTACTACTGCCAGTTATCCTTGTATAATGTTGCCCTTGCAGAGAGGAATCTGACAGAGGTCCCCCTCTCTACTGTGTCCAAATTTATAGCCTTCCCACTCCAACAGTGTGCTGGACTCTCTCCTTGGGCAGGACTGGATTTCTACAAATTCTTTTGCCTGTGGGAATCCCAGGTCGGTGTACTATGGGTATTTTCCCCCCACCACAGTGAGAGAGGATGGGGCAGGTTCGCTGATGCCACAGCCTTTATTGAGATCATTCTGCCTATTTTTGGACGCACCAGTGGGTGAGAGTCCTCCTAGGTCCTTGACATATGGTAGGTACTGTTTCCCACACCTGCCACTGAGACACGTTTGTTCAAGGATGGATAACTAATTAGTTACTTAAGAACGGAGGAATATCTTATGCTGCCATGATGGTGATGTTACCCCCAGAAACTTTTAAATTTGATGTAGTCCCATTTGTTTTTATTGACTTTGCTTTTGATGTGCAATCCAAAAAAAATCTTTGCCAAGATTGATGTCAAGAAGCTTACCACCTATGTTTTCTTCTAGGGGTTTTAGGTCTTATGTTTAAATCTTTAATTCATTTTGAGTTGATGTTTGTGTATGGTGTAAGAGAGTGGTCCAGTTTCATTCTTTTGCATATGGATGTACAGTTTTCCCAAAACCATTTATTGAAGAGACTATCTTTTCCCCATTGTATATATTCTTAGTTCCTTTGTCATATGTTAATTCATCATATATATGTAGATTTATGCCTGGGCTCTCTATTTTGTTCCATTGATCTATGTGTCTATGCAAATACTGTACTTTTTTTTTAAATGGGAAAAATACTGTATCTTTATTCTTATTAATCTGTATTTGAAATTTAGCATCTCTTTCTATTATGCATGTGAGCATCATGCCACAGTAGTGTTGGTAATACCTGTTACTTTAACAAACATCACAGATTTTCATATCTTGTTATAGACTTGCAGATATATTAAAAAATATTTTACTTCACAATAAAATGTTTGAAAAAATTCATTTACACTCATCCTTGCTTTAAAATTACAGTAATTTTTTGACCCATCAGTAGATCTTACTTAATACATGGATGATGAAGCACATATATTAATATCCCATATTTGGGTTTTTATGATGAATGATAACTGAATGTCAGTATCATTGGTTTTCTTTGTAATCCTATATGTTATATTTTATACATCTATACATTATTTTGAGAAAGACTTCCAGACTGCCAGCGCATGCCATGGCAAAGCAAGGTTAAGAACTGCTTTTGTTTCAGAGGACTTATGAACCCTTTGGTAATCCATTCCCTGTCTACCTCTCTCTTTTTAAAAAAAAAACAAACAAAAAACAGCTTTATTGTGGTATAATTTCTGTACCATAAACTATACGTATTTCAGATGTACAATTTGATGAATTTTGATAGCTTTATACACCTGTGAAACCACCAACATAATCAAGATACCAACATTTACATCACTCCCCAAGAGGCGCAAATTTTGAACCCCCGATTTATCCCTTTCCAATCCCTTTACCCCCTGGTAAAATTAAGTTTGCTCTCAATGTGAGTCTGTTTCTGTTTTGTAAATAATTTCATTTGTGTCTTTTTCAGATTTCACGTATAAGTGATACGATATTTTTCTTTCTCTTTCTGGCTTTACTTAGAATGACGATCTCCAGGTCCATCCACGTTGCTGTTAAATGGCATTATTTTATTCATTTTTATGGCTGTGTAGTATTCCATTGTGTGTGTATGTGTGTGTATGTATGTATGTGTATATATATGTATATGTGTGTGTGTATCTCTATCTGTATCACAACTTCTTTATCCAATCATCTGTCAATGGATGCTTAGGTTGTTTCCATGTCTTGGCTATTGTAAATAGCACTGCTGTGAACATTGAAGTGCATATGTCACTTCAAATTATATTTTTCTCTCGATATATGTCCAGGAGTGGGATTGCTGGATCTATTTTTAGTTTTTTGAAGAACCTCCATGCTGTCCTCCATAGTAGCTGCACCAATTTACATTCCCATCAACAGTATAGGAGGGTTCATCTTTCTCCACACCGTCTCCAGCATTTATTGTTTGTGGACCTTTGAATGATGGCCGTTCTGACTGGTCGGAGGTGATATCTTATTGTAGTTTTGATTTGCATTTCTCTAACAATTAGCAATGTTGAGCATCTTTTCATGTGCTTGTTGGCCATCTGGATGTCTTCTTTGGAGAGATGTTTATTTAGGTCTTCTGCCTATTTTTTGTTTGGGTTGCTTTTTTTTTTTCAAATATTAAATTGTATGAGCTGTTTGTATATTTTAGACATTAGTCCTTTGTTGGCCACATCATTTGCAACTATTCTCCAATTTCATAGGTTGTCTTTTCGTTTTATTGGTGATATCCTTAGCTGTGTAAAAGCTTTTAAGTTTAATTAGGTCCCATTTATTTTTGCTTTTATTTCTATTACTTTATGAGCTTGTTAAAAAAAAATAGTGTTGTGATTTATGTCAGTGTTCTGCCTATGTTTTCCTCTAGGAGTTTTATAGTATCTCATCTTACATTTAGGTCTTTAATCCATTTTGAGTTTATTTTTGTATATGGTGTTAGAGAATGTTCTAATCTCATTCTTGTACAGGTAACTGTCCAGTTTTCCCAGCACCACTTATTGCAAGAATAGACTGTCTTTTCTCCGTTGTATATTCTTGCCTCCTTTGTCACAGATTAATTTTCCCTAAGTGCGTGGGTTTATTTCTGAACTTCATATCTCGTTCCACTGATCTTTATGTCTGTTTAGTGCCAGTACCATTCTGTTTTCATTACTGTAGCTTTGCAGTCTAGTCTGAAGTCAGGGAGCATGATTCCCCCAGCTCCATTCTCCTTTAAGATTGTTTTGTTTTGGCTATTCAGGGTCTTTTCTATTTCCATACAAGTTTAAATATTTTTCATTCCAGCTCTGTGAAAAATGTCATTGGTAATGTGATAGGGATTGCATTGAATCTATATATTGCCTTCGGTAGTTTGGCCATTTTAACATTATTGATTCTTCCAACCCAAGAACATGGTATATATCTTTCCATCTGTTTACGTCTTCAGTTTCTTTCATCAGTGTCTTATAGTCTTGGGAGTACAGGTGCTTTGCCTCCTTGCGTAGGTTTATTCCTAGGTATTTTATTCTTTTGTTGCTAAGGTAAATGGGATTGTTCCCTTAATTTCTTTTTCTGCTATTTTGTTGTTAGTGTATAGAAATGTAACTGATTTCTGTATATAAATTTTGTGTCCTGCAACTTTACCAAATTCATTGGTGAGCTCTAGTAGTTTTCTGGTAGCTTCTTTAGGGTTTTCTATGTATAGTATCATGTCATCCACAGTGACAGTTTTACTTCCTTTTTTCCAGTGTGGATTCCCTTTCTACTGCTGTGGGTATGACTTTCAAAACTATGTTGAATAAAAGTGGTGAGAGTGGGCATCCTTGTCTGGTTCCTGATCTTAGAGGAAATGCTTTCAGCTTTTCACTATTGAGTATGATGTTAGCTGTGGTTTTTGTCATATATGGCCTTTATTATGTTGAGGTATGTTCCATCTATGCCCACTTTCTGGAGAGTTTTTATCATAAATGGATGTTGAATTTTATCAAAAGCTTTTTCTGCAGCTATTGAGATGATCATATGTTTTTTTATTCTTCAATTTGTTAATGTGGTGTATCATATTTATTGATCTGTGGATATTGAAAAATCCTTGCATTCTTGGGATAAATCCCACTTGATCATGGTATTGATTCTTTTAATGCATTGTTGGAGTCAATTTGCTAGTATTTTGCTGAGGATTTTTGCATCTATATTCATAAGTGATATTGGCCTGTAATTTTCTTTTTTTGTGATACCTTTGTCTGGTTTTGGTATCAGGGTGATGGTGGCCTCATAGAATGAGTTTGGAAGTGTTCTTTCCTCTGCAACTTTTTGGAATAGTTTCAGGAGGATAGGTGTTAACTTTTCTCTAAGTGGTAGAATTTTCCTGTGAAGCCATCTGGTTGTGGATTTTTTTTTTTTTTTAATTACTGATTCAATTTGAGTACTGGTAATTGGTCTATTCATATTTTCTATTTCTTCCTGATTGATTGTGGCAAATTGTACCTTTCTATGAAATTGTCCATTTCTTCTACATTGTCCTTTTTGTTGGTGTATGGTTGCTTTTAGTAGCTTCTTATGATTTCTTGTATTTCTGTGATGGTTGCAATTTCTCCTTTTTCATTTCTGATTGTATTAATTTGGGCCCTCTTTTTGCTTAATGAGTCTGACTACAGGTTTATCAATTTTGTTTATCTTTTCAAAGAACTAGCTTTTAGTTTCATTGATCTTTTCTGTTGTTTTTTAAATCTCTATTTCATTTATTTTTAACCTAATCTTAGTTATTTCTTTCCTTTTACTAACTTCGGGTTTTGTTTTTTCTTTAGGTGTAAGGTTGGTTTGTTTATTTGAGCTTTTCCTTGTTTCCTGAGGTAAGCTTGTATCACTATAAACTTACCTCTTAGAACTGGTTTGCTGTGTCTGAGAGGTTTGGATCATTGTGTTTTTGTTTTCATTAGCCTTGAAGTATTTTTTGATTTCCTCTTTTATTTCTTCTGTGATCCATTGGTTGTTTAGTGGCATATTGTTTACCATCCACATGTTTGCAGTTTTTTCTTGTAGTTGATTTCTAACCTCATAATGTTGTGGTCAGAAAAGATGCTTGGTATGATTTCAACTTTCTTAAATCTACCAAGGCTTGCTTTGTGGGTCAGCATGTGATCAATTCTGGAGAATGTTCCATGTGCACTTGAGAAGATTGTGTATTCTGCTGCTTTTGGATGGAATGCTCTATAAATATCAATTAAGTCCTTCTCGTCTAATGTGTCATTTAGGGCCTGTATTTCCTTATTGATTTTCTGTCTGGATGATCTATCTATTGATGTAAGTGGGGTGTTAAGTTCCCCCACTATTATTGTGTTATTGTCGATTTCTTCTTTTATGTCTGTTAACAGTTGCCTTATATATTGAGGTGCTCCTATATTGGGTGCATATATATTTACAACTGTTTTATCTTCTTGGATTGAACCCTTGAGTATTGTGTAGTGTCCTTTGTCTCTTGTAAACGTCTTTATTTTAAAATGTATCTAATCTAAGTATAGCTACTCCAGCCTTCTTTTGTTTTTTGTTTGCATGGAATATCTTTTTCTATCCTCTCACTTTTAGCCTGTATTTGTCTCTAGCTCTGAAGTGGGTCTCTTATAGACGGCATATATATGGGTCTTATTTTTGTATCCATTTAGCCAGTCTGTATATTTTGGTTGGAGTGTTTAATCCATTTACATTTAATGTAATTATAGATACATATGTTCTTATTGTCATTTTGTTAATTGTTTTGGTTTTTTTTAATAGGACTTTTTGTTGTTGTAGTTCTCTTGTGGTTTGATGATGATAAAGTTACTTTGCTTTGTGGTTACTGTAAGGTTTTGGTATAGACGTCTATACACACACACATACACACACACACACACACATGATTGTTTTAAGTTGCTGATCTGTTAATTTTAAATGCATTTTAGATAACTTGCATTTGTACCCTCCTCCATTCATGATTACTTTTCCTGTTACTAGTTGTGGCCTTTTCTTTTCATGTAGAGAAGTTCCATTTATCGTAAAGCTGGTTTGGTGGTGCTAAATTCTTTGGCTTTTGTATATCTGTGAAGCTTTTGATTTCTCCATCAAATGTGAACAAGAGCCTTCCTGAATAGAGTATTCTTGGTCGTAAGTTTTTCCCTTTCATCACTTTAAATATATTGTATGATTCCCTTCTGTCCTGTAGAGTTTCTGCTGAAAAATCAGCTTATAACCTTATGGGAGTTCCCGTGTATGTTATTTGTTGCTTTTCTCCTGCTGATTTTAATATTGTCTCCTTATCTTTAATTTTTGTCAATTTGATGACTGTGTGCCTCTGTGTGTTCCTCTTTGGGTTAGTCCTGTGTGGAACTCTGCTTCCTGGACTTGGGTGACTATTTCTTTTCCCAAGTTAGGGAAGTTTTTAGCTATTATCTCTTTAAATAGTTTCTCAAGTCTTTTATCTTTCTCTTCTTTTTCTGGGACCCTTATGATGCAAATATTAGTGTGCTTCATGTTGTCCTAGAGGTCTCTTAAACTATCCTCATTTCTTTTCATTCTTTTCTCATTTTTCTGTTCTGTGGTAGTGATTTCCACTGATCTGACCATTCTTCTGCTTCATTTAGTCTATTCTTGGCTTCTTCTAGTGCATTATTCATTTCATTAATTGTATTCCTCAACTATGTTTGAGTATTCTTTATATTTTCTAACTCTTTGCTAAAAACTTCACTCTGTGCATATATTGTCCTCCCAAGTTCTCTGAACATCTTCATAATCATTACTTTAAACTCTTTCTTGCATAGATTGGCTATCTTCTCATCACTTATTTCTTCCTCTGGATTCTATTTTGTGTCTTTGGCTGGAACATATTCCTCTGCTACCTCATATTGTCTATATTTCTGTTTGTATTTTTAGGTAGGTTAATTATGTTTCTCAGCCTTGGAGAAGTGGCCCTCTGTAGGAGATGTTGTATATGTCCCAGTAGTGCACTTCTCTCTTGTCACCCAAAGGCCAGGGTCCACCTGGTCCCAGGGTAGAATCTGGATTGCATTTGTGGACTCCTTACACAAGCTTTGGGATTCTTTACTCAAGCTTTTCTTAATTCTGGTGTCTGCCCCCTGGTGGGTGAGGCTGGAAGAGTGGCTTGTGCAGGTTTTCTAGCAGGAGGAGTTGGTGTCTGACCACTGCTGAATGGAGCTTAGTCCTGGCCCTTTGGTGGGTAGAGCTGTATCTAGGGATGTGTCTAGAGGTAGCTGTGGGCTCAGGAAGTCTGCTGATGGGTGGGGCTGTGTTCCCACACAGTATGTTATTTGGCCTGAGGCTTCCCAGCACTTAAACCTGCAGGCTATTGGGTCAGGTCTTGGAGCTAATGACCCAAGCAAGACGGCAGCCTCCCGGAAAGCTCATGTAGATGAACATTCCCCAAATGTCCACCACCAGCTTTTATGTCCCCAGGGTGAGCCACAGCCATCCCCTGCCTCCCAGGAGACCTTCAAAAACCAGCAGGCAGATCTGGCCCACGTTCCTATGAAATCACTGCCTCTGCCCTTGGACCCAGCACATGTGAGATTCTGTGTACACCTGCCAAGAGAGTGAGGTCTCTGTTTCTCCAAGACCCAAGGGGCTCCAGGAGTTAAGCCCCGCTGGCCTTTAAAACCAGATGTTTTCTGGGGTATCCTCCTCCCAATGCTGGAACCCTGGGCTGGGGAGCCTGACTTGGGGCTTAGAACTCTCACTCCTGTGGGAGGACCTCTGCAACTTAATTTTTTAAAATTAATTAATTAATTTTTAATAGACTTCATTCTTTTAGAGAAGTTTCAGGTTCACAACCAAATTGAGCAGAAAATACAGAGTTTGCACATAGCCCTCCCCACCCACACATATATATTCCCCTACCCTCAACATCCCTCATCAGTGTGGCATGTTTGGTACAATCGATGAACCAACATGGGCACATTGTTATCAACCAAAGTCCATAGTTTACATTAGGGTTCACTCTTGATGTTGTACATTCTATGGGTTTTGACAAATGCATAATGACATGTAGCCACCACTATAGTATCATACAGAATAATTTCATTGCTCTAAAAGTCCCTTGTGCTCCATCTATTCATTGCTCCTTCCCTCTCTCTCCTCAAACCCCTGGAAACATGATCTTTTTATTGTTTCTGTAGCTTTGACTTTTCTAGAATGTCATTTGGTTGGAATTGTACAGTTTGTAGCCTTTTCAGACTGGCTTCTTTCATTTAGTAATACGTCTTCTAAGTTTCTTCTATATGACTTAATTATTCTTCTGCTTGTGGGTTGCCCACTTGAGGGTATGGAGTCTGATCATATTCTGAGCACACCCCTCCTACCGTCCTGCTGTGGTCCCCTCTTTATGTTTCCATGTTGGAGAAGATCTTTTTTGCTAGGTTCCAGTCTTTTTTTCCTGATGGTTGTTTAGCAGTGAGTTGTGGTTCTGTTGTAGTCATGAGGAAAGGTGAGCTCATGGTCCTCCTACTCCACCATCTTGACTGGAAATATACTGTTTTGATTACCATAGCTTTGTAATAAAGTTTGAAATCAGGAAGTGTGATGACTCCAGCTTTGTTCTTCTTTCTCAAGGTTGCTTTGGCTATTTGGGGTCCTTTGTGGTTCCATACAAATTTTAGGATTGTTTATTTTATTTCTATAAAAAAATGCCATTCAAATTTTGATAGGGATTGCATTGTCTCTGTAGATTGCACTGGATAGTATGGACATTTTTAACAATATTCTTTGAATACGTGAGTATATCTTTCCATTTGTATATTCTTCAGTTTTTAAAATCAATGTCTTATAGTTTTCAGTGTACAAATCTTTAATCTTCTTTGCTAAATTTATTCCTAGGTATTTAATTCTTTTTGATGCAATTGTAGATGGCATTGCTTTATTTGTTTTTCTTATAGTTCCTTGTTAGTGTGTAGAAATGCAACTGATATTAATATATCGTTTTTGTACCTTGCTACCTTCCTGCATTCATAACATTGTTTTGTTGTTGTTGGAGTTGTTAGGGTTTTCTACATATGATATTATATCATCTGCTAACAGTGACAGTTTTACTTCTTCATTTCCAGTTTAGATGCCTTTTATTTCTTTTTCTTGCCTAATTGCTCTGGCTAGGACTCATAATACTATGTTGAATAAAAGAAGTGAGAATGGGCCTTCTTGTTCCTCATCTTAGAGAAAAAGCTTTCAGCTTTTTACTATTGAATATGTCAACTTTGGGCTTGTCATATGTGATCTTTATTGTGTTGAGATAACCTGTTGGAGGAGGCTGTCATGAAGACATGACTACTGGTTGACCTGTGAGCTGGACCTGGGCAGTTGGAGGCTCCTTATCTCCTCCCCCATTCTTGGAATGTACATTCTTCCCATTGTTTCTGCTCTAGGAGCCATTTCAAGGATGTAGCCTTAAGAGAGTAATGGGTTGTTGAGATCATCTGGATTGTATACAAGACTGAACCTCTTTAAATCTTGTATATAAATTTTTAAGATTCTGGCATGCAGGTACAGAGATCTACTCATCTTGTGGATGCCCAAGACAAGCCTAGTATGTAAGTTCCCTTGCTTATTAAAACTGCCACCTACCAATCTGGAGTGGTTGGACTCTTTGGTTTCTCCTTAACCTTTGTGTATGGGGGCCAGTTTTGAATTTTACCTGGGGAACTCCTGAGGTTACAAACCAACAGTAACTTCCCTCTTTATTCACTTTGTTGAGAGCTCTTATCATAAATGGATGGTGAATTTTTTCAAATCCTTTTTCTGCATCTGTTGAGATGATCATATGGTTTTTATCCTTTAGTTTGTTAATGTGTATGACACTGATTTGTGGATATTGAACCATTCTTGTATCATGGGGATAAATCCCACCTGATCATGGTGTATGATCCTTTTAATATATTATTGAATTAGGTTTGCTAATATTTTGTTGACATTTTTTGCTCTATGTTCATCAGGGATATTGGCCTGTAATATTCTTGTAGAGTTCTTGTCTGGTTTTGGTATCAGGGTAAAGCTGGCATCATCAAATAAATTTGAAAGTGTTGCCTCCTCTTTTATATATTTGGTAGCATTTCAGAAGGATTCATATCAATTCTTCTTTAAGTGTTTGGTCAGATTCACCAGTGAAACCACCTGGTCCTAGATTTTGGGTGGTTTTTGGATAGTGATTGAATCTCCTTCTAGTAATTGGTCTATTGCGAATTTCTGTTTCTTCAAGATTCAGTCTTGGTAGGTTATAGGTTTCTAGGAATTTATTAATTTCTTCTAGGTTGTCTAATTTGTTGGCATACAGTTGTCATACTAGTCTCTTATGATCCTTCACATTTCTGTGGTATCAGTTGTAACATCTCTTTAATTTCTAATTTTATTTTATTTTTGACTTTCTCTTGGAAAGCTGAGCTAAAGCCTTTTTTATTTGTATTTTCAAAGAACCAGCTGTTGGTTTCATTGATCTTTTCTGTTGCCTTTCTGGTCTCTATTTCATTCATTTTTGTTCTGATCTTTATTATTGCCTTCCTACTACTAACTTTGGCCTTAGTTTTCAATTTTCTAGTTCTTTAAGGTGTAAAGTTAGGTTGCTTGATCTTTCTTGTTTCTTTTTTTTCATTGAAGTATAGTTGGTTTACAAGTTGTGTTAGTTTCTGGTGTACAGCAAAGTGATTCAGTTAAATATATATGTATGTATATACTTTTTCATATTCTTTTCCATTATAAGTTATTATAAGTTATTGAATATAGTTCCCTGTGTTATACAGTAGGACCTTATTGTTTATTTTATATATAGTAGTTTGTATCTGCTAATCTCAAACTCCTAATTTATTTCTTAATGTAGGCATTTATCACTAAGAGTTTCTTTCTTAGAACTGCTTTTGCTGCAGGCCTTAAGATTTGGTATGTTGTATTTTCATTTGCCTCAAGATTTGATTTCTTATTAATTCTTCTTTGACTCATTGGTTGTTTAGGAGCATGTTGTTCAGTCTCCATGTATTTGAGAATTTTTCCAGTTTTCTTCTTGTAATGGACTTCTACTTTCATACCTTTATGGTCAGAAAAAATGCATGACATTTCTTCATTCTTCTTAAAATTATTGACTTGTTCTATGATGTAACATACGATCTGTCCTGGAGAATATTCCATGCACATTTGAGGAAAATGTATATTTTGCTGCTTTTGCATAGAATGATCTGAAAATATCAAGTCCATCTGGTCTTATGTGTAGTTTTAGTCCCATGTTTCCTTACTGATCTTCTGTCTGAATGCTCTATCCATCGATGAAAGTGAGGTGTTGAATTCCTCTACTATTATTGTATTGCTGGCTATTTCCCCCTTTAGGTCTAATGATATTTTCTTTATATATTTAGGTGGTCCTATTTTGGGTGCATAAATAGTTACAAGTGTTATATTCTCTTGTTGGATTGACCCCTTTATCATCACATGATGACCTTGTCTCTATTACAATCTTTATCTTGAAGTCCGTGGTTTTCCTGATATAAGTATAACTACCCCAAGTTTCTTTCCATTTCCATTTGTATGGAATATATTTTTTGATCCTTTCACTTTCAGTCTGTGTGTCCTTAGAGCTGAAGTGAGTCTCTTACAGGCAGTGTAGAGTTGGTTGTTTTTTTTTTTTTTTTAAATCCATTCAGCCATTCTTTCTCTTTTGTTTGAGAAATATGGCCATTTACACTTAAAGTAATTATTGATAGATATGGACTTACTGCTATTGAAGAAATTGTTTTCTGGCTATTTTGTATTTCCTTTGTTTCTTTCTTCTGCTCTCGTCCTTTGTGATTTAATGATTTTCTGTAGTGGTATGCTTAGATTCCTTTTTCTTTATCGTTTGTGTATCTACTGTAGGTTTTTGCTTTGTGGTTACCATGAGGCTTATGTAGAACATCTTAGAGTTTTAATAGTCTATTTTAAGCTGTATATTTTTAAATTAACTAGCTAAATTAAAAAAGATCACACACAGTAAAATTGAATTTTTTTCTTTTGGTGAACAATTTTATGAATTTTAACATGTGTGTAGTTTAGTGTAACCACCACCACAATCAAGATGGGAACAGTTCTATTCCCTCCCCACAAATTTCCTCATGCTGCCCACTTTTTAGTTGGCAATCACTGACCTGTCATTTTGCCTTTTCCAGAATGTCATATAAATGGATTCATACAGTAAGTGACCTTTAGAATCTAACTTCTTTCCCTCAGTATAATGCCTTTTAGATTCAGCCATATTTTTGAGTGTGTCAGTAGTTCCTTCTATTGCTGTGTATCATTTCAAGGTATAAATGAGCCACAATTGGTTTATCTAGTCACTCACTGTGGGACATTTGGGTTGTTTTCAATTTTGGGTGATTGTTAATAAAGCTGTTATAAACATCTATGTACAAGTGTTTATGCAAATGTAAGTTTTCAATTTTCTAAGGTAAATACCAGCAGTTGAATTTCTGGGTCATATGATAAGGGTATTTTTAACTTTTAAGAAATTGACAAATTTTTTCATTGAGGCTGTACCATTTTGCATTCCCAATAGCAAAGTATGAGAGTTAGAATTGCTTTGCATTCTTACTAGCACTTGGTATTGTCAGTTATAAAAATTTAGCCATTTTAATATCTGTAGTGCAGTATGTCATTACACTTTTGATTTGCATTTCCTTAATGACTAATGATGTTGAACATTTTTCTTGTTCTTATTTGCTAGCCATATATTTTCTTTGAAGTGTCTGTTTAAATCTTTTGCCCATTTCCCTTTTCAGTTTAAAAACATTTTTAAGAATATTAAACTTACAGTAAATTGGCAAAGATAGAACAGTTTTTGTATACTATTTACTCAGCTTATCTTAAAGTTAAAATCTTAAGTAAATATGGCTACTTTGTCCAAACCAAGAGACTAACCTTTATATAACACTATTAACTAAATTCCAGACTTCATTCAGACTTCATGAATTTTTTTTTTTTTTTTCTGTTAATGTACTTCCCCACTCCTATCCCTTTTACTCTTGCTCCAGGATCAAATCCAGGATACCTTGAGTTAATTTTCTGTCCTCCTTTTATAAATCTTTTGGGTATCTTCACCTCTTGAGGAAGTTGTGTCTAGAGCCATCTGACCTACTCTAATCTGGAGTGATTGACTTCTAGATCTCTTCCAGTGCCATGCTGGGATTTCCCTTTACTTTCATTGTGGGGATTCCTTTCATCTCCCTCTTGGGTTGGATCTCTTGTTTTCTGGATCCTATGGCTTTCTCTTTCATGGCTTTATTTTTCTTGGTTTACTATCTCATTTTGGTAAAACATCTTTTTGGAATTTCTAGATAAAGGGAAGATGTAAAATGATTTTTGCACAGATAATTTTATTCTACCCTCTCTTTTATAGTTTCCCAGGGTGTGATGATTTTATGTATCAACTTGGCTAGGTAGAGCATTGATCAAACATTAATGTAGGTATTGCTGTGAAAATATTTTGTAGATGTAGTTAAGATCTTTAATCAGTTGACTTTAAGTAAAGGATATATACACTTGATAATATGGGTGGACTTCATCCAATCAAATAAAGGCCTTATAGCAAAAACTGAAGTTTCCTGGAAAAGAAGAAATTCTGCCTCAGGATTGCACTATCAATCCATGTCTGAGTTTCCAGTCTGCCCTATGAGTTTTAGAATTGCCTTTCCCCACAGTTGTGAGCCAGTTTCTTAAAATAAATCTGTCATCTATGCCTATGTCTCTCCTATTTCTCTAGAGAACCTTGACTAATACACAGGGTATAGAATTATAGATTAGAAATCAATTTCTCTAGAATTTTGAAGGCAGAGTTCTAGAGTTCTAGCTTCCAGTGTGCTGTTGAGAGATTTGATTCAATTCTGAGCCTTGAGCCTTTATATAAAATTAGTTCTCTGAAAGCTTGTAGAATCTTGTCATCATTCCTGGTGGTCTGAAATTGCCTGGTCAGGTTCATTTTCATCCATTTTGCTGGGTACTCAGAGTCCCTTTCAATCTGGAAACTCATGTCTTTAAGTTCTGGGAAATTTTCTTGACTTTTTTGTTTGAGGGTTTCCTTACATCCATTGTCTCTATTTTCTCTTTCTGGAAGTCCTATTATTTGGATTTTGGATCTAGTGGAATGGTCTTCAAGTTTGCTTATTCTTTTTCTCCTACTTTTAATCTCTTTGGGATATCTCCTCAGCCTTATCTCCTAATCACTCTTAGTTCTGAGTTTCCACCATCATGCTTTTAATTTCCAAGAGCTCTTTAAGGTTTTTAGAATGTTCATTTTTGTAATGGCATACTGACCATATTTCATGGATACCATGTAATTTATTATCTTTGAAGATGTATGGTAATTTTTGTTTTGAAGTTTACTTCTTTTAGTCCCTTTTTACCCCAGCGGCAATCTTCTGTTGGGATACTTGTCTCATTTTAGAGCATTTCCTTAGATGTCTTGTGATCCTTGGTTGGCTGTTCATTGAATGGGGACTAAACACTGTGAGCACTTGATGGGGGGCAGGGTATAGCTAAGTTTCACTCTAGGGTTCCCTGGCTGTCAGTCATTGGGGGAATCTTCAATGTTATTATCTTTAAACTTCCCCCTTGGTAATGTAACTTTATAATTTGTGGTAAAAAGTGGAACATTTTTGAGAGTGAAAGTATGTACTGTTATTAAACCTGAGTGTCAGGCATAAACTCAAACAATCCTAGGCAAATTAGAGGATGGTCATTAATTTCCCAGTAGTGGTATTTTTTGAGAGAAAATTCTTCCACACGCAGTATGGGTACTAGAAGTCAAGTTGTCTGCATTTAGGAGAGGAGTGGAGGAAGAAGTCTGGGGATCTCATCATTCATGTATCAAAATGCCCCACGTTGGAAGCTACCCAAATGTCAATCAGCAACAGAGTAGAAAATTGTGGAATAATCATACAGTGGAATACCACTCAGCACTGAAAAAGAATGAGCTTTCACTGTACACAATGAAATGAATGGATCTCATATAGTGTTGAATACCACCACCAAAAGCAAAGAGTACATACTCTATGATTCCATTTATATGAAGTTTGAGAATTTGTAAAACAAAAAAAATCCATGATGACAGAAGTAGTAACAATGGTTATCTTTGAGGCATTGATAGGGAGGCATCAATCCCACCAATGGCATTGATGGGGATGGGGCATGAAAGAGCCTTGTAGGTTAGCTGGAAATAGTCTATCTCTTGTTTTAGGTGATGGTAACAAGGGTGTATATATATGTAAAAATTCACTGAAGTGTACAATTAATAGTTGTGTACTCTATTCTATGTAAGTTATACTTCAATTATTAAAAAAAGGTACAAAGGTTAGGGTATTACACGACAGGTGTGATGATTATAGGCTGGCCAAGGGTGATGGTGGTAGAAGTAGAGGGTGGGGATCATAGACAGCTTCATAGCATTGAAACAGCATTTGAGTTAAGCCTTAAAATAGTGGTTCTTAACAGTTTTTGGGTCAAAGTCCCTGTGAAGTTGATGGAAATTATAGCCTGTCTTTTCATAAAAAAAGTGCCTCCATATACACAAAGGCATACCCAACTTGTGTGTATTATTTCATGGCCCTATTAATATCCATTCATCTAGGACCCTCTTAAGGAATCAGTGGGTCCTGGGCTTAAGGACCCTTGCATAGATAAATGGGTGGATTCACTAATGGGAGGGGAAGAGTGGGATTCCAGCTACATAAACCCCTGTGGTAAGAAGAGCATCTACTAGCACATGGGTACTAGAGAGAGGCAGAGAATCCCCCACAGTCCACGTCAGTAAAATTCCCCATTGTCAGCCCATCCCAGGATAGAGTCCCAGCACCAACTCTGCAGGTAAAATTACTACTTAGACTGAGTAACCATGGCTCTAGGCTACATTTACAAAAGTTAATACCATGTTGTGTACAGGAGTCAGCTTGCTTTAACTTGAAGTAGTTTACACTGAGCACCTTACTCATCGGGAACATATTTTTGCTTTCTAATGATTTTTTTCTGCAGTATATGATTGTGCAGCTGCTTGAGACACTAATGAGATGGTAGAGGTGAATTAACTGCTTAATATATCCATTGCCCCTCTCTGCTGAGTCTATGCCTATGTGAAGTGTACTTCTCAGCCCTTTGACGTCAGACTTTTCAGTGGCATTTGGTTTGGCCAGTGAAATGTGAGCAGACGTTCTGGAAACTGTATTTCAGCAGAAGCTTTATGAGCTCCCATGGTTCCACTATCACTTTTTTCTTTCTGCCGTAAGACTGGCATGTCCTAGAAAAGGGTTGCTCTGGATCCCCTATCCAGAGATGGGGGATTGTTTGTTACCACAACATAACACGGTGAAAGCTGGTAACACACCAAGACATCTGGGAAAGTCTCTTGAACAAGTTGAGCAGAATCTGCCATTGAGTCTTTCCTCAGGGCCTGGAGAATTTTCTCTCAGTTTTTATCTATCATGAGAGTCAGTTTATTTAGGTTTCCAGAATATGTAAAAATGAGGAGTATCTAAGTTACTTATTTTTTTCAATTAAAAAAATTTTTGGTGGGGGGAAGTTACTTCTTTTTTATTTATAAATGAAAGGAATATAAAGACCATAAACCATTAGAATTAATGTACTACCACACCTGAGAACAAAATATTTTATTTCTCTCAATAAAACTAGTTTACAATAGTATTTACTAAATAAATTATATAATTTCTCTTTTACAAGCAATAAACTAAATCACAAATATTTCAAAGACAATGTATGTACACGACATAAGGCCTTTTATAAATAGCTTTGCTTTTCTTATTTCACTAGTAAACAGTGAAAAAATCTTTATAGAAGCTAGTATTCTATAAAGTGTATACAGGTCTGTTACACTGATCTTTATATGAAACCAATTTAAACTTAATGACATGGGCTATGATTATAACTTTGCAAAAAAGAACAGAATTTATTTGCCATTTTGCATGAGTGGATTTTTAAAAAATATATAAGCAGATTACATATGTTGTTTATATATAATCACTGGATGCATGCAAAATGAAACAATGTAAGTGTCAATAGGAAAATAGCACTTCCAAGTCCAAAAAGGTGATTGGCAATGGTGTAGAAAGCAGCTTAAATAGAGTTCATGCAGTTCTTCACAGTTCGGCAAGCAACAGCAAATGATAGAAGAGTTGGTATTTTTCACATCACATCTGCTGATCCGCCTCTTGACCAAGCGTCCCCTGACATCTTGCAAACTCCCAAGTCCAGCTGATAATGACTGTGTGTAGTGGGGCTCAGTCAGGTTCTTTTGGGTAATTCTGGAGTGGATAAACTTCTCTTCCACAACTGTTCATGTCTCATCCATCTGCTTAGGTGGTCATCATTTTCACTTACTGGGTGAAAAAGAAAGCAAATGTAAGATTAAGTTTTTGGCAACAATTTATAATGGCGCCTCATGAGTGGGAGCACAAGTTCATTACTTCTCCCAGTGACTCGTGGCTGGGAAACGTGCATGCAGAAGTGGGAGTGCATTAGGCTTGGGATCGATTCTGCTGCAGTGATGAGCATATGCTTCTCTGGTGGACCTGCAACATGTAAGTTACACCAAAGTAACTGTAGTTCCTACCACATCACAGCACGTGCTAGGAAACAGTGCTGGCTAAGACACACTCCTGCCCTCCAAGTGTATAGGGCTTTGGGGGTGTGCTGTGGTATTCCAGGCCTGAAGCCAATCAGAGCAACCTGAGCACGGTCTGGAACTTGTGAATGCTGTGTTCATTTTCAAACACTATCCCTGTGGCTGGGGAGTAAAAATTAGGTCCAGCAAATATTTAACCTAAAATGGGAGCCATTTAAGTTCAGCGGCAGTTAATTCAACCTCTGACAGAGGTACCAAGATATACACAGGGAAGTGCTACCATGTTCAGACAGACACAGTAACTTGAATCTATTGATGCTCTAATTATTACAGCTACAGGACATTATGCAAGTTACTTAACCATCTTTGCATCTTATTTATCTGTAAAGTGGGAGTAATCCTACTTTATAAGGCATAAACTTTTCTGTGGGGAAATAGTGTCTGTGTATGTGTGTACGTAGACACACATACACAATATACACAAATTATATACATATCATGTAGTGCCTGGTATATGTCAGTGCCTCCAAAATAGTTTTTAAGAAGGTTGCAGGTGGGAGCACAAAATTCTGTGGCCTCACACATTCATTTGGTGGCTGAAAAACTTGAGTCAAAAGTTGGAAATAACTGAAAATTACGGGAAAAAAAAAACTATGTCAAAGAGGATTCTGTTGAAAAGCGAGTATTTTCATCATGTAATCTGAGCCTCTTGTGAGTTGTAATTTTAATTAATGTACTGTTTTGTTTCCGAGTTGCTCCTTCTTATTAATCTAAATTGGAAAGGTCTGCCTGCTTAAATGTACAACATGCTCACATTGTTCCTCAAATGATCTTTCAGAAATAGGGTGACGATGGGTGGTGGGAGCGGCAGCAGTGGGCAAAGAGGAAGCTGCCCCTGTTCTCAGGGTAGGTGTCTGTAATAGGCTCATTTTGATAACTCTGTGTGGCACATGTCAACTCGTCACATAAAAATCCCACATAAAACTATAAGGTCCTTCTTAATGCAATCTGAACCCTGCTTTCTTAAAAACTCCAAAAGGAGATGACGGTTCTGCTCTTCTTGTCCAGTAGATCGCAGCTGAAGCTCTGTGTCTGGTTTCTAGCACCAGACTCTGAAAGGGACATTGACTAATCTGAGCCCTGCCTGGAAAGATCCCTCAGTGAAGGGCACCAAACCCAAGACCCATGAACTTGGCTAAAGACCTGGGCTTGGGTCTAGAAAACAGGAGATGTAGAGACAGGGCGTAATGGTTGTCTTTGAATAGCTGCAGGCTCGCCCTGGGGAAGAAAGGGTTAGGGACTAGGTTAGTCGAGCCCCAGGACACCTCAACAGTAGCTGCGAGGCTGGCCAAGACCCTCAGGCTGGGGATTGGAATATCGGAACCTGTGAGGTGAGTGAGCAGAGGGGTAAAGGCTTCACCCTCTCTGCCTCCCCCATCAGGCATCCTGAGCCTCCTGCCCTCCTCTCCCGCAGCACAGGAGCCCAGCCAGCCATCTTGCTGAGACCCAAGGGGTGAGACTCCATGGCTCCAAGACCAGACTTGGGACAAATGTGTAGAAGCCAGTTTTGGTTCGATGTGGAAATTTTTTCTAACCAGAGTAGAGAAATGAGTGGTCACGGAAGGAGGGGCAGTTGCTGTCACTGAGGAGTGGAGGTGAGGCAGGGGCCTTGGATGCGTGGCAGCTAGTTGTGTGAGGGTCCATGTCACATGATCACCACACTCTGTTACAAGATCCTATTAAATACTATTGGTAAATTTATACCACCAAATAACTCAGAATATTAAAAATAGTTCCTGTCACATAAACCACTATCTCAAAAGAAATGTAATAGTGGCATTTCTCATAAAACTGGTTAAATTTATAAGTCAGTAAAAAATCAAACTAGGTATTATAATCTCCTTAGTATTAAAAAAAATGAGTCATTTCCAGCTCTGGTCATAAAAAATCCTTTATAGTCACTAAGTATTTTTCTTTTTTTAAACTGAGGATGTTGTAGAAGTTTCTATAAACTTTGTTTAACACCCACTCTCACCCCCAGGGTAACAAGAATGTCAAAGTTGGGTGGGAACTGCCACTTCTGTATTCATGTTGTAATGTAATCCTGGGATGGCACAGTTGGTTATCTGCAAGTGTCCATTTTTGTGCTGATTTATAACCCTAACAGAATGAGGTGGCCTGGCAGGCCATTAAGTCTTTTGTGGGATCTGAAAGCACAATGTATCTCTTGTAAATTGGCCACAGTGTGGCGGCTGCAGAAGGCAATTTCATTATCCCTTATTTAGTTCAAAATGTGCAATAATTTTCCTTTCTTTCAATTATAATCCACAAATCTATATGAGCCATTAATGAAGAGACAGAACATCAGCTATCTGCCTGCCCTATGAAGAAACTCATAGCTTGAGTTTATTCTTCAAAATGTACACATGTAAGTCCCTCGAACTCCCCAGCATGAAGATGGGCTCCTTCAGGTGTTACTGCCCAAAACACTAGTAACTATACTTCCATAAAATATATGTATATATCCTGGACTCAACTTCTCTGGAGGTGCTCTGAGATTCAACCCTCTCCTGAGCTGATGGCTTTAGATACAGAATTGGGAACTGGTGCTTTGGCAAGAGAAGCCAGCCAGATCTCAGGGATGGGGTGACAGAATGACATTTCACCTCTGTCACCAAGTGAACTGTGTGAGTATGCACGTGCACACAGTCATTCGTCTACAGATGCTGAGGTTTCCTCCTATGCATGTGAGGCTCTGAGTCCAGGATATATACATATATTTTATTGAAGTATAGTTTACAGTGTGTCAATTTCTGGTGTACAACATGTTTCAGTCATACATACACATATATATATTCCTTTTCATATTCTTTTTCATTAAAGGTTATTACAAGATACTGAATATAGTTCCCTGTGCTACACAGAAGAAACTTGTTGTGTATCTAATCCACAATGTATTTTAAATTCTGAGACCTGAAGGTAAAGGTGTGGTAAGAGTTGGCAGGAAAAGAGTAGAGTAATTAGGTAGTTCTGTGGCTTTAATTCCCAGCATTGTTTATCCCACATATGTGTGTATAGTCTATATTTTTACTTCCACTTAAAATCAAGGGCTTAATTCTATGATTGAAACTATGCAATAATGCACACATGTGGTCAAAGATTGCAAAGCCTTTTTAAATTTATTTTTAATTGAAATAGTCTGTTACAATGTGTCAATTTCTGCTCTACAGCACGATGCCCAGTCTTGCATAATATATATATACGTACATTTGTTTTCATATTCATTAAAGGTTATTATAAGATATTGAATATAGATCCCTGTGCTATACAGAAGAAATTTTTTTTAAATCTATTTTTATATAGTGGCTAACATATGCAAATCTCAAACTCTCAAATTTATCCCTTCCCACTCCCTTTCCCCTAGTAACCATAAGATTGTTGATTATGTCTGCAAATCTGTTTCTGTTTTGTAGATGAGTTCATTAGTGTCCTCTTTTTTTAAGATTCCACATATGAGTGGTATCATATGGTGTCTTTCTTTCTCTTTCTGGCTTAGTTTACTTAGAATGATGATCTCTAGGTACATCCATGTTGCTGCAAATGGCATTATTCAATTTTTTTTATGGCCGAGTAGTATTCCATTGTATAAATATACCACAACTTCTTTATTCAGTCATCTGTCAATGGACATTTAGGTTGCTTCCATGTCTTAGCTACTGTATATAGTGCTGCTATGAACATTGGGGTACATGAATCTTTTCAAATTAGAGTTCCCTCTGGATATATGCCCAGGAGTGGGATTGCTGGATCAAATGGTAAGTCTATTTTTAGATTTTCTGAGGAATCTCCATACTGTTTTCCAAAACAGTGGCACCAAACGACATTCCCACCAGGAGTGTAGGAGGGTTCCCTTTTCTCCACACTCTCTCCAGCATTTATCGTTTGTGGATTTTTGAATGATGGCCATTCTGACTGGTGTGAGGTGATACCTCATTATAGTTTTGACATGCATTTCTCCAGTAATTAGTGATATTAAGGATTTTTTCATGTGCCTATTGGTCGTTTGTATGTATTCACTGGATAACTGCTTAGGTCTTTTCTTTTAGGAGAACTGTTTAGGTCTTCTATCCACTTTTGGATTCGGCTCTTTGTTTTTTTTTTTTTTTTTGTTATTAAGCTGTAGAAGCTGTTTATATATTCTGGAAATTAAAGCTCTGTCATTCTCATGTTTTGAAAGTATTTTCTCCCATTCCATAGGTTGTTTTGTTTTTCTTATGGTTTCCTTTGCTGTGCAAAAGCTTGTAAGTTTAATCAAGTCCCATTTGTTTATTTTTGCATTTATTTCTATTGCCTGGGTAGACTGCCCTAGGAGAACATTGCTAAGATTTATGTCAGAGAATGTTTTTCCTATGTTTTTTTTCTAGGGGGTTTATAGTGTCTTGTCTTGTATTTAAATCTTTAAGCCATTTTTTTTTTTTTTTTTTTTAATGGTAGTGTCTTTGTCTGACTTTGGTATTAGGGTCATGGTGGCCTCATAGAAAGAGTTTGGGAGTATTCCTCCTTTCCAATCTTTTGGAAGAGTTTGAGAAGGATTGGTATGAGTTCTTTGTATGTTTGGTAGAATTTCCCAGTGACGTCATCTGGTCCTGGACTGGTTTGTGGGGAGGTTTTTTATTGCTGATTCTATTTCATTTCTAGTGATTGGTCTGTTCAAGTGGTCTATTTCTTTTTGATTCAGTCTTGGTGGGACTGTATGTTTCCAGAAACTTGTCCATTTTTTCAAGGTTGTCCAATTTGTTTCCATATAGTTGTTCACAGTATTCGTTTATGGGTTTGGTTTTTTTTTTTTGTATTTCCGTGGTACTGGTTGTGCAAAGCCTTTTCAATAATAAAATTATTTAAAACTCAAACACAGAAATAAAGGAACATCGCAAATCAAAAGCAGTCTGTTTCCTAACCAAAAAACCCTTTCTGAGGGTAGACTGCTCTATGGGGAAGCCAGATAGCCCCAGGGAGACCCCAAAAGTAAAGCACTCCCCAGTAGGTAGGCTAAGTTGGAGGGTCTAACTGAGTTCACTTCTTAGAGCCACACGCAGAGAGCATCAAAAGAGAGGAGTTTCTTTTCTGAGGGTCATTTCCATCCCTCTCATTTTTTTCAGTCTTCTCCCTGAAACACACATTCACACACACCTTCTACCTACTGTTTAAAAGAAATATTTAGCCAACAGAATTTAATGAGATCTGCAATGTGTTGTGAGGGGATTTTAAGACAGAGCTGAAACAGAAGCAGAACTTCATGGCCAGAGTGGCCAAGATGACAACATTCAATAGTCCCGGGGTCTACACAATCCGGGAGCTCCGGACCGTGGGGGGGGGGGGGGCCGATGTTCTTTTTAATGCTAACTGCCTCAGAGGGCAGCCCCAGGGCCTTTCCCTGTCTGGTGGCCAGGGACAGCTCACTTTGATTTCAAGTTGAAATTCTTTGCTAAAATACCTCTGAGAGAAAACAGTGATGTCTCTCCAGGCTATTGTAGGTGGCAAGTCCCTTCTTTCCTTTTCCTACACCAAGCCCCTGTTTTCCCCAGCCTCACACAATTTCCTTTCTGTTCTCTATTGTTCTTATTCTTTTGGCCAACATTCTGTCTGCTGCCACAAGAGCACATAAACTCATCCTTCCTCACTTCCTGCATCTTAGTCTAAACCCACAGCATCCCCACCAGCACACACAAAGGCTTCATACTGCCCCACCCTCATCATCCCCCAGAGTCTGCAGTCCCCTCCTTCTCTGGGTTCCATAAGATCGCTTTCTCAGTGATCCCTGAGCTTCAAACACCAAGCAGACACCATAGGCTCTGGAAATCTTTTTTTTTTTTAAACATAAGGCTCAATGCTTACATTTTATTATATATTCCTATCTCCCATGTATTGGGGTACTTTACAAGGTACAACCACTTGGGGATAGACTGGAGTAGGGGGTTCCTCTTTGTACAACAGTCCAAAAGTTCATCATTTTTTTAGGAGGTGAAAAATAAATACGCTAGTGCTACAGAAATCAGGACACAGTGTATGTATGGAGTCAAATCACAGCTCTGTGGGGTTTTATAGCAGGAAGGAAGAATTCCTTACCTTCGCGCTTAAAAGTTTTAGACTCAGAATCAGTGGTGAAATTATTCTTTCCCAAGAACCAGGGATTGCAGGGCCTTAACTGAGAAGTCTTTTGAAGGGTATGTACAATTTGGATGAAAACTCCCATGTTGTGCCCAACCTGGGAGAGTTTTGTTGAATTCTGAGGTGTTGGCAGCACATGGAGTGCCAGGCTTCCTGCTGACCTTGAAATGCCCTAGCAAAGCGTTCCACGCCAACCAGCACATAGACTACTGATAAGAGGAAAACAGACCCAAGCAAAATGCTGGCACTGATCTTGGAAGTCTCATGGGATGGATTTAGGATTATGGGCTCTCACTTAAAAACTGTTAGTGCAGCACCAATATCTTAGCACAGTTCCTTGCCTGATTAAGTTGTTTTCCACAAAGACCTAAGGGGAGCCTGAGGGCATCAATGATTTATATGGGCTGACAATTCTATAGCGGACTTCCCAGCACAAGGGTAACTTTGGCTAATGGTAAATCCAAATGGTTACCTGATTATCTACTATAATCACGTAGCCCTGGGGCCACAACCGAACTCACTCTGGAAAATGTAGGGAGAGGAATAAGGTACTGGTTTCATTCGAAAACAAGCACCGCCATGGGACGAGGCCACTGGCTCCTCGCTCCCTATAGAGAAGGAGAGAGTGAGACACCAGAGGCCCCCCAGCCACAGTCTAGAGCGTAGGGACTAGACGCTGCACCCCGTCCAGGCGTTCCCCTCTCAGTGCTTTGTTGGGTATCATTTTTCTTCACAAAAACACACAGCAGCCAGCGCAGACTGAAATATGCCCACCCCATGTTCATCTGTTGAAGCCCTAACCCCCAGTACTTGAGAATGTGACCTTATTTGGAGAGACAGTCTTTACAGAGGTAAGTTAAAATAAGGTCATTAGGGGAAACAGACACAGAGGGGAGACGCAGGGAGAGGATGGCCATCTACAAGCCACGGAGGGAGGCCTGGAACAGGTCTTCTCTCACAGCCCCCAGAAGAAGTCAACCCTGACAACACCTGGATCTTGGACTTTTAGCTTCCAGAACTGTGGGCCAGTACATTTCTGTTGTTCACATCACCCCACTGGTGGTATTTTGTTATGGCTGCCCTAGCAAACTGATACAGTAACCATTACTGGGATTTAGAATTTTTTTTTAAATGAGGCTCTATATTTTAGTATACTTTCTCCTATCCTCTCTTCGGGGTTACTACAAAAGCTACTGTCACTTGGGGGTGGAGCATCATAGAAAGTGAAGAAAAGACTTTTTCCACCCCACATTTGTTGACGCTTCATTAAAGTTGCTGCCTCAGCAGTTGAAAGCAGCATTTTCTACGTGCGCTCCCCAAACTGCCATAGGGCCCTTTCGAAGACGCTCAAGTGAAGACCGGCCTTGATGGATGGGAAGGGCACGCTGGGATCCTAGGGAAGATTAGCACCTTCATTTTTGTGGCTGACTGTAATTGCAGCCTCCAGTCCAACCTGAAAGGTGGTGGATGCTGGGCCTGTCAGAGGGAGCTGCCTTTGCTGTTTGAAGGATGTGCCCCTGCCGAACGTGCGCACACAGCACCGAGAGGCTACCGTAACGTACACGGAGTGGACAGTCCACTGAACCTCACGCTTGCTCTTAATTAGCTTTCACCTCAAGGACCTCAATCATGTCTTATCCCGGTTGGTCAGAGGCACCTTCCTACCAGTAGGGGGCAGTAGGGCCTGCTGCGGGAACACAATCTCAAGCCCAATTCATAAACTTGAATGTCGTAGGGTTCCCATTAGACTCAAGTTCATTTTTCCTCTGATGTAAAGCAAAGCAAACTGGCCAACATCTTAGGAGGGGATTTTAGGGGAGTAATACAGCTTTCCCTTATATCCAGTGTAGAAGAATCACAGGATGCTCAGAGCTGAAGGACCCTGTCAACAAGCTGACTGGATCTCAGCCCTGGATGCGTGGGGAGCTTTTAAAAATACCAACGCCCTGGTCCACCCCCAGGGATTTTATTTCTTATATACAGCAGGCCCCCAACAGGTGACTGTATCTGTTAATACATTCATTTACCTGATTCCTTTTGTGAGAAAGCCACAATAATTTGGAAACTTCTACCTAACCTCACAGCACCTTAGCCAGGGAGATGGGAAGTGAACAGGAAAATGGGGCTGAGCATGGCAAAGAGCGTGCCCTTTTCCATGTCCTCAGGAAGGCAGTGTAGTTGAAGTGTCCCCTGAAAATCCACATTCACCTGGAACCTTGGAGTGTGACCTTATTCAAGAATACGGTCCCTGCAGATGTAATTAGTTAGGATGAGGTGGTACTGGATTAGGATGTGCCCTAAATTCAATAACTGGTGTCCTCACCAGAAGGAGAGAGGATGCAAAGAGAGCAACGGGGAAGGCCATGTGAAGACTGGGGCAGAGGTTGGAGTGTTGCAAGTCAAACCACGCCAAGGACCACGTGGACCCACAGAAGCTGGAAGAAGCAAGGAAGAATCCTTTTCTAGAGCCTTCGGAGAGAGCAGAGCCCTGCTAACACCTTGACCACAGATGTCAGACTTTCAGACTGGGAGACTGTTAGTTGTTTAAGCCTCCTAGTCTGTGGTACTTTGCTGTGGGAGCCCTTGGAAAACAACACAGGTGGGGACAAACCAAAGGGAAGCCAGGCCCTGGCACCCCCATGCCGTCCACCACGCCTGGGGAAGTCCTATTTTTTTTTTTTTTTTATTAAGTGGTCAGGACTTATGCCTTCTCCCTGATTCCCCCATTCCTCCTCAGATCCCAGGAGAGCCAACGGGATGAATGAGAACAGCCCTGCTCACCATATCCACAGGTATGAACTAAACTGCTTTCCCTAAAATTCTCATTTGTTCCTAATCTAGTTCCTTGTGAATTTGCTGTTTGTTTCCTGAAGGCTCAGGGCCTGGTGGACCCTAAGTTCATCCCATTAGAGATTGTTCTTCCTCAAACACTCATTTCCCAAGAGTTGGGAAGGCTCAGGAGGCTAGTGAACACTGGTTCCTGTGATAGGGAGATGAAATTAAAATCAGAAGCAACAGGGGGCGCCTGGAGAGAGTAGGGAAGGGGAGAGAAGCTGTTGTTAGGAGGTAAAGAATAAAAAATAATGGGACTACCCAAGGAGGGCCTGGATGGATAACAGACTTGTGTAAGTTGGAGAGCCGAACTGGCCTTGAGGAAGGCGGAGATCAAGCTGGCCTGTGAGGCACGACTGGGTGTAACGCTAGGTCAACACAGAAAAACATCTACTGTAGTCCTGCCTGCTGTCATTCAATTGTTAACTCTGGGCCTAATTGAACTGAAAAGCCAGTAAGCCTTTATAACTCCAGTTAGTGAAGCTAATCCTTAAACTGTAGCTTAATACTGTTTGTTAAAAAAGAAAATTCCTATGGTGACCTCCTAATCCAGATCGACGGGGCTCCCTTGTTAATTGGAAGCTTGCATCATTTGTTTCAGTACAGGGATTGCTTCTAGGTGCCACAGGGCTCAGGCAGGTGGGCCCATTTTTTCCAGCTCTTCCACATGTCTTAGAAATATTACTTGGTCAAAGACTTAAGAAGGTCAAACATTCCTGAAGATTAAAAAAAAAGGAAGGCCATATTTTGCCCTTTCTGAACTCTTCCTTTCTCAACGACACGTTCACATGGAGGAAGGAAATGGCATTCTGGTGCAAGGCCTTACAAGCCAAAGGCCGTCTTTGCTGCTTCTCTTCCTATTTTGCTCTCAATAAAGTCTCCCCAAAACTCGAGCAGCATCTTTGGTGGGTGGGGACTCTAGCTCTCTGCTGAGAAGCAACAGAATTGCCACTGTTCCAAGTAAACATCTTTTGCAGCAGCCAGTGCTGGCTCACGCAGAGCGTGATTAGAGACCCGATACTTCACATCCAAGTCATTAACTTCAGTGCCAGCGGAGTCAGGTCCAGAAAGGCACCTTTTCTTGCCAAAAAGTCCCAGTGAATTTTGTAGGACCCCCGTGACCTAATTTGAAGTGTTTTTCTTCTTTTTCTCAGGCTTTTCTCATGCATAATAGTATGATAAGCTTTTAATTCAATCATTTCACTTCTCTGCCACCCTTCTTCCCATGATCAAAGAGTATTATTAACCACCCTAAAGACACATTAAATAACCAAGCTGTCCAACAGCTGCACATCAGAGAACTAATCTCCAATACTGGCATGGCTGGAAAAAAGAAAAAAAAAGAAAAAGGCTTAACTGTTTCTTCCCCTTTGCCCACAGCTATTTTTGCTCTTCCAACAGCCATCTTACAGAAACACATAGCTGGACATATTACTGAGAAACTGTTAAAACGGAAAGTGTAAAAAGGACATAACCTCGGGACTAAATCATAATAGAAAATCATTGTTTTGTGGCAGCCATCTTTCAAACTTCTGTTATTTAAAAAAGCAGTCCCATTATCTCCCACGTACCCATCCATCCCCAGCTAGTTATAAAAAAGGACACTCTCACCCATGACATTTTTCAGCTTCAAGCCTTTGTTGGTGGTGCCTCTTTCCATTAACACCAAATTGAGTTCTACATCAGGCAAAGAAGCCACCTGAGGAACTGACGTAACAGCTACCTGTGATGAGTGCCTTAGACTATCGGGGACTATTCAAAAAGTGGAATCTGGCTCTCTTGTGAAGACTGCATGATTGCCCATTTAAAGTCAGCAGTGCCTGCTCATTTCTGTTGTATTCTTTTAAATACCCCAATCTGTGTCATCAACTCTAAATTCAATGGAAAACACATCTTTGGTCATTGGATAAAATCATCTTCAAAAGCACTTCCCTTGATGTGAATATTTGAAAATGAATCAGATAGCCTGCAACCACAGCATGAAGGTGAATGGCCTTTTCTAAGCAATAACTAGGAACATACAACCTGAACCAAATGCTTGAATGAGGATGATGAAACAATTAGCAGCTTTTCAAGGTAACCTATCCTTTTAATTTTATGTCAAATCACTGGAAGAAGCAGGATGGCTGGTCTAATTTACATGCACATAATGTGGGTAGATCTTTAAAAAGGGAATTTCATGTTATCTGGTGTGCATACATCATTTTGAGTTTATATCCCTTTAAAATATATGATTTAAATAGTATCGTCCATTAGTATACAAATAATAGCACTAAGGAATTAATTACAACTACCAATTCTCAAAGGAGACAAAACATTACAAGAGAAATCTGACTCTGTTTGGTTACACCACCCAACACAGTGTCACTGCAGAAACCTTCAACTGCCCTTTCATAAGGATGGCATGATGAAGATTCTCATCAGGTCAAGAGAAAGGAGAGACAGAGGTTGTAGGCAAGGCTGGTTTCTCTTCTGACACTTCTTTGCTGTCCACTCTTTCACAATGTGGAGGCAAATGAAAATACTGAAGGGAAGGCAATGAGCTGTTTCCTTTCAGATTGGAAGGACATGCAAAATAAAACTCTCCAGCATGAAAACACACCCTGGAATTATAAGTTAATGGTGCAAAACTTTCTAGATGTATTGCCACAAAAATTAAGTTTAAATACTGTGAAGGTTGATGGTAGAATATGTGATGAGAGAGTGACATTTGGAGTAACAGCTGTAGCTAGCTATTCTGCAGAAAAACGTTATTTCTGTAACTCCTTGTAATTCAGAATAAGTCGTGGCCAGTCAGAGCTGGAAGGGGCCTTAAGAAGTGATTTAATGATCCATTTCATAAATGAGAAAACTGAGGGCTAAAAGGGTGATTTAACTCAAGGTCAGTGAGTACTGAGAGGTGGAGATCAGCACAGAATCTTGGTGCCTATTTCTAATTAATTCATGTCCCGTTTGGTTCTGCAAGAGTTGAAGGCACTAAGTTAAAGTAATAGAACAATGGTGTGGGGGATCACTTCTGTGGATCTACGAGGTCCAACAATTTTCCTATTTAACACTTGGTGTTATTTGCCTTTTCATTCCCATTCTGTCTCGTGGGTGCACAGTGGGTGGGCCAGAGCACCCCAGACCGATGGAGCAGCAGATGGAAGGATCTGCCTTATTCTATTATGTCAGACAATGTGAACTGCAAGAATGTAAAGTAATGCCACTCTTCTCACTAAATTTATTTTGGTTCTGGGAAATAGTTGTTTTCATAAAAACGTATTTAACATTTAATAGTTATTTTGAATGAATATTGAAATTTTTTTATTGAAATATAGTCAGTTTACAATGTGTCACTTTCTAGTGTACAGCACAGTGCTTCAGTCATACATGAATATACATATATTCATTTTCATATTCTTTTTTACTGTAAGCTACTACAAGATATCAGATATAGTTCCCTGTGCTGTATAGTATAAACTTGTTTATCTATTTTATATATACCAGTCAGTATCTACAAATCTTGAATTCCCAATTTATCCCTTCTCACCCTCTTCCCCCTCTGGTAACCATAAGTTTGTTTTCTATGTCTGTGAGTCTGTTTTTGTTTTATATATAAGTTCATTTGTCTTTAGATTCCACAAAGGAGCAATCTCATATGGTATTTTTCTTTCTCTTTCTGGCTTACTTCACTTAAAACGACATTCTCCAGGTCCATCCATGTTGCTGCAAATGGCATCATTTTATTCTTTTTTTATGGCTGAGTAAGTATTCCATTGTATAAATACACCACAGCTTCTTTATCCAGTCACCTGTCGATGGACATTTAGGTTGTTTCCATGTCTTGGCTATTGCGACACTGTGTAAACAGCATATATAGTGCTGCTGCGAACACTGGGGTGCAGGTATCTTTTTGAATTAAAGACCCCTCTTGATATATGCCCAGGAGTGGGACTGCTGGATCATATGGTAAGTCTATTTTTAGTTTTTGAGGAATCTCCATACTGTTTTCCACAACAGCTGCACCAAACTGCATTCCCACCAACAGCAGTAAGAGGGTTCCCTTTTCTCCACAGCCTCTCCAGCATTTATTGTTTGTGGACTTTTGAATGATGGCTATTCTGACTGGTGTGAGGTGATACCTCACTGTAGTTTTGATTTGCATTTCTGATAATTAGTGATATTGAGCATTTTTTCATGTGCCTACTGATCATTCATATTTCTTCATTGGAGAATTGCTTGTTTAGGTCTTCTGCCCATTTTTGGATTGGGTTGTTTTTTTCTTATTACGTCGTATGAGCTGTTTATATATTCTGGAAATCAAGCTCTTGTCAGTCTCATCTATTGCAAATATTTTCTCCCATTCTGTAGGTTGTCTTTTTGTTTTGCTTATGGTTTCCTTTACTGTGCAAAGCTTGTAAGTTTAAGTAGGTCCCATTTGTTTATTTTTGCTTTTATTTCTATTGCTTGGGTAGACTGCTCTAGGAGAACATTGCTGAGATGTATGTGAGATAATGTTTTGCCTCTGTTTTCTAAAATACGAAATTTTGAGATATAACCCATAGACATAAAAACTCTTTGGGATTTTCAGTTTTTAGAATGTAACTGGATCTAGAGACCCAAAGATTTAAGAACTGCTGTACTGGATTTCAAAAAGTAGTCAGAAAGGAAACAATGATGAAAGGGGAATTTTATGAAAACTATTCTTAACATAAAATCCCCCACTCCTTCCTTTTTGGATCCATCTCTGACCTTTATTAGGAGCATGATTCCAATGAGATGGAAGTATCGCTCAGTAACAATTACAGTCCTAGGGTGCTCAGAGTAGGAGCTGGGTTTGAATTTTGGCTCTGCCATTTACTACCTCTGAGAACTGATCAATCAAGCCTCAGGTTCCTTACCTGCATGAATGGAGGCAAATATGATACCTCCCTTCATGAAAGAGCTAGTGTAAGGAAAGCACTGAGATAATATAGTGCCTGCATATGGTACAGGCTCAGTTTGGCCATTCTAATGATTGTCCCACATCCTATGCTATGCTGACACAACATTGTAAACTGACAATAACTCAGTGAAAAGGCAACCTACTGAATGGGAGAAGATATTTTGCAAACAATATGTCTGATAGTGGGTTAATATCCAGAATATATAACGAATGCATACAACTGTCTGTATGTTAAAAAAAAAAACCTGATTAAAAAATGGGCAGAGGACCTGAATAGGCATTTTTCCAAAGAAGAAACATAGATGGCCACTGGGCACATGAAAAAATGCTCAATATCACTAATTATCAGGAAAGTGCAAATCAAAACCACAACGAGATATCATGTCACAGCTGTCAGAATGGCTACTATCAAAACCACAACAAACAACAGATGTTGGCGAGGATGTGGAGAAAAGGGAACACTAGTACACTGTTAGTGGCTGCACCAATTTATATTTCCACTATGGAAACAGTAAAGTCTCTCAAAAAATTAAAAATAGAATTACCGTATGATCCAGCAATTCCACTCTCAGGTATATATCCAGAAGAAAAAAAAAAAAGAAAACACTAATTTGAAAAAAGGGTGTATATATCTTATTGTCACTGCAGCATTATTTTCAATAGTCAAGATATGGAAGCAATTTAAATTCCCATAAATAGATGAATGGATAAAGATGATGTGATGCACATATACATAATGGAATATTACTCAGCCATAGAAAAGTTTGCCATTTACAACAACTGGGTTGATCCAGAGGGTATTCTGCTTAGTGAAATGAAACAGACTAAGAAAGACAAATACTTTATGTTTCACTTGTATGTGGAATCTAAAACAAATGAATATAACAAAACAGAAAGACTCACAGAACACACTAGTGGTTCCAGAGGGGAGATGCAAGACAGGTGAAAGAGATTACTTAGATGTACAAATTACTAGGTATTAAATAAACAACTTACAAGGATGTAATGTACAGCACAGGGAATATAGTCAATATTTATAACGTTGTATGAAGTACAATCTATAAAACTATTGAATCACCTGAAACTAATATAATACTGTATGTCAACTACACTTCAGTAAAAAACCGCCAAGTCCTGTGCTCTTCCAACACTACCCAACTCTTTCCCTGATGCCATTCTTCTTGAGTTTTCACATTCTGAATTGAAATTTAAAAAGAATCAATGTTTATTAACCCACATTTGCCTCTGGGTCCTTTTTTACATTTTTCTTGCCACATTACCTTGTTGTCTGATCTTGGGCAGGCTGTTTATCTTCTCTGGGTCTAGTCTGCATATGTAAAGTAAGCAGTATTCTTAGTCCAGGCAGCATAGCTCAGCATTTTAGAGTGGCTCTGAGCTAGTCTCCACTGGTTTGAATCCCAGCTCTTATTGATTACTGGCTGCAAAATTTGGAGCAAATAGCATAATCTCCGTGTGCCTTGACTTCCTTATCTGTAAAATGGAGCTAATAACCACATCTGCCTCATAGGGTTGTTGTAAAGATGAAATTAATACATACAAAGATATGAATGTGTATAACTGAATCGATCTGCTGTACACTTGAAACTAACACTGTAAATTGACCACATTTCAATACAAAATAAGAATTAAAAATGTATATACATAAAGTATTTAGGACAGTGCCAGGCATATAAAAAATGCTCCAAAATGTTTCACAGCTTAATATTATCAACTATAAAGATGAGGCTAAGATTGGTTTTTCTCTAAGCTTGGTGAGAAAAACTTCTACTGTCTTGTTACCCCTCCACAGCCTGCCCTCCCTCTCCTTTCCTGTTCTCCAGTGTATCTGAATCACAACAAATGCTGTGCTAGGAAGACTGGTGTCAAGCTGACCACACCGGCCAACTAACTACCACTGCTCTGTCAGTGCCAAACTCCCGTGATTCCTTTATTTGGAACCGATCCTCAAGTGTTCTCAGTACAACCAACAGTGAGTACTGTGGCTTTTCCCTATGGCTTCTGAGGCAAGCACTATCCTTTTCTGAAAAGCTATGCTTTTTAATGTTTAATATTAAGACACAAAAAACCCGAAGTTATACAGTAATAAAACCAAATAAATAGCAATATTCTTAGAGAGAAAACTGAGAGCCAAGGAGGATCAAAATGACTAATAAGATAACTTCTGCCAAAGGAATAAGGGATAACAAGGTAAGGAACCGGGGCCAGCAATGTCATTGTAACTACCTTGTGATTTTACATTCCACTCAGGAGTATCACAGGCCCCCAGCCGGTGCACATCTGCTTGTTGTAAAGATACACACAAGCAGCATGAACCCTCAGCTTATGAAGATGAGATTTCACTTGGTCACTGGTCTTTTATTTCAGCTTTCCTGATTTCTACTTCTGGATGAAACCAAGCTGACAATGGGACTAATACTGTACGTTTTTTCCTATATAATTCTCTATTGTCTTGGTTGTAGAGAGGAGCAAAAACTCTTCAAGGATTTTGCAATATACTGTAACTTACTTTTTTTTTTTTTAAGTGAAGACAGTGGGGGGGGGGGGGAAATGTGTTACAACCAGGATATTCAGGTTGTAAAACAAAACAAAACCAACCTTTCACAATGGTTGGTGGGGAGGAAGCTGCTATTTTATATAGGGAATCAAAGGAAGCTTATCTGAGAAGGTGTTTGGGCTGAGACCTGAAGGAAGTGAAGAAGCATGCATGGGACAGCTGAGAAAGTGTGTCCAGATGGAAACAATAAATGCAAAGGTCCTGGGGGAGAAATGTGCTTGGTTTGGAGGAGGAATGCCAAAGAGGCCAGTGTGGCTGGAATACCATGTGCAAGGAGGAAACAGTAAGGGAGGAGGTCAGAGAGGCATAGGGCCTTAAGGAGTTTGGACTTTGTTCTGGGAGAGGTGGGAAGACATGGGAAGGCTTTGGGTTGAGGAGTAACATTATGGGTGACTGAAGTACTGCAGAGTACACTTGAGGAAATATAGTGCGATGCTGGGGAGTAGGGGGAAGCATAAAGTAGGGACATGGAGATGTGCTGCTGTAGACACACAGCAAGTGGTGTTGATGCCCCAAGTTGAGCTTGCACACCGAGAGTGATGGAGAGTAAAAAATTCTGGATCAACACTTGCCTTGTTTCACGAGACTTTGTGCAGATGTACAAAGGTGTGGAGAATGAGTGTGAGATGTACTTCACAGGGAAAATACTCAGTCTCCTTTTGCAATCTAGACCATCAGGGTATCTTTCTAGGCCTCATCCAACAATCTAGTTAAGCCTCTATAGACAACTTGACCGGCACTAAAGGGTGTTCCTCCTTGTGACCACTCATGATCCTCCAAGCAGCCTTGTGAGGGCGCAAGGGCAGGTGTTTTTCCAACACCTCCTTTGGCAGTAAGGACACATACTCAGTGTTGCCAGAGCTGTGCCAACCCCCATCTTTAGCAGCCTTTAACATAAATCTTTAAGTCACAGGGTCCAGAGATAAGAAAGCAAGTTACAGAGACAAACGAAAACAAAAAACCAGATGGGACCAGCTAGGACCAAAATGGTGACAAATCTGCCCTCCAACAGCCCCTGAGCCTCATCACACACTGTACTACATGAGCAAATTAAGTGATACCAATGACTGACGACTGGAAATTTTACGACTACGAGTGACCTAAATGACATTCCTACGGCGAAGAGCCCTGCCCCCTCCCACACGGCAGGCAAACGCACATGCGTCCCATCATCAGCCTCCCTCCTCCCTGCCTTGTCTTCACTCTTTAGAGTCAAATCCCTCTCCCCACGTGGGTGAGAAGTTGATCTGTGAACTTAGTTCAGCTGAGCCATCTGTGGCCAGTAAATAAAGCTCGCACTGCATCAATCTCAGCTTCAGTTTCGTTATTTGCTACTCGAACCCGAACGGAAAAAGAATCTTTCCCCACTAAGGCAGAGAGCCTCGGCCAGGCCAGGACCCGAGCAGCGTCCTTACGACTTAATTCGGTAACGAGAAGTTTCTGCCCAGATCACACTGCTGGTTGGTGACAACTGAGGGAGGGAGGGAGTGAGCCAAGATTACCTGGCACTGAATTCAGGTTTTTCCTATAACCCTGTTCTGTGCCTCTTAGGCGACCAATTTATTAAGGGAGTAAGCCCAGAGCAGAGATGACGCCCACACACGTGGATGCAGATGAACAAAGAAGACATTACCTTGTGGAGAATGACTACCAAGACACCCCATTTGGCTTTGACCAGAGGACACTTGTTCTCATTACACACAGCGATTTAGGATCTTACCTTAGATGTTCTTCTGTGTGCTGTTCTACAGGAACTGAGGGACAGCATGGCTTGTGAAAAGACACATCATTTGTACAAGTGACACAGTGCCGTTGTTTCTTTGAAAACCCAAGCATGCCTGATCTTACAGAACTTGTTCTTCTATGAGCCATGGCTGGGGTCCATTTGTGAACCAGGAGGGGAAGGGGAAGAAACCAGAAGTTACTTACTAAGTAGACATCAAGCACGGAGGCGTTATCCTCCTCAATTTCCAGAGCGTTTGGTTCAGAAGTCAGGTAGATGGTCCCCTCTTCCAAGGTAAAGGTTGAACTGGAAGGTAACCCTTTACTGGAAAGATAAAGAAGAATGATGAGCGTGGGGCCTTCAGAACAAAGCCCAAGGACACTTCCAAACTTGTGGCGAAGGAGGCTGAGGTGGGAAAGCTTTTAGGGGAAGAAAACAAATTTGGGGCATTTGAAGGAAATATGGTCACCCCTAGAGATATGCTCACTTGAGTTTAATGAATTTGGCTTTACTGGTAGTGCCTTTTTCTCTGTCTACTTCAGTGCAGGAGACACTTCTTTGCATTTCTGAGAGGTGATCTGGGGTGGAGGCGGGGTCCCACGCCTTGTGAGTGGATTGCTCTGAATCCAGAAACCCTCTCTCTGGTCATTTTTGACTCTGAATAGTTGGTTTTTGCTGCTTAAGTCCTTCTCTCATAGTATACATGATTTGCTAGTTTACAGAAATCATTAGCATTGATAAATTTCTTTCTCTTATTATTTTTTTCTTTTTGGCATGGAAGGTTCAATTACATCATGATTCTCAAACTTAAATGTACATCAGCGTTCCCTGGGGGACTGGTAAAAGCCCAGTTTCCTGGGCCCCACCCCCAGAGTTTGATTCAGTGGGTCTGACATGGAGCCCATCAATCTGCACTCCTAACAAGCTCCCAGGTGATGCTCTTGCTCCTGGTCCAAGGCCGACACTGGGAGTAACAATGATTTACATAAATACAGAGCACTGTATTATGTGCTTTGTGAGGACAGCAACAAAAGCTAAAGGGATGCAGGTAGACAGTGGTACTGGAGAGTCCGCTGGGAAGGGAAACCACCTTGTTTTGTCATGATATGATAACCAGGGTTAACTTTGAAGCAATTGATCCATTTTGATATTTAAATTGGGGATTCATTTAGGGGCTCAGGAATGTACAATCTTCCCCACTGAAATAAAAGTTAGTTACGTTTTTAACCTGTGGACATTTTCTGGGTGATGGTTCTGCAGTAAAGTGTGATGCTAAGGAGGTGGGCTATGGGGCTGGCTGTCAGCCACGTGGGACAAACCTGGCAGTAGGCTGTGGCCTTCCCTCGGCAGTAGGTCTGAGAGCGGGGGTCCAGAAGCCTGGCCTCCTTGCTCACCTCCCTGTTATAGGGCCCGATAACGCTTGGGGCTGAGCTCAGCCCACTGAAAACTCCCCGTCTAAAGCCATCCTCTGAGCTTCTTGTCTGAGCTTTCCAGCTGGACAGGTGACTACTGATGACATTATACTCCTCTGTCCTCCGCTAGTCTGGGAGCTACACATAGTTCTATTTCTGTAATATTTACCTATTAATTGAAGATATATGAAATAGTTAGAAATCCTGAGCTTTTCAATATTAAAAAATTTGTCAAAAGAACTGTGTGGATCTTAATAAATGAGGTTCATTTATATAACATTTGTTGACTGAAATAAAATGCACAACCTAAAAGTTGAGAGTTGTGTTTTATTGGTGACTTCCTAAGGACTCGAACCCAGAAGGCAGCCTCTCAGATTGCTCTAAAAGACTGTTCCTCCCAGGCGAGGGAGAAGCCAGGATATATGAGTTTTGCAACAAAGAGCAGGTAGTCAGAACATCAAAAGGTTACTGTTAAAGAAAACCAGATATCTCAAGTTAAGGAATTTAGTGCTTTTCTGTGTACTGGAAGGTGTAAAGGTCTGGGCTCACTGAAAGCCTTCCTTTGATATGTATCCTAGCTGTCTGGGGCCAGTATCCTGTTCTTTTATATCCCGAGTTCCCTCAGGGTGCACCCCTGGAGGTGGCAGCAGAGGCCCAGCCACCTGCTTGTCTGCATCCCTTTGCTCACTGTTGAGAGTGGTGGTAGTGGCTGATGACTTGATGGCCACAGCATCCTTTGCTTACTGACATGGCTGGCAATATTTTTCATTCACACATATAATGAAGAAATGGTAAGAATACAGACTGGTAGTAAGAGAGGAAAGGCAAGGCAGGGAACTCCCATAGGTCTTCCATTTGGTAACATTTGAGAATGCAAATTCAGGAATTAAAGCACTTCACTTTGGCTTGTGTATTTTCTCTTAAATTCTGGACATAGGAAAAAAAATCCTCTTGCTTTTCAAAAACCCAAGATGGGTTATATACAGTATGGGAAACAGAGTCTATTCTGACTGATTTTAAAGAGCAGGGTGAGTGGCCTCTTTCCATCAAGCTGTCGACTTTATACTGAAACCTTCACAGATCTCTTGGATTAAATAAACCAACAGGCTTCAAGGGATGCTGTTCAGAGAGGCACTGTGTGGTAGTGAACACTGCTCAGCTTATTTTCTGGATCAAGAGCAAGGATGCAGTGATGGGCTTTAACTGGCTTTTGCCTTTTAACTGCTAAGATGTCACTCACTACTGTGGGTAGAGAAGAGTCCTACCTGGTTAAGCCTTATGAGAAAGAGGAATTCTTTATCTACTTAAACATCAAAGCAAGAAACAATGTGGTCAGAAAATATGTACATGTGTCATGATTTTTGTCTTTTATTCCTTTTTTTTTTTTTGGTTCACATTTTATATCATTAAAAAATCTCTAATGGCTTCTGGGTTATTTTGTAAATGTATAATTTATTTGATGAGGTTCAAATCTAAGTTTTCCTCTTCTTGTGTGAGTTTTCTGTTATAATTTTAAGTTATTTCCACCCTAAATTATGAGTATAACCAAGCATATTCTAGAAGTGCTTTTTCTTTTTTAAAGGTACACATGTAGTTATAAAATACAGCAAAAAGTAATCCTCTTTCTTCTGTCCTTTTGTAAGCCAAAGTTCACCTCCCTAGGAGTAATCCATTTTGCAAGTATCTTGCAGTCTAATATTTATATTTTATTTTTAGAAACTATGATTAAGCCACTGGCATGCTTAAGACCAAATTAAAATAGAAAAAAAATTAGAGTATTATTTAGGGTTTTAACAAGTACACTTATCAATTCTTTTAGCTAAAATACAATATGATTACATGAAAAAGGAAATACTGGATTTCCTCAGTACCATATGGTCAAATTTGATAAAATCAGTTAAAAAAACCCTTTTGTTACTTACACTATTTCTCACATGTATTAGAATAATTTCCTATCTTAGTAAGCAGAATATTCTGAGCATCCTTAAATTTGGGGGCCAAAAATGAAGCTCATAGCAACCTGTATCCAGATTATATTAAGAACTCTTATGGTACAACGATAAATAACACAATTAAAAATGGGCAAAGGATATGAATAGTCATTCTCCAAAGAAGAAATATAAATGACCAATAAGCACATGAAAAGATGCTCAACATCATTAGTTATGCAAATCAAAACCACCATGACATACCACTTCCCACCCAGTAGGATGGCTATAATAAAAAAGAGGAAAACAAATGATGGGGAGGATGTGGAGAAAGTGGAGCCCTCCTACATTGTTGAAGAGCATGTAGAATGGTGCAGCTACCTTGGAAAAGAGTTTGGTGGATCTTCAAAACTATATGACCCAGCAATTCCACTCCCTGGCATATATTCAAGGAAAATGAAAACATATCCCCACATATAACCAACATGAATGTTCACAGTAGCATTATTCATAATAGCCAACAAGTGGAAATAACGCAAAAGCCCACTAACTGGTGAATGGATAAATAACTCATACAATGGAATATTATCTATCAATAAAAAATAATAAAGTACTGACATATGCAAAAACATGAGTGAACCTTGAAAACATGTGAAAGAAGTCATAAAGGACCACATACTGTATGGTTTCATTTACATGAAAGGTACAGAATGGGCAAATCTAGGAGACAGAAAGCAGGTTAGTGGCTGTCAAGGGCGGGGGTCAGGCAGCAATCGGGAGTGACTACTACTGAGTGTGGGGTTTCCTTTTAAGGTACTGAAAAATATTCTAAATTTAGATTCTGGTAATAGTTACACAGCCGTGTGAATATATTAAACCTACAAAACTGTATACTTTAAATGGGTGGATTTTATAGTATGTGAAATGTATCTTCATCTTAATAAAGTTAAAAAAAAGTTTCATGAAGCATGTAAAGGTCATGATTCCAAACATGATCTTTCAGTATATAGTATAAGAAATATCAGAAATTTGATGGAATAGATATTTTAGGTCACATAAACTTTAGAATGACCTGTCCTGAATACACCCCTGATTGATTTGCCAGTCTTTCAAAAAAAAGTTCTTTTCCTAATAGAGAAAAAAATTCTAGTTGACCTGACATGGGAAGGTTGGACTCTGTGATTTCAAGGCCTGAACTGGAGAGACTATGAGTGCAGGCCCGGGGAAGCCTGGCGACCATCTGCAGTGTCACAGGGCCAGCGCTGGTGCAGCATAGCACACAGGTAAGGGGACCTTCATCCTGGAGGATGTCTGGCCTAGAAAATGCAAACTGCTGGCCCACAGACCCAGCCTCGCTGGGAGAAGTGTGTTTTGGGCCCAAGGAGACTGTTTGTTTGAATGATTGCTAAATTAAGAAAGAGGAAATTCCCACAAAACCCCAGTTTTCCCACTGCTTCTTAAGAGAAATGAGAAGAGCTAGCAACTCTGAGCCCACACGTCCAAGTAGAGATGAGTTTGCGGCCTGTCCTCTCCGGTTCCCCAGGGTCCGCACCACTCTCTTCTGTGTCACACCTGGCCTGTTCTATCCACGTGCATCACCTCTGCCTGGCCCCTCTGTGTCCTTGTCAGCCCAGCATCTCTCCTTTGCTGATGAGGAAACACTGATGAGGTCCAGGGAGGCACAGTAACTTGCCTAAGGTCACACTGCGGTTGAATAGAGTTAGGATCTGAACTTCGTTTTCCAATTAAACACCTTCTCTATGGTCATCTCTGCTGAAATTTTAGACATTTGCTACTGCAGAAATTGAGGGAGCTGAGGCCAAGGTGCCTAGAGCTTGAAAAATCATATAAACCAGCAAAAACAAATTGTAGCATTTGGTGCTTGATGTGAGCTCTGGAGATCTTTCATTTGAAAAGAGTAATGATGGCCAGGAAGGTTTGAGGAAAAGTAAGTAGGCAAAATATGCTTTACAAAGTAACATACTTTGCTTTCTCAAAAAGTTAAAATAGAATTACCATAGGAACCAGCAGTATCATTTCTGGGTGTATAACCCAAAGAACAGCAAAAAGAGTTTCAGATACTTTGTTCACTCAATGTTATGGGCTGAACTGTGTACCTCCCCCAACCTGCCATTAGTATCTTGAAGTTTCTAACCCCCACTGCTTTAGAATGTGTCTATATTTGGAGATAGGGTCTCTAAAGAGGTAATTAAGGTTAAGTGAGATCACGGGGGTGGCTCTAATCCAATATGACAGATGTCCTTATTAGAAGAGGAGGAGATTAGGACCCAGACATGCACAGAGAGAAGACCCTGTGAAGACAGAGGGAGAAGACTGCTATCTACAAGCCAGGGAGGGAGGCCTCTGAGAAAATCAACCCTGGTGACCCCATGATCTCAGACTTCTAGCCTCCAGAACTGTGAGAAAATAAATTTCTGTTGTTTAAGACACTTAATCTGTGGTACTTCGCTGTGGCAGGCTTAAAATGAATATACATGGTCATAGCAGCATTATTCACAGTAGCCAATAGGTGGAAGCAACCAACACGTCCATCGATGGAAGAACGGATAAACAGAATGTGATATATACACACAATGCAATATTATTCAGCTTTAAAAAGGAAGCAAGTTCGGACACATGCTACCACATGGATGAACCTGGAGGACATTGTGGTAAGTGAAATAAGCCAGTCATAAAAAGACAAATACTGTGTAATTCCACTCCCTCATGTAAGTAGTCAAATTCATAGGGATAAGAAAGTAGAAGGCTGGTTGCCAGGGGCTGAGGGGAGGGGGAATGGGGAATTAAATGGACAAAGTTTCAGTTTTGCAAGGTGAAAAGGTTCTGGAGATTGGCTGCATGACAATGTGAATGTACCTGGCACTATTGAACTGTACTAAAAATGGTTAAGATGGTAAATTTTATATTATGTGTATTTTATCACAATTGAAAAAGCAACATAGTAGAAATAGTATCTAGTATTTGTCAAGAACAATAAAGCTATTTAAACTTCCAATGTTTTTTTTGGGGGGGTGGGGGGATTAATTAGGTTCATTTATTTATTTTTAGAGGAGATACTGGGGATTGAACCTAGGACCTTGTGCATTCTAGACATGCACTCTACCACTTGATCTACATCCTCCCTCCCTACACTTCTAATGTTTTAATGCTTAAAGTGACATCTAAATATATAGCCCTATATAAAATAATCAGGTATTTACATAGTAAAGTCCCATTTAGTGCACTCAGAATAATCTGACATTTAATACATCTTGGCACTGAGCAAAAGCTATATAACCAGTTCATCTTTTTTCATATTTGTTATCATTATTCAGTATGTCCTGAGTGAGGTCAGGGTACAGAACTGGCATTTTACGTCCCTAAAAATCTTGGATTAGCTACTATCTACTGCCCAAGAAAAGATGAGAATACATTTTAGGGAAACAGATACCTGAGCTGATAAAGCATTAAGGCAGAGCATGAACTTTGGAATCATGATTTGGCCCTGAATTCTGGCTCTTCCTCTTAGCTGTGTGTGATGCGGGATGAGTTTCTTAACCCCTCTGAAGTCCAGTTTCCCAAGATGTGAATCGAGAATAATACGGAACATGCAGGGTTGTTGGAGTGGTTAGTGTTAACACATGCACAACACACTCATTTTACACATTGCATTCCAGGTGCAAGGATGTAGCAGAGACTAAAATAAGCAAAAATCTTTGCCTCATGGAACTTAACAGAGCACTGAGGAAGACAGACCATGAGAACATTTAAAATATATATTATGTTGGTCAAAAGTGCTAAGGAGAAAAATAAAGCACAGGAGAGAGAGAGAAGTGAGTCAGTGGCGTAGATCATTTCCAAGCAGCAAACTCTTCTTGCTCTGCCATTGGAGTTTTTGGAGTCTGGGGTATGAGTCAGACACTAGGGGACACATATATGTCCCCTACACTCCATGGGGCACTATCAAGCTCTCTGAAGCATCCCAGCGAAGCCCCTTCCCTGGGTTGGGACAGGCACCCGTGCTCCCTGACAGCTCTGTCTAAAGATCACACTGGAACTTCCAATTCCTTTTGGCTTCTCTAACCTCTTTTAAAAACTGAAAGTGAGTGGTCAGCTAATGGTTGTGAGTCCTGAAGTCTCATACCTTGCTTTTGTTTTGGGTCTCTGCTGAAAATGACAGTAAAAATATTTCATTTTAACATTCTCTTATGTTATTTTTAGCAAAGAGGTTATATCCGAAAATGCTTCACATAAGGACATAAAGTATTGTCTGGGCTTTAAGAACCTTTATACTACATACTTAAAGGTGTATGTCCATTGCTACTTTAAAAAAATTAATGAAGTGTAATTATTAAAAGAGTAGAGAGATAATGAAAGAATAAACCATCCAACCTAAGTAAATGCATCCATAGCCTACAGCAAATTCTACCTTTCTTGAACTTGCCCCAAGTAGTAAAGGTAAGATATGTTCTAAAAAAGATTTTCACTTAAATGCTTATGTCACTGATCAATTTCATGTTCATTTCCAGTTCTAACATTGGGGAATATTCTCGCTATTGCCCTGTTTTCTAACTGCACTCTTGATTCTAACTGGGCACAAGCTTATTTGGAATCAATTTCTAATTTCTCTGCCTGAGAGTTTTCCAGATTCAGTTTTAGGGGTCACTTGTAAGTGAGAGCATCTCTCTTGGGAGGAATGCCTTCAAAACTCAGCCATTTCTCAGCCCCGCAGCTTGGGAAGATCCATTTCTAGAAGCAGTTTTACGTGCATGGGTTTAAAGAATCTGGCTGGCTGCCTGGGTTCTGCACCATCAAGTTTTGCCACAATTTCCTCAGTTCAGACTGTCTGAGGGCTAACTGTGCCTAATTTGCAACAAGGCACTCAGGAAACTGCTAATCTATCCAGTTCTGTTCTTCTCTTGTAAAAGCACAGGAGCTGCCAATATTCGGCAGCTGCTCTGTGCTCTGGTCTCTGCACACGTCACAAACTTGTCACAGGTAAGAGGAGTACAAGGAGGGAAATTTCATGTCCTCCTACCTCCCTCTGGGTTCCGATGTTAACGGTTCTCTGATGCTATGCAGGCCTCTCTGTCACTTACAAAAACGCTCCTTTTGGTTACCAGCAACATTAGTTTGGCTTCATTGGACAGCATTAACCTGGCTGTATTGCTGAAAACAGTCATCGATAAATTTTATAGCCTGGAACACTCTGATTTCTGTTTGCAGACCTAATGAGGGTTTTACAGCTAATTCTCACGGGTGCATTTGCTTAGAGAACATTTGGTACAATATACAGTTTTGTCTTTTAAAAGTCATCCTCTCACTGCCTTAATTCTTTTTTTGTTTTGGTCAAAGTAATATGTCACACGATACAGATGACTTAAGATGAAATAAACAACCTCCTGCTCCCATTCGCACTCCAATCATCTTCCCAAGGGCAGCTCCTTTTAGCATTTCTCTTTTTAGCTTTTCTGGTGGTTCCCTTCATATCTTTTGATGAATCAGGGAATAAAAGATGTTCTTGACCTAAGGCAGCATCTATTGATTCAATATAAAAGACATTTACCTTTCCTTACTCTGCACTTCCTCCCAACATTTTATATTTTTATTTTATTTTGTAACTGTAAATCATATACTTAATAACCTTTAAACAGTTTCATCAACCACACACCATGTATCTTTAATTTCCTATATTATTTAATCTTTGTCCCTGTTTTCCTCTCATTTTGTACTGGATACACTTAAAATTATTAGAAAATCAACACAGAGTTTATATTATAATGACTATGTAAATATTGTTAATGCCTGGCCAACAATGAAATGTAACCCTGTTACACTACAACAAATGTACAAGGGTTACATTTCCCACTCTGGATTCGAAATCATGATTGCTGGGCCATGCAAAGGCAAATGTTCCCAACATTAAGATTAAATGGAGTCACTCTGGTTTTTTGGTTTTTTTTAAACTTTTGTTTAAATTCATACCATGTTTTAGGTTGCTTCATGTTAGGAGGTTTTTTCCTTTTTAGAAATGGGCTGACTGCCATGGGGGAAAGGCTTGGCAAGCAACCAGACTAAGGATGGAGGCCTGGATATAAGCCTCGCTTCTCCGATTGTTACAGCACTGCGCAAGTCATGGCACCAAGCTCCTGGTCCCTCCTCTGTAAGTGAGAATGGCTGACTCAGTCCAGCCCAGCTCCCAGGGCCATCAGGAAGACCAAGTCGGACCATGCAAGTAAAAGAAAGGTCGACGGAGGGTAATGCTCTTCTGTATAAACGCTCTGGAGTATCACTGTGACTTCCACCTCTGAGCCTGCCTATTTCCTGGGGGTGCAGGAAGGGGGTGTTTGAGGAGGTCTGCTTGCATAGACAGATTTATCCTAACACTTTGGAAAGAATTCTCTTTCTGCTAGTCTAAGTTTAGCTACTGGAACATTAGCTGATAACAAATGTGGACAGGAAAGCTCTATTTGCAGAGAAAACTCACAAGTACAGCCTAGTCTCACTTAAAGGCTGCAAATAGTTGTTCAGTCCTAGAGACCCACTCTGCATATGGGCAGGCCAATTCCAGCAGGACTCAAGCACTTCTGCTGTGACGGTCAGGCCGACACCACATGCCCTGCACGGAAAAGGTCACCTTGGGCCGGAGTGGCTTGCAGGGTGACGGCCCCTCTGGAGTGCAGAGTTCTGAACCCCTGGCACTGGGGTTCCTATTTGCAACCGGGATAGTGTCGGCATGTAGCAAGTCTCCTGCACTTGCCAGGATGAACATCTTCTTCACACCGAGCTCCTTGGCTGAGCATATACACATGTGTGCGAGAACTCCCAGTGTGGGCCCAGGGACGTGGGAAGCCCTTAACCGTGGTCACAGCCTCCAGACTGCTTTACCACCTACCTTCCTAACCTACCCTGCCAGACAGGAGGCTTTCAAAGGGATGTGCTGCTTTCTTTCCATCTTTTCTCCATTTCAGCCGTAAGCATGGCTACGGCTCTTCCTTGCTCTCCCACTTTTGCTATTTTTAGATAAGGAGGATGCCTGTTTCTAACAGGCAAGCAGAGCAGCAGGCTCTCTCTTTGGAATCGAAGGATGGCTACCTTGTAGATCTAGTGCTTGGGTTTTAAACCCCAACCCCCACCCCGTAAGTGATGCCCAGGTGTGAAGTCTACTGCAGACACAGCACAAAGAGCTGCACTTTGAACCTGCAGGCAAAGACAGAAGCAAACAGTGTGCGGCCAGGTTGATTAGTTCTGGGGATAGGAAGCCGCAGCTGCTGGGAGAGCTGGCAGCAGCTGAACTGCCTCCAGCAGCCTCAGAACTAAGCAGAGGAAGGAGGCAAGGGCCCTCCCTTTGAGGAAAGTATGTGTACATGTGTGGGTGGTGGCTGGAGGGAGAAAGCTTTCAAAAAGGGACCCCCATCCAAGTTCAGGGAACTTTTTCACCATATGTCTCTAGGAGGTTTATTTTTCTTTTTGACACCCTCCCACACACATTTAAAGCTGGCAGTCATCACTGATGGTGATGTTTATACTGTGATGACTATTACGACATTATTTCATTTAATCATCAAAGATAACCCTCCTAGGTCGGGTCTGTATTTTGTGCATGTGAGTTTTAAGGCGAACTTGTCTAACCACAGTTAATAAATCGTGGCCCTGGATTTGAACCCAGGCCTGACTCTGGGGCAGTGCCAGGTCCTGTACATACTGCTCAAGCTGTCCAACCACTGCAGAGAATTAGCCCTTTGCTGTGTTTCTAAGATACCACCAGCCACACTAGTTCAATTATAAAAGAAAAAGGAGATACATAAATCTGTTTCTGAAAGACAAATCTCTTATTATAAATAAAACAGGTCTTGAGTACCTGACTTAATCAAGAGAGGCAAGAATAGATGTGAAAGAACAGCAAGAGGAACTCTGATGCCCCCATACATAAAAGTTAGTTTGAGATGGATCATAGACCGAGTATGAAAGCAACAATTATTAAGAATCCAGAAGAAAGCAAAGGGGAATGTCTCCATGACCTTGTCGGTCATGACTAAGAAGGGGCGGACGGGAACTTTCTGGTGTGATGGGAATGTTCCTTATCTTGATCTGAGTGATGGTTACTCGACGGTACACATTGGTCAAAATTCATGGAACTATACACTTCAGATTTGTTGAAATTATATTCCAACAATGAACTGTCAGCATCAAAAACAGTATCTGCTTTTCCACTCACAAAATTATTAAATCATCCATTCAAATGCCTACTTCATCCGGGCACCATGCTAAAAGTGAAAAAATAGGTTGGTAAACAGTTCAGAAAGGGCTGGCTCCCTGACTTAGGGAGCTTTCAAAAAAGTTGGGGAGATGATAAATGTTCAAAAGAAGAAAATGACTATACATATTATTATAAAATATAAAAATGCAAAAAAAAAAAAAAACCACACCCCATTCAAAACAACAAAAGATTAAAAACCTTGACAACCAAAGCAATTTTTAGTGGATTTCACAATACTGAACTGTTTCTGCTCTTTTGGAAAACGTGTTTTCTTGTTCATATTTGGCAGAGTCTAACACCAGAATTAGTTCTCTTCCCATAGCTCTTGCTTATGGAGTTGAGAGATAATACAGTTAAGCAGGTCCCAGTGGTAAGACTTAGGGGGATTAAAAAACTATCCTATGAGCAGTCCACAGACATCCCCAGAGAAGAGGCAGGCACTCAAAGCAAAGGGAAAAGCACCACAAAGGCAACAGGAACTGGGGCTCTTTTACATCACAGGGGACCCGGGCCTCCATGACTGGGAGGAGCAGCATGGTATGTGGAAGGAGCTCGAACAACAGGCAGGGGGCCGAGTTCTGGCACTAACTTGGCACTGAGGAGCGGTGTGTGCTGTATTTGGATAAGCCATTTAACCACCCTGAGCCTCAGTTTCCTCCTCTGTAAGAATCAGGGCTTTTAGTTTGGTGAGGTCCTTCCAGGTCCCAAACGCTTCGATCCTTAGCCTAGCTGGCACTCCTTCAACTTCCCCAGAAAACCGAGTTTGAGATCAGAGCAGCGCATCAGGAATAGAGCAGGCTGAAATGCTCTGGCTGGGCCGGCTAATGGACCCGGTAAGGGTTTAAGATAAAGTGAACAAATAAGTGCCAACCGTAGCACCATTATCCCCTACACTGCCCCTCAGTCACATAACTCCCACGGGCAGTGGTTTGGAGTCAGATACGCTGCAATCCCTATACACTCACTTCCTGGCAGGATTGGGAAAAAATCCAGAAAAAGAAACCTTTCTTGAGAGAGAGAGTGCTATAGGTCAAACCGTGTCTCCCTGAAATCCTATGTGGACACCTGGCCTCCAGTACCTTAGAATGTGACCTTATTTGGGACTAGGGTCACTGCGGGTGTGATCAGTTAAGATGAGGGCATGCCGGTGTAGGGTGGGCCCATTCCAGTATGACTGGGGAAAGGTGAACACAGACGTGCACCCGGGGAGAAGGCCACGTAAAGGTGAAGGCAGGGGTCAGGTGATGGCTCTGTAGGTCAAGGAATTTCAAAGACTGCCAAAAAATCACCAGAAGCCAGGTGATAAGCATGAAATAGATTTATCCTCACAGTCCTCAGAAGGAAGCAGCACTGCCAACGTCTTGGACTTCTGGCCTCCAAAAGGGTGAGACAGTGCATTCTTGTTGTTTAAGCCCCCCGGTGTGTGGCATTTTGTTATGGCTGCTCTAGCAAACTCATACAGGCAGTATAAACGCTTAAAGGAAAACTGTCTTGGAGGAGGGTAGAGCTCAGTGATAGAGTGCTTGCCTTAGCATGCATGAGGTCCTGGGTTCTATCCCCAGTACCTCCATTAAAAAAAAAAAACAAACCCAAAACCTAATTACTTCCCCCGAACAAAATTTTAAAAAACGAATAAAATAAATAAAAATAAGAGAAAAGGAAAACTGTGTCTTGGCCTATAGGCTGGCTCACTAACATTCCCTTCCTTTCCTTAGCCCTTAACACCAGTAACCTTAATCTTCAGGGAATTTATAATTTGGGTACCTGAAAAAAAGGTATCATTCTTATTCTTTGCTAAACACTACATTTCCTGACTTTAAAAAGTGAGGCCCTTCAGTAAAACCCACCAAACGTTTATTGAACCTTTATTATCTACCAGAAGTCTCTAGATAGTGTTTGTGTACTAGCATTTGGACTCCACTCAGGTCCTCCTCCTGTCAGTGTGCTAAACAGGCCCAGGGATAAAATGACACCCTCAGCATCGAAGTGGCATCATTTAGTCAAAATCCAAATTACTATCAAGTCTGCAGAAGCTGCTGGAAAAAACAGGAGAACAGATTACGAGGCAGCTTTGCTATCACAGATGTACACCGTAATTATCCTTGTTCAGGGCTATCGGAAAGCCACAAGCAGAATTGATCTGCAGTGCGCCTGCTGGCTTCAAAGAGGTGCAGAATGACAGGAAGGCTTCTCACACATGGCTGGGCCAACGCCAAACTAATTAGAAGTTCTGACTTGGATAATTGGAAAATGTCACAGAAACTACTGGTGTCTGCTGCACAGGTCAACACCCTGTCCTAAGTCATTAGGAACATAAGCAGTTTAGGAAGAGAGAAATCGAATAAAGCCCCAGTTTGCAAAGGACGGCAGGTGGCTGGCTGAGAAGACTGAGGAGGTATATAGTACTGGCATCTCAGAACTGGGACTCATCCTGGTTTCCAAATCATGGCTCAGCTTTAATTCTCTCTGGCAGTGGTCTTTTTATACACCAAAACCCTTCCTGTAAGTTAAGAAACAAAACTAGGTGCTTTAGAATCAAAGGTCAGGACAGACACCCCATTTGCCTTAAGTGTGGTTCTCAAACTTGATTGTGCACTAGAATGGCCAACAGGCCCAGGAAGGTGCATTTTTACCAACTTGCTATTTCTGAAGCAGGTGGTAAACCTGTACTTTAAGAAACACTAGCTTACAGACATAGAAAGAAAAATACCGCATGATCTCACTTAGATGAAGAATCTAAAAAAGTCAAATACAAAGAAGCAGAGAGTAGAATGGTGGTTACCGAAGCGGGGAGGTGGGGTTAATGGGAAATGCTGGTCAAAGGCAGAAAGCTGCAGTTATGTGAGATGAACAGATCTAGAGATCTGATGTGCAGCGTGTTGAGTAGAGCTAACACTACTGTATTGTACAGTAGACATGTGCTTAGAATAGATTTCAGGTGCTCTCACCACACATCTACACAACATCGTGGTACAAACTTCCAGTTGCAAGATAATAAATCATGCAGATGTAATGTACAGAACGGTAACTATAGTTAACAACACTGTACTGTATGTCTGAGAGCTGCAAAGAGAGTAGATCTTAAAAACAAGCCAACAAAAAAAATCAAACCCAACCAACCAACCAAAACAAAGAGCCATGAAACATAGTCCCTGTCTTCAAGTCATAATCGAGTGAAGGAAAGAAACAAGCTAATTTCAAATAAATAAAACCAAACTTAGTCTTAAAAAAAAAAAAAAAGAAGGTAACATGTGAAGAGCTGGATATATTACTTAGTTTGATTATAGTAATCATTTCACTATGTATGTGTATATCAAATCATCACGTGGTACACCTTAAATATACACAATTTTCATTAGAATAGATTGCAAAAAAAAAAGTTCTGGGGAGAATAGTTTGTAGACATCCATGCAAAATAAGAACAGAAAGTACAGTAAGTTCCAAATATATTTAGCATGATAAAACTTTGGTGAATTGCATATGTAGTATTTCCTAAGTAATTTTTTTGAAACTAGTATGTTAGAGAACTTGCCATAGGCATTCAAAATTAATGTATCGTAACAATCCATGAATCCATCTCCTTCTTCCCTTCTGACACTAGGCAGTAAGTGCCCCATATCCCCAAAGACTACTTAATAGATTCCCCTACTTAATACCTAAATTCCACCTCCTGACCCATCTCAAACCTTTCACTCATGTAGTTATTCCCCTATTTCTCTTTAAAATAGATTAGTTATTTCAGCAAACTCACTTGTTTCTATTATATAAAAATAAAACCAAATTAAAATAGCATAATATAAAATTATATGTGTATGTATGTACACATACTCATACAGCTTATGTCTCATTTCATTGTTTCTTTACAGTTAACAAATTAATGTATCAGGTTGTCATAAAGAAATACTAAAATCTAAAACAAACAAACAAACAAACCACAAACAAAACCAAAGAAAAAGAAAAAAGAAATACTGGCTTAGCAGACCAGTAAGACAGTGGGATATGCAGTGCAGAAATGGTGTGGGAGGTGTCTATAAATGAATGAAGACCAAAATGGTCCATCTTGTGGAGTCTGGCAAAGCACAGGAGATGCTGGTCACTGCTGATGGGCTTTGCCTGTGCCTTCAAGGGTCAGTGCTGGCTCTGCCCTGCAGCTGGTCTTGAGAGTGGCTGGAAGGGTTGGTGTCTGGCTCTGCAGGCTGGACCTGGCTGGTGTTCAGCAGCTCTGAATACCGCTGACTTTCCTGGGGTCAGATATGTAGCCATTTACCACATGCCACACTCAAAAGTTCTACCTTCCAGAAAGCACACGTAAGTCAACTAATAAATGATTAGGCACTTTGTAAAACACGTTCCCCACTGTTCACATACCTGACCTTTTGTTATATGTAAATGTGCTTTGCAATTTGTAAATATAAATATTAATGTTTAAGAGCTGTCATGAAGATGATAGCCTTTCCCATTTATTCTACTTACTCCTGAGAAGTCTAAATTATCCATTTTTAGGGTTTGATTTAAGCTCTAGTTATTTTGGGTAATACCTTTCACGTGCATGTCTACATCCTATTAATGTGAAATTTCTCAATGACTATTAATAAGAACGCGCTCAAAGTACTTACCATTTAGAGTCCCCCACGGCACTTCCTTAGGTGATGTTGTTATATGACATCTGAGTTGATTTAGGAAGAGGCACCTGAAAACTTTGGTTCTCCCCTCGTGGGTTCCCCTTCTAACCAGTGTTACTTAGCTGTGACCTGGGCAGTTACTCCATCTCTCTGACCTTGTTCTTTATTCACATAATACTGATAAAATCACTTTCCTTATTTATCACAAGGTTGTCGTGAATAATTTATATGCACATGTCTACCATGCTCCTTGCCCTTGAAGGGTACCTATTAAATGTCCTCTTCTCCACTAATGTGGGAGGTGCCCTAATTTACCTTCCTCACTGTCCGCTTGTCTTTAACAATATAACAGCATTTGTGAGGATTCAGTGAAGTGACCCTTAAAAAGTCTGTCACTTGTGTTGAACACATTTTAGCTATTATTAATAGTATCACTGAAGATTGTAATAGACATTTTATGGACTTCAGTGGCACATGAGGAGTGGTATACTGGTAAATGTTTAATAACTAGAATTTTGGGAAAAATGTGTGTGCATTTATGTTTACTATGAATCTTACTGACAAAAAACATGTAGCACACCATTTACAAATAATAAAATATGCAATAGTCTTTAACTTTCATGTAACAAGTCTTTATCATAGAATGCTTTTGTTGATTTTTATAGAACTTTTGCATCCACAGACAACCTGTGACTGCAATTAATGAATGTGTAATTTTAACATGATGTTGGTTGATATTTCCTTTACATTAACAAGACAAACATGAAACAAGGACATCTGTCAGCACTTCACTCGGTTTGTCAATGACATGAGATACTTCTCTGATGAATGGAAAAAGTTTTCAAATGATGGAAGAATGCTTCCTCAATTTTTTATGCTACTGACAATGTAATGGCTATAGATACAACACACTTTTAAATTTTAGAACCAGATGAGCAACAACAAAAAAATGTCTAGGCCTGACTTAACAGTGCTTGACAACTGCTGTGGAATAAATAGTTCTACTTTGATTTACAAAAGTAATGTCACTGAATGAGGAGCTGGAACGAGGTGCACCACCGCACACCATTATATAGCATTCCTGAGACACAGATCCACTATATATAAAGAACCTCTAGAGCAAATAATAGTAGATATGTAGTCAAGTAACTAGGAAGGGATGACTTCTGGGTATTACCTTATAAAAAATATAACTCATTTAGTTGTAAGTTTATGTAATTTAATTTCTACTAATGGCTGGGCTTAACAACTGGCTTCTAACATTTGACAGTTGACTCTCAAAAGCCAGAAGGGGCAGGCTCAAGCACACCTCTGGACAAAGGCAAAAGGAAAACCTGAGGAGATGTTTCTGATACAATCTACTGGAGCTGCTGCTTCCACTGGAATCACTATGGCTGCTGGCAAAGTGTTACCAGTCAGTGAACTACAGCGCCTGGTGGGATTCCAGAGGGGCACGCAAATCCACACATCCATATATAATTCCTTAATCAACAGCTGTTAAAAACACAATTACAGGAACATTTTGACTTCGAAGAGTTAGACCCCACTTCTTTCAGTCCTAAAAACTGAAAACTAAAAAACAGTGTATATCTTCTTCTCTGGAAGATAATACGTATTAAGGGAGTAAGTCCCAACATTTGGATGAACAAAGTTCATCCATCTTGGTATCAATGACCCACTTTGTTTCACCAACACTTGCCCTCACATTCCAGGAAAGATGATCTCAGATGATCCACTTGATGCGATATTGCTTGGGTAGGACAATTTCCTACTAATTACCAGGAACAGCCAAACACCAGTGGTAATCGTCAAAGCTCAGGCCAGTTCTGTTACAAGTACATAATGAACAAGCATCTGAAAGACCTGGCATACTGCTTGGTCTTGACAACCTATAATTAACCCCAGCTATAATTCTAGATGGTACTGAGTTTCAGTGAAAAACAATTTCAGAGAAAACAAATGCTCCTTTAAACAAATTTAGACTTCATCAGTCAATGATTTTAGAAAGTCAGCATCATCCCTTATAATACTTAGGCAAAGATCAATGGAAAAGTCACTGGGTCCAGAGTGCAAGGACCGAGATTCTGGTTTTGATTCTTCTACTGCTTATCCTGAGTGATGTTGAGTAAGTAATGTCACCTCTATGCACCTTAGTTTCCTAATTTTCAAAGTAAAGGTGTTGGGCTAAATCATGGCCAGGTTTTTTTTTTTTTTTTGATAATCAGTGTTTTCCAGTTCACTGAGATATAACTGACATGACATTGTGTAAGTTTAAGGTATACAACATAATGATATTATATATGTATATACTGTAAAATGATTACCATAATAACTTTAGTTAACATCCATTACCTCACAGTTACCTTTTTATCTTGTGATAAGAATGTTGAAGATCTACTCTCTTAGCAGCTTCCAAATATATAATACATATAGTTAATTACAGTCATGAAGCACATTACTATATATTACACCCTCGCAACTTGTAACTGGAAGTTTGCACCTTTTGGCTATCTTCACCTATTTCCCCCACTTCCCATTAAGTGGTAATTATCAACCTCTGTTTCTTTGAGTTTGGTTTTTTTAGGGGGGGGAGGTTTACATGTAAGTGTTTGTCTTTCTCTGACTTATTTGACTTAGCATAATGTAATGGCCAGTTTTTTTTTTAAATGAGGAAATCAACCTGCACAATTGAAAGCACTTCATGTCCCATAATGAATGAAAAATGCAGCAAATACACCCTCCATGTGACTCCTCTGAACCACCGTTAAGACCCTCTCATAGATTTTCAATGTCACACTCCTCTTTGTTCTTGTCAACAAACTCTGTGATCCCTCTCATTTCCAAAATGTACATCTGACCTTTCCAATGTGTATTCTCAGTTTTCTCTGTTAAAGTTCGTTTATTTGTGAGAACAAGGCTCTCTTTTCTGGCAGATCATGAAGTAATTCCCAGAAGGGGCTGGGGTGGGAGGTGTAGGATGTGCTCAGGTACAAAAGATACCTTATAACGTTGATGTGTTAGGAAGACAGGGTGTGGTGGTCCACCCCCCTGGAAGAGGAGTGTTCTCCTACCTTCCGGAAATGCAGTTTTTATAAACAGCTAAGCCTCGCTTTAAAATTCTGAGTCTGTGGTCTTTTTTTCAACACTGTTCAATTGAAAACTCGACACTTTTAAGTATGTTGTGTCTGAGATTCAACAACAACAATAATCACCACCCTGAATAACAGTAACAGTGGCCCCCTATTGCAGCACTGAACCTGGCGCTTTACACATATTGTCTCCTTTACAATCTCACCAGCCCATCGAGGTGGGTATTATCAACAGTTTCATATGTGAAGCAAACGAGGCCCTGAAAGGCTAAGCACTAGGCCCGGAGACCCAGGCTCAGCAGGCCAGTGAGTGCAAGAGCTCTCTCGCCCTACCTGCCACTCAGTTAACACCCCAGCATGACCCAGGTGACACGGATGCCGGTCTTAGTTTTAAGCAGGGAAGAGAGTAGTGGACCAGCTTGGAGAGATTCAGGGCTTGGCAATTTTACTATTAACACCTTTCATGAGACACAGCTGGGAGCTGGCATAGAATGCCCATTTTGAAGTGGCCAATGTGACGCTTTACTGAGCAAAGCTTTATCATCAACACACCCAAAAAAAGGATGCAACCTGGTAAGGACTGTCCAGCACACTGTCCAACCCAGTAAGGAATTCCAGGGTAAGACAAACACCATTCCAGCATAATATCATTTGTTAGAAAAGTGTGGAAAATACCTAAGGACGCTCTGTGTATTTCACACCTGCGTGAAAATACAACTAACGTTATTATGCAGCTGTCACAACAAGCTCCCAACTAGCTATTAAGTGGGATCCAGATTTAAACACTAAGACAATTCTATGATACTGCCAAGCACTGGCAAGGCTGTGATGTAACTAGACCTGCCGTACATTGCTCAGGGCAATGTGTGCTGAAAGCTACATGAACCCATGCATACTTTTGACCCAGCAATTCCAATCCTAGGTACACCCTCCATAGAAGTGCATTCGTGTGATACAAAAGTCGCATGTGAGATTGTCCTCAGGAGCTTCATAGAGTAGCTGTAAACTGGAATCAACCCAGCTGTCCGTTACCAATAGAATGGAGAGCACACACTGGAATACTCATACAAGGGGTGCCATTCAGCAATGAGAATTAATAAATACAGCCACACCAAACAACATGGGTGAAAGCCACAGACACAAAAGGGAGCAAAGCAGCTAGACACAAAAGAGTATACAGCACGATTCTGGTTATATAATGTTTAAAATCAGGCAAAACTAGTGTAGAGTATTAGAAGTTTGTTCCAAGTGGTGACATCAGGGAAGAAGAAAGGGGGTAGTGATTGCAAAGGGCCCTGAGAGGGCTTCTGAGGAAAACAACTATGACAGACACAATTCTATGAGGGAGGGACTATTATTCCCACTTTATACAGATGAAAAAAAAACCTTTAGAGGTTATGAAAACACATCCAAGGTTACACTTATTTATTTATAAAGTGGCTTTAGCCAGAATTTTAAGCCAGATCTGAGTCTTCTCATTCCTTTTTTACAACATCGATATTAAATACAGTGGACTTCTCTTTTTGCCCTCCCAGCACTCCTTTCCCATGTTGGTAGAGCAGCCCACTCAGCCTCTGGAGAACTAGCTTCCCCTCATTTCCCATGGGAAGTGCACATCACAGCGCATCACCCCAGGAGGCCAGCCCGTGACTGATCCATGCTCACTGGACACTCTAAGGGAGCTGAAGCTTGGGTAGTGTGACGAATGATGGATGGAAAGTATAGGAGACTGGTAATAAAAGCAGCAGCAGCCAAATGTAAAGCTGTCCACGAGCTAGACATCGTCTGGAAGCAAGAGCAAGACAGATCCCACGTGGCTAGATCCTTACTCTGAACACAATGCCTGGGACATGGTCGAGGCTCAATGAATGAATAAATCCTCTGACCTGTTGCATTTCCTATTCTTGGCTTGACAGTTTAGCCTTTTCTTTCGGTTACATGAACTAACTGCTTTTTCCCCAGGGCAATGCCAGCTTTTATTTCCTTTGCAATGCCAGCGTCTCTTGCTTGCAAGCAGAGAACCCTATCTGATATCTATTATTTCCACAGAATTGTTACATGCGCCATAATATTTGAGAACACAGCCCTATGGAGTTCTGTTCTCCTAGAGCAATGGATTTTTACCTACTACTGTCACCCCAAATAAGGATGCTGATGGAAAATTCCTCAACTAGAGCAGCAAGGACCTATATAATCTCATAGGAAAGGTAATTTATTCAGTGGCTTGCAGGTCCCCATGAAAAAGACTGCCTACAATATGTCAGAAAGTAGTTTATTTCTACACTGAACTTGATTCATCCCAACCTTGAACCAAGTTTCACAACATCTATCCAGAGACAGTCATGACAACGAAAGCAATGCAAACAGCCTATGAGTTCCCAGGGACAGTTAACATTTTCTCAGGAAGAGATGGGCTGACTGTTTCTGAGGAAAGGTATTAAGACATAAAAACCAAGAGTATGCACAGAACCAATTTCAGAGAAATTATAGCCTTTTTGCTTTGTTTTTACTTTCCTTGACAGCTGGAAAGGTTGGAGTTGATGTAAAAAGAGTACATTAGAGTAATGATGATGACCAGTGCTGCCAAGTCAACAACCTATGAGTAAAGTTTCCTAACCCGGTAGCATCTGGGACGTGGTCTGACAACATGCACCTTTTCCTCAGGAGATACACAGCCTGATTTTCTGTATTTGGGACATGAAGAAATTGCAGCTGTCTGCATGTGCAATATGGACAGCTAAATATAAGCAAGAACGTTCTCTAACTTACTCTGGACATACATGCATGAAACACTTCTTTGATCCAACCCCAAATTCTGGAAACAGGGGAGTTTGAGCTATAAGAGACAGTTAGTCATATCTAGCCTTATATGTATTGAGGTTCCACGGCAGCTTAAAATATAATCTGCAGTAATACATTAATCACCGTTAAGCCTGGATGCAAAAAGACCTGTAATATTCAACAGATTACTTGTGACCTGGTGTGTACAACACGCACAAGGAGTACACCTCATTCCAAGTAAAGCCTCAAGCGGTAGTTTTAAAACATGATCCTCAACACTCACATTACGAGAAATGCTACTAAAACGCATGATTGTTGTGTAGGTTTCAGTGATGTCACTTTGAAGGAAGAAATGCCAACCACTTAAAAAAAACAAGCCTAAGCTATTTGGATTCTGTAAGTCTTCCCTAAAGTCCGTCTTCTGCCCCAGGGCGCCGTCGGGACACACGTTACCTTCAGTCATTGTAGCTCCTGTGGCTCCTGTAGACTGCAATGGTTTCTTCAGTTTTGTTTTTGAAGGCTTTGACGGTTTTGAGGAGTACTCTGTATTCCAGTTTGAATACCAATTGCTTTTTCTTTTTGAATAGAGAAAGACAGATACCTGTATTTCTGTACCACGTACTTTGTAGAATGTCCCACAATTTTGGTTTGGCTGATGTTTTCCTCATGGTTAGACAAGATTTATAGATTTGGGGGAGGAAGATCCCAGAGGCAAAGTGCCAGTCTAATCGTATCACATCAAGGGAATACATCATTAACGTGACTTATCGCTGACGATGTTAACCTTGAGTACCTGGCCAGGTGGTGTTTACCAGGTTGCTCCACTACAAAGGTGCCCAACTTCCCTTCCCGTACTGTATTCTTTGGAAGCAAGCCACTAAGTGAAGCTCATACTCAAGGGATGGAGAGCTATACTTCACCTCTTTGAGGGCAGAGTAGCTACATAAATTATTTGAAATTCTTTGTATGGGAGGTATGTTTCTTCTCCCTGGTTTATTTATTTAATCATATAGTAATGTCAGTATGGACTTGTATATTTATTTTTTCTTTGTTTCTAATTCAATATTATGTTATTTTATTGCTCAAACTGTTCCAGTTTTATCCATTGAGAGTTCTTTCGGTTGGCTTCCACGCCCTCTGGCACATCTCTGTTGTTGTGTGGTTTGAATACCACTTACTTTTTCTTTTTGAATAGAGAACGACAGACATCTGTATTTCTGGATGGCTTACATGTGGAACCACTGAGGGACTAGGCTGAACCTTCTAATCCTTAGTAAATACTGGGCTCTGCTATCATTTTACAGTTAACTCAAAGGTCTAAGACTGACCTCATTTACTTCATCATTCATTTACTGGACAAACTTTGTACACAGATTCAGAACTGGGTACCTTTCCTTAAGCCATTCCTAGTCCATGATTGGTATTAATTCAGGCTGAAAGCATAGGTCTTTCAGAACAAGGCTGTCCATCAGAGGCAGCAATGGCAGACTCTGCTACAATGACAGCCTTTCCAGGGATACCCTCTGCCCCCTTGTACTTCACCTTGAACTTTCAAATTAAACCACAGCTTCACAGCCATTGGTTACAACCAGTCCACTGGTTATCACTAGTGGGAACCAGCTTCCAGGTTGGAGGTCCAGGGGTAATACAGACAGAACACAGAACTGCTTATCCTTGGGGACCCAGGAGACTTTTCGGTGTCCTCTGATCCCACTGGTTTGGGCACATTACCCAGCATGCAGTATGTTCACAAAAATGGCTGAAGGGCTACCTTACTAAAAATAATGAATATTTGAGTCTATGTTACATTCTAGGCACTGGATAGTCATATACATTATTTTCATCTTATCCTCACATTAATCTTGTAGGTGGGTATCATTACGCTGTTGTTACAGGTGAGGAGATTGAGGCCTGGGAGGCTAAGCCATGTAGCCGGTGAATGGCAGAGTGGCATTCAAATTCAAAAGCCTCTGTGCTAGCTTACCCATCCAAACTGGAAATTATGGCTATATAATCTTACAGTTTCCTCAAAGGATGCACACAGTGCCAAGTGTGGGCAGGGTAAGCCTCAGATCTATTTAAGGCCACATGCTTGCAGGTTTGGTTTTACTCTGGTCATAAGAAAGGGTAAAGAAGGGTTATACTTTCTTCCCATAAGGCTCTTTGTGTAATCAAGCACTCTTGTCTTGGGAGTGACCTTAAGAGAAACCTAGAATTGCAGTTATACTTAAAGGCATTCTAGCTGTGAAAGCCATGTGATGTTTCTCTCCCCTCTCCTTCTCCCAGATGGTCGTTCAGCTCCAATGAGCATTCAGCTCCAATTTTCAGAGGTAGCCTATTTCTTCTTTAACCACACTATTCAACTCTTCCTCCTACGGAACAAGCCTCTCTTTGTACCTTCTAGGCATGGGTTTTGACTCTCTCCCTTGGGAAAAAGAGCTCTCAGCCTGCTTCAACATGCCAGCCCCATCAGCATCCTGGCCTGCATGGGGAGCCAGTACCTGGGTCAGGTACTGCTTATTCTGTGGCAGATTCAAGACAGCATGCTTCACAGCAAGGCAACACAGAACTGAGATGCCAATTTATTCAAAGTCAGTGTATTAATACATGCCCCTTTTCTGAGATAGCAAAGATGGGACGTTGACTCGTGATGAATTAATATTAGCTCTTCACTTCCCTTAGAACCACTACTTCTCTTGATGGCATCACAACCACCCTTTCGTAAACCCTTAAGAGACATTTAGTCCACTGTGTTCATGTAAAGTGCCTCTATGGGTGCGGGCGGAACCACATACATTTCTAACTGTCTATCAGATTCAAAGTTCAAAACAAATAAGTCAAGGAAATCTTGGCCATGCCTGAACGTAAAAGCAGTCTCAAAGAAGAACAAGGACTTACTGGCAAAAGAGAAGGAAGCTGAAAGACTGCCACTGAGAAAGAAAAATGCAATTGATTTCATTTCCTTCTGATATGAATAGCAGGTGCTCAGACACACTGAGCTGAAAAACAAGTGAGATGGGGCAGGGGGGAGTAGCTCTACCAACTGCCAGGAGCTGAGAAACAGAAGATGTATTTTTATTCAAGTTCTTTTTCCCTTGGGGATCAGATCTCGAGTTTTAATTTAATTTGGCTTGAAGAATTTGACCCACTGAAAGGTACTGTCAGGTATTACAACCGCCAATGATTGAACGCCCATGGAGGGAAGCACGCAGTCTAAGGAACTGATGTGTGAAGTGGAGTAGCTGTGTGGTTGAACTCCAGTGTGCTGCTGAAATGCAGAGTTTTAGGCAAAGACTGTATAAGGAACGTTGCAACTGCTCTTGTAGTTAAGGTCTCTGAGCAGGTGAGTGTCAGCCCTTTAACAGCTGAACCAAAGTAAACTATTATTGAAAGAAACATCAAAAGTATCTTCTCACCAGAAATCGTTGGCATGTCATCCTTAGAGAGGCCCCTTGCTTGGCTGATGCTCTGCAGTTGCTATCTTGAAACTGTTAATAATTTTTGAACAAGGGGCCCTACCTTTTAAATTTGCATGAGATCGCACAAATTACGTAGTCAGTCTGGAATGGCTGTGATGCCTTGGAAAGGGCAACTGGTTATGCACAATAATCTAAATCAAACATAAGTTTCTTACATCAATACAGTAAGATAACCTTTCTTTTTAAATGTTAAAAATGGGTGGCATTTTAGGTTGAGAAACAGAATCATAAGGTTTAGAGACTGTGGTAACATCCAAGATCACAGTTATTATCAAGGAGAACTTGGCCCAAGGTTATATTATCCCGAAATGTTTAGTTGGAGGTACAATTTAGAATTGTCTTGAAGGTGTCAATATATATGTCACAGTTGTGCTTTTGACTATGAACGGATCACTTTCTTACTTACCTACTTGATAAGCTTTAAGAATTGTTAACTAGATACCAGGTGCATTTCCAGGCACCAGAAATGCAAAGAGGAATTAAGTCAGCCCCTGGCCTCAAGGTCAAGTATCACAGAAGATGGTAAACTTGGCCAGTGTCCTTCCCATCATTTTAATACCCTGAGCTCCAGATTCAGTCTAGATGGGCTGAGTGACTACCTTCAAATCAAAGAACCACATGCAAGTATTTAAGGTAAGTATTAAACATCTAATTTTATCTATGGAAAATTTATAACAAGATCTATCTAATCTTTATGAGGCTGTCAGAATTTGAGAACCTTACTCACTTGCTAGGCAAAGAAATGCTTCATGACGAGCAGAAGCTTACTTCATCTATTGATCCAAATCAGTTCAATATAAGCCTTATGATTTTGAATTCACTCAACTGGTTATCCAAATTCAGAGAGGATAGATTTTTCTATTTGCATATGAAAAATAACATATCCTTCTTTGGTAGCAGGGAAATATCCTCAAATCTTTAGCTTCTGCAGAAAACAGGAGTATCTTGTCCAGAAGCCAATGTTTATTCCATGTTTTATTTTTTTTTCCACACAAGAATTTTAAATTAAAAAAGTAATCTCAACAATATATGTTGTTACATTCCTGAATAATTGGAGAAGGCAAAACGCGTATTTGTGTTCAGATAAAAACGGTGTAAACACGTTTCCACCTTTGCTTCCTACCCATGAATTCATAAAATTGGGGGGAAAAAAGCCTCGAACCAATCTGATTCACAGAACTCTGAAAAATCTCAGGAATTAGAGGTACCAAGGGTCTCTGAAAGTGTGTATATATGTGTATGTGTGTGTGTGTGTGTGTGGGCAGCTAAGATAAGTATACTTGGTTGCAAGTCTGATTAAGAAGCAGGCTGATCATCCCTCCTACTCCCTACCTTGGGGCAACTGACCTTTCTTACCCCTGGCACACGTGCACATGCGCACACACACAGATGGAGATTTATTCTCTATATTCATAGAATAAGGGTCTCTGGACTAGGGACCACCGGGCACTGTGGAGGGCTAAGAGGCATGAAAACGAGATTAGGTGGGTGTTAGCTTCCTGGATTTGGTCAGCCTCCTTCCCTCACTCAGCAGCCAGAATGCTGGCAGCCAGCCTTTATCTTCCAGGCTGGAGAAACTGGTAGAGTCTTCCCTGGGAATCTAATCAACCCAAGAAGAAAGACAAAGATACTGATTATCAGAGGTTCCCCCAATTAAACAGCTCATCCAGATCACTGGACACTGAAACCCACAGATGACAAGCCCCAGACACACACTTGGAACTTTTCACTATCTTGTTAGTGTCCCAGTTTTTGTTTGAAATGGTTTTATGGAGATGTTATACACCGTCCAACTGACCCATTTAAAGTGTATAATCCAATGTTTTTAGGATATTCAGAGTTTTGCTGCTATCACCACAACCAATTTTAGAACATTTTCATCACCCTAAAAAGAAAATCATACTTATGAGCAGACTCCATTTCCCTCAACTCCCTCAGCAGTAGGGGTCGACTAATCCACCTTCTGTTCCTATAGATTTGTAGTGGTACCCTTTTAAGTACAGACAACCAAAGATTACCAGAAATTGGAGGAAAGTCACAATTTTAAAAGAGATGGAGAATGCAGAAAGGAGCTAACTGGAGGGAAACTGAGATTATGCAGGGAGGAGAAAATGCCAAAATATCCACATCCCAATCATCTTTTATATCCTCGGCTAAGCTACTGTAACTATAAAGTAAAAGAACATGATACTTAAAAAATAATAAAGACAAGAAAGAAGGTTGGAAAGTACAAACATAACAGTAGAGATGACTCAATAACAGGGTTGGATAAAAATTACAGGAACTCTCACACACAAAAAAATAGAGCAAAAGAACAGAAATGGGAGACAGAGAAAAAACAACAGAAACACAGAAATCCAGTCCAGCAGTTCTGATTTTCAAACGAGGAAATACAGAGAGAAGAGAGAAAAATAGAGGCAAGGAAATCATCAGGAAAATGTCCTAGGAAAGGGAGCTCTCCTACACTGTTGGCAGAAATATAAATTGGTGCAGCCATGACAGAAAAGAGTACGGAGGTTCCTTAAAAAACTACAAATAGACTTTTCATATGATCCAGCAATTCCACTCCTGGGTGTGTATCTGGAAAAGACAAAAACTCTAATTTGAAAGAAAACATGCATGTTCATAGCAGGACTATTTACAACAGCCACAATATGGAAGCAATCTAAGTGTCCATCAACAGATGAATGGATAAAGATGTAGAGTGTGAGAGTGTGAGTGTGTGTGTTTGTGTGTGTGTGTGTGTGTGTGTGTAATGGAATATTACTCAGCCATAAGAAGAATAAAATATTACCATCTGCAGCAATATGGAGAGACCTAGAGATGATCATATTAAGTGAAGTAAGCCAGACAGAGAAAGACAAATATTATATGACATCACTTATATGTGTAATCTAAAAAAAATAAAGCAAATAAACTTATTTGAAAAACAGAAACAGACACACAGACATAGAAAACAAATTTATGGTTACCAAAGGGGACAGGGTGGGGGAGGGATGAATTAAGAGCTTAACAGATACACACTACTATATATACAATAAACAACAAGGATTTACTGTATAGCATAGGGAACTATACTCAACATTTTGTAATAAACTATAACGAAAAAGAATTTAAAAATCTGTTATCTAGCAATCTATATATATCTACATATATGTACAGCTGAATCACTTTGCTGTACACCTGAAACTAACACAATATTATAAATCAACTATATGTCAACAAAAACGTCCTAGGTTTAAAAACAAAACAAAACAAAAAAGGAAAAACAAAAGAAAAAAAGAATTTCCTAGACCCAAAGAACATGGCCCATTGAGTATACTTTATGATGGATAAAAAACAAGACCCAATCCAATGCACTTTATCAGGGAAAAGTGAAGATCTTTAAATCTCCATAGAGGGAAGACAAATAGGTCACATGTAAAGGATCAGGAAGCAGAATGACTCTGAACTTCTTGACAAAAATCTGGGGAGTGTGAAGACAATGGAACAATGCCTTTAAAAACCTAAATAACTCTTTCCAAAACAAAATCCTATACCCTGCCAAACTATTACTTATGAGTGAGAGCTTAGCATAAAGATATTTTCAGACATGTTAAGATCTCAAAAAATTTGCTTCCCATGAGTCCTTTTCTCAAAAAGATACTGGAGGATATGCTCCACAAAAACAAGAGAACAATCCCAAAAGAGGAAGCTTTGAGGACTGTGAAGCAGAGGAGCCAACGTCAGAGACAAAGGTGAAGGAAGGTTCCCAGGGTGACCGCTGTGCACCAGGCATAGCGAGCAGACTGAGTCAGGTCAGAAGGCTCCGGGGAGAGACCTCAGTGATGACAGTGACACAATGTCTGATGCATCCGAACCAATCAGAAAGGGGAGCTAGATTATCCTCTTGCAAAATGAGAACATGAAGCAGCAACATAAGTATTCTGTTTAGAGAGAAACAGTCAAAAAATCAGATAAAAATGGTGAAAGCAATCTCCTTTGAGGAGGAGGAAATGGGGGTGGGGAGTAGATGGGTTGGTGGTTTTCATTAACAATACTTGAAGAACTATTTGACTCTAAAAGTATATCTTGGATAAAAACAAAATCTAGAAAAACATGAAAAAAAAGTATGAAGGAACAGTGTCATAGAAATACACAAGATATTGGCATTTATGCTATGATTACAATCATGTAACAAATCCTATGTATCTGAAAAGAGCTCGACTGGGGTCTACAAAGGCATTAACAACTGTATTAATGTGGTAGGATTAAGAATAACTGCTTTCTTTTTCAAATTCCCTACACTATAAAGCTCTTATATAACTTTCACAATCAGAAAATGAATTCACAAAGCTGAAAAAGTATATCCTTTATCATGAACCAAAAACCTGGTTCAGAATTAGTTCTAGTTTCCAAATCCAAGATTTCAAGTTATCAAGGAAAGATCCTGGGTACTGCTGTTTTCTCTCTCATTTTTTTTCTTCCCAGTCAGTGTTGAGAATATTACGAACCAACCTTCTAAAAATTATCAATTAATTAAAGGTAATGATTACGTTTAGTTTCTCCACTCAGTGCCATGACTCTCAGATATATAGTCTCTGCAATGCAATAAAGATAATTGCTCTGTCAGTTCTGAGGAAATGAGAAAAAAATATTTCCAAGTATCCAAAGTTAATACTGTTTAAACAAAGAAAACATTAATTTTTAAAAATTTGTGGTGTGAGACACATTTGCATTACAATGAATTTTTTTATTTTAATGTTTGAGAAACGAAATGAAAACAGCTCTGTGGTCAAACTCTTGAGATATATCACACAACATTCCAAAGATCTCATCAGGTTTAAAAAATAATTAAAAATATTAATGTCTTTTCATTGTAGATGTGAAAATACATGGTGAAAAAATTAGTAAACTATCAAATAGGAGAAAAAAGGTACAATATCATCCTTAGTTCTGTAACTCAAAGCTACAAAATCATAAATACTGCTTGGGTATCTCTGAATGAAAATGAATGCTGAGAAAACTTAAATTTCTTTAACTAGTATTTGCACAAACCTTTCTCTTACCTGTAGGATGCTTTATTTGAAAACTACTTCCACAGAGAAGGCTTTTAGTTTCAGTGGTAAATGATCCTGTGGGTGGTATTTTAGCTGAAATAGTCTAAACAATTACTTAAGAAGCAGAAAATCTGTCTTATTAAAAATAAATCATGGCTTTTTCCTTACAGGCTGTTCGGCACTACCATTGATGCCTACACAACTGCCATAGCTCCTTGTCTTCACTAAATAGAACCTCAGCAGCCTCTTCCCAGACTCCTTTGCAACAAGAGGTGGTCATGTGATCTACTCGTGGCCATGAGCTACTAAGAGGACGCTGCTGGGGGCACAGCTGGGAAAGCTTCTCCCAGCTCTCTCATCCACTGGATAAAAGAACATACCATGCAAAGAAATACCCTCTTTTATTTCTTTGCTCTTTCTGTTTCCTTCCTGTACGAATTTCCTGGAGTGAGGACATGATATCTGAGGCTGTGGCAGCCACTTTGTGGCCATGGGGTAAGAGTATGGAAAGAGCCTGGATCCATGAGAATGTTACTAGGCAGCTGCACCCACTCTGGACTGAATACTTCCAGACTTTATGTCAAGTAAATGACAAATATTCTTTACTGTATTTTAAACCCATGCTGTCCAACCTTTTTTAGTGCCATGACATTCACAGGACATGATAATATTTGTACTGCCCTATGTGGAACATGGAGGAGACTGCTGACACCTGAGGTGAATAACCCTGGGGGCTCTGGCTGCCCTAGGTCCCCTTCACCACCCTGAAGACTGAGGGGATAAATATCTCTGCTTATCTTTTTGTAGCTCACCGGTGGGCCTCACCATACAGGTTGGAAAATTCTAGTTTAAGCCGTGCTTACCAACGGGTATTCTGTCACTTGGCTAAAAGCATTTCTAACTAATACTGGGTTCGCTTTTACTTCTTAATCCAAAGTGACAAGATTTCGTAAGATATCTTAGACATTCTCTAGCAAAACATATATACGTAAGAAACACTGATCTAAGCCTAATCACATTGTATGATTCCACTCATTGGACCATTTGTTATTTAACTTGTGTTCTTTTTTGTTAGTTATGGGACCACTTCCTAATTGACTAAGGTCACATTTCATGAGATCCCAAAATAGGAATACTTTCAAATGATGCAACTGAGGATACATTCATTATGATTGAAGAATTACAGATTTTAGAGGAAAAAAATCCATTAGTATCTAGAAGTTCATTTTATGGGTCAAGTTACTATGTTTTCTATACAGTCTTAGGTTTGGATACACAGTGGCCTTGATAATAATTGGGTTTTTTTTATGTTCCTGTCATGTATGTTTCTAAGTAAGTCCCTTTTACCAACTCTACCAAGTGCTTACCTTTAGAGGGCTGACAGGTACATTAAATAAAGTAATATCTGTAGAGGGTTTGGCAGAATACATGGTACAGAGTAGGCATCCAATACATGTTCTTAAGATTATTATCATAAATGAGAAATGTAAAAATTATGCATTAGTTAATGGTAGCCATAAAACTCATCCATTTAAAAAAAGTATCTTCCACATTTAGTAAAAGACTTTATCAATATTACTAGGTAAATGCTCTAAAAATATGAAGCTCTTGCCATCCCCCAGAATTCATGTAATTATTTCAATCTGAGGCCAGCTCCCAGGTGACCTGCCTTCCTGTCTTGGCAAAGAGGTGCTGTGCTCCGGTTATGTCTGACAGCAGCATGCTCTTCAACAAAAATACCCAGTTCCCTAGTTCTCCAGACAACATACTGAGAGGGCTTTATGTGGGAGCCCCCTGTTGATTAAGAACTATTTTTATGTCATGAAGGCAAGGAAATGAATTTTAAATCTGTCTCAGTCACAGAATAACATGTGGGACTGAATGACAATCAAGAGCAAATTCTCTCAGTGCCTGGGGTGATGAGCTCCCTGCCTCTGTCTGAGCTTGAGAAGTTCAATGTATTAATTATTGTTACCAATACAGTTAGCAGCAAGTGATCAGCACGCATCTTCCTGGGATTCAGCTTTTTAATAAAGTAGTATTTCCCTTTTGAGGATCCCTTTTTAGTTCAACCAAGAATAAGCACCTCAAATGTTGCACTGGGTAACAACAAAACACTTTCTGAGCACTTACTATTCCAGAGAAATGGACAATACCATTAGGGACATGTAGTTGTTGCTCTTTAGCACTCTTCCTCTGCTGTGGGAATCGCAGACAGCTCTGGGCAAGTCACGTTTCCTAACTCTTCTAACTCACTATGCATAGACCTTCCATTGAATTAAATACTGTTCGCCTTCTATTATATCTATTTATACAAATATTACAGTTTAAGATTCTCCACTTTTAAAAAATCCTTTCTAGCATCTTATGTATTGTCCTGTGACTAGAAGGTCCTCCCTCCCCAGATGCCTAGGGATATTGAATTAAAGTATGTGGGAATGTGTATTATCTATACTAATAGATGCAGTTTTTAGAATTTCCTCTGAATAATGGAATCTAAAAGAAAAAAAACAGACAAATGAACTTATTTACCAAACAGAAACAGACACACAGACATAGAAAACAAACTTGTGGTTACCAGGGGGGATTATTGGGGGGGTGGAGAGATAAATTGGAAGTTCAGGATTTGCAGATACTAACTACTATATATAAAATAAACAGCCAAGGTCCTACTGTCTAGCACAGGGAACTATATTTAATACCTTGTAATAGCCTATAATGAAAAAGAATATAAAAAGGAATATATAGTACATACATAACTGAATCACTATGCTATACACCAGAAACTAACATAACACTGTAAATAGACTACACTTCAATAAAAACAACAGCAGCAACAAAAAACCAGCCACCTAAACAATTACACACACACACACACACACACACAAATAGATGTGGTAAGGATCTCAGGCTGAAACACTGAGATGAGGCAATGTCCATTTGTAGGATGAAGATCTGTCTGGTGGGCTGGTGGGGCAGGCCCAGTGCGAGTCTATGTGCTGAGGGTTGAGGAAGAGCTAAAAGTGATAAATTGAATCATGCCTTAGTTTTCAGAAAGTAGAGAGTATGTCTAGTTCAGTGGTAGGTTAACCCCAAAGGCTCACATTTTCTAAGGTGAGAGACACAGAGAAACTCACAGAGTAGGAGATGCTTTCTGATTTAGTCTCATGATGAGCTACCAATCAAAGCAAAAATACAAAGGACTCTTACTTTTAAACTCATTCACACCAAACCAGACACATATTCATTATGGATGAATCCATTACTGATGATTTTGTCTATTTTGAAAGAGGCTGCCCTAAACAAGGAGTAGAAAGCTTAGGTCCTGGTACTAGTTCTGCTGTTAAGTCATGTTGCAACCTCAGAATCTCCACTCAGCAACTCCCTGGGCCTCTCTTAATTCATAGACAAAGAAGAAGAGGCAGTACAACATCTAGTTGTACTGTCACCCTGAATCTCTCTAAAATGACAATAAAGGGTTAAAAAAGACAAACTTTTGAAAAGGGCAGAAGATGGGGAGAGGCTAACAGACACATTTTGGAGCCTGGGAGGCGCATAGACAGGTAGTAACTGATGGCAAACCCAAGAGAGCTGAATTCTAAGCTGCTATTGGTGAAAACAGAGAGACACACAGCCAGGCAAATACTCTAGCCCATTTCAACAGAAGACTGGAAGGGCTTTTTTCCCCCTTTAATGAGAATATAGGACAGAGGACATTTGGGATACCAGAGGCAGTTGAGAGAAAAGAGAGTGATGAGGTGAACATGTGCATATTAGATTCTGAGACTCTTCCTAGCCACAGGTCCCAGAAGGCTGACAGCCAGGCCTGCCCGCTCTGAGCAAGAAACTGGAAGCATCCTCTATAGCGAATCTGATCAGGTCAACAGCAAAGACTGGTAGACACCAACAACGGTTCCACCATCAAAGAATCCAGGCAGATAACCTTCAATGAAGCTTGGTCAACTTACATGCCTAAGCCTCCAGAAAGATTTTTAGTCTCCCATTCAAACAGTTGGTTGAGGACCAAGCAAAGATTCCCAGAAATCTGAGGAAAACTTTCAATATGAAAGATGCAGACCAAAACAAAGAGAAAAAGGCAACCCAAATGAAAATTGAGACCAAAAGCTGAGAAGAGACAAAAATCAGAGCAAAACAAAAACCAGAATCCTGGTATCTTCAGAGAAAAGAGAAGAAATTTCAACTGTGAAACAAGAAAAGATTGCTAAAAAAGGAGGCCTCAATGAACAAAAAAGAATTCTTACAAAACACGGCAACAGAAGTGAAAAACTCAGTGGAAGGATTAGGAGATAAAGTAGAGCAACTCAGAAAGTAAAACAGAAAGACAAATAGATGGAAATGAAGAGAGAAAAGTGAGCTGGAGGACAAGTCCAGGAGACACTATATGCATTAAAGGAGTTGCAGACACAAAAAAGAAATTAGAGGGAGGAAATAAAAAAATAGTTAAGAAAATTTGCTCAAACTCAAAAGCATGAGTTTGCAGACTGAAAACAGAACTGCACCAAAGTATATCATCATGAACTACTGAGACACTTAGGGGGAAACTGGAGGGATTATGAGCTCTGGGAAAAACCAGAGGCCATACAGAGAAGATCAGGAATCAAAACAGCACTGCATTTCTCAGTGGTAACTGGAAACTAGATGATAACAGAGCAAAGCCTTCACAATTAAAACAACAAAAAAGATTTATACTACAGAGTTCTACACCAGTTAACCTATCAATCAAGTGTTAGGGTGAGAATAAAGACTTGCTTAGACATGCAAGGCCTTGAATATTTTGCCTCCCATGAATCCTTAGGAAGATATTGAAGGATATGCTCCAACAAAATGACCTCTAAGCAGAGCAAGACAGTCATAAAGCCCACAGGAGCTTAATGAGATGACTTTGCTTAGCCACTTAGTAAAGGATCTCTGTAGACTCAGAGAAGTCAAGAATAACAGCTGAGTGAAAATGTGGTTTGGCCTAAGGTCACAGGGGCTGAGCTAGGAAGCAGGTTTGGGGCAGAGTCTTCCCAGAGGTGTTGCTAACCTAAAATTCCTTTAAGGCAAGGGAACCTTTGTTTAGGGTATGTCCAGGTAGGTCTGAAGTACAAGAAAGGCACCGAGGTCCTGTCTCCTCATCATCATTTGAAAACTCACCCACTTTGCTATGGTTTTGTTTTGGGCCTTACATCTTATGTCCTCTTAATTTCTTGAACGGGCCCATCTGTGTTTCAGCTGAACCTCAAGACAAAGAAATTGTTTTACTCCTCAGAAAGGATAGAGAAGGTGAGGAGTATCTCCAGAGAACTTTTTTCTTACAGTCTAGCATGCATAAGAATTCCTCGAGGAGTGTGCCAAAGCCCAGATATAAGAATCAATCATACTCCGAGAAGCATTTCTCTAAAGGTTCAATGCAGGAGGGCAGAGGACTTGGGAGGGCCTTTGGGGGTACATCCACCACCAGCAAACTATTCTCCCAGAGATAATGTACTAGTGGCTGAAGTCAAGGGAAACTGAGATATGGTTTTTTGGTTCCAGAACTGTGAGACAGGAAATGAATAAAAGAGGTTATTTTTCATCAGTTAGGGTAGCTAAAGGCTGGCCAACATTTTTTCACCTTTTTTCCCTCAATATGCCTTACCCATTAATTGGATCTATTAAAAATATCTTAGTAATGCATGAAAAGCACCTAGAAAGATTACCACGCACCAATTCATCAAAAAAACAAGTGAGCATGCTTTGAATGAATGTTGAATCCTAAAGTATTCTTCATATATGTCAGATATCTAAAAAATTCACTTCAATTTCCTGCCCAGGCTGAAACACGAGGGATCATTTGAAAAGCTAATCACTTCAGAATTCATTCTAGAATTTGTCAAAAAAAAAAAAAGAGAGTTATCTAGTAAAATCCAGGTGCAGACTATGTGGGGGCTGGGTTTGGGGAGAGGAAGCTAAACAGGCATATTATGAAGCAGCTATCAGGCTCCAATCTTCTCTGCAGGTGCCCCAGTCACAACTGGGAAAAGATATGACGCAGCTCTGAGGTCCACCTGTCATCCCAGCATGCCGAAAACACTCCTAATTTCCAAAATGACATATTCTTCTCTTGGGAGGCTGGGGAACAAAGCAGGCTTCTGCTTCTGGAATCTGAGCAGTGTTATTCTCCCCCAAACAGGTATCATCATTTGCTTGGTGAGCTAGTTTTCTGAGAAAAGTTGACTAAATCCTCCTCTTTGCTATAAGGAGAATGGAAGTGACACCCCCACATGTGAGTTTGCTCTAAACTGAGTTATATTCAGTTGATGAGATGGGCTGGGGTCTGGGCAATAGAGTAAAGTGTTTTGCCAGGGCATGGGTGATGGCTAGCTTGCCTCCAGACTATCTTGGCTGCTCTAGTTACCCGAATTCCCCAGGCTTGCAAACGTCTTCGTGGAATTCTTGAGCTGAAGAAACTTTTTATCTATCCCATGTGCCTGGAATTAGCTAAGGCATTTCTATGGTATTTATACCCAGCATCTACTCTAGCACAGTACCTGGGAAAATGTCCCTGCCACTATCCCAGCTTTTTATGTGCTGTCCCCTTCCATTGTGCCTGCTCTTAAGGGGGACATCCGGCCCCCGGGGGGCCCTCCTTTATGAGTCTAGGTCCTGGTAACATGGCAGGGCTTATGCTAGAAGCTGCTTCCTGTAGTTATTAAACCTGGGCTTCTGCAACAACCCTCACTCTTCCAGCCTCCCATGCTCTGTAACCAATTCCCTTTGCTAAATTCTGTTTGAAATTCCGAGTGTATTTTCTGTTTCCTTAACTATTAAAATACTCTATGAGGGCTTTTTGCCAAAAACAACTTTATCTTGCCCTTTACAGTGGAATTTACGGGGAAGCTGCAAGGTGTTAGGGTCAGGAATCACTTGGTTATTTTAACAAATATTTTGAGGCTACTTACTATGTGCCAAGGAGCATTATCAGTGCTTCCAATTATGATTTCATTTATTCTTTCTAACAATGCTCTGGGGCAGTAGTATAATAATCCACGTTTTACAAATGAGGAACGGAGGCACACAAAGGTAAGGTGACTTGCCCAGTGTTCGGTAGCTAGAAGTGGCAGCTTGAGGACGAATGCCTCAACTGATGATTTATAATGATGAAAGTGAAAGAAAGAGAAAGAGAAAAACCTGGTCAGGGTTGCTGGCAGTGGTGGTGGCAAGAAGGTTTGTCTGCAAAGTAGGAGTAGTCATATGAAGAAGCATAAAAGCACAGAGTCTGGTGAGGTCAGATTCAAAGTTCATCATCAACAGGAGGGCTGCAGAGACCTTCCGAGGGGCTGGTGGGGCCCTAGACTGGCATCAAGGTACAGCGGGTAGTGGCCATGTCCACAGCAGATACTACAGCCATGCACTGTCCCTCCCTGAGGAGGTCACAGCTAGAGAGCTGGATTACTGGGAAACTCTTGCACCCAACTTTCTTCTCCCTTCATTTTTGTAAGTCATAAAGGTTCCTTCTAACCTTACTACGCCAACAGATGATATGGGATTTTCTAACTCAAGCAGAAACATACTGAACAAAAAGTCTCTTCCCAATGAAATCCTGCCATTTACAAACAATGTAGGCTACTATGCTCAGTGACTTAAGTCAGACAGAGAAAGACAAATACTTTATGGTATCACTTCTACGTGAAATCTAAAAAATAAAACAAACAAATGAATGTAACAAAAACAGAAACATTCACAGTTTACAGACGAAAAACTAGTGGTTACCAGTGGGGAAGGAAAAGGGGTGTGGGGCAAGACTGGGATATGGGATTAAGGGACACAAACTATGATACACAGAATACATAAGCAACAAGGATATACTCTACAGCACAGGGAATCTAGAAAATATTTTATAATAACTTTAAATGGAGTATAATCTATAAAAATAGTGAACCACTATATCACACACCTGAAACTCATATAATATTGTAATACTATCTTTAATTAAAAAAAGTCTCTTAGTGATCATGTAAGAATTTGGAGTCAACCTGGAGAGCTGGAAATAAAAACATAAGGAAAAAGCTATTTTAGGTTTCTTATGAATTCAAATTAATATGTCATATTTTTAGTGTTTGAACACTAAGACTAACATCTTTGAAAGTGAAAATCCTTACTCAAAGTCACATGGAAAAAGAAAAGGCAAAACGGATGAAGAAGAGAACTTGTGCGGATGTTACTGAATTTTCATTAAAAGCATCATCTAAAAGTCATCTTGTCTGAGACATGACAATAAGGACGGGGCAGCTGTGGAACAGCTGAGGCTCATGCCTTGCATTTTCTATCAGTGCTGTGGGTGGAAATCATGGCTTTACTTTTTAGCCATGTCACCTCAGGACAGTTGGCTAATGTTGCTAAGCATCCCTCATCTGTAAACTTTCAATGACGTTATAGGATTGCTGTGAGGATTAAGTGACTTGATCCATGTTAAGAACTTAACACAGACCCTTAATAAGGTCATATAATTCGCTATTAGTACAGTTATTATTATTATTGGATTATTACTGGTGGTTTGAATATGTCTATAGCTATGATAGAGAAGTTCCCATAGCTATCATGTTTTTAATAAGCAAACTTAGCCGAATGGCTTCTAGAATAAACATCACAGGTAGACATTAACATAAGCCCACCGCTTTGCCTACTGGAAATACTTTAGTTATTAAGCAGCAGCAAATGGCTCAAACACAGGGCCAGAACTCATGCTAGGGAAAAATCAACCAACTGACCTTCTGTGCATAGTACACACATCAAGGATAAGACCAGAAGTCCTTGGAGCCCATGATGCGAGGGTGGTAGCAGGGGAAGAACATGAGGCTAGGACCTCGCAGACCTGTGTTCCAGTTTAAAGTCTACTAGCAGGTTATGTGACCTTGGACATGCCACCTCTTGCTATGTCTCTGCTTCTCTCTTTCCTTACCTTGTAGACACATCTGTAAGATAATGGGTCTCTAACATTCTTTGGGATGACTCTACTCGTATGTCTTTAAATTTGAGTGGTAAGCAATTTGTGGAGGAAAACTCATGGCTAGAGACAACTGTTCCACCCTCTCCGAGGTTTACCATATGCTACTGGTAGGAAGGAAGGGGCACAGAACCATGGTTGGAAGCACTGAGTCAGCCTCTGAGATCTAGAATGCCGAACTCATCATTTAGGGAGCCTTTGCCAGCTGTCCCTCCATGTACAAGGGACCAGTGGTTTTCCTCTGACCTATGTGTCCTTCTCACAATACTTCAAATGTCTTCACGATGAGCCAACTATTAGAAATAGCCACTAGTAAAACACTAGACTAGACAGAGCAGTGATGGTGGTAAAGGCATCTTTGATGGGGAAAGGATAAATATATTGGAATGCAGTAGGGCTTTCCATCCTTATGCATAATCAGAGCTTCAGCTTTGCTACCAACTGTGCAGGAAGTCAGAAAAAGAATTAACATTCTTATGTGTAACCAATTTCCACAACATTAAACTAAATTGTTCTTAACTTTGAGACAAAACACATCTGCCTCTGCACATCTTAGCGCTCAATTTATACCTCCTTTCAAAGAACAGAATTCTTATTAAGACAGAAAAATTCAATAATCAAAAACTCAGAATCTAAATCCCACTATTTGGGAAGTATGAACCTTCAGCAGTTTTTCTTTATTCCTATGAATTATACCCTCTAACATAGGACTGTAGAGCAGAACTTGAAAATACATACTTCTAGTAATCAGGTTAAATATATACTTTAAAAAAGTGATGCTATTTTTTCTTTGCTTCCTAGTCAGTTTTTGGGAGTATACTTAAAAAAAAAAATAAACTGCTATTGGAGTTTTTGAAATTACAAAGAATAATCCTTTAAAAAATAACTCTAAGAGACAGCAGCTTCCCATTGCAGTATATAATTTAGGTGTGGAGACATCCAGGTACTAATTGACACTTTTACAACTTAAGGATTCTGAACAGATTGACAGAATGACAGCCACTAGTTGAAGTATTCACAGCTTATTTAAGTGCAGATATATAGAGTATAATGTAGAAATGGGAAAACAGACCACTCCGCCTTAACAAAAAAATGATTCACAGAGAAAGAGAAAAAAATAACTTGTGAATTATGGTAGCGATTTTCTTCCCAGGCTATCTGGATTAGGCTTTAAACTTTAGTGTGCCAGATGAGACTTAGAATATTGTCTGTGTGTTGCTTCAAGAGACACCACACAGGACTAGGAGGGCTCTAAAGGGAAAAATGATAGGCACGAAATGTGACAACTTCTTTGCAGTTTGCGGGTACGGTTTCCCTGTTGAATAATTAGGGGTGGGCATGATGGGTGGGGAAACAGATAGTGATTCCTGGAGGGGTTCGCATGCCATTATTTCTTTTCGGGGTTCTTTAGCACCTCTGTGCCTTTTCTGCACCTTCTCCCTATGATTTCCCTAAGGCAGTTGTTAAGATTCGAGGCATGCCTTCGGCTTCTCTTACACATCCAGGCTAAAAGCAGAAATGCCCACAGGAGAAGACAGGCAACAGCAGAGGTGAGCTAAGCAGAGGGTGCTGACCTGGAGGGTCCATGCTTCTCCCCTGCAGCTGATAAATGCCAAGAAGCAATGGAGTCAAGTAGTAACAAAGCCAGTGATTTTTCAAAAGAATCTGAGTATTTTAGTGAAACGATATGATTTTAAAATGTTAGTTTCTTTTAAAAACATCCTGGGTTCACACATGCTTTCCACTGGCTTGTACTCCTTTGGCAGGACACTCACTTGATTGTGATGAAGGCTGCAAGGCTGCTGGTGGGCCAGTTCAGTGGTGTGTACCCAGGGTGATTTCCTGACATTCAGCCCAGAGCCCACTCCCCAAGCCTTTTACAGACTGTGAATTCTCTGTATCAAATCCTTTTCTGCTTAAGATAGAGTGCTTCCTTGTTCTTGCAACTGAACCCGGATGGGTAACTAAATATGAGATATCAAATTGCAACCTGGATATACAATGCCAAAGAAGATTTATTTCAACAATTCACTTTCAACAAAAAGAAGAGAGGGAAAAATATCATAGATAACACTGGTGTCTTTCCCATCTAAATATACATGATAACCAGTATCAGTATAAATAAAAGTACCAAGAATTATACCATAGCCTTGGCACATGTAGCTGGAGAGCATGCAGAGGTAGCTCCCAAGCTGGCCAGGAAGGATTCTGTGTCAGAATGAGGCAGTGCCAGACCCTGGGGAAATCTAAACAAATAGCCAAGAGTTGAATACCTCTAGCTAATAGATTGAATACTTAACCACAACCACTGCCCCCAAAACCAAAAAAACCCTTTTAATTTTGTGCTGCAAATTCCAGTAAATAATTTAATAGCATATCCAACTATCTGCCTCTGATAATGAGAACAGTAGCAAATGTAAGAAACCACCACAGCTTCACATAAGAATTGTTTTTGACCTTGCAAAGAATTTCCTGTGACTTTCCAGACATCTTTGGAGCTGCTATTTATATTTGAGAGCAAAAGAACAGTGTTCATTCAGCTGTACTGTGTAGACAGGAAAAACTGTTGCTGGACTGATTTACATAATTAATTTGAACATTCAAGGTACACGTTAATGTTAGGTATAAGTCACTTTAAATTTTTCTAGGAAGCTACCAAATTACTTTTACAGTTCAGGTGAGTTAAATAATTTATTGTGGGGCCTTGTTTGTTGGTCCTACAGTAGAGCTCTCCAAATGGAAGCCCAGCCAAGATTTGTGACTCACTTTGACATCTATTCCTTTTCCTTTGCCCTAGGTGGGCTGTCTCACCTGCAACCACCTAACTTGTATCTAGCAGAGACAGAAGAGAATAGCCACAAAAAAAGAATTTCCACAGGAGCTCCAGTTTCCAAACTTTAACTTGCCAAAAGACCATGCTAGAATTTATAAGTACGCATATATTAAAAATAATTCTACGATAGCGAGTCCTCTTTCTGGAAGTGAGTCAAGTTGCTAGCCTGGAGGTGGAAAATGACATACAGTGTAAGAAGCACTCTACCTGCACAAATTGACCTTGATTCTTGAGAGCTGGATCTCCACAAGAACCAGTTCAACATTTAACAGATAATTACTGAGAATGTATACACAGTAGTCTCTGTCCTACAATTGAAGCTAGTTAAAAAATTGCATACATAAAAATAGAAAAAACAGCTAATCCCACAATGTTGTGATCTCTTTTTGTAAAGGTATTGTCTATTACCAGAACAAATGTTTGAGAATATTTTGCTTAAAAAAGTAAAGTATCTAATAACAAATTAAGTTTCTATCTAAGGCATTGCAGTACCCCACCCCAATATTCAAATTCACATTAAATGTTCAAGAGTCAATGTACTAGTTTCCAGTTGTGGCTGTGATAAACTGTCATCAACTTAACAGCTTAAAACAACACAAATTTATTATTTTACAGCTCTGGCACTCAGAAGTCCTAAAATTCAAGGTGTTGGAAGAACTGTATCCTCTGTGGATGCGCTAACGGGGAATCTGTTTCCTTGTCTGTTTTGGCTTCTAAACTCTGCCTGCATTCCTTGGCTCGTGCCCCTTCCTCCACCTTCAAAGCCAATAGTGAACATCTTCAAATCTTCTTCTCGCTCTGACCTCTGCTTCTGCTATCACCTCTCCTTCTCTGAATCTAATCTTCCTGTCTTCCTCTTATAAGGACCCTGTGACTACATTGAGCCTATGTGGATCATTCAGGATATGCTTCCCATCTCCAGGTCTTTAACTCAGTCATATTGGCAAAGCCCCCTTTTTATAAGGTAACATAGTCACAGGTGCCAGGGATTAGGACGTGGACAACTTGGGGGCCATTATTCTGTCTACTGTGGATGAAAAATATTACCTGCCGTATCAGTAAACAAAGGATGCTGCGGCCAGCAAGTCATGAGCCACTACCGCCACCCCTGAAGATGAGCCGCAGAGAACTCAGGATGGAGACAAGCAGGCAGCCTGGCCTCTCCACCACCCGCAACAGTGCACCCTGAGGGAACTCAGGATGGGAAAAGAACAAGATACTGGCCCTAAATAGCTAGGTGCATTATTAAAGGAATGATTTCAGTAAGTCCAGACTATTGCATCTTCCCACACATAGAAAAGCACTAAATCCTTAACTTGAGGTATCTGATTTTCTTTAATTAACAGTAAATTTTTGATGTTCCAACTACCCGGTCTTTGTTGCAAAACTCCTACATATCCCGGTTCCTCCCCTGCCTCTTCCAAACAGTCTCTTAGAGCAAACAGAGGCAGCACCCCATGCTTAAGTCCTCACAAATGTCCAGTGAATAAAACGTAACTCTCAAATTTTAGGCTGGACATTCTGTTTTTTTCAGTCAACACTACCATAGTTCTTAAGGTCACTCATACGAAAAGAGAATATTCCAACATCTTTGTAGCTATTTGTGTAACTATTAACCAAGAATGCTTGCTTAAAAACTCCACTCATAAGAAATTATTAAAATAAAAATGATGAAAGATCTGTCTTCTGCCAGAGAACCAAGTACGTAGTTTCTACAGCACATAATGATTAATTGTAAAGAAAAATCAGGAGGGTTTTCCCTCAGGTGTACTTCCTGGCACAGTAAAAATGAAGCATGTTCTTTCTTTCTCTTACTTACAGGGCAGGTGACGGTCACATCCTGGTTGTTAAGGATGATGTGTTCTCATTCGGAGATACGGGTCTAGCTATGATGTAGACGTGGTAACAGGCAGATTGGTAATTTGATCGCACTAAGTATTACCTGTTTGAATAAATCGCAGTCCTGTCGTGTGGATAATGTTCATTGACGTATAAGGAAGAAGATGAAATTGTGGTTGCCAAGGAAGCAGCCTCAAACAGCGATGGAGTGCTAGGCACCAGGTCTGGCCTGTGTCGGGATCCCAGCGCTGGTAACAAAAAGCAAAACACACACTCATGAATCACAGGAATAAATGCTGTTTTAGTGTCTCTAATAATTTAAATGACTCAAAAGCATTCATTTTACATATCAGGCTGCAAATTAAATTCTGAATTAACGGCGCTCTTCTAAACTGCAGCAGAAATGTAAAAGAGCTTCTTGCTAACGGGTTAAACAGGAAGGAAATTGCATTAATTTACAAAATGGCTTATGGAAATGACATTATGAATGTTCTTTTAAAAACCTAATAAAGCGATTGACGGTTTCAAAAGATGACATAAAGAGCTCCTAGGAGCTTAAGGAGATAATTTGACAGAGATTAAAAGGATGATTGGCAAATGTATAAACACACAGTGAACCTGCTTTCGCCTCTCGAGGATATGCACACGTCTGTGATTCTCAGTAGATCTCAGAACTCAGACATTCTAAAAGCCAGGAAGCAAATGCTTCACAGACTAACAGCCAGCTAGACCTTCACCCTGTGTGAGACCACACATCTCTCTGAATGTTATCCACAGCTCTGCTTGACACTGTATTTTAACAGCAAGGCTGCCTATTTAAAAATGAGAAGACCTTTTTTTTCTTTGAAACGTAAGTGCCTATGGGAATACTCAGGCAAGAGGCCTCCCTAGTCGGGAAAATGGAATAGTCACGGCTGAGCAATGACCCACGCCCACTCTCTCTGAGTCTGTGTGGTTTTTTGACTGTTGAAACAGAATCATTTTTAATGACCCTATCCTAAACCATGGACAAATTTACATCCAGTCTTAGCCAGCCTGTCAGAGACAGTGTTTTGATTACAGGTCCAGCCATACAGAACAAAAATTCTTTGAAAGAGACATACAAGTTCCTAGAGACAGAACACTGTGTACGAAGCTTGTCTTTAAAGATCTATAGTTGGACTCAAGCTGATTTTTTTCATCTCTGGAGATTTTTTTTTAATTTTATGGAACTATAACTGGCATATAACATTGTATTAGTCTTAGGTATACAACACAGTGATTTGATATATGTACATACTGTGAAATGTTCATCACAATAAGTTGAGTTTACATCCCATCACCACACATAGTTACAGCATTGTTTTCTTGTGATGAGCATTTTTAAGATCTCCTCTCTTAGCAACTTTCAAATATGCAATACAGTATTATTAACTCGAGTCACCATGCTGTACTGTGGATTCTTTTTAATCATTTCCACAGACTAAACTAAAACGGATGACAATAAATACAATAAAACCAAAAGGTGTTTCTGGTATTCCTTTATAGGCACAATGGGCTCAAAATTATGTCTTGTCAGGAAGTGTATGCATGGAAAATGCTCCTAACAGGCACTATCACATGAGTATGATGTTTTGGATTTTGGTTTGGAGAGGGGTAGATGGAGAGGTGAGGGTGAGCACAGAAGGGCTGGACTCTGGACTAAGAGACCAGGCACACATTAAAACGTATGAGATGGTGCAGCTCTGCCTCTGATTCAGGTCAAAATAAAGAACTGCCATGATGAATAACGGATGATAATCATGCAAAAATGTAAGTAATGAAGTGCTCAACGTGCAAAAATCAGAAAGGCTTCAATTTAATAGGAGTTGGCTGGCAATCTTCAGAATACTTGATCCCACCACCTTCTCATTCAATACAGAGAAAAATATGAGAACTCTCAATAACAGAGAAAACTGGATCTGAAAAATAACCTTACATCAGATTCCAAGGAATCGCCACTAAATGTTATGCAGATGGCGCTGGACTGAGAGCAACTAATACAGTCTCAGGTCTTGGACATACTCAGCTTGACTTTATAAACCAGAAGCTTCCTGAGTGATGGGATAGAGAAAAATGCCATCTGTCCAGGGACTCAGGTCCAGGTCACACAGCACCCAGACAATGGGGAGCTGACCCCTCCACCCCTTGGGAGCAGTTCTTTGAAGCAGAGAACTGTTTCGTTATGCTCCCATATTCTTTAGTTTGTTTTTTTTTTTAAAACCAGTGTGGTAAGCAGAATTCTAGGATGATCCCCAATGACCTGTACTCTAGTATAATCTCCCTTTGCACGTGGGTGGAAGTTGTGAGTATGAGACATTACCCCGTGATCATTTTATCTAACGCGGCCAAAGGAATTCTGCAGATATAATTAAGGCTACTAATCAGTTGACTGTGAGTTAGTCAAGCCATCCAGGTGGGCCTGGCCTAATCACAGGAGCCCCTTAAATCTGTGTCTAGAGGTCAGAGATGGTGATGACAGAGATTCCAAGTGTGATGGGGACTGACTTGCAAGAAATTCTCCATTTGAAGATGGAAGGGGCTGCATGGCAAGGAATGAGGATGGTCTTCATGGGCTGAACCTGGCTCCCAGATGTCAGACAGCAAAGACTGAGTGACTTCAGCCCTACAGCAGCAAGGAAGTGAATTCTGCCAATGACAGGATTAACTTGGAAAAGGATTCTTTTCCAGCACCTCCAGATGAGAACTCAGCTCAGCTGACACCTTGATCCCAGTTTCTGAGACCTCAATGAGCTGTGTCCAGAGAACCCAGGAAAGCCTTGCCAGTCTTCTGACTTACAGAACTGTGAGCTAATAAAAGGAAGTTACATTAAACGGCTAGCTTTCTGGTAATTTGTCACATGGCAACAGAAAATGAGTATGACCCAGACATACTAAGAATGACAGAAAACAAATGCTTAAAAACTAGAGGGAAATTTGGTGATGACTTGGTGCACTACGAAAGGGGAAGTCCCCAAGTACAGAGCATTGTAAAAAGGCTGACCTTTATAGCAAACTTTTAGATGCAGAGAATTGTCAAGATCGACTCATTTAAAAACAGTATGTTGACAGTTTTCAACGAATATGCTCAGTAGGTTTTTCTTCAACCTTCAGAGAACTTTTCTGGTGAAGTACCTTTAGAATTGAAGCTATGGGTCCAAGAGAATAGTTCATATGGAAAAAAGCTCACTTTGTGCACTACTTCCCATGTTTCCAGACTTTCCAGATGCTACGGAGTATATTTATCATACTCCCCCCCCCCCCCCCAGATTAACAGCTGGACTCACAACTTAAATTTTAGAAGATACATATATACATATATATACACACACACACATATATACACACTATATATATGTATACATACACACAACATATATATATATTGAGGTATAGCTGATAGAAGTCATACTGAGCATACTATTAAAAAGTTAAACTAACACAGTTAAAACATAGGTTTATCCTAGAAAACCAGGCAGTGTGGCAGAAGATGCCAATGTAGGGAAGCTTAGGGGAGAAGGGTGGATGCCTGCCAGAAACTGCCATCAACTCCGAGAGAGGAGCAAGGCAATTCAGTAACTCTTACTGAAATCACTAAATCTGGGTAAAGGTTGATTTATAGATGAGAAAGAAAGAAACCCAACAAGGCACACGTGGATAAGTGCTGCAGAGGGGAAAAGGGATGAACAAACTATTCTAAAGACTCTGAGGAAAAGAAAACCCCAAGAAGAGATCTAATCTTAAGGAAGTAAAAGCAATTTTCAGGAAATTTTGGGATTCTTAAAAGAATATACTGAAAATAAAATCTAAAATGTCACTTCTTCTTATAGGATTAGAAGATAAAATCCAAATGATTGACTCAATAGATAGCGAAAAACATTTGATAAAAATGCAACATTCATTCTTGATAAAAACTTGAGCAAACTGGGAATAAAAAGGAACTTCCTTGACTATGGGTATCAAATACAGCAAATTTCTTTCTCAACTGTGAAACACTAGAAGCGTTCCTTTTAAAATCAGGACAAGACAAGGCTGTCCACAATCACTACTTCTATTCATCATTGTACCAGAAGTCCTAGTCAGCAAGGAAGAAAGAAAAAAAGATGCGAGGTCTATGCAGTAGTAACTAACAGCCAGAAAGACCAAATCTTAAAAATACACTATTTGAAAAGACAGAAAATATATATTTATGTCTTTATAACTACCTGAGGAATAAATCTAACAAAAAGTAGGAATATAAGACATGCAAGGAGAAAATTATAAAACTGGTATTAAACTCATTAAAGAGGAACATAAAAAAATTAATTCACTGTCACACTGTGTATGTATAGTTATGTATATATATACATATTAACGTATGTGTGTGTTTGAAAAAAGTATATGCAAACAGAACAAGATCTACCAGTGACAACACCAAACCCTTTAGATTTGTTACCTTCAGGTAGTGAGATTATAGACCTCTGTTTCTGAATATTTTAGTATGTTCTATTTTTTTCTGTAAACTATGTGTAGTATTGTTTGTGTTTTAAAAATTGCACACAAACTGTGTCATACTGTAAATATCCTTTTAAAAATTAGTAAATAGACTGCTTTTCTTTTCTTTTTAAATTGAGGTACACTCAGTTACAACATGTCAGTTTCCAACATACAGCATGTTTCACTCTCATATATATACATGTATTCATTTTAATATAATAGCCTTTCTTAGTGCAAATATTTTCTAATTTTTCTACTGTGAATTTATATTACTTGTATAAATAACATCACAAGCACTTTTTCTTCCTTCCTTTCTTTTTTTTTTAAATCCATGTCTTTACCTTCTTCATCAAGGCTGCTAAAACTTTGCCCTTCGGTCAGCAAATCATGCTTCTCATCCTTCCATTCCTGGCTAATAGAGGACACAATCTCCTGGGACGTTGCCTTCAGGGCAGCGATGGAATTGCAACGTTTCTTAGAAGGTGAGGCCTTCAAAGCTAGACAGGAAGAAAAGGAGACAACTACAGTTATTGTAAAACCAAATTAATATTTTATTAAATTTTTACTTATGATTTATTAACATTTTAGTCATTATTTGAGTAGGATGCAAGAAGCTCTGTTTTATATACATGAGGAAAGGGAGATGAAATTGTGTTTTGGTGATTTTTTTTGTCTGAAGTGATTTGACTCAGCGCTATTTGCAACAGCCTGGTATGGAAGCAAACTAAGTGTCCATCAGCAAATGATTGGATATGGAAGATATGGTGTACATATATACAATGGAATATTACATAAAAAAGGCATAATGCCATTTGCAGCAACATGGAGGATTCAGAGATTATCATACTAAGTAAGTCAGACAGAGAAAGAAATATTATACTAATATCACTTATATGTGATATAAAAATAGTACAAATGAACTTATTTACAAAACAGAATCAGACTCACAGACATTGAAAAAACTTATGGATACCAAAGGGGAAAGGGAGGAGTGGGGATAAATTGGGACTATGGAATTAACAGATGCACACTACTGTATATAAAATAGATAAACAAGGATTTGCTGTAAGGAACAGGGAACTATATTCAGTATCTTGTAAAACTCAATAATGCAAAATAAAAAAATATAGATTTATACATATATATGTATAACTGAATCACTGCTGTATGCATGAAACTAACACAATATTGTAAATCAACTATATTTCAGTTAAAAAAATAAGGTGACTTGACTTAAATCAGAGTATCTTAGAATAAATTCAAGTTGAGGTATCTCTACAGATTTTGAAATATCATCTTATTTGAGGTGAAACGCAAATGTTTGCTGCTAAAGAATTATTTTTCCTCCCCTGAGCAATGTTTTTCTAGTGTTGGGAGGAGGCTGAGTGGGTTGATAAACACAGATGGTAAAGTAAGGAGAATTCTCATGACCCCAGTTTTATTAACTTGGGACTGGGAATTTCTTAACATGCCAATGTTCAATCTTATACTCATGTTGCCCAATTTAGCCACGTTACTTCTGGTTGCTTTTTTCTTTCAGTGACTTTCCACTGAAATTTCCTGCCCTTTGGGTCTCTTCTAGGTCATAGTTAGGTCAGATGTAAAATTTACTCCCGATCTTTGTCCAAACAGCATTCTACAACTTTTGAAGTGTGTTGGAAACCTGAACCAAGGCGAGAGTGCTTCACCATCAATCACACTCACTGAAGGCTGTGACTTTACCTTTGATATGTCAGTAGGACCTACTTCAGGTGCAGCCAGACCATCCTGATTTACATTCACTCTTTGCTGCAGTAACTTTTCTTGGCTTAACACTGTTAGAGAATTTCCTTGGAGGGTAAGGGGGAGAGGGAAGTTAAAACTTGTGTATGCTTTCCCCTGGACTTGGTTTTGGCAGTGTCTCTCCTTCTGTGGGGGGTCTGCAGACAGGGATAACCTGACAGCAGATGCATTAGTGTGATTATGTTTGGCTTTGGGAATCTCAGAGCTTAGACTCCACCGCTTATGAGGGCCACTTGCCATCAGCAGCTTGCAAGAACTTAATTGGAGAAGGACTTTGGGACACACAAATGAGGAAAGAATAGAGGGCAGTATCTCCACTTAAAGAGGAGGGAAGGCTTATGTGTCCCATGAGCAGTCTTAAAATCACAATAACATAATTATCATAATCAATAACATCTGTAAAGGGCTTTAGAGTTTAGAAGCCAGCATTCATATCCAGTCATCGAGGGAGGTAGGCTCTATCTTTGGGTCTTTTAGAGGTCCAGAAACTGACAGTAGAAAAGCTGTAACCCACTCAAGGTCACAAAGGTACAAAGCACAAGACCAGGTGTCTTTCTTTAAAGTTGTCCAATTGGTGGTTCCTTTCCTAGCTCTTTGGCATTCTATTTTCTGGTTAAAGTGAGGGGGAAAAGATAAAACTAGAGTTTATTTTTCTTTGACGGGAGGAGATTTTGAAAGTTTAAAAATTGATCAAAATGGATTTTAATGGTAAATAAGTGGACCAGATAAGTCACATTTCCCTTAACTCCTCATCCTATCAAAACAGTGGTCACACTTGCTTTTACAGGCGTGAAGTAATTATCCACACATTGGCTTTTGCTTTAACATTCTGTTTGCTAACTTCTATAAACCCTCAACTCTCATCTTTCAATGTGGTCCAGCTGACCCTTGAACAACACAAGTCGAACTGTGAGGGTCTGCTTACATACAGAATTTTTTCAGTAGTAAATACTATATATAGTACTACATGATCCAGGGTTGACTGAATCCCTAGATGCCGAGAAACCACAGATGTAGGGGGCTGGCTCCAAGTTACATGTGGATTTTTGACTGTGTGTGGGGTCAGCTCCCCTAACCCCCCATGATGTTCAACGGTCAACTATATTTTAAAATTTCTAAGCCAGGGGAATCTCAAAAGTGGCTCAGAGAATGCTAGAAATCCCCGAGATCCTCTCAGAAGGTCTGTGATGTTAAAACTATTTCCATAATAATATTAAGAAGCTATTTATCTTTCTCACTCCCATTCTCTCCCGAGTATTCTAGACGCTACATGACCTATGGTATCACCACAGGCTGAATTCAGAAGCAGATGTGAGAATCTGGATGTCTTCTGTTAAGCCAGAATTAAAGAGTTGAAAAAATATAAAATAATGCCACTTATTCTCACTCAATTATTTTTATGGAAAATATAATTTTTTTGGGTTACCTAATTATTCAGGTTTTTTTATCTTAATTTTTAAATTTTACTAAAAATTTGTTCCCAGTTTTATTATAGTAAAATTACTACAGTTCAACTGCACATACACATTATATTGCATGTAAATATGTATACAGTATACTGCACATTTTTTAGTTTTCATATATGTACTAATTATTGTTTCTAAGAACAGATTAGATCTTTAGCTTTTTAAACTTACGTAGTTATCAAAGGTATAAAGCCAACTACAAAATAAGAGTCAGTAGAATGCAGTAATCCAACCATAAAGGACAGTCAAATGTGCTTACACAAAATATAATTATTTTTAATAATCACTTTTTATGTTAAAAATTTTAAACTTCTTTGTTAATACTGACTTATGTTAATATGCAATTATTTTTTTACTGTAACCTTGTAAGAATTAATGAATATTTAAAAGTTTCCTCAATTTTAAATCCTAATAGGTTAAATATAGATGGATATAATCTACATAAATAAAAGCTCTTTGGGGTCCTCAATCATTTTTAAGAATGTAAAGCAGCCCTGGATCAAAAGGTTTGAGAATCTCTTAGCTCTTGAATCAATGCTAATTCTCTAAATTGAGAAACAGCTAGGATGAAAAGAATATTAGCAGCATCATGGAAACATGAATGAGGGGAAGACGCTCAGAGAACTGTCTGTACTTGTGGCTTATAATGGACTGAAGGCCAAGAGTCCCCCAGAGAAATAGCTCTTTGTTCATAATCAGCATCACATACAATAAGGAGCTGAGAAGACCCCAAAACAAACCCCTGCCAGGACCACACAGCACCCAAAGAAAGCATACTGTTGTCTTAAATGGTGACTCTTTCTTAAAGGAACTGTCTGAGCCTCACTCAGCAGATAAGGACTTGAATGTTGCAGAAATTGAATGCCTCAGTGTCTTCTTTTGACTAGATAATCTCAAAGGATGGTTTGGGTTGCTGGTTACTTTCTTTTGTGTCACAGAAACTCCTGGATTTGTCCTTGGCTAAACGATGTCTGGCGATACGTATCCTGTATCCATTTCCAGCCCTACGTCCTGCTATTCAATTGCCTCTACACCTTTCTTAATGCTTTTCAGCTTACCCATTTGCCATTCTCTGAACCTACCATGTTCATTCCTACCCCTGGGCCTTTACACATGCTGTTCCTCCTACTTGAGATGCCCTCTGGCTTCCCTTCCTAATAAATACTGGCTTACATTTTTAGGACTTAGTTTAAATATTGTTTTCTCTGCGAAGCTCTCTTTGTGAAGACTGGTCTTTTTTCTCTCTGCATACCAAGAGAAGCATATGCAAAAACTCTATTAACAGTTGCTTTATTACATTATACATCTGTTACATGTTCTAATCCCTGACCCAAAACAGACTATAAAATTACCAAGGGAGGAACTAATTAATTTGCTTCAAAAAGGCTTTCTACATTATTAATGCTTAGCATAGTGTTACATACATAATAGGTGTTCAAATGTTGGTTGAATAATGAACTATTGTTCTGAAATTTTAGGACAGTTCATTTTTAACTAATTAATGTACTATTCTATTCCCTTCAGGAAACTAATGTTTAGTACTTTAGACACATTATCTGGGTAGAGAATTTCAGTGAGGCTTCAACATTACCATGACTAATATTTCCAGAAAGAATTATAGAGTTTTGCAAACAGTATTACATTGACAGCATGACTTAATTCTGATGTGGGATAAATGGATTTAAGATGGTTAAAAAACCAAAACTTGAAGACCGGGTACTGTTTTCTTGAGGGTGGAAGTCGGGGTGGGGAGGAGAAACTTTCACCTACAAAGAAAGAATACCTGTAGGAATTAAGGGCTTTAACTTAAGCATAGTTGATAAAGCATTTTGGAGTTGTATTTTAAAGTGTCAACTTTACTAATTAAATTGCTACCCTTTGAAATGTTGGTAGTAGATGAAAAGTCCATTCATTCATTCAGCTATTTATCAAATAATGATTGAGTGCTTAGGATGTGCGAAGGAAATGTGCTAGATTCTCAGAATATATATGAGGATGAAATATAGTCCCTACTTTTCAGGAACTCAAAGTCAAATGAGGGGAACAGAACAACAGATCACCTATGGTAGGGTATGGTCAGTGCTATGAAGGAAATATCATCTGAGCTGAGACATGAAGGAACACCAGAGGAAGGATGGAGATTGTTACAGGCAAGGGGACAAGAACACGTAGAGACATGGAGGCAGCCTGGAATGTCAGGGGTACCTGTAGGGAGTTCAGAGCTACAGGAGCCAAGGGGGTGGGGTATAGCATGGAACGGGCTGTGAGAGGAATCACAGGAGAGGGAAAGAGAGGCCACATCAGAAAGGGGCTCAGAAGCAAAGTTAAGGATTTTGTGGACTAGGGAATCTATTGAACTTTTTATTAAAAACATTTTTTTTAAGTGTGGAAGTGTTTTAATAGGAAATTAGCAAGAGGAGATTTATATTTTAAACTGATATGTCTGTCTGCAGTGGGGAGAGACTGGATGGGATGGGGATATGACTGGAGGTAAAAGGCAGGCTCCTGAGCAACTTGGGGGCAATCCAGAAATTAGTCCAACATTTGTGGACAACTGATTTTTCAACAAGGGAACCAAGATAATTCAATAGGGGAAAGAATAGGCCATTTAACAGATGGTGCTGGGACAACTGGATATCCACATGCAAAAGAATGAAGCTGGACCCTACTTCACACCAAAGATTAGAAATTAAATCAATATTTGTAAATACTGTATCTAATAACAAACTTGTGTCAAAAATATATAAAGAACTCTTATAATTCAACAGTACAAATAACCCAACTAAAAATGGGCAAAGGACTTAAATAGACGTTTCTCCAAGGAAAATATAAATGGTCAATAAGCACTTAACAAGATGTTCAATATCATCAGTCCTTAGATAAATACAAATCAAAACCACTTTGAGATGACCACTTTATACTCACTAGGATGTCTAAAATAAAAAACAGACAGTAACATATCTGGTGAAGATCTGGATTCCTCATACATTCCTGGTGGGATTGCAAAACTGTGTAGCTGCTTTGGAAAAGAGCCTGGCATTTACTCAAAATGTTAAACAGAGTTACCATCTGACCTAGTAATTCCATTCCCTGGTATATACCCAAGAGAAATGAAGATATATGTCCACACAAACCTTGTGCATCAATGTTCACAGCAACATCATTAACAATAGCTAAAAAATGTAAACCACCCAAATATCCATCAACTAGTGAATGGATAAAAAAGATGTGTTATATCCAGACAATGGAATATTATTCAGCAATAAAAAGAATATAGTACTACAAGATGGCTCAACCTTGAAAACGTCAAGTGAAAAAAGTCAAACACAAAAGACCACATACTGTATGCTTCTGTTTGTGTGAAATATCCAGAACAGACAAATCCATGGAGACAGAAAATGAATGAGTAGTTGCCAGGGGCTGGAAAGAGGAGGAATGGAGAGTGACTCCTAAAGTGGAATGAGGTTTCTTTTCAGGGTAATGAAAATGTTCTAAAATTAGATAGTAGTGATGGTAGTACAACTTTGTGAATATACTAAGAATCACAGAATTGTACATCTTAAAAGGGTGAATTTCATGGTATATGAATTATATCTAAATAAAGACGTTCTAAAGAGCAAACTAAAAAATCAAAGTGTAAAAAAGTCAATAGATTTGACTACTTGAGAAGTAAGAGACTTGTTATATTAAAAAACATGATAAACTACAAACTGGAAAGATTTACAACACACACCATTTCATGGAATTGAGAATGCCAGTGACTGCACCATTAATTTATATACACCACTAAGAAAACAAAAGCTGCCAAGATGGGGAAGCTCATGGAGAAGCCTTACTAAAGCTGAGATCCCAAAGGCTACATCCTCCATAAACCCACCAGGGACCACAAGGAAACTCATGTTTTCCACCCATGTCAAAGGGTGAAGGGAGGTGGAAAAATCTTCCTTGAAAATTTGAACTACAAGCTGGTATTCACACAGGATTGCAAGCTCAACAAATACTATCTCATGGGCCATCTTAGGCAAAAAAAGGCCTTAATCAGAGAACTTAATTTATAGTCATCTCACTTTGAGACCAATTTTAAGATACCACTGAGATAGTCAAATGTGAAACAGAAGCTTTTCTTAGAATAAAGTAAGATTAAATAGGAACTGGTATCTTTAATATGTAGAGTTAATATAAGTCATTTGGAAAAATAATAAACACCTAATACAAATGAGCGAACACTGCAAAGCTCAATTCTCAAAGGAATTACAAATGACTAATAAACATGAATGATAGGTGAACTTCACCAGTACTTAAGAAATGCAAAATAAAACAACCAGATAACATTTTTTACTTATCAGAGTAGCATAATTTAAAAAGAGTAATTCTGGCTAAGAGCTAAAACAATACAGACTCTTGTTGAAGTCTAGAGTGGCATAATCTTTCTGTGTAGTTACGTGCATTTTAACCCCCTACTACTTCTTGGAATCTATCCTAAATAAATAATCATAAGCTTGGAAAAATCTATCTGAAATGATGTTCATAAAAATACTATTTCATTAGAAATAGAAAAAGGAGAAACCATGTAAGTGCCCAATAATGAAAGATGGTTAAATAGATTATGGCATATTTATATAATTTTAATGTTGTATTGCAATTTTAAGTAGTGTTTTTGTACACTATATAATGATATGGGAAACTATTCAAGTTATGTGAAAAATAGAGGACATATATAAATTTGTACATCATTATGCTTCTGTTTTTATAAAAATACACAACACACAGAAATATAGATAGGAAGTTTATCAGAATATTAGTAGTGGAGGATCTTAACAATTTTTCCAAAGAAGACATACAGATGGCCAATAGGAATGGCTAGTATCAAAAAGACAACAAATAATGTGTTGGCAAGGGTGTGAAGAAAAGTGAACACCCATGCACTGTTTGTAGGAATGTAAATTGGTGCAGCCATTGTGGAAAATAGTATGGAGATTCTTAAAAAAATTAAAAACAAAACTACCACATGACCCAGCAATTCTACTGCTGGGTATTTATCTAAAAAAACCAAAATCACTAATTTGAAAAGATATTTGCACCCCTCTGTTCAACACAGCATTATTTACAACAGCCAAGATATGGAAGCAACATAAGTGTCCATCAATAGATGAATGGATAAAGAAGATGTGATATATACATATATACACAATGGAATATTACTTAGCCATAAAAAAGAACGAAATCTTGCCATTTGTGACAACATGGATAGACCTAGAGAATATCATGGTGAGATAAATCAGACAAAGACAAATACTGTATGATTCCACTTACAAGTGAAATCTGAAAAACAAAGTAAATGATCAAACATAACAAAACAGTAACAGAGTTGTAGACACAGAGAACAAACAAATGGTTGCCAGAGGGGAAGGGACAGGGAGAGGAAAGAAATTAGGTGAGGGAGATTAAGAGGTACAAACTTCTAGCTACAAAATAAATGAGTCATGGGTATAAAATACACAGTTTGAGGAATCCAGTCAAAAACTAGGTATTATATTTGTATGGTGACATATCGTAACTAGCCTTATGGTGGTGATCCATTTGAAATGTATGGAAATATTGAATCACTATGTTGCATAACAGGAACTGTCACAGCATTTGTTTAAGGTCTATTAACACTTGAAAAATAAACAATAAATTTCCCTCTGAGCACTGACTTTGTAGCATCTTATGTTTTTCGAACATGTATTTTCATTTCCATTCATCTCAAGTTTTTTCTGATTTCTCTGTACTTTCTTCTTTGATCCACTGGTAGTTTGAGAGTGTTGTTAAATTTTCACATATTTGTGAATTTTTAAGTTTTCACTCTTTAGTGATTCATTCCATCATGATTAGAAACAATACTTCGTATGATTTCAATCTTTTAAAGTTTACTAAAATGGGTTTTGAGGACTAATACATGGTCTATCCTGAAGAATATTCCATGAGAATAACTACCGTTAACATTTTTATATAGCCCATTATAACTTTCTTATGCCTTTGGTATGCAGACCAATAACTATATATGTGAATAAATGTATAAGAACTAAATGTACCTTTAATACATCATTTAAAAAATTTTTAATTGAAGTACAGTCAGTTACAATGTGTCAATCTCTGGTGTACAGCACAATATCCCAGTCATGTATATATCATCATTTTTATTTGTTGCATATTATTCTGTTATTTGATTGCATTATAATAATTTAACCAATATATTGTAGAGTTGGACATTCAGGCAGTTTATACTTTTTTCTAGCACAAAATAGGACTCTAATGATTATGGCATCAATAATTACCTGACTGGGATATTTAACCATAATTACTGAGTGATTACTGCTTTTGGGAGATAAATGGCCCAAACTCTTCCAATAAAAATCTTGCAAAGATACACACAGTGAAATCAACCAGCAATTGCTAAAAGTAAAAAAAAATAAAAATCTTACCTTGAATTTTCTTGAAAACTCTGGAATTCATAAACTTTAGAAATCTGTCTGCATAAAAGCTTGGTCTATGAACCGAAACAGTGTCCTGAAAAGACAAATCCAGTATCACAGGTTTACTGCTCAGTTTCAAGCTAGAAGAAAGCTCTAGGCAATTGGTTCTCTGTTAGCCAATGCCCTTAACCAGAGGCACGGGTGTCTGGAGCCAGAAAAGAGCAATGCCCCATGTGCTGTGTGCCTAGGAGTTAGGCTGGGGGAGGAGGATCAAGACTTAATCTTGAGTACATACATTCATGGTGAAACAGAGCATTAAGAGGGGCAGGGGAGAGACAGCAAAATACTCTGCTTTATAAACCCAAATAGCTGATCCTTGTTCCATTTGTCCCATAAGGGGCTTTGAAATTCCTTTTTAAAAATACATGCAACTAGTGTCTCAACTGTCATCTGGAACAAAGACATATCACTTTCAGGCAAGACAAAAACTGGGGACATAACAAGCAGAACAGCTATAATGTAAGAGCGGGATTGAAGGGGAAAAAAAGTGTGCTGGTTTCACTTTCCAAAAGTAAGGTATGTAGACACGAGGAAGATTCCTAGGAGACAAGGCTGACTGATGACCCCTGTTAACGTTGAATTATCTACTAGTTAGATAGAGTTGAATTGAATTAAATTGTTAACTCAATTCTCTCATGCTTGGTAGGAGTCTTTAGGACTGAAGGGGCATTTTATTACAAATCCAGGAAAGGAAATGGATGAAGGGGATAATTCCATGTTTATTCTGTAGTCATTTATTTACTACCCAAGATACGCATTCCTGGAAATAGTAAGTTGCTTATTTAAGTGATCCATTTTGAATCCAGGTTTATGGATTCCAACAGGGAAGCGTCTAAAAATTTACATTTTGAAACTATAAAGTGTCTGCAGTAGGTTCAGAAGAAAAAACACACATGGGACCAGAATCTGGAGACCTGGTTCTGGTGTTGGCTCTAATTCTAAAAAGCTGTGTGATCTTGGGTAAAGACAGTATCTCAGGGCCTCAGTTTTTTCATCTGTGAAATTGGGTGTTGCACGAGGCATAAAGTAATTCTGCAATCAGCGTGTTATGAAGGAACCCTCTTTGGCCAAGTGACAGTGGTCCTCTAGACTATCAGTGATGCTGCAGATGTGGTGGAAAATCTCCCGCTGGTTTGACACGCACTCTCCCCAGTGTGTCTGCCTGCTCCTGTTGTAAGTGGAGAAAAATTCCCAACAAGTATTGTCATTTAGAAATATGTAGGATGCAAGATGATTAAGATTCAACCCCTGACTTCCAAGAGAAGTCAGACTGTGGCTCTCTTTGCCAAGAAGCAGCACTGTTTAAATCAGAGGCACATTTGTAGACAGACACAAATGTCTTAATTATTGCTTACAATCACACAAATACATAATCAGCTCAGAGATTTTCTTAAAAAAAAAAAAAACACCAAAAACAGAAGATACGTCTTAATTAGAAAAAGGTAGGAGCTCCTTAGAAGCATCTGACCATCTGACCAACTGCAGACTACGCCATTCAGATGAGAAATCTCAGGGAACTGAAGCTGTCTCAGAAAACCGAAGAGAATGAAACAGGGGCTGTTTGCTCTCTTTCCCCTCCATGTTCAAGGCACTAGGCAGTTGCTACTTTTCTTAGCTAGAAGGGAAAAAATTAACCTACTATCTTGGTCTCTTTATAAAAAGAATCTTTGATTTGAAAAATCAGTCTAAGTTTAATTCTGAGAAACAACCTTGTTAACCCGTTGTTTAAAAGTACATTCTGACGAAGGTCACTCCTTCGCCTGTGGACAAAATGCAGATTTTTCACACTGAAAGGTTATTACCAGTCTTTCACAGAACAGAGGAAGCGAGTGTTCTTTTCTGAGAAAGAAGAATAGCAACTATAATTTATCTTTTTTCAAAGGAACATGTCTGCTAACATCTTAAAAATATGTGTGAGCAAATCTGTGACCAATATATTCTTTGGAAGTGTCACTTCAGGTTATTAAGGGAGGGAGGCTGAGGCCATAAATGTTCTGTCAGCAGCAGGAAGTTCAAATCTGACATCCAGATAGGAAGTTGCGTGCATGTGTGCGTGCGTGCGTGTGTGTGTGTGTATGTGTATGTGGACAGAGAGACAGACAGACAAACAGAAAGAGAGGCTGCTTTTTGATAACTGTTTTCTTCAGTCATGCCAATTCTGGGTCCAAAAGACATCCTCATATCAGTCAGCCTTTGTTACATATAAATCCAAAACAACTGAAAAGTTTTCCCTTGCTATGTCCTCATTATGTGTCAGGCACCCATTTGTGTTTAGGAACATTAAAGTGCATGCTTTAATTTAACCTTCACATCAGCCTATGAGATGGGTACTAGGTACTGTTAGTATGCCCCGGCTACAGGAAACCAGGCTAAGAGATGTCAAACAAGCCATGTGTCTGGGTCACGTGGCTAGTAAAGTGGTGAACGCAGGGTTCAAAGCCTAGGGCTGTCTACCATCAAAGTCACGTTCAAACCTCTGTGAAGCTTGGTCCTGGGAAAACTTCAGTTAACCTGTACTACTGGTCTTCCCAGTGCCTATGGAAAGTCTCCTCTTTGTTCTCACCAACTCATAATTGGGCCCCTCAGACTGCACATAAAAACAAGACATCATTTTGTCTTCCTGGTCTCTACCTAGTCACTCAGCTGGATGGCTTCTATTTGAAGGGCTAGTCACATTTCTGTTGTCGTGAGATAAGAACCAATCTGCTAGCCTAAGATTCTGAGTTTATAAAGATCTTGCTTCCTCTCCTCTTCAAGTGACATGGCTTCCTAGACACACTTTGAAGTCTTGAGAAATCAAGAAAAATATCCAGTTTAACAATGAGCATAATAATCACTTACCCCGTCGTAAACAAGAGCTTTCCAGGAATGTTCTAACTTTTTCACTAACCTAAACATAAATGAACAGAAAAAGAAAAAGTGTAAAGTCACTCCCATGTGGTGAATTTTCAGACACTTTCATTGACTAATTTTGAAATAATAAAAGACTAATTTCTCAAATTTCTTACCTATATGATTGCAGGATGTCAATAATGCCCATAAATAAAAGTAGTTTCTCTCCCCTATGGCTTTTTGCTGGAATGCCTCCCATTCTGTGGATAGAGCAAGAGAGGAAGCATTTTATATGAAGAGGAAATTAAAAATCATTTTTAATAAACAGATTGTAAATGAAAATGGGCTATCTTTAAGAATTTTGAACTATCTCTCCCTTCACCATTTTTTTGGGCTTCAGCTAAAGCCTTCCTGGGAATTCAAAATGATGTCCTTCCCACAAAGAAGAATAATACCATAGCTGTCAATTCTGAAGAGCTGGATGGGAAGAATCCAGTTAAAAAGTATTCCTATTTAAAGACCACGAGCAAGAAGTTTTAAAGTATTTTAAAATATTGCTCATTAAAAATGAAACACTTCTATATATTCACTGTGAGGTTTTTTTTTTAAGTGAAAGCTGCTACTTTAATTTTCCTTCCTAGAGGAGATCATATTTTTACTGCACTGATATCAGATCCCAATTTCCATTCAATCTTTAAAAAAATTTTTTTTTGTATTTGCATTTTTTAAATTGAAGTATAGTCAGTTTACAATGTTGTGTCAATTTCTGATGTATAGCATAATGTTTCAGTCATACACATACATACATATATTCTTTTTCATTATAGGTTACTACAAGATACTGAATAGAGTTCTCTGTGCTATACAGCATAAACTTGTTGTTTATCTATTTTATATATAGTAGGTAGTATCTGTAAATCTCAAACTCCCAATTTACCCCTTCCCACCCGCTTTGATCTCTGGTAACCATGAGGTTGTTTTCTGTCTGTGAGCTGTTTCTGTTTTGTAAATAAGTTCATTTTTAGGTGAAGTAAGCCAGAAAGAGAAAGAAAAATACCATATGATATCACTTATATGTGGAATCTTAAAAAAAAGATTTTAAAATAAAATGTAGAACAGCATAAAGAAAAAATATATAAAGAATCCATTCCTAGGATGCAAAGATAACCACTATTAACATTGGGTATAGTTTTCCTGTGTGTGTGTATTTATTAATCCGCAAAAGCCATTATTTATCATGTTTTATAATCTGATTTTTTCAGATTGCTAAATGAGAACATTTTCTCATATTCAATGCTAATGTGTTTTTAATGACTGTGTAGTATTTCACTATACTGATATAGGAAAATTTGTTAAATCAATTAATGGACATTTAGATGGATTTATAGCAAGAATAAAAAAATCTTTAATATGGATGAATATCCATTATAAAGAGAAATATACCTGTGATTTAGTCATTGTCGGAGACTCTTACAAAGCAGGCACTTACAGTCAAGGAAAATGACTTCTTTCAGTCTCCTTGCTCAGCTAATCCATACATGGGACACAGTCAACCATTTCAATAATTTTCCTTGGTTGTAATTGTTAGTCAATTTGCACTTTATACATGCAAACTAAGCCTATAGCTACTATTACATTTGGTGGAAGAAAGAGACCACATCTGCCAGGGTGTAGGACTAGGACAACAGAATCCTCCTCAGCAGATAAAAAGCTCTAAATTGTGGACATAATTCCTATCATGCATTTGCTTAGATACATGTTTATTCAAAGTATATTCCCTCTTCTGTGGTGGATGTTTTGAATATGCCGTAAATAGGGGTAAAAACATTTTTAGCTATTGTTAAAAAGTAGAGCCATTTGAAAAGAGAAACCATATGGGTGAAAGAATGATAATAATTTGAAAAACAGCCACTCATCTAGTCATCTGTGGATGAATGGAAATGAAGGCTGGGTTAATCCATCTGAGCGCCAGGTAGGAATCTATCACTAAAGAGCCACCACAAAGGAAGCGTGATTGCATTTAGTTACCCAATGACGTGGGCCACCGTGATCAAGAGAGTGTGTGGGCGGATGGCTGCACTTACGTGTCCGGGTTCTCTGTGATGATCCCATCTCCAGATTTCCCTGGACCCTGGATGGATTCCATCGCTGTTGAGTAGAGGACCTTCTGCATCCCAGGACGTTTAGCATCAGGCACATTTTGTGAAGTTTCCTCTTCTTTCTCTTTGAGGGAATGGTCCAAGATGTGGATTCCCAGCAAAAGACTATAGTCCATGATCTTGAAGCTTTCCAGCACCTGAGGAAGAAAAAGAACCAGGAGGCCAGTCACTCAAATGGCTCATAAGTCTCATCTGCACAGAACCAGAGAGCTCTAGATATGCAGATATGCAGCTCCAGCTTCTCTCCCAGGTGGTGGCTGATAGAGGAAAAAAATCAAAATAAAAACATTTGAGGTTATTATTAGGTCATGTGCAGTAAGGATTATCCTCATGGCTCCAAGATGATATTTTTATGCAAATCTAGAGTAAGAACATCTTTCCTTAATATTCCATGAATGTTTCCCTAATAGCATTTATTGAATAGTTTCCATGTGCCAGGTACTAAGTGGTTCACTTGGATTCAATCGTCACGGCTCTTGAGCTAGGTACTACTACTGTCTCCATTTTACAGATGAAAACATTGAGACACAGAAGAGATAAAGTAACTTGCTCAATATCACAAAACTCATAAGTAGCATTGCTGGGATTCAAACCCAAGTAGGCAACTCCAGCATCCACAGTCTTAAGCACTAGAAGAGAGAAACCAACAATCAATGGTCTCTACAAGCTTGTACCCTCCTCAGCATGGAGACCCAGCTGGAATGGCCTTTTGTTTGGATTCTTTTCTCAAAATTTTCATCTTGCTAGAGTTCAGTGGTCTCCTCTTCAAAGCTTATTTTTTAAAGTTAACATTTGGTTCCCTGTAGCAAATCTTTTTAAAATGTATGGTCTCGACAAAGAATAGGACTTAATGCTTAACTATCCACTCAGCAAACAGTGGGGAAGAGAAGGAATTAAAAGTAGCTGGTTGCAGCCAGACAAAGAAGACAGCAATGTTCTGACATAACAATGAGATACAAGGCAGGCAGTCAACACAGCTTCAGAGCATGGGTGGGTCTTTGATGCTCAGGACCCTTCTTCAACAGAAGAAGGGTATTCAGGAGGAGAAACTGAAAATGCGGTATTTTCCTCTATGATAAAGTCCTTCTCCTAATAGTTTGTCTATGATTCTCCTCCACAACAGATTTTTTTTAATGCCTGGCATTTCTCACACGAAGCTGCTCAGGAAATCTAAATAGCCCAGAAAGTAAGACAAGCCTGTGTGGCAGAATAGCTGTCTCTGAACTGACATGATAATCTGTCGCTGTGCCCTAGTTTGGAGATGGCTTTGACGATCAGAGTCTATAGGTAATTGTTTCACCAGGGTTGACTATGTACCCAGAATTTCTTATGCTTCTTATTCTCCCTCAGCTCAAGTGCCTTTTTTTTCACTCACTCACTCTTTCATTCATTTCACTGAAGCATAGTTGGTCCACAATGCTGAGCCAGTTTCTGAGGCACAGCACAGCGACTCAGCCATACACACATATACATCTTCCTCTTCACAGTCCTCCCCACTACAAGCCATTACAAGTACTGACTATAGCTCCCCATGCCACAGAGTAGGACTCTTCATATATAGCAGTCAGCATCTGCACCAACTGCTTTTGATCAGATGTTTATGACATACTGAGAGGGGTGGGGCCGGAGGATTCAAATACCTGCGGCTGCCACGTCCTGGATGCCTCTTAGCAGCAGGCCTAGTGAACTACAGCATACAAGGTCTTTGAAAAATATGGTTATCCCTGGGTCTTATGCATCCCTTCCAGCAATGAGGAAACTTTAAGTGGCTTGGAAGTGGGTATCAATTATTGCAGAGTGCTCCCCCTTCACCTTTCAGAATACTAAGTTGAGTACTTTTGGAAAGGACACAAGCAAGAGCGGGGAGTGAATCTTATTATTTAAGCAGTTTAGGCCATGGAAGTTTCTAAGAGATCAGAGAGTAGCCTGACAGCAATGGGGAACCAGTTCCCCAATCTGGGGAGGAGTGACGCCAGGATGGGTCAGTGGTGAGCCTTTCCTATCATCTTTCCTTCCTCCTCCAGTCTTGTGGCATCAGACCCACCGGCCGGTTCTCCGTGGAGGCACATTAGTGCCCTACCCCTTCAGAAAGCAGCACGGAGCCAGGAAGACAGTAAGGTAGGTTTGTGTCAGGGTTGTCAAGGACCCAGCCTCTTAAAAGAAAACACTCACAGATATTGGATGCTTTCTTCAGACAGAAACACGTGTAGAAGGTTCTTAGCCTTCCTAATTCTCCACCACCCTGACAGCATGGCTTGGGAACAGCGCACCCCCGCACCGAGAGCTTCACCAGCACTGAACAATGACCACCATCTGCAGAAGCCAGCTTTCCTATCCTCATTTGTCAGTGCTGGCGTGTCCCTGCTTAGAGAGACTGCTGGAGAAGGATATGCAGGATACGGAGCAAACACTGCCCCTACGCAAGTTACGTCACCTCCCTGAGCCTCAGATTCCTCCTCACTAAAATGGTGACAGTAACATTAGCTATTGTGTAGGGTGCTTATGAAAATCAAATATGGTAATGCAGATGAAGTATTTAGAAAAAATCCTGCTACAAAGAAAGTGCTCAATTAATTGCTAGCTACCATCACAGTGATGATGACTCATGGCGACTCACTGCTTACATTCAAGGTGTCAGCCTGAAGTCAACACCCCTGGGGTTACACTTCTCAAAACAAAAATTCATAAAAAGCCAACAGAAATATGACTGCACTTCTAGCCTGCCTACCAGTGCCCTTTTGGCGCATCCCAATTACCTTAAAAGTTCTGGGTTGCTGGTACCCAGTAGCGCTGTTTGGACAGGAAAAGGTTGGCTGACACAGCAAATTCCGGTCAATGGGCTATAAAGTAACAGCCTTGCAATCTGCCTGAGGGAACAGTCCTGTGTTCAAAGGATACAGATCACAGCCTTGTGCCCCGCACAGCCCAAAATGTCCACGGGAAAATGTTCCCTCCAAAGCAGTGACCTGGCTTCAAAAGCAATTTCTAATCAGTCCCTGAGACCATGTTGCAAATGTTCCTAACATGCATCCAGAATGGTGAAGACTGAAAGGCCCTCCTGGACACCATCATATTTGTTTTATTTTTCTCTGCAAAGCATCCACACATCAATACTGCTTGTGAATAAGCTTTAGACAATAATTTTTAAAAAAAAATTTCTTATAAAATTTTTAATGCATTATTTAACCTGAACAGCTTTGTTTGCACTTGCAGTCTCCTTTCTTGCCCAAGGACAGTCCAAAGAGAACATGTGCATTTTATGAGTGATATGAAGTCAGGCTGTGGTCCAATTTTAACTACTGGACAAAGTAAGAAATGATCTCTATGTTTTCAGTGGACAAATATTAGTCTGGGTTTACCTGAAAAATATACAAACCAAAACTCTGAGAATCAACTAAGAAAGAACTACAAATACAGTTTAAACAGTTTATTTTTCTCTGTCCTTTTCCTGGGATCATCAGCATACCTGAAGGGGGCTGGACTGTCCTCAGGAGGACAGGATTCTAGTGAGTGGACAGACAGCAAGTGAAAGCCTTTAAAAAAAAAAAAAAAGATAAATTCTACTCTTACTGTGTAGAAAGCTGAGCATGACCATTGGATTTGGGGTTAGGGAAAGTCACCATCCATAAAAAAATGTTACGGAAGAAAAAGACAAATATATAGGTATATACGTTAAATCAATTTCCCAAATTTGTGCAATGGCAAGTTTGGGGAACAGATTTTAGTCATGTGCTTTGCAGATCTGCATCCATTAGGAACAAAACAGTTTTGTATTCATATCTCTCAGCTCCTTAATTAAAGGAATCGATGAGTCCGCCAAAATCTTCATTGTGAGCACTGAGAGGGTGCACCATCCTGCAATATGACAGACGCCAGTCTAGTCACTCAGGCGCACATTTTTTCCCGGTATGTCTGCCTGACCTCACTGCTGCTGGTGGATTCTGTACCTGTGCATTTGCTATGCAAAACACAGCTGCCACACAAACACAGGTGCGTTTCCACCCAGCGGGGCCAAGACTTGACTCCCTCACCTGTGAAAAAGCCAAAGCAGGAAGGATTCACAGATGTATGTAAAACTGAAAGAAAGCTGAAATATCACAAGGCTTTTTACTGTCAGAGCCAGATTATTTTTTCTCTTCTTTCTCAAGGACTATTTTAAGTCAGTAATAATGTGGTTAAAAAAAAAAAGTCAACGTCAAAGCAGCTGGTACAATATCCTGTAGACGTGATCAAAACTACCTGTTCCTGAAATAAAGCATATTCTCTAGGCTGTCATGGCTGGCAACTCATCAGGGATGCTCTCATTCACACGTGATTTCTGTAGATTTGGCCCCTTAGGTGGGAGATGCCTTTAGAATGACAGGCATTGCTATATCCTCTTTTCACAGCCAAAGGACATAGAGTGGCTGGTCCTCTTCCTTTTCCATCCTCTGTACCATAGTCCTTAGCCACTGCACCCTGTCCCTCTGCTAAAAGGAGTCCAAGTGGCTGCTTGGTGGTGAAGACTCCATGCTCTGGGGCCAGGTGACCTGGTTTGACTCGTCGCTCCCGCACTGGTTTGAACTGGAGCAGAATATGTATGTAATCTTTCTGGGCCTGGCATTCTCATCTGTAAAACAGAAATAATAGGGACACCTACCTCACAGAGTATGTGTGAAGACTCAGGTAATCCCTGTCAAGTCTTAGGACAGTCACTGGCATACAGAAGGCACCCAATAAATGCTAGTTCTTCTTGTCCCTGTTCTCCTCCACCTGTGGAATCCACCACCGCTGACCACCCCCACTGGAATCTCCATCCATCCTCTCCCCTCACCTTCTCTTGGTTCTTTGCCTTCCTATTTGTTTTTCCCGGCCTTGTCTTCTACGCCCTAAAGATATTCACCAGAGTTTTCTCTTCAACTCTTCTATTTCTTGACTTTTTGGTAGTGATTCATTTACTCTTTTTGTTTGGGGGGAAAAAAGTTGAAAGTCTAGTCTGTGCTAGGCACCATGGAAGTTGCCAGATTGTCAGGGGTCAGAAAAACAGACAATTATACCATTCTCAAAATTACACAAGCACCACAGATTGGAATAAGGTCTGGAAAGAAAAATCAGGATGCTGTGGACATACCCCACACAAGGGGGAGCTACTTTTGACTGGGGAGTGGGTATCAATAGTGCAGGTGAGATATAAGGGTACCTGAATGAGGTGGAGCTCCAGGGAGATGCCAATAGATAACTTTTAGGGTAGATTCCAGCTATCATCTCTCTATAGACCATTCTGAAAATGTTTCCTTTAGTCAGAATTCACTCCTAAGCACCAGCCCTGTGTTTCCCATGCTTGTCTAGACATTTAAATTACTGCGCACTGTCTTGCTGCAACCCCAGACTCTTATCTCTCCCAAAGCAGTTCTTTCTCACTTTTCTCTTTTATCTGAAATCATTCTAATGTGGATTTCGGACTCCATGACTCCTTTTCTCTTCATTAAGTGCCCAATCCTGTGGCTTCTATAATCAAAAAGATCCTCCTTGCCAATGCTTTGAGTTCAACTACACTTTTTTTTTCCCTTTCTGATCCATTTCCGACACCCTCGCTTGACCAGGTCACATCATACTCCTCCTCAAAGGCTGCAGTCTCTCATCACTGCTCAGGTGACTCTGCAGGTCATTGTGACTATGGCCCCAGCCAACAACTCTCTGTTATTTAATAGTCTAGAGACACCTCTTAAGCTAGTCAAACTGAAATCCCTTATCTACCCCTAAATGTACCCTGAAGACACAAGACAAACAACTCACGCTGTTTCATGGAAGGTCCTTACTTCAAATCCTTATTGGCTTTTCAAGGCCTAGCTCAACTCTCCCCTCCAAGAAGACTATACTCATGATACCCACAAATATTAAGAACCGATCTCCCCTCTGAAAACCCGAGCACATGATCAGTGCCCTTCTATGGAATAAAATTTGACCCTAGGTTGATCTCTGTTTTTCCTATTGTACAGAAGACAACTCTGCTCACCAAAGGCTTGTTTTACCTAGCGCTCTCTGCTGCGCACTCTAACCACAGCAGAAACATGCATTTGTTATACTGCTTTCCATATGGATAAGCAAGTGAAAACCAAAACATTCAGCAGCAAAGAATGTATAGCATGACGTCCTGTATCTCAAATATAAGAATTTAGATATTGTGCTTCATGATTATAATGCTTGTGAAAAATGTTTAGCACTAAAAGCATTTACTGTGCTTATAAGCTCTAGGTTGTCAGAAAAAATAAAGATAATAGTCTACGGTATTTTCAAGCCTTCCCACACCAGAGGTATTTATATGCATGTGTCTAGGACAAAAATCAAGCTGTTACTTAGAGACTCTTTCGGGCACACAACTAAATGGCAGATGAAAGACAAGCTTGTTCGCTATAAACTAGGCTGAGCGTGGAATCTGGTAAGAAGATCACATTTCTTTTTAGGAGGTCTTTATGAAAAGAGCATGTTACAGGCTGGGTCAACTTCAAAGACCCTTTAACCATCCAAGAGTGCCTGGTGCTGAGTTTAAGATGGAGGCTTTGTTATGAAACACACCTCGGGGCTTCCTTAGCTTTCCTACCCTCCGTTTTTCTGCTTTTCAAATCTGTAAGGAATGCAAAGTTAAGCTGGCGTAAGACTGAGAGAGAATAATCATCAGATGGGTCCAAACAACTGTTGAAAACAGCCTCACTTAAAAACTGGCACCCAGTATTAGAGGATATTAAGAGCGGCAATTCAAGTAATCTGTTGATATCTTATGCAAAATGGAGACAAATGGTGATTCTAGGAGGAAAGAGATGCTCTTTGATCAGATCTTAAGCAAGCAAGGTTTCTAATAATTTCCCATGTCACAGGGGTTCTTACGGAAATTACTCTATTCATTATTTTATTGAGCAACTATTATGTACTAGGCACCTTCTTGTTTGGAAATCCTTTGAGCATTCTAGTTAATGTGTGATAAACCAAGAACATCACCATTTTACAACCTGTAATGAATTAACGGATCTAGTCAGTGGTCCTTGACACTGCTAATATCACAGAAAGAAAGGCATTCTGACACTGTGTGCCTGAGGATGGGAGGAGAGAAAACCAAAAATAAAATCAAAGCTAAATTTGACCAAACCTCTAGATCCAACAATCAATCTACAGGAAAAATAGGGGAGAGAGGCTCATATTAAAGGATATTATGGGGATGTAATCAGCCAAATCTGGACAATGGAACAAACAAATCAATTCCATCAACAAATATCCACAATGAAAAAATAAATGACCAAGGGGAGGGGGCTCAGTTAACAAAGAGACCTTATTTAAATTCTTATCCAAATTATAAAAAAGGTTCTTTTTTTTCTGAAACAACTAGAAATCTGAACACTGACTAGTAAGAATTACGAATTCTGTAAAAATATGATTAAGAGATTCTAGTTATTTTTTTAAAAAAGGAGTCCTTCAGTTTTAGGGATTCTAACACGTTTGAGCAAAATGACGTGATCTTAGGATGTGCTTCAAATTCTATGAGGAGGCGGGCAGTGGGGTGAAACACTACTGGCAACGAGCTGAAAACTGCTGAAGCTGAGTGCAGAGTATGTGGGGGTTCATTATAATATTCTGTCCACTTCTGTATATGTTTGAATTTTTCAGAAAATAAAGTTTGATATATTGCTTTGAAATGCTTAGATGAAAAAGCATTTATACACCTGTTTAGAGTTAACTTAGGACTATCTCCACTGATGACAGGCTAGAAATGGCACAGATACAAATAAAAATTAAACTAAAACAGGTTAAAGCAGGAAAGCTGCTATGCTCTATACTCATCTCACCTGATCATTCTTTGTTGGCAGATCTAATAACCACATTAATAAAATGCAGAGCTGATAGGAAGGCGTATTAAGGGCCTTGAGTAATTCTTCCAACTAGTCTAGTCTAGTCACTGAATAAAGAGTAAATGATGGGCAAAAATATTTGTGTTAATTCAATGACACAAGACAATTCAAAACAGCATCCTGAAGATTTGAGGCAAACAGACATTTCTGAACCCATTGGCTTAGGATGAAATGAATCCAAGGGTCTGCCATTCCTCCCAAAGTCGGCTCCCTGGAGAACAGCTCCAGAATTACCTGCATGTGCAAGTCCAGTTAAAGCTGAATGCTGCCTTTTAAATTCAATTTAATTTCCTCAACAAGGCTCAGAGTGTTCTTTGCTAATATAATAAGAGAAAAAACAGGCTGTGACAAGCCATACAATCTTGGCTTGTAAAGAAGACTGAGATAAATACTCAACCCTTAGCCTAGTCATGGCAATGATGTCCTTCCCCCCGTGTCTAAAGCAGTGATTTAGAATTCCAGGCTGTGCTTGATTAACCTGTACCAAGGCTTTTTTTTTGCTCACTTAAAAAGTTTAAAAGTAACAGAAGTATACCTGACAGACAGTACAGACAGTCATCTAGTATTTTAAAAGCTCTATCTATCCATCTATGGATATATAAATATACATATAAGTGAATAGTATATATTTATCAGCTTCTATGTTAGATGAGCTTTGGATCTTTTTCTTTATAGACACTGTTTGTACACATTAATGTCTTAATAAATTATTTTGTAAAAACACTCAAAAGTAATGTATTAAAATTGTCAAGTACACCCCATATATCTTCTAGTGGGCAGCCCACAAGTGATTTGCCTCACTGTGGCTTAACTGGTTGGACAGCTGAAAGCCTGGGGGCTAACGAGCTGTACAGTGAGACTCAGAGGCCATGTTTCCACATCCACTTCAGTGTATGAGGTGAAATTCCTGAATCCTCATCACTGTCTACTACAGTCCAACCCTCATGGTGAACTCCCTCGCTGGGTCTTTACCCAGGAATTCCTCCTCCCTCCCCCTTCACTTGCCCTCCCCTCTTCACTTTAACGAACAAAGAGAGGGAAGAAGAATCAGAGAATCTGTTCACAATAAATAAGACCTCAAAATTTTGGCCTTAAGGTTTAAACTCTAGGCTTCTTTGAGGCAAGGGCCATATCCTCCTCCTTCTTATACCTCCCACAGACTTAGCACAGAACCTTTTGCAAAGTAAGAATTCAAAACTATTTGCTGAATACCATGTAACTAATTGGGTAGGAAGGTAAGGTAGAATTTGTCAAATGAGATTCCTGTGGTGCTCTGAAGCCAGAGAAATCAAGCCAAACCATGTTCTGAGATCATAAAAGGTTCCACAGGGCAGGAAGAATCTTAGGTCTGGGAAGGTCACCATTTGTACTGAAACAATTTACGAAGAACAGTAAGTACCTACCCGTGGAGTATGTTTTTAATAAGTGACAGAAAACCCAAGTTGTGGGAGGTATCACTAGAAATGAATTCTTTGGGGACTTAAAGGTATTTTAATTTATTTAAGAAACAATTACATATGTACCTACATGGTCAAAATTAAAGTATAGGAGTGGAAAAGAGGGTCAATTTACACCAGTCCTGAGAGAAAGTTCAACTTTGAATAAGAGGAATATTTAAATTGAGAGGTGAATGCTTATACCCGAAGAGACTGAAATATTATTAATTGGTAAGTTCAAGCCTGGGGATGTGGATTACTGAGCAAGAGTAGTCATGGGGAATTAAGAGACTCTGTTTTCCCTATATATCTCAGGGTAGAGAAAATAAATTTGCAGCTCGGAGTGACAGTTCTCTCTGCTCCCGGAGCATCAGGTTTCAGATGTAGTTTCTGAAATTGCTAATAATCTAGAAAAAAGTGGTACAGCTCTTTCATAAAGAGAATATCAGAGGATGACGAATCTCCACTTTCAGAGAACGCCCATCACCATCTGAAGCCAGATTACCACGTGTTTGTGAAAGCACAGCAGACACTGAACTGGCATCTAGAATGGCTGGCCTTTGGAACAGCTGGAGTTGGCCAAATACGGGCAAAGTTTACAAACGAGGTCTTTGTGTGGCGATGTGAAGAGAGGAAGTCAAGGAGATGGGGACTCAGCCAGGCTCACTTTCAGGCTGGATGAGGATATTTTAAATAAACATTAGGTTTTAATTTCCTGGCATCCCAATAGCTGTGGACAGCTGACATATCTAGTGGTCTATGTATCCTTTTTAAAATACTTTTTCCAAGTATACATGTGGAGAAGTGCACAGATACATCCCTTTTTTAAAAATAAAAAGTTGAAGTTTAATACATAAATTCATTAATAACAGTTTGTCCTTGGCCATTTCACTCTCATGGGGGGTGGCAGAAGTTCTTCCATGCAAATTTTCTACCTCATCATATAGAAGTGCAGAATTTTGAAGAACAAAAGTGAGGAGAGAAAGTTATACTTGTTGGATCAAAATACTAAATTTAAAAATGTCTTTGAGGGGGGAAGGGATAGTTCAGTGGTAGAGCATATGCTTAGCATGCATGAGGTCCTGGGTTCAATACCCAGTACCACCATTAAAAAAAAAAAAGTAAAAATAAAAATTCTTTGAAGGAAGAACACTGGTGACATCCAAGGGACACTGACTTGCAGGAGAGGGGAGGCAAACAAAAAGTCTGGCTGATGAGGAGCCATGGATGTCAGCCAAAGCCTCTCAGAAGCCAGTATGTGCTGATCTTTTTGGAAAGAACTAGAACCAGAGTGTGGCCCAAAAAGTACGTTGCCTTTCACCAGGCAGTCATGCGGCCCTGTTTCTACAGAACCTGGTACTTAGTAAACACGCACTGAATGCTGAATGACTAAAATAAAGCCCTACAAAAATCAAACTGATTTCCCCCTTTAAAAGTGTTTCCACAAGGCGTATTTCTGAACCATTTTCTAAACTGTGAAACATTTTTCCAGACCCTGGGAACTCTCACATGCTTCTTAAGTCTCTATGGCTTAGTCTCTCACCTGATTTCAGAATTTTCTCCTAAGCTATGGAGTCTCAACTCCATTTTGTAAGTTGCCAGGGTCCGCGATTCCTGTCTCCCTCGGCCTGGGCATTTACAACCCTGCTCTACTTCACATGGTCATCTGTGTGACAGACACTGCCATCCATAACCGATGCACCCTGGCCAAACTCAGAGCCTTCCAGATACGTCTTCAAAGCCAGGGGTCCGCTGTCATGTCTCCCTGCGGCTACTTCCCTTTCCTGCTGGAGCTCTCCGCTCTGCTCTGCTTTCCCAGGACTTCCCCTGGGGAGGACGATCTGGCCGTGGGGACACTTCCTTCCCTTTGCTCCCTCCCCTCAGCTACCGTCAGTCCTTCCATTTGGGAACCACACTGACCTCACCTCTAGACCTCGGGTCAGCCACAATGTCAAAGACAGGTAGGTTCTTTTCACACAAAAGCAGAAAACCCTCACATACTATTTCTATTTCATAAGGCCAAAGCCGTAGCTTCTATTCAGTGAGGTTATTGTATATTTATATGTGACAAGTTACTTCAAATTAAAGCTAGCTAGACATGTAACCACAACCTCAGGAAATACGTGAGTTCTCTAATCTTTAGGTAATCTTTATTTTAGGAAGAAAAAGAAAAAGGAGTTTACTTTTTAGGGTCAAGGAAGATATTTTCAGGTTCTCATTTCCATTCTTTCCTGTAGAAATTTTTATAATATTCATAAAATCCATTTGGTTTGAAGTGAGGGTTAAAAAAACACAACTTGTCAGTTTTTGAAGGCTTGATAATCCTTCAATTTCTGTAGTCAATGAGAATTCTCAAGAGCTGCTCACACAGGACTCAACGGTACACATCCAGTCCCTGATCCCCCTCTCCCCAAAATCTGAAAAACAATCAACTCCACTGTCACCAGAGCATTTCGCAGAAAGAAGTTTTGCTTTAAGTTAATAGGATTTCATGCGCACACATGTTGGTAACAGTTGGCAAATGTCAACAGGCTTGATTATGCTTTTCATTAAACTTTCAAAATTAAATGTCTGAATTACTAATTTTACTTTGTGTTCCTCAGTCACTTGGCACTATTTTCCTCTCTTCCTCGTTCCCTGAAGTAGGTTGTGAGATTTCATTTACTCAATGCCTTCTCCAAACCAAGTTCTTGGCTTTGATGGAGCCCTTTCCTAACCCCTACAGCATCTTTTCCACCAGCTCTGTGTCAGAGCTCGAAAACCTGGCCAGCAGGCACTTCAGCCCATCCTGAAGCATCCATCTATGTTATAACTTAACACTTTTTGTTTCCGCAGACTTTCTTCCATAACACTTACAAGCCCCTTAAGGAGAGCGTGTAGATGAGAGAACCTGGGTTTTGGAGTCAGAGAGACCTGGGTGTAATCCTGGGTCTAGTACTGTCAGCTCTGTGGACCAAAGGAAGCTTAACCTCTGCTGAGTCTCCACCTCATCTGTCAAAATGGAATCACAGCACTCACTCCACAGGGCTGCTGTGAGGATTAATGAGACAATCTATGTGCAATGTCCAGCACTGCCTGGCTCAGAGCAAGTCCACAATAAATGTTAATGGAACCAACCTATGGAAGAAATGAACCTCGCAAATGGTGTCCTTACTGCCCACAAAATCACGTACTAAGTACTACATTGTGTGTATGCTTTTCATGTAGAATGTGTTTTAAATGTTAAGCGACTTTGGTATCTATCTGTTGTATCTAAGATAGAATCCTCCGTTCACCCCAAACAGGAATAGCTATGTTTCGAAATACTGAGAATTACCTGTCTGGCTCAAACTGAGGTATCCCTTACTGGGTAGAAAGTCAGGCATGAACAACACAGCAAGAATAGTTTGATTTTTACAGCTGCCCTAAAACCCTCTTGTGTGGATCATCTTGTCTCTTTAGTTACTGCTGGCATCACCCACATGCCTTGGAGCTGAACAGCACCAACTGCCAAAGCTGGACAAACGTCAGCCCCTTTCCAGAGCTGGTGAAAGCTGTGTTGTACACGGAGTCTTAAATGGGGACACTGGTCACCACCTAAATAAATACCTGAGTAGACTGAGAGGTCAACACAGTTGCAATTGACTAATTTACTGGTCATTACAGACGGTGGCCAAATAAGCAATACAAATGTACTTCTAACAATTATCCACCAATTAACAACGTTGATATGATGACTTACTCTGGCTCTATTTCATGGGCAGACTATTATCAAAGCTTGTTCTTATTATGTTTATTGATTAGGTAAGATTTATCACTTCAAAAATGCTGTTGTTATCTCTTAGGCTTCATCAAAAGATTAACACTGAGACAACTGCTAGTCTGTTAAGTGACTGCAAGGGAAGGAAAATGAAATCTTACAGTTTCCGTTCTCCTAGAGAGCAGATTTTAGTAGGTAAACATAAAATGGTTACCCACATAATTAACAATACAGTGTAGAGATACCAGTGTCTAAAGAACAGAGTTAGATGCAGTGCTACGAGCACTTAAAGTCTCACAGAAATGCTTACTATGAGTGCTGAAGTCCTGTACTCAGGTCTTAGGAATCTTTGGCAACTGCATGAAGTCCCACAGATGCAGGATCAGCCATTAGACTTACCTGTAAGTTCTTCTGTTTCATTTTCTATACACACTTTCCTATACGCCCAAACTAGTTCTTTATTGGATTTATCTTTTGCTTTGCCTGAGTATATACTCAAATAATTTTTTAACAAGAGACTTAAACACACACCTATCAGAATGGCTAAAAGTAAATGTAGTGACAACAGCAAATGCTGGTGAGGATGAAAAGAAACGAGATCACTCACACACTGCTGGTGGGGATGTGAAACAGTACAGCCACTCTGGAAAAGAGTACAGCGGTTTCTTCCTAAGCTACACATGTGCTTAGCACACAACACAGAGGCTGCACCGGAGTGTTCATACCAGAGAAGTGAAAACATGGTTATGCAAAACCCTGTGTGCAGTATTCACAGCAGCTTTATTTGTCACAGCCCAACACTAGAGAAAACCCACATGTTGTTCAGCGGGTGAATGACAGCACTGCGGTACATCCAGACCTGGAAACAGAACTCAGCAGTAAGAAGGGGCAAACTACTGACACAGAGAATAACTTGGATGGATCATGAGGGTACAACGCTGAGTGAAAAAAAAGCCAACCTCCGAGGTTACACCATGTGATTCCATGTGTTCTTGAAATAGCAAAAGTACAGAGATGGAAAACAGACTGGTGGCTGCAGGGGACTGGGGAGGGGTGGGAAGGCAGGGAGGTGGCTGTGTCCACATACGGAAGGGGAGCGGGAGGGACCTTTGTGAAGGCCCTATTTTATACTTGACTGTGGTGGTTACATAAACCTACATATGCATTAAATTGCATACAACTATATACATACATACCCACGCACACACACAAATGAGTGCATGTAAAACTGATGAAATCTGAAAAGTATCACGGGACTGTACCAATGTCAATTTCCTAGTTGCAATATTGTACCAGGGTTATGTCTGATGCTATCACTGGGAAAACTAGGTGAAGAATATGTGAGATCTCTCTGTATTTTTCCTTCCAACGACAAGCATGTAAACCTACAATTATTTTAAAATAAATTTTGTATTAAAGATTCACAGGTAGGAAACTTTTAAAAATTCCTCGCATACATGACAACGCCTTTATTTCTATTCTCACAAGGAAACCTGCCGTGGCTAGGCATTGACATCTATGTCTCTCAGACCAGAGCACTGTTTCTCAGGAGCTTTATGATTCTTTTCAGCTCAAACAATCTAACTCCGTAAGTTGATCTTATTTATTTGTTCACCAACTTTAACTTTGCTTTATGCTGATATTAAAATGTTATCAAAATAACTATTAAGAGAGCGCAAAACTCATAAGGTAATTCAAAAACAATGGAGTAAATAAAATATATTATGGGATTAGACTGTAAAACATAATTTTAAAAACAGTGCATTTATGTTTATCTTTTTTTGGTAAGTAATCTTCCAAGGTCTGGAAAAGACATGTGGAGTCAATGGTATCTCCGTCCCTATCTCACGTGTTAGCCAAAGTCTAAAAACAAAATCCAATTCCTTACTGAGAAAGGAAACAGCTTAAATACAAGTACTGTACATCTTTTTTCTATTAGGTCTATAGCATTTTTTCCTCCCTTAAAGATGATGGAAGACAATCAGTATGTATAAAAAAGAAAAGATTGTGTCTAAACTAAATGCCAAAAAAATTAATGCTAAACAAAATGACAGCTGTGGGGTAAGCACTAGCCATAATGCTAAATTATTATAGAAAATAATCCACATTGTAACCCATACAAACACACCCACAGCTAAAGAAGAATCTGCTCAAGTTTAGAGCCTGTCATACACTGTAAGAGAGAAATCCCAGTTTGTACATCAAAAAGTCTCAGTATTCTTAAGACTCGTTTCATTAATATTTCATTAATATTAATACTTATGGTGACAGATGTTTGTGTGAAAAAAGAAACTTGGTTCCACTCTACATAAAAATTAGTAACTTTGCTGTTCTACAAAAAACAATAATAAATGTAAAATAAGTCATTTGTGTCATTAATTATCAAGACTGATCTGACTCCCACTTGAAGGAGTAACTGTTTGAATTGCACACACAAGTTCTCACTAATATACTTTGTATCTGTGTCATTTCCCCAGAGTTATCAATAAATAGAGGATATAATAATTGATCAAATTAATTAAATGATATGAGACTAATTTTCAGATTTTTCATGAATAAGTTGTCAGAGAAGAAATAGTTATAGCAAATTAAAAATGAATACAAAATAGTCCCTAATTATCCTTCCAAAATTAATTGAAATTCATATATTTCAATTCAATTTTAATTTCATAATCTTGTACTATGCATTGAGTGCACACAGTAAGCCAGGTACGCAGCTGCAGAGAAGTATAAGGAATGAGCTTTGGCCTTTGAGATATTTACAGTCTAGCTAGGGAGACAGTACACCCACCTAAAGCAGACAGGGTTCAGCACTGAATAAAATAAAGTCTAATGACTATTTACAGTATTGTTTCTATGGGAAAATAATTAAAAGATAAAAATACTTCTGTTACACAAATGATTTTTATCACAGGGACAATCAGTGCAGTTTTTAAAAAACTCCCAAGTGATTCAAAACGGAGATCATCTGCTTTATTAAATTCTCAGTGCCATCTCTGGCAGGCGTTGCAGTGAAACTGGATACTTCTTCCAAAATAGGCAGAACTTAAAAAACAATTAGATACGCAAAAGTCACCAGAGATTAGATTTTTTTGGAAGTATACCCAAACCTGTCTGCCTCTACCATCAGACAGTTTATTCCTTTGTTTAAATACGTATTTCAATGAACAGTTACTAAGTTCAAACTAAGCACCAGGCACTGAAGATAAAGACAGATTAAGGTTTGATTCTCAGGCTCAGGATCTACATGTGAATAAATAAAATAGTGTGCTCAATCTCACAAAAGAGGTTAACCCTGGAGGCTTGGGGAACCACAGCATGGTGGTCTTGTGGGCAGTGATGCCTACATAGTCCTAAGATGAGTAGGTACGGGTCAGGTGAAGGAGACAGGGGAAGAATGGTCCAGCTAAGTGAGAGATGCACAAAAAGACTAAAACCTTTAGAGAATGTGTCCAGGAAATCAGAATGACTGGGGTGGGGATGCTCTGGGGAGAAGGGAGAGAGAAGGCTGAAAAAAAAAAATGCTAAAGGAACATCAGGGACCAGATCAGGAAGGATCTCAATGCTCCAAGCTAGGAAGTATGCATGGGCTTTGCCCCAAAGGCAGTGGGGACCTCAGCTAGAGGATCTTAAGGAGCTGGTGGTCTTCTGATCTGAGGATCACTATGGCAGCAGCATGGGGAATATTCTGGAAGGCAATGATGGTGAAAACCAGTAAAGAGGCTACTGCAAAACTCCAGGTGATGAAGCTTCAGGGTCTCAATAAAGGCAGTGGCTGAGCACCTGGAGAGGAGGGAAGTAGTCCGTGGGGAGCAGGGTAAGATGTACACAGGTCAAGCTAGGTCAGTGAGTCATGCAGATGTCTTCTGGCCAGCGGTCATACAAGGGAAATAGAGCCCTCTGGTCTGAGATCTCAAGCCAAAATGTGAAAGTGGTGGGGGCAGGAAGCAGGAGGAAGTCAGCAAGAGGCTAGGAGGCTTATCGTCCGTATCTGGGAACAAGAGAAGCTGGGGTCCAAAGGTTGGGATTCTTGGATTTGCCACTTTTAAGCCCTTAAGAGGACCTGGTATCACAAGAAAGGGTCTTTGACATTTTTTGGTGCCTGACTGAGTTTTTCTCCTACCTCATCTCACATGCCCCGTAACTATTAACTATCACAACACCAAACAACTCTAGTTCTCGGAACACGACATGCCATTTCATGCTTAGCTTATGTTATTCTCTCTTCCCTGAAGTATGCTCTACTTCTTTGCCCACCTGGAGAACTCTTCTCCTTCCTTAAAATCAAGCTATGCTGTTACCTATCCCACTCTCCATGATGCCTTAGAATATTACCATGGCACTTAATATGCTGAATGGTGACTGATTAAAAATGGAGGCCATTCACCTCCATTTGATTTTTGCTGATACACTGCAGGCCTGCAATACATATCTGATAAATGAGAGAGAGGATGTATCCTGATATGGGTCTAGTTCACCTTTCTCTGGCTGGGCTGCTGACACAGTAATGCGGTCTCCTGCCTGATTTGTTTCTAGAGCCTTAGCAGTACTGCCTCACTTAGAGGAATGTTAACAGCAGAGATTCCCATTTGTTCAGTGCTGGTACCAGCACAAGGGTGACCTCACATCCTCCCCGGATCGCCACAGCGCCTCATCCGGCGCTAAAGCTCAGTGCTGCAAAGTGAGGGAGATGTCAGGGCAAGAGATACTGTCAGCAGTGCCAACTATACATTCTATTCCAGCCATCCAGAGCGTGGGCCCTTCAGAGGATGACCTGAAGAGAGAGAGAGAGATGAGTTTGCCTAATTCTAGGATGGGGGGTCCTCAGCCTGGGGTAGGGTCAGTGGGGGGATGATGGGCCCTAAGGGATTCATGAACTGGCATGTGGACAGGCATTTTTTTGGGGAGACAGTTCTCAGCTTTCATCAGTTTTGCAAAGAGGTCCATGACTACTAAATCTTAAAATCTCCCATCCTAGAAATGTACTTTCCTCGAGGCAGCTCTGCTCTGAGAATCAGCTGCTGACTCCAGATCACAGAGACCTTGGTCAGGGTCAAAGCAAATCACAGAAGGGACCCAGGTTCCCCCACAGCTTGGCACGTACACGCTCCACTACCACTCCAAAAAAAGCTTTTTTGAAGACAAATGCGTGCAATTTAAGGAAGCTTCATGATCTCTGTCTTGCACAAGTTCAAATGCAATGAAAGAGAGGGAGTTAGCCTTAGGATGTGTTTACACTGATCTTTATGCTCCTTAGAATAACAAATCACCAAAAAATAAAAAATAAAAAGGCAAGTCTCCAGGGTCTCATGCTTGATGAAGAATCATGTTTGAACTCGTTCTATCAGTAGTGGGCTCAGAAAACTAATAAACAGACAAATCCTGTGAAATGGCTTTTTACATTTGACTTTTCCTTTTTTTCTGGGAGAGAAGCCTGTGGTTTTAGAAGACAGCTGAAAAGAGGCTTTCCGTATTAAAGAGGAAAGAAAAGTGCACACGCACAGGAAGAGAAAGCAAATCTAAAACCGTACTAAACTCTGGGGAATTGAGAGTCACTTTTCACCCACATCCTGCAGGGCTAGAGAAGTACAGGAAAAGGTTTCTACTAAGATGTGTGTGTGTGTGTGTGTGTGTTTTGTTTTCCCCTTTTTTAAAAAGAAAAACATGAATCACTCATATGCACCCAGATAATCCGAACAGCTCAGCTGGACATTTTTCTGTTTGTTTTGTTCCCACTGGTCTTCCCATGACTTCTGAAAAGATAGTTTAAAAAAAAAAATCCTTACAGTGAATGTTTAAATTTCAACTGTTAAGAGCACATGCTTTGTACGCAAAAACGTGTGGGCTCTGCCGCTGACTTGCTAGGTAAAGCTGGGTAGGTTTCTCAACCTTTTTAAGAACTGAATTATTTACCAATTAAAATGGAAGTATGAATGGTACTGACTTCAAATGGTTGCTAAGATAATTAAGTAAAATAACGCATTAAAACATTTAGGCTAGCTTGGCACACTCGAAGCATTCAATAAAAGCTCAAGAATAGGAACTGGGCAGTAAATCCTGTACCGAAGAGACCAACAGTTCCAGGGACCCACCGTTGTGTGTTATCACACGTGTCCTAACATGTAGAAAGAAAATACCCAGAAACAGCAGGGCTGTGTTTCTCAGTGAGGATTCCCCAGTTTACATACTACACGGTGCAGTCAGACTGCCTTCTTCATCTTCAGGTGAGAGCTCGAGTCTGGCTGAGAAGGGGCTCTCCCTCCCCTGGTTACCTGTCCAGGTCCACAGAAGCCCAGGAAGCCACAGCCTGGAAGGTACATCCTGCGGCTCCTACCCTCTCCTCCAGAAAGCCCTGGTCAGGCCTGGACCCAACCCTGCACTAGCACGCCTTCTGCCCATCTCCAGTATGCCCGACTCAGCTGAGAACTGGATGGTTCTCCTAAGTTCGTCTGTGTCAGGAAATAGCACTCCTGAGAATTTGTTAATCAAATGATTATCATCCTTCAGAATCCAGACTGCATTTTCATCATTTTCTCCAAAAGGACTTTTACCTACTTTCTGTAAACTTACCATGTCAGAAAAATCTATCCTCGACTTTGTTTTTTTTTTCCTTCAGGACTGCAGGCTGGGGGACCTTTGAATTGTGAATCCCTCCTCCTTTTGACATTTGCTCTGGCTACGTTTGCATGGAACAGTCTTTGCTTATACTGTCAAGCCTCATTCCCGATCTTATTCAGATTGCATAAAACAATTTCAGCAAATGGGTCTGCCCCGTGGTTCTGCATCCACACTGGATTTCCAGGGATCCACTTATCAATCCCACCAATGCATTTTCTCTAAGCTTCTCTTACTTACTACTGTGTTAAACCTAAACTTCTTTCCCCTCCAAGTTTAACTACCTTTCCCACAGGGGAGGATGAAAAGAAAAAAAAATTTTTTTGTTTCAATTGACCAAAGAAAGCTGACTGAGCTTATTAGTAAAATCAACAGACTCCAGACAATTCCCTTATCATCTCCCAGTTCTTTCAACAACAGGGAACTATGGACCAGCACCAGGATTGGGAATGATGGGATTCCATGTGTTGGCTTTTGGACATTCCCTACCTATAAAGGTATATCAGCACAGATGACTTTTCAAAGGAAATCAGAGCAATGACATTTCCTTACCCGGCAGTCTCTCTGAAGCGTTTTCATGAGTGCATTGTATGTTTCTGTATCAAAATACAACCCTTCATGCATGTCTTGCAGGAAATCTAAGTCCTTAAATGTGGGGTTGGATTTCTCTCTCTCTTTTCGGGATGCTCTTCGCTTATAGGTCGAGCCTTTCAAGTCATATGTAAAGTGCATTCGCATGGCGCGTGGTAAGACGTTGTTCATCACCACAATCCTGATGTTAATGCCCCCCGACTGCATGCAATACAGTCCATAAAATTTTGGCAAAAGAGTCCTTGGATTCTGGTTTAAATTCTAAAAAGAAAAAGGAAAAAAATGTTTAAAATCTACTTTTACAAAATAATGCTCCACTAAATGTGTTTTCATTTAGTATAATTAAAAATGGAATGTGATTATCTTTGAGAATGGCCATTGTTAAAATTGTTGTTGTTCCTAATCTAGTTCTTAAGTCAGCTTACTGGAACAGCAACTTGATCATTCAGAACTCAGGGCATTAAAACTGACTGAACTGAAAATGGACAGAATGTCCCAAATTAGCTCCACCTAATCTGAGACGCACAAAGACGTGATGAGTGCCCTGTGTGATTATTTTCTAAGGTAGCTCAACAGAAAATTAATTGTGGGGTATAAGGGATGAACATATAAAATTTTAATAGCTCCTGAGAAACTGTCTTCCAAATGTCCAGACCAATTTACAAGCACACTTTGTAAGACTACGTTTTCCACCACTCTTATCACTGCTGAATACTATCCAACTTTACCATTTTTGTTAGCATGGTTGGTGAGAAATGAAAATTTGCTTTTAATTTAATTTAAAGATGGATACCACTGATTACTAAAGAAATTTAACATTTTAATGTATTTTTAGCTACTCAAAGATAGTTTTGTGTTACTATCCTTTGCTCATTTTTCTTTAGGTTTTCGTCATTATGAAAGTTTTTGATATATTCTGGTTACTTATCATTTTCCTATTCTACAGGGGGTGAATATTTTCTTCCAGTATGTTGTCTTTTTTGTTATAAAAATAAGGAATACAGGCCTATTTTTGCTCCACTTTAAAAATAGGTGAGAAATAAAAAATTGGTTTACAAAAGTGCATTTATATAATGAAAAGTCTATTATCCCTGATCCTTCCCTTAATTCCCAACTTTTGTGGAAACTACTGTTCCCACTTTCTTTGTATCATTTTAGAAATATTCTAGGTGCTTATATTAATTTTATATACGGATATTTTTGTTACACAGATGTTTTTGCCTTTTCATGTGGTCACATTTATGTACTTGTTTCCTGTGCCTTTTCTGCTTCTTATTCAGTGAAGCTTTTTACACCCCAAAGTTACAAATTTCTTCTATTTTCTTACTAACTTTTAATAGTTTTGGTAATTACACTTAGTTTTTACTCCATATGGAATCAATTTTTTTTCCAGTTTGAGATGTAATTGACATACAGCACCATACAAGGTGTGCAGCATAATGCTTTCACTTATGTACATCATGAGATGAGTAGCATAAGTTTAGTGAACATCCATCATTTCATACAGAAACAAAATTAAAGAAATTTTCAATTGCATCATTTGCAGAGAACAATGTTTATACTTTATTTTTTGGCACTTAAAAAGTTATTGCTAGAAATTCTAGCAAATATGTCAGAAAGGACTTTTGACAGAGAGGATTTGTTTTTCCCCATTACTTCCAGTAAAAGAACTCTTGTTCTTCTCCATGAGACATTTGTGAACTCTTGGGGACTGATAAATGTATGTAATATGTGTATGTTGTTATTTACTTATTATGTTAAAAACTTCCGTGCCAATTTTAAGAATTCTAGTTAAGGGAAGATATTGCACTTTGAGTACTTTATTTCCCTCCTCAGCATCTATATGGATAACCACATAATGTTCATAGTTTTTCTTGTTAATGGGGTAAACTATATTATTTGTTATATTAGCTTACACAATTGAGATAAAATTACTTATTCAGCTAAATTTAAAATTTTTATTTAATTTCAATTAATTTAAATGTAATAGCCGCATATGCCTAATGGCTATCACATTGGACAAATGCAGTTCTAGAAGAAGAGATTAGTCTAAGCTTAGAATTATAGAAGTTTAAGATTTACTCACTTAGCAAATTAACAAAGAGTACTATGTCAGTTTGATCTCAAATTTAAATTATTTAAAAATGTGCACATGACTAGAATACATTTGAAACGATATATACCAAATATTAGTATATGTATCCCTGGGGAAATAATTAGAGATGGTTGCATATTTTTTTCTTTTCTTTATTTTCTATTTTCTCTAATATAAAGCAGACAATTTGTGCTAAAAAAATTTCCCAGTTTTGTTCGGGACCAAAACCTTTTTAACATCTGTACATGTGGTCCACTAAGATTTTTATTTAGATTTTTGATTCCTATATTTATACGTAGGACTACTTTACAGCATTTAATGTTATTTCTAGCAGATTTTGGAACTGAATGATGTTTTACATAGAAATGAGCTGTGTGGCATCTCATCAATTTTGTTTTGAAACAAAGATGACAGAGATCACCTCTCATAGCAAATGATGGCAGGACTGGGTCTTTTGAAATCCAAACTTCTTCCTGCAGCCATTCCAATCACAGAATATTAATAACTGCTATGAAAGTATAAAGAAACCAGAAGTATGAAAATTACAAGACTACTGAGGAAGAGTGTTTATTTTATTTTTTAAAGTTTGGTCTAAATGTCTAGTAAGTCCACTTGGGTTAGATTATTGTTTCTTTGTCCCTAAAATATTACATAGGAGGTGATTTTCACATTATATGTAACCTGTGAAATCCTAAATTCTGAAGTATAGTGGCCAAGAATAGCTAACATGGAATGTGTGCCAGTATATGGTGCAGGGGTTAAGGATGCAGCCTCTGGAACCCTACCGCTGTGTTCAAGCCCTGGGCCAACAGCCCAATTGCTAAACAGCCCTGGACAAGTTACCCCATTTATCTTTGTCTGAATTACCTCATCTATTAAATGGCAATGACTGAAGTATCCAAGGTGAGTTACTGCATGCAAAGAGCACTGATAGCCGTGTTTAACACATAGCTTAGCACTCAATGAATGGTATCCAGTCACATGACTACTATGTTCTGGGGCGAAGAGCTTTGCGATGCATCGCTACCTTTATCCTACATCCTATATCCTTTCTTTATTGCAACAACCAGGGTAGACAGGTATTTCCCAGCCATTAAAGATGGAAGAGTCCAAGGCTCAGAAGTTATCTTATTTACTCACGGTCACAGTTAGTTGCTGGCCGAGTGGGATTTGAACCCAGGACTGAGTCAGTCAACAGCTATGCTCTACTACTCAGTTCACTTACTTCTTAAAATCTGTGTAACCAATGTCATAGTATACTCTAAATGCACAATAAAGCTCACCAAAGAGAAGGAAACATGCCAAAGAGTCACTGGAAAAAAACATTAAAAAACTGTTGAGGAAAGTAATTAAACCTTAAGTAGAAGATTTAGTTATGTGCAGTTACTTACCATGTAATAGCCTGGCAGTAGCTTCTGAAGGAACTCCGCTTCTTTATGTTGAACTGTTTTGATGATAAATTCATCATCACTGGTCACAAAGAACAAGGACCCACTGGCTCCTGGGTTAGACAGCTCTATTAGAGGTTCACTGCATATGGAATACTACAAGAGAAAATAAATAAATAGTGAAAATATATTTAATGTGTATGATGCATCCAAGGAAGAAAATCACAGCACTATGTATCTTGGCTGTTTTAAAACAGGAAGCTGTCTCCAAGAGCTTTAAAAGGAGACTCCAGCTATGCAAAGAAGGCTCTTACGAGATTTCTAAAAATTTAATTGATCCATTTATCTCCATAAGACGATTATGAGAAACAATATGCTCTCCTCCACCCCCACTATGATAAAATCTCAAATCACCATATTTGTGCAATGAGATAACTTAGTGATGTTGACAAAGGTGCTTTGTTTCCAGCAAGTGCCCCTAAAAAAATAACAGAAGTGTGAGCCACACTGTGTATCTGTCAGCTGAACTCCAACACCCATTCTCATCTCACTATTTATTCTCCCAAGGGAGCTCATCCACTTGTGCTTTCAACAAGAAGATGACTCTAACATCTGAATCTCCAGCCCACATCTCTCTTGAGGGATCCAGACATGTATGCCTAACGTTTTAAGAGATTTTTCTACTTGGTTATACCACAAGCACTTTGCATGTAAAAAGTTCAAAACCAAGTTCATCTCAAGGCTGTGTTTAGCCCACATGATGCTTTTGTAGTAATTAGAAAGAGGGACCTCTTTCTCCTGGCAGATGTAGCTATGGGCCAGATACAGGTTGATAAACAGATGAAGGGATGGATCCAGGCTTTACTCATTCACCTTAGCCAGGTATTCTTGGGCAGTGCACACCCTGCACAACTACACATGGACTCTAGATCATCTGCCTCTCCCCCATCCTCTATCGTCTCCTCTTTCCCTTTATCTTAGAGAATGGAAGCATCACTTTGTTCCCCAAACCGAGAACACCATCCTTGAGTACCATCCTTGATGCCTCACATTTCTTCCATATCCAGACTATTGATTCTCTCTGTTCCCTTTATGGGATCTCTTTGTCCAAATACCTTAAGTTCAATGGTTTCGTCATATCATGCCTTGATTACTACGGTAAGCTCCTCCTGTTCTCAACTATTCACTCTTGAGCCCACCTGTGCATTCTCCACCAGGAAACCAGAGATCTTTCTAAATTGCATAGCCTTCTAAGCCTTCACACCTTTCAATGGGTTCCACTGTCTACATGGAACATTATACTCAAGTTTCTTAACTGAGCATTCAAGGCCATGAATGACACAGTCTTGCTTTCCAGCCATCTCTCTCATCACTTTCTTCCTAAAAAAAGAACTCCATCTCTAGCCACTGAGAACTACTTATTTTCTCAAGTGTGCTACACACTCTTGACTTCTGTATTTTCTTCTATCAGAAACAACCCCCACGTTACCTTCACCTGTTGACTACTGCTCATTCATGTTTTCATTCAACATTTATAGAGTATCTACTGAGCATTGGTCACTGTCTCAGGCACTCAGGAAGCTAATAGCCTAGTAGGAGGAAACAGTCAACAAGTAAATAAATTATATATCAGAATGTGCCAAGTGCTATCAAGAAAAATGAAGCATGGAAAGTGGGGAGGGAGTACCAGCAATGAGTGAGGATGGGGTGGTCATGGAAAGCCACGCTGGAAAGGTGGCATTTGAGTAAAGGCTGGGTGCTATCTGGGGAAAGGGCATTCTAGGCAGAGGCAAGGGCAGATGCAAAGGTCCTGAGACCTGGAGAGTTCAAGGCATAGCAAGGAGGCCATGGCTAAAGCAGAGGGAGCAGGAAGGCGAGCTGAAAGGGAAGATGTCAGAAGGGTCGGGTGGGCCTGTCCACGGAGAGAAACACAGGCCACAGTAAGGAGGTTGGCCTTTTCTCTAGGGGAGCCAAAGGCCATTAGAGGGTCTGGAGCAGAGGACCTCTCTATCTGCCATGTTGAGAGTGGCAGGTGGACAAAAGGAAGACACAGTTAGGAGGCTGTGACAGTGACTTCAGCCTTCAGTGTCTGCTGAATAGCACGTGATCTGGAAAATTATCCCTGATTCTCTGAGTACAGATCAACTGCTTCCTGGCACTGGACCTGCTCATCCCGGAAGTTACCACAAAATACCTCAACTGCCTTTTTATTTATTCCAAGTTCCCATTAGACTATAAAGTCTCTGAGGACAGAAACTAATATCTTATACTCAGATACAGTTTAGGACATGTGCCTTGTACACAAAAGGCACTCACTCAATACATTTTGTCAAATAAGTGACTGAATTTTACTAACAACTGAAGGCTGGAAGTCTCACCACAAAGTGCCAAAAACCAGTAGAATGGTCAATTTTGGTTATGGAGCTCAGTGTTCACTAACCAACAATCCCCATTATTGACCAGAGAAACAATGGGGGCAGAGAAAAAGGTAAGGGGGCTGATTGATGTGTGAGATAAGACAGCCCTGGTGAAGGGCAGAAGCAGGGATTTAAAGAACTGTATTTGAGGATAGAGGCATCTGAAAACACCAGGGCTGAACATCCTCCAAAATGTTTTATCTGGGCTTGTGAATATTTAAGTCCCTATCACAGAAAAATCTGAGAGGAGGCAAGGAAGAGGACGAGGGACAGGAGGAGGGAAGAGGAGAGAGAGAAACTGGGAGAAAAACAATCAAAAGGCAGTTTCTAGATGTCACATTTTCAATTACCTTGCTTTGGCAGAACTGTGGGTAAGGGAAACAAAATTCATCAAGAAAAGAAGCAAGGGTCTGCTGCCTTCCTAAAAGTCATGGGCAGTTTTCATCTTCTACCTCCTCCTTTTTCCTCTAGCCTTGCCCCCTAAAGCTCTCTTGCTAGGGAGCATTACAGCCTAAGCCCTTATGAGGGAGTTGAGGATAAGGGAGGAAAACAAAACCAGTCATTAGACTGCACACAGGATGCCACAGCCAAGAGGAAGCAGAGGGCACCCTCCTTGCTGTGTGTGCAGAGTCCACGTGGGAAGGACAGGCACGGAACTTGGAATCAACTGATGTTTGTAAAATCGTGGCTCTGCCAGTGGCTAGTTATGTGACTCTGAGTACCTAACTTAGCATCTTGGAGTCTTAGGAACCTCAACTCTTAAATAAAGATGGTAATATCTACCTGAAAGTAGCTCAAAGTTTTAAAAATGGCTGCTTTTGAAACCCCTGGCAGAGTGACGACTCAGTCATCGCTGTTGCCATTTGCCATTATACGATCACGCATACTTCCCGTAGACAGCTGAAGGAGAGCCGGCAGTGCCCGAGCATGTCCCGAGAGTTTCAGCCTACCTCCCACGACAAGGGGGCTACCCAAAGGCACACTAAGATGCTCTTGGTGAAGCAAGAAACAAGGTGGGTCTTTTGGATAATCATGAACTCAAAACCCTGGAAAATAAAGGTGTGGACCCCAAGTTCTCATAAAAAGTGAAGAGAGACCCCAGACTCTCTTGAGGATTCTGGTTCTTTCTTCCATGGGGCTTGAACCTCTGGCCCAGAACCTACTTTTGGATAGGAGGAAATGTTGTGAAAGCCCCAAAACAACAAAGAATGCTGAAATCAGGGGCTGCAAACAGAAATCAGGGGGTGACTCACAAAGAGCTGTCGAGAGAAAATTGGATTCAGACCTGAACATCTGCTTCCAATGAAAGTCTCAAATTCTTCTATAAGCAGTGGTATCATCTGGAGACTATTTCATTGGTTACTTAATTACCAAATACTCCTTTATTATGTAATTAATATGAATGGAAAAATCAGTTGTTTTGACCTATCTTAATAACCATTTTGGGGTCACTCCTAGCACAGTATCAGTCTGCAATAAACTGCCATTATGATGCTGAACTTCCTGGACCACTGCCACTATCACCTGTAATTCTATGGCTGCTCACCCTGCAACCTGGTTACCATGTTCTCCTCTAAGCAATCTTCTCCACAACATTGCCTTTTAAGAGCAAATAAAGAGGAGCTAGGGAAACATTTTAATTAGCCATGAGCATCGAGCCCCTGTGTGCACGCCTGGCTTTGTGCACCTTCCCGGTACTCTCATCTGCCTGAGCTGCTCCAATGTGTTCATTCTTTGCCTCCTATTTCCTGAAGGCCTCTCTACCCTACCCACCGGAAAGAATGCAAACTACAACCCAGATGGGCCCTGCCAAGGCAAATTAACGTTGTAAATGTGCACAGCGTGGTAGAGGCCATTTTTCCTTGCCATTTCTTTCCCTCGACAGTGCTACATATTCACCATATTCTTTCAGGTGAGCCTGAGAAACATCATATAAATCACCCCGGATTTGGGAATACCCAGGCACCTGGTAAAGAAGGAAATGAACCAAAGGCCTGTTGCCCAAGCAGAAAGGGGAACAAATGCTCTGGGGGCCTCGGTCTTCCCCTGGGAGGTGTTTATTTAGGAAAAAAATAAGCAGCGTTTGCACTGCTGTGTGGTGCACACAGACGCGCCTTCACCACACTGTCTCACATCCAAAGTTATGCCTGTTGCAACATGAACTTGTAATCAGCATGCACATAGCGAATTTTAATGGTACTGAGAATGTAATCAGAATTATTCAGGCTGAAACCCAGATGCGACAGCACAAAACTAAGTAGCAATACACACGTCACAGGGATCCAATGTAAAATCTGTCTATGGAGCTACACCAATCACTACATAAAGTTACCCCCTCTTTTCCCCTCCCATGTAGATCAGTACAACTTCACAAATTTGGGTTTAGATAGCCGCAGTTTGACAAATGCCAGGATGCATTTGTGATCTGCACTGTATCTTTTTCTTTTTTTTTCCCTTCATGTACTTTTTCAGGGGAAAAACTTACTTCAGTTTTCTGTGTTTTTTGGGCTTAACTCCTCCAAAATGTGCTTTGTTAAGGATCTTTGACCTCCCTGGCTGTACTCTTTAGAATGGATAATCACAGTTCGATGGGCCAAGGGATGGCTACCTTGAGACCACATCTAATGAGAGGTCTGAGACTTAGCGGGTTGGGAAGCATGAGGCCAGCCGGTGGAAGGAAAGAGAACTGGGGAAGGATGTGAGGTACTGTTTTGGCCTGGGCTCCACTTCCGCCTCCCAAGGTGGGTAACCTTGGGTACCTCTTTTCACCAGCTTCAGATTCCTCATACAATGAAGATTTGGGCTGAAAATCTCTGAGGGGTCTACTTGACCCTCTGAAGCATGCTGCATCAGGCAGAAGACCCCATCCTCATCTACCACACTCCAGACCACTGGGTGGGGTCCTCAGATATAGCGGTTTGGAGGTGTACTTCCAGAAGCTCCAAGATCAGTAAAGGGAGCTGCCTCAGTCCTGGGCTATGGGTAGCCCCAGCCTCTGGGGACCGGGTACCCGTGTGTAACTAGAGGTCCACTACCCTCGTTCTGTTTCTTGCAGGTCCCAGAGATGGGTCCAGTTATTGAACTGTGGGTACAATTAATAAGGGAGGTGGAAAATGCAATCAAATAAAAGTACACTTACCTGCCTGATCCTATCTCCACACCCCCCAACTTTCTATTATGGAAAATTTCAAACAAACATAAAAGTAAAGAGAACTGTGTAATTAACATTCATATGTCTGTCTTTCGGCTTCAACAACTATCAACTCAGGGCCAACACAGTTTCCTTTATATCCTCAACCACTCCCCTGCCTGCTTCCCTAAGACTTTTTGAAGCAATTGTAGACATCAAATCATTTCTTCCATAGATATTTCAGTATGTCTCTAAAAGACAAGGATCCCTCTTTTAAAACAGAACTGCAATACCAATATCCCACCCCTGCCCAAAAAGAATCTTCAACATAATCTAATATCTAGTCAGTCTATACATTTCACTAATTTCCTATAATTAAAAAAACACACACACACAAGTGGTATTTGAATTGTCTGGCCCTATCTGTCTAATATTCCTGATTAAAACCTTCCTCTCCTGTTATACTGGATCATTCAAAGTCCTAAACACAATGCATTTGTAACTCTGGCCTCTCAGTCCGAACACTGCTCCCTGCCCTTACATGCCACCCTAGAATCTTTCCCTTTTTTCCCATTTACTCAAATCCCTTGTCATTTTTAAGTCACAGTTAAACCATGCCATGCCCATAAGAAGCCCTCCTAATCATCAATCCAACAGAGACCCTTCCCTCCTTTGAAATCCTGGAGCATTTACTAGTTTTACTTTAGTCCTTTTATTTACTGCCTAGTAGAACTGGTTGTTTTCCTACAAAAACAAATGATCATTCCAACTGGATTCTAAGTTCTCTGAGTGCCATGACTTACAATTTTTTTTGAGGTTCCTCTTAATATTAGCCAAGTATTTTAGTTACAGTAGGTGTTTGAAGTACCTAATGATCAATGTACCTTTTGCCAGGTACATGAAGGAGGAATTTTGCTCTGAGTAGCCATCAGTGTAGTCTCCTGTGCTCCTTTGCAAATATTCTAACCTCATTATGAAGGTAACTTTTCCAGCTTAAAGTCTCATTAGGAAACTCTATAAACTGCGTGAGTTGTTGCTCAGAAAATGGCCTTCCACAAGGGAAGCCATTTTGTGAGCTAGAATAGGTAAAAGAATGGGCTTCCCAGCCTACAGGTCAATGGGCAGAGGAGAGACCTACTCAGGGTAGAAAGACAGCCATCTCACCATACTAACTGAGTCTGTGTTACGAAATCCAAGTCTGTGGCATCTCCTTGGCTGGCAGAATTTCAAGGTATGTCAGAAGGAGAATTCGTTAATTAGTAATGTATGGCAGAAGATGAGATACCAATCTTATTTTTAGTAACACATTATCAAGACCCTACTGGGTTCTCCAGACATGTTTCCTGAGTGATAGTGACCCTCAGTAATTAGAGAATGACGAAACTATAGAATCTTCCCTAATATATTAACCCCCAATCCAATCCTGCAAATATGTATGTATGTGTACTTGAGTGACTGGGAGGGCAGGGTTGGTAATGGTGGATACAGGCATCTAACATCTCCAACAAAGAGGTGTGGTGAGGCAGAGTACATGGCTGTGCACATTTAAGCCAGCAGGATGCCCAGGGATATTCTACTCCATTCTTACACTCTATGAAGACTTATTAATGTGACTTGAGGAACCAGTCTCATTCACTAGGCAGAATTCACATCATTTCCTTTGGGCCCAGCTCAAGAAGAAACTCATTTGTGGGTTTTCGCCAGCCCAGAACAGAATCAGCTTTGAATTTAATCATTTACATCTTACCCAAATTATAAGATTCAGTTTAAATGCTCTCTGTTAACAAGCAGCAAATATTGCTGTACTTCCTCTGCAAAGTATTATTCCAGGATCTGGCTCAAGTCTTATCAAGATCATTCAGAATGGGGTGAACAACAAATATATGATGGTACCCCTCCTAGAGCGTCCAGGAAACCAATTCTGAAGAGCCCCAGGGTGTTAACAGTGATCAAATTATGAGATAAACCAGTTTCCTCTTGAAACAGAAAGGAAGTTCCTAGCTTCCTGAACAGGAATAAGGTAAAACTCTGAGGTCCTGAGGTCACATCAGACTTTCTCAGAGAAAGGGAGAAAGTCTTGTACCTGCTGCATGCCAGACGGCAGACAGGGAGAAAAGACAGGGCTAAGGATAATACACCCTCTGGTACCAAATAAAAATACCTTTAGAAAGAGCCTGCTATCCAGCTTCTTTAAAACTGCATTTAAATTGTAGGTCAAGGTGAAACTGGCTGTGGGCCAAAGCAGGTTGCAGATGAATGGTATAAATAAGGCAATTAAAATCGGAAGGCTTTCAAACAGAATCCAATCAGCAAAACTCACAGGAGTATTTATAACTAATTATAATATAGCTGTTAGAATAATTATCTCAAGTAGCAACCAAGTACCACACTTATTTAAATATCAATCACCACAGCAGATTTTGTAGCTATCAGATAGAAGTTGCAGAGTCAAACCTCAGTTCCCAAAGCTAAGTTAATAATTGTTACAAAACTTGAAAATTTCACTATGCTCTGGAGCTTTAGAAAATCAGAGACAGAAGCCACTTGTCGCCGTTGCTATGAGACAAATGTTGACGTCACACATTTCTGGAGAAGGAAGGAAAATTATAGGTTCTTACCAAGTAATCATCAGGCTTGATACCAAAAAGTTCTCTGAAATACCGGAATGCTAATGGAGCATATGTCTTAAATCTGAAGTCAGGGTAGTGATGTGCTGGGGTCAGATTGCTCCCTTCACTGCAGTTAAAATATTAAAAGAAAAAGAGAGAGAGAGGAAATGTTAGCAGAGACAATTCTGACTTCAAATTCTAGCTCTGCTAGTCCTGTGCCAGGTTCCACTCTAGTAAAACATCCCTTGATAAAGGTCAATGGCCATTAAGTAAAAACAGATGCTAATGCAGCGAGGGCCACTCCAAGCAGGCATCCCCACCAACCACAGTGTGTCTTCAGCCTGAAAATCTGTCATCATCCCCCTGTGCCTCCTTCCTGGGAAAACTCTTCCATTTTCCTTAATGAAACCATTGTTGCAATGCTTTAGGTATAAGATTCAAGGCTTAGTGCGTGGAGCAGTTTCAAAAACACATGTTTCTGGCCATGAGTTTTGAATACTGGATAAACACTTTAGGAATAAGTGAAATAATTTAGAAAATATTTCACCAACAGAGAGAACCATCATACTGGAAAAATGCATGGTCTTGAATCTGAATTCTTCCTTACATCCATAATTACAGGAAAATGACCTTAAATATTTTAGGGGTTTTAAAACCCAATTTCCATTCCCATATATATCATTATCTTTATTTCCCCTCTTTTGGGTTCATGTTTGAAAATTTTTATGCAAAATCTATGCTATATAAAAGGTATAAAGAAATCAGTGAATACTCACGAATCTAAAATGCTGCTTAAGAGAGAAAATATTATTCATATAGTTGAATCACCTTCAGTACTGTTTACTGATCACATACCCTTCCTTCCCCTTAGAGGTACCCACTACCCTGAATTTTGATGTTTAATGTTACCCATTCACTTTATTCTTTGACTACATGTAAATAATACATTTCACATGACATCAGACAAGCATCTAATCTTTCACTGTAAAAAAAAAAAAAAAAGAAAAAGAAAAATATAGTCGAATAAATACACTTTTATGTAGAGGTTGAGGATTTCTTTTTATCATATTCTAGGTGGGAGGGACACTGAAGCTCTATGCAAGTTTATTTTGGTGACTTTCACGGGTACTATACAAATAAACTGTGCAAATAAAAAGGCTTCCGGACTACAACAAGCACTTGGAATCTGCTACAATAAGTTCACAGAGCTCAGTCAGATCTTTGTATCAGTACCTGACACACAGTAGACAATAAGTACTTTTTGAGTGAAAGACTGAGTTTTCATACTAACACAGTAAAGCTGATTCTCAGAGTTCAAAAAGCTTAGGTTCAAAAGTTAACATATAAAGGAAAAAAACCCACCGTAGTCAAAAATCAGGCTTGAAAATTATTTAGGAAATTCTCTATTCAATATATTCAGTGCAGTCAGTTTTTCTCCCACATAGTTATAGAGGAATGTTTCTTTTGGTGAGTTCCAGAAGAGGCAGCTGGCTTGAGTTGTTAGGGGCCACGATCTTATAAAAAATGGTATCTGGAAAGGCGGGGTCTGCACTCAGGCAGCAAGAAGGCACACACAGGACGGTGACATACGAAGGTGACACAAGAACTAAGCTGACTGGGAGGAGGGTAGTCATCTCCATCTCCTTGCGTGGAATACCCCTCAAGTCACCCACTCACTTCAATGGTTATTGTTGCCCTAAGCAAAGACATTTGACTATTCATAACACATCTATGATGCCCATGCACTGTATTCAAACATTTCCTCGTTCCATAACTTGGGATTTCTGAGGAGACATGCACTCAGTTACAGGTCCTATGAGAATGCTGAAAGGAATGATTTTGGAACTTCTATGACTATAGCTTAAAAACATGGGTTATGTAGAAACAAGGGGTAAAAAAGCACAGAGGCTCTAAGTGACCTCTGACATCCTTCCTCACTGTTACAAATAAAAATAATCACAGTGCCTTGGGTTCTGAAGCAGGCTATTTTCAGTGGACTTCGGGTGTTGCCAATTTTTAAATTCCTTCCACTTGCTTTTCTCCTTCCTATCTCATGTAATCAAAGTAACTCATTTCATTAGAGCAGATTACCTTTGACATTCAAGAGTGACACGAAAACACTCATGTTCCACTTATGTGGAATTTTTCTTTAACTGACTTACTTTTATGCAGTAGGGGCTCAAGTTTTTATCAGAGAGGATATAATATTTATTATTATTCTTCTCATTTTTGGTTTCTCTGAGCTTTTGGGGTTGTTTACCTGTCCCTGAAGCCACCATTAATTACAATATTTTTCCTTAGATTCACATCTCCTTGTTCACTACTGTGGTTCATTCAGTAATGGTACAAGAAGGATACAGTTAGGCGGAGATGAGACAGGCAGACAAACGCACACACATGAACACACACAGAACATTACTAGTTAAAGAAAGGGAAGATTTATTTCTTTAGGTATTCACTCTGACAGCCAGTGTAAAAAGCCATCAAGTCACTAAAAATGAAAAAAAAAAGAAAAAAAAGGAAAAAGAAAGTGACAAAATGGGAAAATATATACAACTCGTATCACAAAGGACAAATTCCCCGAAGATCAAAAAATTATATGTTAAAAAAAAAGCTCAGGTTACGATCAGGCTCTTCACAGAAATGGAAGCATAAATGACTTAAAAATATGAAAAGATGTTCAATCTCATTCATAATAGAATAAATGCAAATTAACTGTCACTGAGAGATCATTTTATCTATCAGATGGGTAAAAATGGAAAACTGATATAGCTCAAGGGAGACTGGCACCCTGAAACATCATTAGTGGGAAAGTAAACTGATACTTTTCCTTAGGCAGACATTTTCACAACTTCTGTCAAAATAACAAATGTACATAACTCTTGATTCAGCAAATACGTGACTATAATTTATGCTACATACAAAGTAGTGTTTGTACAAAATTGCATGTGTGTGCCTAGTTACTCATCACAGTACTATTTGTAAGGATGAAGGATTGGAAGCAACCCAGACATCTCTCAGAAGGGAACTGGTCAAATTATGGTTCAGCCACACAATGGAATACTATGCAGCAATTTAAAAAGTAGGAGGCTTATGTACTGATGTGGTGAGATCTCTGAGACAAATTATAAGTGAAAGAAGCTTGATGCAGAATACTAAGTATAGCATGCCACCACTTACATACAAAAGCAAAAAATATATTTTGGGCATGTATATGCATAAAAAAAATCCTTGAAGGATAGACAGGTCCCTAGTAACAGTGATCACTGGAGTTGGACGCTGGGTAAAAAAGGCACGGGAATGAAAGGGACACTTTTCACAGTATTTCTTTTAACAGTATCATGAGGATTAACCCTTATGTGTATTACCATTCAGAGCATTAAAATTTTTTTTAAGTTAGGGGTAAAAGTCATAACCCCAAAACAAAGCTCTGCATGCTCAAAACCCCAGCAGAAGGGTTGGCTTCTGATTATTAAGCTGCTCCAGTGAATAACAAATACCAACTTGACCTGAATGGTACTCTACTGCAGGGAATGCAGATGAATGGGACTGCTGGCCCCGGCTGGAGTTTGTCAGGAGTAACAAGGCACAAGAGCAGCACCAAACGGCAGGTGCAGCGAGTATCAGCCAGAAGACACCAAGCTGCGTTTTCTGAGGTTGCATACTGGCAGACCCACTGAGTGTGGGTATGAGTGCTGGCCCACAGCCGTCCAGCACAGAGGCTCCCCTGCACATGCATGAAATGCTTAGCCAAGGCAGTAAACACAACTGCAATCAGCATTCGTCTGCTGGCCAGTACAAGAGTTCCATCTAAGACACCAGCGAGCTTTCCTTGTCTGAGCCTGGAGGTGGCCATCAGGAGGCTGCCCAGCACCTAGACTTACTCAGCAAACATGCAGTCTGCTGAAGAGCAGACTTGTCACAATTGAAGATTTATATTATGTTTCTTCAATGCATTTATGTAATGTTTGGGGGAGGAACCCCACTTTTCCATGTTGGCATAAAATTGAAGCTTTAGAAATGTCAACTGTGAGGTGGACAGTGAGCAGTGGCACAAGATATTTGGATCCCATGAGCTGTTACTGTTTCAACAATAAAAATCTGGAGGCCAACGTGGGATTTCCAACTGTATTTTGCCGAGTAAGAACCTCAACAAGTAAGCAAACACACAGGACTATCTATCAAGTTATAAGAACAAGGTTCGCTACCTCCACAAAAGAGGGAAGAAACTTCAAACCAGAAACAGTCTTTTCTCTTGTCCTTTTCTCCCTTATTTCACCAACAAGCAGTTAAAATCTGATAAGGGTTCAGCTCTGGCATTCTGGTATTCACTCTTCTGAGGAGGGTTCAAATTTTGAAAGCCAAAACTTGTGCTTAAGTACAAAAGTACATTATTCCTTACTGGCAAGAAATGTTTAAGACTATACAATGTTGAAGTTTGAGGAAGCATTAGCCACCATCTGGAATTTCCCACTTAGCAGATAAGGAAATCAAAGTCCAGGGAGGGAAACTAATGACCTAAGCTGATCACGAACAAACAAGAGGGGATTAGATCCATACCAGGGTAGTGGAAAAGTCACAAGCAGTCAGGTTTGCCTTAACTTCAACCTTACGTTCCTCAGTTAGTCTTCCTTTTCAGGCTCCAGCTACGACTTCAGGGTACAATCTGCCCAAATACCCCAATTATGTCCCCTGAGGTCCTCATGCTACAAGGTCAGGCAGGCTGAATTTGGTCAGCCACCTACTGATTCTCACCTGTGTGTACTGTGAACACTCAGCTTTGTGTATGTGGTTTTAGAGCCTACAAACCGAGTGCTATTTTTGGTGGCACTGAGTGGATCTGGTGCTAAGCAATAGGGTGAAACTTGATTTAGCATCTCCAGGACACTTAAGCGGTACAGTTTCAGACCTGACTCAAAGGTCTTATGTTTTAAAGGCAGCATCCGAAATACAGTGAGCTTCCTTGATTTCAAACTATAACCAACAGTTAGTGGGTTTGGGGCTTCTTGGCAAAACGAGTGGGACAGCAACTCCTAGGTGACAGATTTATTACAAGGAGCCGGCTCATGCAATCATCAAGACTGAGAGGCTGAGTAAAGCTTGTGGTGTAATTCCAGTCCAAACCCAAAGCACCAGGGGAGTCAATGGTATTAAATGGTCTAATTCTGAAGGTCCAAGAACCAGGAATGCTGTTGTCTGAGGGCAGGGGTAGGTGGATGTCCCAGCTCACACAGAGAGTGAATGCTACATTCTGCCACCTTTCTGTTCTATTTAGTCCCTCAAAGGATTGGATGATGTCCACCCACACTGGTGAGGTGATGTTCTTCACTCAGTCTCTATTCAAATGCTAATTTCCTCTAGAAACACCCTCACAGATACACCCAGAAATAATGTCTTACCAGTTACCTGCGCATCCCTTAGCCAGTCAAGGGATTGACACAATTGACACATAAAATTAACCATCACGACAAACATGATCACACCGCCCATGAGGCAGGATAAGTGAAGGGTGCTTTGTCTTAATGCACAGATGGTAATACTAAGACAAAGAAAACTTAAATGCAGTACAGTTGAACAAGTGACGCTATAGTCCAGTAACAAACTAGTGGTGGCACTCGGTCTTCAAAGTGGAGCTCTGTAAGTCAGGGAGAGTAAAAGCAGCTTTACACGTTATTAATTGCCTCTGCCAATTCGGGCAGGGTGGAGATTGCCCAGTTTTCACAAGTGACTCTTTAACCCATGAAATACAAATTGGTCCTTTCTCCTGCCAAATTAGACAGTGCTCTTGAATCGAAAAACAAATAATAAAATAAAAGACCCACTCCTTGCTGGTGCCAGTCTCCCTCTGCTGAGCATGTCTGTGATGGGTACACCTGAGCTACCTTGTGCAACAGGAGGATGTACCATCTTCTGAGGTCAACCACCTGACAGCCTTCAAAAGTCAGTAGCTAAAGACAACTTAAATTCTAAAACCACAGAAGACATACTATACATAGAAAACCCTAAAAGCTCCACACAAAAACTACTAGAGCTGATAAAAGAATTTGGCAAGGCAGAAGGATATAAGATTAACATACAGAAATCAGTTGCATTTCTTTACACTAACAATGAAATATCAGAAAAAGGAAGTAAAGAAACAATCCCTTTTAAAAATCACATCCATAGATGGACCTAGAGATCGTCATTCTCAGTGAAATACGCCAGAAAGAGAAAGAAAAATACCATATATCGCTAATATGTGGAATAAAAAAAAAAAAGGGCACTATGAACTCATCCACAAAACAGAAACAGACTCGCAGACTTAGTAAACAATCTTATGGTTACGGAGGAAAAGGGTGGGAGGGGATAAATTTGGGAGTTTGAGATTTGTAAACGTTAGCCACTATATATAAAAGTAGATTTTTAAAAAAGTTTCTTTTGTATAGCACAGGAAACTATGTTCAATATCTTGTAATAACTTTTAATGGAAAAAATATGAAAACAAGTATATGTACATATATGCATGACTGGGACATTGTGCTGTACACCAGACACTGACACACTGTAATGATTGTACCTTCAATAAATAAAAATCACATCCAAAACAATAAAATACTTACCAATAAATTTGACCAAGGAGATGAAAGACTTATACATGGAGAACTACAAAACATTGATTAAGGAAATTAAAGATGACTTAAAGAAATGGAAAGATATCCCATGCTCTTGGATTGGAAGAATCAATATTGTTAAAATGGCCATACTGCTCAAGGCAATCTACAGATTTAATGCAATCCCTAACAAATTACCTAAGACATTTTTCCCAGAATTAGAACAAATAATCCTAAAATTTATATGGAATCAGAAAAAACCCAGAACTGCCAAAGCAATACTGAAGAAAAAGAACAAAGCTGGAGGAATAACCCTCTCAGAATCCAGACAATACTACAGAGCTACAGTAATCAAAACAGCAGGGCACAAAAATAGACACATGGATCAAAGGAACAGAACAGAGAGCCCAGAAATAAATCCACAGACCTACATTTAATTAATCTTAGGCAAAGGAGGCAAGAATATACAATGGAGAAAAGACAGTCTCTTCAACAAACGGTGTTGGGAAAACTGGACAGCTGCATGTAATTCAGTGAAGTTAGAACACTCCCTCACACCACACACAAAAATAAATTCAAAATGGCTTAAAGACTCAAACGTAAGACAAGACACAAAAAAACCTCCTAGAAGAAAACATAGGCAAAACATTCTCTGACATAAATCTTAGCAATGTTCTCCTAGGGCAGTCTACCCAGGCAATAGAAATAAAAGCAAAAATAAACACATGGGACTTAAACTTACAAGCTTTTGCACAGCAAAAGAAGCCATAAGCAACAAAACAACAACCTACAGAATGGGAGAAAATATTTGCAAATGATGCGACTGACAAAGGTTTAATTTCCAGCATATATAAACAGTTCACAGAACTTAATAACAAAAAACAAACAACCCAATCCAAAAGTGCGCAGAAGACCTAAACAAGCAATTCTCCAATGAAGACATACAAATGGCCAATAGGCACATGAAAAAATGCTCAATACCACTAATTATCAGAGAAATTCAAATCATAACTATAAGGAGGTATCACCTCACACCAGTCAGTATGGCCATCATTCAAAAGTCCACAAACGATAAATGCTGGAGAGGCTGTGGAAAAAACGGAACCCTCCTTACACTCCGGGTGGGAATGCAGTTTGGTGCAGCCATTATGGAAAACAGTATGGAGAGTCTTCAAAAAACTAAAAATAGATTTCACATATGATCCAGCAGTTCCACTTCTGGGCATATATCTGGAGGGAACTCTAATTCAAAAAGATACATGTACCCCAATGTTCATATAGTAGCACTATGTACAATAGTCAAGACATGTAAGCAACCTAAATGTCCATCAACAGAGGACTGGACAAAGAAGTTGTGTATTTATACAATGAAATACTACTCAGCCATAAAAAAGAATAAAATAATAACATGTACAGCAACATGGATGGAACTAGAGATCGTCATTCTAAGTAAAGTAAGCCAGAAAGAGAAAGAAAAATATCATAGGATGATATTACTCATATGTGGAATCTTAAAAAAAAATTTTAAAAAGAGGACACTATGAACTCATCTACAAAACAGACTCGCAGACATAGTAAATAATCTTATGGTTACTGGGGGAAAGGGGGTGGGGAGGGATAAATTTGGGAGTTTGAGATTTACAAATGATAACCACTAAAAAAAATTCTAAAACCAAAGAATGCATTCTGGAGTGGCATTTAGTGGGGACATGTGATACCATTGTTCATCATCGAAATGTTACACTTCTCAAGTAGTTATTACCACACTAGGAAAGTATGTTTTCAAGGCAACTTCAAATATGTTAAAATGTTATATAATAGTCAGTGCATGCAATAAATCTTTTATTTTTGAACTAAAGCAGTATCAAATTTTCATTGATAGGAAATCATTTTTCCCATCTCTACTACATAAATGTTGAACAAATATTTAAAGAGTTTTGACCTGAAGGGACATTGTGTTATTGGCTTATCCAGTGATAGTCACACCTTTCATTTAATCCTGTGAAGGATATTCTGGCAGTTTCGTGTTCTATCCACATCTCTACAAATCCTGGTGTAGGATGTCTGTGTAGATAAGGGGTTGGCAATCTTTTTTAGAGTCTTCATTGTTGCAACTACTCAGTTCTGCTGTTGTAGTGGAAACAGAGCCACAGATAACATGTAAGTGAATGGATGTGGCTGTGTTGTAATTAAACTTTATTTACAAAAGGAGGCAGGGAGCCAGATTTTCCCCATGAGCCGGAGAGTTTTGACTCTTGGCACAGACAGCTTCTTGGATAAGTTTATGTCACCGTTACATGAAATGCAGGTGGTTGGCTAGTCTGTCAAAATCATAACATCTGGCACTGATATCTGGCAACACTTAATATGAACCTTTTACATATACGTTTACTTGTCATTTAGAGCAACGTTTTACCCTTACAGAAGCTCTGTGGAATTCTCTCCTCTCATTAAGGGTACTCCTGGCGATTCAGATAAACCCCAAAGAGCACATCCATCAAACCTAAGGGCAGCCTGCGTTCTGATCCTCACATCAAGCTAAACTCCATTTCAAAAATGAGGAGATGAAAATACAGGAGACTTTTATAAATTTTTAGGTTAGATTATTATTCTTGAATATGGAAAAGACATATAAACATTTATTGCCAGCTTTCAAATCATATTTCCCACCCCAGAGAAGGCAGTGATGGTATTTTCTAGAGAGGAGCAGAGGGATGGATTCAAGCTGGCTGTCAAAGGGCCAGCCAGGCATATTTAATTTCATAATTCTAAGGTAAAAGCTAGATGCTTTTTGACTCAAAAAAGCAGAACCAAAAAAACACTTCCTATGCTTTAACCTCATAGTATAGAGAAAAACAAAACTTTGGAGCCGGCCATCCCGGAGTTCACATCCTGGCTTTACTGTTATTGGCTGTATCACTTTGGGTTAAGCCACTTGCTTTCTGAGGACTTTGGTGAAGATGAAAGGTAATAATAATAATTTAATACTGTATATCATATAAATATTATATTAATAAAATTATGCTTGGCTTATAGTTAGTATTACAAACTCCACCTTCTGTTGCCACCTCAGGTTCGTGTTTACATGGCAGATATATCATAAAACATCCTCTTTCTTCCTAATCCCATTTACACATTAAGAGTTTTCTACAACCTTGAGTTTGTTAATGCAGCACAGAATTTGGGGTCAAAAAATTAAGATATGGTCATGGTTCTCTTACTCATGTACTTTGTGATTTTGGAAGATCATGGAACCAGATAGTTGAAAGGGACTGTATCTCATCCTTCAAATCTGAAACAGGTCCAGAGCTTTCTCCATCTACAAAATGAAATAATCTATAGTGCAAACACAATTATCTAAAAATAACTTTGAGCCCCTTTAAAATAAAGAAAGAAAGAACACAATGTGCTTTGTTGCTAAGGGAACAGATTCTGGAGGTTCACAGCAATACTGAATTAAAACATCTCAAGGCACCCTAAGCAATTATGACCAGATAAACGCACTGAATTTTAGAGCCACCAGACTTGAGAACGTTTCAACTGCTTGCAACAAGGGCCAGTCCTGCCCACCTTCCTCACCCCCTCACCCTCAGGCAGGTGGAGAAATTTGGGGGAGTAGTTAGGGGGTATTATTTGGCTGCATTACTGAGTTATAACTGACATACAGTAAAGTGTACAATTTGTTAATCTTCATATATGGATATATCCCTGAAACCACCACCATAATCAAGATACTGAATTTATCTATCACTTGGTAGGGGTATTTTGATTGCTAGTAACAAGGAGATATTACTGGCATGGCACAGGCTGGGAATGATGAGTGTGCAGTCTTGCACAGAGAATTATCTCATCCAAAAAAAAGCCAGTAGCACCTCCAGTGAGACACACTGGGCCTAATCCCTTTGCTAAACCAATGAAGAAACTGAGCCCACGTGAGGAAACTGAGGCAAGACTCATATAAGTTTCTTCTGTTTTCATGAAAATGCACCCAGAGCACATATGTTCTTAAACAAACAATAAAGTATTTGCTGAAAGAAAATCTTGTCTGAATCAAATGTTTAATGTCATACTGACATTTAAAAGCTACACACACTTTAAAATGATGTATTTTAAATGTGACAGTTGCCTCCTCTACCTAGGTACCACTCTCCCCAGTGACATGTGTGCCATTCAGCTCCTGTTGCTGCTATCTTGGAACACAGAGTTAAGGTCAAAGATACAAAATCCAGGTACAACTTTGGTCTTCTACTCCTGAAGAAAAAAGTGAAAAAATATCTTATTTGGCCTTAATCATAAAGATGCAGTACGCTTATAATAAATCATTCATGAACAAAAGGAATCAAGACAGTCAAAAAAGTGCCTACCTGTGCCTATGAAGACCTTATTTATGTGCTCCTTCTTATAAAGTATCTCATACAGTGTCATGTATAATACAGCTGCTAAACAGATGTAATTTTGATATATAGGACATTAATTAAAAATTGCTTGGGGTTTTATTAGCTCCAAGGCTCATGAAGCAACTCCAAGAACCAAATCTGGTATCTACTAGAACAATTATCATTCTAAAAAGGGAAGCAATATGCTAGATCAGTGTGTCTCAAACTCTTATGTGCTTAGAATCACCTGGAGGAATTGTTTAAACAGATTCCTGAGTCTCAGCCCCAGAGTTTCTGACTTTGTTGATCTGGGGTGGAGCCCAAGAATCTGCATTTCTAGCAGGTTCCAGATGATGCTGATGCTGCATGTCTGGGGACCAGATGCTCCGGCCACGCTTTCCCCCAGTGCCCTTCAATGGTTGGCTCTGTTGACTGGACACTGCAAGTAGAAGAGATCAGCAAGGATGGAGCACCCTGCCTGTCTCTGCACATCCATCTTTAGCTGTAACTGCTCCAGCCCCTGAACTCACTGCCAGCCGCCCTTCCACAAAAGGCCTCCACTCCTCCTGCTCTTTGTAGTTGAAGGAAAACATAAGGATGAAGTGTTTGGGTAGAGGCCCTAAAATACCACGAGGATGAGAATTATCTGGAAACACATTTACAGGAATTTGAACCAAACAGAACAGACCAGAAGATTTAACTCATGACCTCCTGACTTTAAAGAGAAAAAAATGGTAATACATACTTTTTTTGAATGATAAACTGTTAAAAACAAATGCAACAGACAATTTCCGGCTATAGAAAGAAGAGCAGTAACATGAGCAAACAGAATTATATCTTAGGCCTTGGGGCTGTCCATTTTCTGCATGGAAATTAGTTCTCGTGGCTGCTAGGGAAACCTTGAGAAGCAAACTTCAAAACTTCCACAGACCAACTCTGTTCTTCATTCAAGAGCGTTTAAAGCAAAATGAGGCTGTCCAGGTTCATAGCTGACTTTCTTTTATTTATAGGCTTTCCTGTGACTACATAAAGGTTTTATTTCTAGGCAGTTTTGACACCTGGGCATAGAAATAAATGTTTAAGTACCATTTTCCTGAAGATTTAAAAAAAAAATTAGGCAATGAGGAATCTCCATACTGTTTTCCACAGTGGCTGCACCAAACTGCATTCCCACCAGCAGTGTAGGAGGGTTCCCCTTTCTCCACAGCCTCTCCAGCATTTGTCATTTGTGGACTTTTGAATGATGGCCATTCTGACTGGTGTGAGGTGACACCTCATCGTAGTTTTGATTTGATTTCTCTGATAATTAGTGATACTGAGCATTTTTCATGTGCCTATTGATCATTTGGAGATTCCTCAAAAGACTAGGAATAGACTTACCATATGACCCAGTAATCCCGCTCCTGGGCATATATCCAGAAGGAACAACTATTTCAAAAAGACACCTGCACCCCAATGTTCATAGCAGCACTATTTACAATAGCCAAGACATGGAAACAGCTTAAATGTCCATCAACAGATGACTGGATAAAGATGTGGTTTATTTATACAATGGAATACTATTCAGCCATAAAAAACAACATAATGCCATTTGCAGCAACATGGATGTCCCTGGGGAATGTACTTCTAAGTGAAGCCAGAAAAATACCATATGAGATAGCTCATATGTGGAATCTAAAAAAAAAAAAAAACAAAACAAAACCATAAATACAAAACAGAAACAGACTCACAGACATAGAATACAAACTTGTGGTTGCCAAGGGGGCAGGGGGTGGGAAGGGACAGACTGGGATTTCAAAATTTGTAGATACTGACAGGCATGTGCAGAACAGATAAACAAAATTATACTGCATAGCACAGGGAAATATATGTAAGATCTTGTGGTAGCTCACAGCAAAAACAAAATGTGACCGTGAATATATGTATGTTCATGTATAACTGAAAAATTGTGCCCTACACTGGAATTTGACACGACATTGTAAAATGACTATAACTCCATAAAAAAAGTTTAAAAAAAAAGGCTATGAGAACACTGAGAAGAAAACTGTTGGCCCAGCCATTCTCACTCAAGCCTAGTAATAACTGATGATAAAATTGGCTTATTTTGGAAACATTTATTTTAAAATATAAATATGTCTAAGTCAATCCTCATAGCCCCAAAGACAATTACCCTCAAGCCTCCAAATCTTTATTTTTATGTTTCTTTGAAAAATCCTATCAGTAGTAGTGACATTTCCAATTTAGTAACGAGTATTCCTCTTCCTATACTAAGCTAGTATTAGAGTTTTAAATTTTTTATTATTTATTTTGGTAAAGTATATACACAATAAAAAGCTTATCACCTTAACCACTTTTATATATATATTTTAATTAAAAAAATTTTAACACCTTTATTATGGTGTGATTCCTGTACCACCTTAACCATTTTTAAGTGTACACTTCTGTGGCATTACATATCCTCACGTTGTTGTGCAACCATCACCACTATCCATCTCAGATTTATTTGTTGAATTGATTTTTTTTCCCCCAAATATGACAAAGTCAGGGGTGACACATATGGGTAACTTGGGTGTTTTTGCAAATATGGTGTCAAGATAGAGAGATTCTTATAAGTTCTCTGGAGGAAAGTTAAAAAAGGAGATGCATGAGTGTACTCAGATACAAGGCCCAAATGTGAGTCCACCCCGCCCATCTTGTAAATCAGGGCTAGCAAAACTTGGCACCTGCCACTGCTTCCTGGGTGCTCTCTTTGTCTAAAGCTATGCAGTCATTACTCCGCCACGTCTGTACTCCTTCCCACTGAATCTCCAGAGGGTTTTCCAGGCATTATCAAAATTAATTACAACTGGCCCACAGGATGAACCCTATTTACCATCTCTATATAAAAAATGCAAGCCACCTGATGCAACAGAAAGTAAGAGTCATGTGGATTGTTTTTGGGTCTGCCAGAGGTCCAACATGGACATCAGTACATGACGCACACATACGTGGGTGGAAAAGTCTTGTATCAGTAGAGAAGCCTTCAATGCGGGGATGCCATGAAGAGGAAGGTTCCTCAGCATGGAAATCATCACAAATCACGGTGTTCTTACCTGGGTAGGAACACACTTTCCACCACATAAAAGTCTTGCATGAGAACATCTCGATCCGGCTTGGAAGTGAGATTACCCACTGTGTATCCTATTCCCAGCTGAATAGCACCTTTGATGGCAGATGACGCAGTCTGTGGGGAAAAGAAGGATTTCAGTGTTAGCCTCAATAGTCTGGGGCCTTGTTCAATGTCACAAGCAGCAGAAACAAAAGAGTGAGGTCAGATTTCCTTTCTTGTTCCTAAGCAACAAGGAAGCCAGCTTTGGAAAGATGAGTAGTTGCTTCTTTTGATGGAGAGCCCATTTCAAACACTAAAGATCCTTCTTGCCATGAAATCATTTTGATGGTAATCTTTCCTAGAAATGTTTCTAAAGTCAAATTACAGTCCCAAATCCTAAATTCCTATTAAGAACTTAGGAACTCAGTAGAACACTTTTAACACAGAGCATTATACTTTCTACCAAGAGATAATTGGTACTTTGAAAAATCAGAACACACCTATGGATCCAGAAGAGTATTTTTGTCTTTATAAGAAATGAGAGAGAAAAACATAATTTGAGCTCTAGAATATACAACATTTAATTTGAAAATTGCTGACCAGTCTTGTCATAGAGCCATAATCAAGTTTTCCTACACTGTAATAAAACACGCAGCACTGGAACACCAATATTTCCAATATACTGCTTTTCTAACATTATTCCATAATTAACATAATGTTAACTTGGGGAAATAACATGCATGTGTGTGCATGTACATACATGTGTGTATACGTGTATATATATAATTTAAACCAAAGTAATAGGAGAAACAGCAGAATAACTCAGTTTAGGACAATTAGAATGCATTCTCCTTAATGGTGAAAAATGTGGTATATTTTGACTCCTTGCAGGATCTAATGAAGTACGATGTGCATTGTGAGAGCTAAATAAATACTTAAATCAGTGGTTCTCAACCAGGGACATTTGACACTGTCTGAAGACATTTTTTTGACTATCGTAAGTGGTGGTGGTGGTGTTACTACTGGCATCTAGTGCGTTAAGGCTAGGGATACTGCTCAGCATTCTACAGTGCACAAGACAGCTTCTCATAACGAAGAATTATCGAGCCCAAAATATCAACAGTGCTGAGGCTGAGAAACCATGGCTTAAATGAATGTAATATCATCTGTTTTACAGGAAAAATATTTTCTTTTTGAGTCAACATTTTCACTTAGCAAATCCAAGACCCATCTCCACCTTCCCATGTTTTATTCTTTTTTAATTTCTTCAAGTTTTTAACATCAAAAAACATTTCTCTTTGAAAAAAATGTATCCTCTTGATTTTTAGGCGAGAACATGGTCCTGGGACCACTTGTAGAGTTTCTGATGGTCTCTCTCCTTTCATTTCTTCACTAACTTCTCATACTTTATTTGCTTTTATTGCAATGTCCCTAAAAGTTTCATCCTGGAGCCTCAGATTTCCTTAATTATGCAGATAATCAATCCATTCTTTTTCTGGGGGGAGGAGGTAATTGGGTTTATTTATTTTTCATTGGAAGTCCTGGGGATTGAACCCAGGACCTTGTGCATGCTAAGCACACACTCTACCACTGAGCTATGCCCTCCCCCTCAATCCATTCTTAACGGCTTCCAGTACTGGCTCTCTCCATATGACTCTCAGACCTTTTAAATTTATTTGGATGCTGTTTTATCATCACAAACATAGTACATACAGCATCAAACTAATATCTTTCAACCAAACCACCCCACCCCTGAGACTGGTTTCCTCTCCTAAGTCTCCGTAATCCTGTCAATCCACGGCTGAACCCCAAACAAACCACATCTTGTACAGGGCTGACTCCACTTGAAATGGCCACGATCACTCAGTACTGCTCAGTCATCTCCACTATACAACCAGGAACAATCACTTTCCCATGGGGTCATCACTTAGTCGTTTTGCTTACCTCACTGAGACTATTAGATTACCCTCAGTGCGAGGACAAGTATCTACCTTAGTCCTACAGAGGTAGAGATATGTCTGGATGTTTTTCTTTTTTTCACATGCCTTTTTACTTATGATCCCAGAGCAGCAAGATGGCAAAGGGCCGAGAGTCAAGCCCATACAGCGCAACTTGTATTTAAGAAACAAAATGTTGCTATTTTAATACTCCAGCTCTGAGCTCTGCAATGCCACTCACTGGCACCAGCGACCTTTTGTACCAATAGCTTTGACTTCAGAAGGCTGAAATGAATTTTTCTCATTTTAACCTCACATAAAAATTCAAAAGGTTTCTCTTCTTCTATCCATCACTCTGAGCAGTACAGGACAAGATGTGATATCAGTACTTTCCAGAGAACCCAACACCCTGAAACGTTCTGTTCCAGACCTATCAACAGACTCACATGCTCTCAAAGTGCTTTTTATCCCTCGCACCCCACCCTTGACTCTGCTTTCCAGAACTACCTGTATGTCTGCTTAATTTAGTCATCTGCTGGAATACCTGTCAGACAGACAGAGTACCCAATTCTTTGTTGACCCCTCCCTCCCCTCACCCCAGCAATAGAAGGTGGTCAAAGTTGCAGGAGTCTATATCTGATGTTTTCAAACTTTAGAAAGTATAAAAATCACTAGGACACTTGCTAAAACAGACTGAAAGCAAAACTTCAGAGACAGTAAGATCAGTGGTTGCCACGGGCAGAGGGAAGGGAGGTGGTGCACAGAGGATTTTCAGGGCAGGGTAAATACGCTGTATGATACTATTATGATGGATACACATAAATATGCATTTGTCTAAACCCACAGAATGTACAACACCAAGTGTGAACTGGAATGTAAACTATGGAATTCGGGTTATAGTGATGTGTGCACATAGGTTTAATCAGCTGTAACAAATGAACCATTCTGGTGGAAGATGCTGATAATGGGGGAGGCAGTGCATATGTGGGCACAGAGGGTGTATGGGAACTCTCTGTACCTTCCTCTCAACTCTTCTGTTAACCTACAACTACTCTAAAAACCAGGCCTTAAAAAAAGTCAATGGGTATGGAAAAACAAAAACAAAAGCGACTTAGGGGTTGCATCTCCAGAATTTCTGATTCAGAAAGTATGCATTGAGGCTCAAGAAACTGCTCTTGCTCTAAGGAGCACTGAAAAGAAATCTTTCTCCTATTGTATAAGATTCAATTTTGAGCTCCTGAAGCAATAAGACTTTGGAAAGCACTCTACTGACATCTGTTTAGTTAAACCAAAAAAACAGATGTATAATACTATTATTTTCTTTTTAGGCTCCTTAATATTCAAGTGCTCTAAAGAGAAAAATAATAGAACTCATAATAAAAGTTAATTTTTTTAATCAACTATTCATGCCAGGTACTTGATATATGGATAACAATACTTACAATCACATCTATCATAATCATAGCACATACTCAGAGTGTTTACTAAAAGGCAAGCACTATTCTAAGTGCATTTGGTTATATTAACTCTTTTATCCTTGCAACGACCCTATGAGGTAGATACTATTATCATCCCCACTTTACTGACTCAGGAAGGTTTAATAGCTTACACTAGGTCACACAGCTAGTGAAGAGGTGGAACTGGGGCTCACAGCTGGGGAGTCTGACTCCAGAGTCCAAGTTATGAACAAGCACAGAGCTGCCTCTAATGTCAGAGTCTTTGACCTCATTAAGCTCTTTTAAGCACACTGCAAAAGTAGCGATAGTCACACCCATTTTACAGGTGGGGATTTGAGGCTAAGCAAGGTTAAGTGACTTGGCCCACGCACATTGTTAGCGTGTGGTAGAGGCTGGCTGCAAAGCCCATGCTGCTTCCTGGTCTCTCTCTCTCTCTCTCTCTCTTTTTTTTTTTTTTCAAAGAATCAGAGTCGGAAACACTCTTTTAAGCCTGGCTGTTTGACCTCAGCAAAGGAAGCAGCTCTGAGGGAGTTAGCCCTTTTGATGAGATAGGGATAAAATATTTTATTTGCTTCTGATCATACCCAACCATGGGTAAGCCTAAGAAAAACTTGTAAACCAGTTGGTAAACCAGTATGAACACTATTGTTAATGTCACTACTAATAACATGGGGAGAAATCAACAAAAGGAGATATTCTGCTGCTACGGGAGGGCTGTCACCTCAAGGTTTCCTCCTCCCCATCTCTGTAAAGCTAAATGCTTTAGCACTGATGCATTTGGGTATAATTAAAAAGCATCTTGTCTGCTTCATGGAAATATCTGATGGTATTCACTGTGGCACGTGGTTTCTCAAGTCACTAGCAGTGAAGTCCCCATCACTTGACTTTTTCCCATTGGACATTAGGCACGGTGGCCAAGATGGGAGAAACTAGTATTTTCTGACACTGTCACTCTCGAACACGACGTGCTTTAAAATTGCGAAAACACTTTGAAATGCCACCTGGAGAGTCTGATTAGCAGACCAGTAAATCATGATGACAAAGAACCTGCTGTGTGTAGTGCTCATGTCTGTTCTTCTAGAACCAGCAGTTCTTTCCCTGCAAACTCTGAGCCACCGGCCCTCTCCTTCTTCCTTGGGGATGCTTACCAACAGACCAGTGAGTCTGTAACGAACTGGCAGCTTTGCAGACACACCCTCGGTTCCTCTGATTTTCTTGGCATGGCTTTGCATATTCTCTAAATGTGCTGAGATGCAATCATTTCCCCTCTGAACTCCAAGGGGGACCTTTGCTTTAAAACATATAGGTTTAGGTTTCAGAATACAGCCAGAGTCTATTTTTAATTCAGGACTTTTCAAGGGCTAAGTGGAGGCAGTATATTGTCTGGATGCTAGGAAAACCTCTAAAGCATTTGATACTTGGAGAAGGAACTGTACAACATCACAAAAGCAAACCACAACATTTACTTTCGTAGCTCCTCTTTACTAACTTAAATTTGTTCAGGGGTGACGGTAATACTAAGAGGAAAACTGTCAGTTTACATTTGTATAATATGTTATGGTTTTTCAAAATACTACCTTTTTAATTGAAGTGTAGTCAATTTAAAATGTGCTAGTTTCTGGTGGACAGCATCGTACTTATTTATACATATATATTCTTTTTCATATTCTTTTTCATTATAGGCCATTACAAAGTATTGAATATAGTTCCCTGTGCTCTACAGTAGGACCTTGTTTATTTACTTTATATATAGTAGTTACTATCTGCAAATCCTGAACTCCCAGTAATCCCTCCACTACCCACCTCTCCCTCCTGGTAACCGTAAGTTTGTTTTCTATGTCTGTAAGTCTGTCATCTATCTCTATTTTGTAAATAAGTTCATCTGTGTCCTTTTTTTTTTTTTTTTTAAGATTCCACACATAAGTGATATCATGTGTTATTTTTCCTTTCTCTTTCTTACTTCACTTAATATGATGATTTCCAGGTCTATCCATGTTGCTGCAAATGGCATTATTTCATTCTTTTTTAAGGCTGAGTAGTAAAATACTACCTTTTAATGACTGCGTTGGATCATCACAACTGCTCTGTAGGTAGGCAGGGCTTTTAATGCCCATTTTATAAAGAAACTGTGGCTCTGGGAGACTAACTTGATCTAAATCCCTTAGCTAGTGTGCGGTAGAGCCAGGAGTGATGCTCTGGTCCAGAAGGCGCCAGTTCAGCACTCTACCAGGGCCCACTGTTAAACCTGCCTGAATTTTCTCTGCTGGAGATGGATCTGATAGAAGCCAAGAAGTACTGGAACCATGAGATAATAATGAGGATACTATCAATAAGATTCAGTGTCTACATAAATCCGCTATTATGGGAGCAATGACCCTGACAACAGCAAGATTTTAATGATCTTACATTGGTTACAGGAAACTGCTTTCTACAGCACATTGTCTATGAAATTAAATCGCTTAATATATAATCTGATATCACTGGCTTTAAAATGCAGTATTAAAACATTTGAAGTCAATAACATTTTCCCCCCTAAGGTGATCTGATGACCTAAATGATAGGATTATAGCCAAGATATATGTTGCCAGAGTGATTTTTTTTTAAGTACAGATCTAATTGGGTTACCACCTTGCTTAATGGGTCTGTACCACATTCACTGCAGGATTAAGCCCAAATACCTTAGCTTGACATGGAAGCCCTCCTATATTAGCCCCTTCCTAGCTCCCACTAACTCCTGCATATCAACATTAAAAAAGATTCTAAACACACACACACTGTCCTTTGAGCAAGGTGACCTTACAGGTCCATGAACCCCTAACAACTACATGTGTTTCTGCTGTGTTCATTTTTCCCAAGGAAGGGGTCCCATCTTTTCTCTTTTGCTCAGAAGATCCACTTTTCCAAAACCACAAATGTAGAAAGTCTAATTCTATTTCAGAGATGTTCATTGACGACCACCTTAAACTAGACCATTTAAAAAAATGGTTCAGTACCACCTCTTAAGACCAAGAGGAGACAATCCTTGTCCAGTCAGGGAGTTCCCACCCCTCTCCCTTATTTCTGCAGCTCAAGTCCAGTTCCAGGTTCTCCTTCCTGCCTCTGAATCTGTACTCAAGAAAGAAAGCATAGATTTCTTATTTGTCCCAATGAGAGAATTAAGGAAAAATAAAGGGCTAGATTGCATGGAACTGGCTGTAGGACTACGGACATGGGAGAGTTCGTGGGTAAGCAAGCCTAATGCCTTCTGAAAGGAGGTGAGAACACCTTTCACCTGCAGGTTCTGCAAACCATTTCTCCAGTCCCTCCTTGTATTAGTTTTCTATTGCTGCTGTAACAAATGACCACAAACTCTGCATCTTCAAACAAAACAAACATTATCATCTTACAGTTCTGGAGGTCAGAAATCCTAAAATCAAGGTGTTGGCAGGGCTGTGTTTTTTTCTGGAGGCTCTAGGGGAGAATCCATTTCTTTGCCTTTTCAAAGCTTCTAGCGGTCAACCACATTCCTTGACATGTGCCCCCCTTCTCTATCTTCAAAGCCAGAAGCATCTTCAAGTTTCTCTTAATCTCAATCCCTCCCTCTGTCTCTCATTTCTGCTTTTGTCATCACATCTCCTTTCTCTGACTCTGACTCTCCAGCCTCCCTCTTATAGGGACCTTTGTGATTACACTGGGACCATTTGGATAATCCAAGATCCTCTTCCCATCTCAAGATCTTTAATTTAATCACACTCACAAAGCCCCCCCCCCTTTTTCCCACAAAGCCCCTTTTGCTATATATAATAATATATTCACAGGTTCCAGGAATTAGGACATGGACATCTTTGGTGGCCCCATGACTCTGCACACCACACTCTACTTCAGGATTGACTCCAGCATTTTTCACAGCCTTGCCCAGGCAAAGAGAAGAGCTCCCCTCAGAACTCCACTCAGTCACATGCTGTTCATTTAACAAAGACCTGAGGATTTTCTGTGAGCTAGGCAACATGCTAGATGTTGGGGAAAGAATGAAAATGGTTCTTGTTCTCATGGGAGTTTCTAGCCTAGTGGGTGAAAGAGATTAAACAAAGATACAATTAAACACTGACAACTGTAGTCAGTGGTATCAACAACAGGCTGACATGACTGAGGTCAAAAGGGTCGAGCTCCACTTGAGAAAGGTGGAGTCAGGAGGGGTCTACCTGGGAATGACAGGCGGGCTGAAACTTGGAAGGTGAGCATGGACCAGTTGGCAGGTCATATCATGGAGGCTGGTTGTGTGCCCACCACCTGCCACTCACTCTTCTACAAACTGGGGATACAGATGTGACCTGGCCAGAGTCCTTGCTCTCAAGGAATTGAGTCACATTACAAGGTCAGGGGAATCAATTTCCAAGTATAGAGAAGCAGCAGTTCAGGGACCTGAAAGCAAACCACTGTGGGTGAATTGTGGTGGGCATCAGGAAGGGCATTGGAACTGGAGGCTGCAAAGACGGGATGAATCTAGGTCTGGGTCTCACAGGTCATGCTAAGGCTTTGATATGTTTCACTAAGGGACATTCTAGTTTGAGAAAGTTTACTCTGGCTGCTGTGTGGAGAACAGACTGGAGAGAATTCATGAGGAAAAGTGATTAGAAAGCAGTTGTCATGATTCATATTGAGACATGGGTGGCTCAGAGCAGGGTGATGAACAAGATGGACAAGAGAGTTGAACCTGAGATACATTTTGAAGGGAGATAAACAGAACTTGCTATGAGCTAGAAACGAGGGAGAGAAAAGTACTGAAATGCCTCCTGGTTTTTTAATTGAGCAATTGAGAGGAATGAGGTTGCTTCACTGAGTTGGGGAGACTGAAAGAAGAACAAATTTTGGGGAGAAGAATAAGAGTTTCACTTGAGATGCCAATGAGACATCCAAACAGAGATGTCAAGATCCAAATCTGGAGCTCAGAACAGAGGTTACAGAGGTTTGGGCTAAAAAACTGAGTTTGAGTTTTTCAGCGTATAAATGACAACAGTCTCAAAAAGTGGCTCTTTGATAATATGAGTGTCACAACTTGATAGAATATCTAAAGCCATGTGTTAAATTCTCTGTTCTTTTCTCATTACTATCATTGATTCACAGTCCAAGTCTCGATCTAGAATATTTGACAAAATTATTTGATTAGTCAACTTATGCCTTCACTTAAACATTATTTTTAAAATGTTTTATAACTTAAAATATATTATGTTAAAAAAACAGGCTACAAAATACACATAATAGAGTGAAATTTGAAAAAGAAAAACTCACCAATGTTTTATACACATCCACAGGGGAAAACAAGACAGGAAGGAAATACATCAAACTGTATGATTGTCTCTGGGTTGTGGGAATACTGGGTGATCTTTACCTTCAAGCCTTGTATTTCTCAGATTTTCTAAATTTTATGTGACATGCAGGAATGAAAATGTCCTTCTACGAAAGTACTTTTGCTATGTTTATAAATACATTTTGAAGGATGACAAAGGCATGTTTAGGATTTGCTTTTTTTTTAAATCTCATTTTCTTTTAGGTCAAGGCCTCCATGACAGTAACCCATGTGACCGTTATACTCTTATAAAGTGTAATCACAGTCAACTTCATTTTCATCACCCACTGTCCCTCTAAACTTATTCTGAGGCTAGATCTTCTGCTGCCCTAGGATGAAATTTAGGGCAGGTCTATGACTCTTCTGGTGACTTCGAGACTAAAGTCCTCTGCTTCTATCTGGTCAGAGATCAGTAAAAATGATCTCATGTACTTGGTATTTCTAGTCCATTTAATAATAAAAACCTTAACTATATTGTCAATAACCGTGTCTCCTTCCCCCTTCTGCCTTGGCACAAGCTGGCCACCAGCAGTGGGAAGGGTTGGGGGGCTTCTTTCTCTTTTCTGACTGGAGAGGGCAAGAAAAGTCTTACTTGAGGAGAGGGTTACCGTGGTAAAATGCCCCAGGCACTCAAAAAGCTTGCTGGCTGTCTGTGTGCATTTCTTTCTGCGGTGGGCTACTTTCACAGGATCGGGAGTCACCCCTCCAATTGGTATTCTCACCTTTAAGGGAAGAATACATCTCCTCTGACTGGTAGTTCCACATTGTTCCTCTAAGTCCTTACTTGGACAGGCTCCCTGATGGCCAAACATCAGCTTTATCTCTAGCTCAGTGCCCTCAACTGGTCCCATATCATTTATCCCAAAACTCTAGGAGTCAACAAACTATCTCCCTATGCTCCTGAAGAACTCTTTGCTTTGCCACCATCAGAGCAGCTGACCAACAATTCTCTTGTTCTTTCAATTTCCCAGAAAATATGGTAATCCCTTGCATCCCCCAGGCTGCAAGGATTATCTCACACTCACAGTGGTCTCACTGAAGCCCCCTTCCTTAGGCTTAGCGTGATGGGCAAACCCTCTCCTAATCTCTCCCCCTTGTGGGGGAACCCATGACATATCAACAACTCTTTCCAAAATGCCTTTTCTAGTCTCCACACTTCACACGGGCCAGCCAAGCTCTTTCATAGACCAGGGTGATCACAGAACTGGTCTTAGACCACCTCTTTCCCCATCACCTACACGGTGGACTGGTACCCGACCTTGGAATGTGATTAAAATGTCTGTCCCCTTCCAGCTTGCACTGTCCTTGACCAATTCACAGGTTCTGCTGGTCGCGTGGGGTTTAGCAGCAGCATCAACTGCTTGCTCACTGTGGTCCCTTCCACCTGTCACGTGACTGTCACAGTCCTCATTCTCAAGCTTTTTTTTTTTTTTTTTTAAATACCATCTCCCAGCATAAAAACTTTCACTGGTTTTTCACCTTCTGTAGAAGAGAATCTCAATTCCTTGCTTGGCCATCAAGGTTCTCTACAATCAAATTCCTGCTAATGCTAATTGCAATAATAAATAAAATCAAATGCTAACTTCCGTGAAAAACACAACCCTGAAATCTGATGTCTTAATTCAACACAAGTCCATCTCTTAATCAGGAACAGTCTGTGGGCATTCCCGCCTGGCGTTCTGCTTTCCTGTTAGGTGGAATCCTGTATACTTGTGGCTCTGACATCCCCCAGGGTCTCAAAGGCCTCCAAATCCAGCTGGCTGACAGGAGGAGCAGGAATGATGAAAGAACACCTACTTCCCACTTCTTACCACCTTTGCCAGAAGTCACAAAGCCAAGTATTTATTTACCCCAGGTCTCTACTCAGCCCTTCACCTACTCTGCATCACGGGACATTCCCTGAACAACTACATCAAAGCACTTCCAACCTTCTGGCTTCCAGCTGGATCTGGCCAATGGAACGCCTCCACAGAAGACTGTACGAGAGGGTAGAGAGGGATTAGGTTGTCCGCTCCCCTCCTTCCCTGACTGTGGGTTTGATCCAGACCGACGTGTCCCTCAGAAGGTTACAGCTCCTTTGCTTTCTTGTGCGCCTCTCTGGATAACTCCTATTTGGGGTCCTAGAAACTGTACCATTCCCTTATCTCTCAGGCCTAAGAGAGAGAACAGGGTAGGGTTTGGCCTCGTAACACTATACTACCCCTTGTAGTTTCCTTAGAGCACTCCTGCATCTTTGCAAACAATGCCTTTCTTAAACTCTCTTCAGACTACCTAATTCGAGTGTGACATCCATCTACTGTCCAGATCAGATCCTCTAGATAAAGACCCACTCATAGTCCATTAGCTAGGACAAATCACATGGCCTCATCAAGACGCAAGGAGAGCAGGCTTTGCTTGGAGGGTGGGCTGCTTTCCACTTCCAGTTTTGCTATGGGAGAGGGACCAAATTCTGGGCGGGCAGTTTGCTGTCTTGGCCACACCACAGATCCTATTGCGTTTACCCAAACCCACAGCCTCGGCCAAATTATCCCACTGAGACTGGCCATGTGATTCCTGGTCTCTGCACATGAAGCTCTTCACACCCTCAATGTTGTCTCCCTGCCCCTCTGCCTTTCCACCTATTCTTCCAGGCTCAGTGTTACCACCAGTCTCTTCGCACAGCCTTTTGCTCACATAGCAGCTAGACACGATTACTCCCTTCTCCCAGGACGAGTGGTTTCATACTTTTGGGATATTCTGTTATTTTTAGGGCTGGCGACTACTTTTCTGACACAATTTCTGCAGCCATTGACATCTTTCAAAAGTAAGAATACTGGAGTACCATTATGACCAATATTAGACATAATGATGTCCTCCTCTGTACCCGCATAAACCTTCTATGGGGTGAAACTGCCTCATAACAAGGTCATTCTGATCTACCAGGCACTAAACAAACCTGGAAGAAGCCCAAGACTGAGTTACTTTCTATTTAATTTTCCCTTATTACTAACCAGCCTTTTCAAAAAGATCCCAGCGTATCTACTTGCTTGAACAAAGATCTGATTCTCCCAGTGTGATAGAAAAGGCAGAACAGAGAAAAGGTGTTTTATCCTTTCTTTTAAATTATCCTCACCTTATTTATATGATTGGCAGTGAAGCACATACTCTCATTGAAATGGCGAAGCATATTAAGGAAACACTTCTAATAACAGAAAAATACTATATACTCTTAAGATATTTGGCAGTGGTAAATCATGCACACTTAAATGCCCTTAAAAGAGAGATATGCCATCAAATGCAGATGAAATTTTTGATTTAGGATAGAGCAGCATTATGAATACTGCTATACTAGGCTTTTAGAAGTACTACAGTGCAGACTGAGACATTCAGCACAAACGTGGCGCAGCCTAATACCCTTAATGTTACCCTACACACTAGGGAAGCAAGTTTCATCTGTTTGTCTATTCAAATAACAATAGTTTTTATTTGATACAAATACTAATTTGGAGTCAATAAATAAAAGTAGAAGGATTGATTTTTCATCCTTCTAGAATCAATAAAAACCTGACTTCACATTGTCTCAGAGTATTGTATTTCCTGGTAAAGAGGTGTCAATTTTGTAGAGGGAGTAATTAAGTTTGTTTATTTATTAACTTTTTTATTGAGTTATAGTCATTTTACAATGTTATGTTAAATTCCAGTGTAGGGCACAATTTTTCAGTTATACATGAACATACATATATTCATTGCCACATTTTTTTTCGCTGTGAGCTACCACAAGATCTTGTATGTATTTCCCTGTGCTATACAGTATAATCTTGTTTATCTATTCTGCATATGCCTGTCAGTATCTACAAATTTTGAAATCCCAGTCTGTCCCTTCCCACCCCCTTCCCCCTTGGCAACCACAAGTTTGTATTCTATGTCTATGAGCCTGTTTCTGTTTTGTATTTATGTTCAGCGGAAGTACTGGAGATTGAAACCAGGACCTCTTGCATACTAAGCACGCACGCTCTCCCATGGAGCTATACACCCCCGCTCAAAGGGTGTCAGTTTTAAAGGTAAACTATCACACTGGTGCCAAGCACTGTTTTGGGGAGAACACCACGATGCCTACAGCAGATGTTGCTAGTTGTTCCCAGTATCTATTCACCCTTCTTGTTTAATAGTTGTTCTCAATGAGGGTTGATTTTGTCCACAAGGAGACAGGCAGCAGCGTCTGGAGCAGCGTTTGGTTGTCGCAACTGGGAAGGGCTACTGACATCTATCGGATAGAGGCCAGGATGCTGCTCATATGATGCACAAGACTGTCCCCCACAACCAAGAGCTATCCAGCTCCAAACGTCAATAGTGCCAATGTTGAAAACCCCTGTTAACCAGTAATAGAAAGTTGAACTGGGTAGTTTGCTTAGTTCTTGTGCAGCCAGGTGCATTCATGTGTTTAATTTCTGACCACTGAGTTGGGAGAGAAAATGATGTGTCCCACTCCCAGGTCACACTGTTAACAGGAAGGGGAGCAGCTGTTCTTTAACGGAGGTGCTGGGGATTGAACCCAGGACCTTATACATGCTAAGCATGTGCTCTACTGCCTGATCTACATCCTCCCCACGTCCTTGATCTTACTTGGAAGCCATACAATGAGGACCACAGAAAAACAAGATAGAATCTGGGCGCCTGACAACTCTGCAGAGGAAGTACATTATCTCTGTGTTGTCACACGAGAGAGAAACTTCAACTTTGCTTCAGCTACAGTTATTCAGGTTCTTGCTTTTACATGTAACTGAACCTTATCTCCGAGTGATTGTACCCTATAAACGCATGGCCAAATGCTCTTTATCTGAAAAGTGATGCAGACTCCAAAATATCTCAGACTGAAAGAGAAATGTCTACACAGAAATTCTGTAGCATTGCTCAATTTAAAAAATTTAAATGGTAGCCCATACTCATTGACAAAAAGTCAGACAACTCTTTTAACTCTAGAAAACACGAATGTGCCCACCTCTATCTTGCTCTTCAGGGTTAACTACTGTCACTTCTTTGGCGTGTATCTTTCTAGACTTCCTTCCCTACACAACGAAAATATATGCACCTGTGTAAACACTAAAAAATATAAAAATGGGATCCTGCTGTGCATACTTTATTGCAGTTTGGTTTTTTCCACACGTCTTCTGTGCCTATATATACAGATTCTCATCATTTTTGATGGATATACAGATTTTCATAGTTTGCATATAAACACAACTGTTTCAACTAGTCTCCTAATGATAGACCTTGGGGTTCTTATTCTCTCTTCTTAATAGCAAAAAACGCTATCATGAATGTCTTTGCTCATATAACTTTGCACACTTCTTTCCTGAGTATTTCTGCAGCAGATTCCTAGAAAAAGAACTGCTGAGTTAAAGGATATGCGTATTTCTACTTTTGTAGGTACTGCCAAAATGCCTCCAAAAGAGATTTCACCAATTTGTATACTCGACAACTGAACAGAAAATATCAAACCTTCACCAACAGTGGAATCATTAATATTGTTAATTTCTGCTACTCTTGCTGTTTTAGCTTCCATTTTCCTGATCAGAAACAGGACCCTCTTTGTGTGAAACAGACCCTCTTTGCGTGTTCATTGTGCTATTTGCCTTTAATTTCATAATCTCCTTTTTTTTAAGTTACATACTAATAACGATGCTCAATTATTTTATACCAATTAACGCTAAACTGCATTTACAAAAGAATCGCCCTGGAAACTCTAAAATGAGTAAGATTCCATGCCTGCTCTTAGGAATTTTTGTTATTGAACTTGTAAGCTCTCACAGGGCAGAAACTGCAGCTATCTTTTGATCACCTAACAAATAGTTCTTCTTCAATCCTTTTTACTATAATAAAATTTTGCACTTCTCTAGATAGCTTTTGAAATATGAAATAGAACTTCAGAAGAATTTGTACCCATATTCACAATTTTTTTTTTTGCAACAACAAGAGATGTATTCCATAATCGGCTCATTGAGACAGTGGATTCTAGTAGAAGAGTATGTAACAACAGCCTGGCAGCATTTGGGGAGCTGAGAGACACATCTGGGCAGAGAGAAATACACAGTAACTGCAGAAGTGCGTGTTTACCTGCCACTTTAGAGTCTTACACCGTAGGGCTAGAGAGAACCTGCAGGATTAGCTTCCCTGTAATGAGAAGCAATCCAGTCTCTCTAGCCGAAACTGCTTCATATTACGGAGGCATCCTCACCATACCTCTGTTTCACTCTTTTTTAGGGGGAATGAATGGAGCACACTGAGACCACAGTTCTAGCTGGCATTTTCTGAGGGTTTACTGTCATCGAGGCATTGTACTAAGGGTGTTAGAGGCATTTTCTCCCTTATGTGCATTTATGCTCACAACAACTCTACAAGGAAGGTAAAATTCTTGCTCCTTATTTACTTAAGATGAAACTGGTTCAGGAAGACAAATGAGCTCATTCACACAGAGAGGAAGTGACAAAGCAGCCCCTTCAACCCAGATCTGTTAACCCCGAGCCCATGCTCACAATCATCACATCTGACATCATAACTGGACACGGAAATACAGAGATACCAGCTTTGCCAACTGTGCCCTTCAATTCAGCACAGACCCAGCGAAATTCTATGGCTAGTCTACCTGTTTCTTGGCTGTGTGGGTCTATTGCCAAGCAATAGCAAGCCAGCTTCTATTCTTTCTGTTCTCCACTGACCAGCAAGTTCATGGTTAACCCTCTTTGCCCAGAGGTATGGAGGTGGTCGGGGCCAAAGCCAAGCCTCCCTCCTCTCAAGTTTCCAGGAGACCTTTTCACAGAACTCTGCCAGTTCAGGTACACAGAGATGTGGGCACTAGATTGAAAGGCTCTTTAGATGGGGCCAAAGCAGAAAAGTTTCACTGTGATTTTGGCATTTTGGAATCTTTAGATAAGGAATTAGAATCTAGGCTTGTCTACCAGATTTCCACAGGACAGGTGTAGCACAACCAACCCTTCTCCTCTAGAAGAAAACCTTCAGGAACCCCCACTCTCATCCGTCTCTCCCAGCCTTTCGTATTAGCCCCGCCTACTTGGAGAGGATACTGACCCCTAGCCCTGCCTACACTTCCTGCTCTCCCTGGGCTCTTGCTGCACATGAAGACAGACATGCGCACACACATGCAGACGCACTGCTGTTCTTGCTGTTTTAGGGAATGAGAAGAGATGATTACAACCCCTTAAGGAAAGCTAAGAGATGCAGGGAAATTTAACACTAGCCTGCAGTTAATTAATTCAGGAGGTAATTTCTCTGACTTCATAAAACAGGAGGGCTTAATAACTATTCATTTACTCAAATAAAGAGAACAAAAACATAAATAAAACTTCTTCCTGAGGCAGGGATCACTGGATTTTTTTTTTCCATTTATGCCTCAATTTGTATTAGCCATTTAATGTTTTTAATAACTAAGTTTCTGGATCTGTGAAAACAGATGAAATGAGCAAAATAATAAACGGTATAGAAGCAGGCCTAGAAGAACTAAAACTAGCTTTGCTGCTTCTTTCAAATTTCTCCCAGTTTAATTTCTTTCTCCTTCTTAGTTGAATTATCATAATAAACTCTTTAAGTGGGCCAGAAAGGACTATATGAATATATACAGCATATGACATAGGATATCATAATATATATATATATATAATATATCTCTACATGTGTTATAGGAATAACTAATATTTATGGAAAAATATATACACAGATGTATATATATATTTTATAGGAATAAATAGTATTATGGACCAGAAAGGCAAAGCTCAAGGATCCAAGGTTTAGAAGAAAGAGGAAGGCTTATAATTGTTAAATGAGACGGAATCATACATAAAACAAAAATAATTTTACAAACTGAAAATACTGACTTCTATAGATTGACAACAAAAAGCCTCATTTGCTAGAGATGTGCTGTTTGCTGATCTTGGACCCCCTTTTGATAGGTAGACCACAAACACTCCATCTCAAACAGAACCAGCAGATGTTGGGACTAAGGAATGATGGCTGCTGATAAAGAATGAAAATAAAATGGCTTCTCTTTAAATTCCTATGATCATGCTATCTTTTCTGAGAGAATGGGAAGTGAAGCTATCACTCCTTTCACAATTAAGTTATTCTAAATGATTGTAATGGTAATTGTTAACAGTATTCTTACTACACACTTGGTAATTCTGCCCATATTTCTGGTAAACCACAGAAAAACAATGCTAAGAGAGTTTTAAACAAAAAGATCTGAAATACTCATGCTAGTATTTATCTGAAGGGGCTTTAAAATTTTGGAATTTAAGTGTTTCCTCAATACAAAAAGATGGGTTTTAAGTATTTAAAGGCCTTAATATAATAATTTCTTTGATGAGATAAATGTGCACACGTATTTCCATAATACTGCCTGAGATTCTGCTTAATTGTTTTAAGTGCTCATTATGTTCCAGGTCAAGTTATTTGCATTATTGATTTCTCACCATAACCCTATTACGTTCATTTTATAGATGAACAAACTGAAGTTCAGAAAAAACTGCACACCTGAAAGATAAATCCTAGGTCATTTTTCACAAAAGACTATACACTTAAAATGCACAGACTGAAATACCAAAGGATACTGACATATCTTTCAAGAATCTCTATAATAAGATTAAAGTATTGAAGTCAGGGGTGATTTAAAACATTATGCACACTTTCAAGTATGGATTAAGCATTCCCTGCCCATGTGACCTTTATGTCTCAAGATCCAGGATTATATTGCACTCAAGATGTGATTTTCTCCCTACACACCATTTCCAAAATCCTCTTGTCTAAGAACCCCATGCATTTGAACGACGACAACAAAAACCCCAGCCTTTTTCGGAGTGCAGGACTTTCCCATCTGCTTGCAACTCTCTCGATTCCTGTCTAATGGCTTTTCCTTCTTTGCCTCTGGATACTTCCCATCACTGCTCTCTTGAATCACTGTGGTTTTCCTGGTCCCAGAGGCTAAGATCAGTTCCTTCTGTCAGAAAAGCTCCTTAGGTCTCTGGAACAGAAGCAGCATCAAAGCCCAGCTGGACACACGGGCTGCAACAGGGATGGAAGGGAACAGTCCCTGGCCAGGAGCTGCCAGTCATGGAGGTGAATGTGATGGACTAACAGGGGCCAGTACCTCCCGCTGCATCCCAGAGAAGCCCTACTGTGGGGCCCTGGCTGCCTAAGATGATTCTGCTTTCACCACAGCTCTGGGTTGCTGGATAAGCTTCTCCCAGATCCTTTTCACAGCACCATGCCACTATCTTGCTGTTCCTGGCTCTCTCCCTGCCCTTACCTAGAGCTGGATGCTGGGGGTGCAGGACAAGGCCCAGACACAAATGAAAAGACACTTGATTGGAGCCTCTTATCTCTGCCACCAACCAGCTTTTCAGCCAAAAGTAGAAAAAGGGAAGAAAAAGCATTTATAGACAATGACCACTGCCCTCATTTCATAAGGCCCACCACACTCATGAGTAAACATGAACAGACACTTGGGGATGGCAACAGGCAGAAAAATCTGAGTATGGGGCCCCTTCTGCTACCGGGGGGGGGGGGGGCTGTGAGACTGAGACAGTTAATGATACCACTGGGCCTCAGTTTCCTCCTCTATAAAGTGAAAGCCTTTGACTAGATGATTGCTGAAATTTCTTCCCCATCTAAAATTCTGTAAGTCTACTAATTTCATTTATTTTTCAGTCTATGCTGTCATCAACCAGAAGTCACTTGTTTTCCAAGGTTTAACATATCACATTCCAACATTTTCCATCTGCTTTTTGACCCAATCAGAGTCACTCATTAAAACGTATGACATAAGGGGGTATAGCTCAGTGGCAGAGTGCGTGCTTGGCATGCACGAGGTCCTGGGTTCAACTCCCAGCACCTCTATTAAGGGGGGGAAAAACATACAACTTGAAGTAACTGCATTTTGCCTACTTTAGATTACAACTCTTAAAGTAAGTAAGACTAACACTGAGAAATGAGAACAAGGTAGTCATTTCTCACAAGAGAAGCAGGAAGAAACAACTTGGCTTCACCCATATGTTATTTCCAAAAGTGCCAGCTGGGTCACAGCTGAGGGTGCTGCTTATTTCTGTTTCGTCCTTTCCTCTTGAACTCAGAGCATAACTGAATTGATTCTGATGTTGTCTAAGGTCATAAAAGTTGGTATCAGTTAGCAACAGCTAACTACCCAGTTCAGGATTCTTCCCACAGGAGCTTGCCACCAGACTCAGATACCTTTCTGGACTGTCAGGTGATGTGGCTGTTCTCAGGAGGTCCCTCAGAACATCCTGAACTTGATCCCCAAACACCAGCCTTTCAGTGGCCAAGCTCAAAATGGACCACAGACACAGCCCTAGCTGACAGATGACCTGCTACTACAGTGAAAGTGTCTGACCCACAGTCCATTGCTCAATAGAGGACTGCTTCCTTTCCCTCTCGTTGGTATCAGAGGAAACTGGTGGGTTTCTGTACCCCAGACCTCTGACCCCACACTCTCCAACTATGCTAACCCGTCTGCCATCTAATCACAGTGTCCTGCTCGGTGCTGGCTGAATGACTGAGCCGATGTCATCGGATGGATAAAGACTATCCCAACACTAAGATTCTACGATGCCATGGAGACATCAGGCCTAACGTGGGGGTTCTCCTCCTTTAGGGTCTGCAGTGCCTAACTCTCACGATGTGTATAAGCAAACAGTTTTCAGTATACAAATTTCTGTGTTACGTTTTCTTACGTGTTCCTTGAATCTGCTGTGGAAAAGGCCTGGCTGATTCCTGACCTTGTCTTGACCTCCAATAGCCTCTACCTGTCTGCTGACCCACAGCTCTAACTTCTGCGCTTTCAGGTCTACTTTCATATGGCCTGTTCCTGTGTACAATTCTTTCCCCCTTCTTCCAGCACCAGTATCCAACACTTGGCTTTAGGTAGCTATGTGGAGGGTTGCTTAGGAGCAGCCTGGCTTGTGAAATAGACATACCTGGTGGAGTATGTGGCTTGGGGGTAATTTCAACAGTCCGGCTGGGTAAGAGAGTAGCTTTTCCTAAGAGGAGCAGTGTCTCACTGTGAACTGAAGTGAATGAAAGCAACCACCACCAATCAGGGCTGCCAGACAAAAACGCAGGTGGTCCTGATGCCAAGCACCACAGCCACGCATACTGACGGGTCTGCGTGGTCAAGGAGTGTTGTTTTCAGGAGAGGGAAACCACCTGCCACCAGACCTACAAAATGAGCACGTTTGGAAATATCTATCTTTCTGTCTCATGATTTAATTTGTTTGGAATTTATTCACCTGGTAATGGAGGAAAACCCCAAACAAAATGGAAATTTTCTTTCAAAGAGTCAAAAGGGAACAAGGAAATACAAGTCATTTTTCTTACACTCAGTGCCCAGGTAGAGCACAGTGTACAGGCAGGGCTCTGGGTACCTCTTCACCACTTCTTGCCTCTGCAGACCCTTCCCTGTTTCAACGACTCCTGCCACAGTAGACTTTACCAAGACTTGACCAGGCTGAGTCCTGATTCCTCACCTGCCATAGGGTTCCTTGATTGGGCTGTTTTTGTAAAGAATGGATAAGGTAAGGCATTCCTTAGTCTTCATATTCTTAATAATATTCTTTAATACCATGTATGGTTTTCCAAATTATATCATGACCCCCAAACAACAATACATCTAAATTCTCAACATTTACAGATACGAAGAGCAGAGGGAAGCTGACTTTTGATGCTAGTCACTGAGAACAGAGGTCTGAAAGAGAATGCACAGGGGAAGTTCTGGGAACTTATTCCCTTACCCACATGGACTAGAGAAATTTCCCCGAGCCATATACTATACTGGTATATTTATTCCACAAGCTACGCTGTTTCTAAGTTAACCAACTCTACACGGCCTTCTAAAACCAGGTATCAGGTCACAGATTTCCATAGGCCAGGGTTTCTCAACGTTGGCACCAGTCTCTGACATGTTAGACTGGGTATTTCTTTGCTGTGTATGTGGGGACTGTCCTGTGCATTGTACAACGTTCAGCAGCATCCCCAGCCCCTACCCACTAGATGCCAGTAGCACCATTTTTCCTAAGTGTGATAACCCAAAATGCATCCATATATTGCCAAATGCTCCCTGAGGGGAGGGGGACAAACCTAACCCTGGCTGAAAACCACAACTTCATCTAAGTGCAAAACTCTCATAATATACACCAAAATAAACCACCCGCCTACCACCCTAGAGGTGAATGTATCACACTGATGCTTATTTTGTTGTCCGCACCTATGGCATCCATGTCAACAGAATGCCTTGTACATTGGGTTTACCAAGAACAATGTTTTAAAGTTTCACGCTGGTTTTAATTTACGTGTTGTTGCATCAAGCCAAGCACAAAACCTAAGTACTGCAGTGATTTAAAAACAAAAAGCCAGTGAGGGAGAAGCAGGATGCGAAAGTGCACTGTGTTCACATTTGTTCTGATGGCTGGCCCTTAAAAATGCAGTTGGCAAGCCTGCCTGCCCTCTCTGCCTACCTGCACATGTACACACAAACACAGAGGCTACTGTGTCCTCCAGCAGATGGCTCTCTAGTTCTCAAGGGTAAACCACACAGGAGGTATTCTGGCCATCTGCTCATGAGAGAGGTCCATGGAGAAATGGACAGGAAGGGCATCTCTGGGGCAGACAGCTTGGTCTGATCACCCCAGGGCAGCCGTCAAAGGTGCTGGTGATGAGTGCAGTGCACTGAGAAAGGCTGAGGGTCCAGAAACTTCCAACCTAAGCTCCACTCTGCTTCCTGTACTCAGCACACTCTTGGCCAGAGACTTGAGTATTTGGGCTTCTATCTCCTCACATGTTAATGAACAGTTTTATCAGAGGCATTTCCAACTCTAACAGTTTCAGTTCCTAAGAATATAATGCAGACAAATGTCACTTCCACCCACCCCACAATCCTTCTTTCTAAATTAATCACTGCTGCTAGTTCCACCTCAAGTGTTGATGACTATTCTCAACTCTACAGCAACTGCAAAAATGCACAAGATACCCAATGACTTTCAAGAAAAAGGACTAATCCTATCATCAGAGATGATGACCTGTTTCTATTTTTGGCCCACGATTAAATCTCTGCAGAGATAATGTTCCATTTTCAAAGGACTATTAAAAAGATCCATTCAAATTATCCAAACTATGTGTTGAAAGATGGAAAATACCAGTCCCATGGTACATATGAAGTCATCAGAGTATTTATAGCTCTTGAATCCAACCTAGGGATCATTTGACTCTATATCCCATGTAGAGATTTTCCATGTATCATTTCCTTCTTCCAGACATGCTTCATAAACATGACCTGCTCCTGTAAACACCAAATAAATCACATGACAAATGGTACTGTGGGAGATGCATAATGATACCGGAAATGAAGGACACCATCTATACTATCTCCAGCAGTGAGCTCAACATTTGATTTTCAAATTTGTGGTCAAAGACTGACTGTCTCATGTTACAGTAGTAACAGGAGCCATATTTGCTTTTCAATCACATGGAAGAACGTCAGAAGCCCAGTTTCTCACCCCTTGTAAAATGATCTCTTATCTATGTAAATTTATTATAGAAAGAGTTGGGTCCTGGAGATGTGTTTATTATGCTTTTTGATTTGAGGGAAGGAGTTAAACAGAAGGAAGAGGGGAAAGAGGGAAGAAATACAGACAGGAGATAGTCTCCACATCTCAGGATTTCACCAAGGTCTACTGAGAGTCCCAGACAAACTGACAGTACATGATAAAGGGCTGACAAAGTGCTCTAGCTGCACAGAGGAGGATGCTGTTAAATTATGTTAAGGTAGACCCCTAAATGTGTCCATGTCCTAATCCCTAGGACCTATGAAACCTAAGACTATGTTACCTTAGAAGGCAAAATGTTATCCTACAAGGTTACAGGGGCAATTAAGGATGCTAAAACAGTTGGACTTGAGGAGATTGTCCTGAATTATCCAGATGGCTCAATGTCATAACATGGGTCCTTAAAAGTGAAAAAAAGAAGAGACATAAAGAGAGGGTGAGGGAGATGTGAAAAGGACTCAACTCCATGGCTGGCTTTGAAGACAGAGAAAGGGGCCACAGATCAAAAAATATCAGTGGCCTCTAGCAACTGGAAAAGCTAAGGACATGGATTCTCCTCTAGAACTGTCAGAAAGGAATGTAGCCCTTTGGGACACCTTGATCTTAGCTCAGTGAGGTGTGTACTAGATGTCTCTCATACAGAACCGTAAGGTACTAAACTGGTATTGTTTTAAACTGCTAAGATTGTGGTAATTTATTTCAGCAGGGAAACTAATGCATATATCAGTTTTAAAACATTCACTCTCAATACTTTCAGGTCCTGTCTACCTGGGGCAGCCCAACCTTTTCACTCTTTGTCCCACCAGCCCCCAAAGGATGAAACTATTTACAAACAGAATGATTTACTTGGACCTCTCTGGAGTGGTTTGTTACTCTTCCTTTTTAAGGCCAATGTCACAGTTGCCTCAGCTCACAGTAAACTGAAACATACTGAAGTCAGACCAAGGGGATTCACTTTTGATTGAGTATCTCCTTTTTTAAACTCAATACTTACAAAAAATTATTTCCAAGGCACTCTTCACAGCTAATTTGCACTAGGTTAAAATTAGGAGATTGGTTTGTATCTCTGTGATAGCAGTGTATGGCACAAAACAGGCCCTAAATGACCACTTGTTGAATGAATGAATGAACACATGGGTGATGGGTTTGACATGGAAGAGTACATCTGGCCTTCTGGATGGGGAGACAGTCTCTACAAGACCTCTTTGTACTATAGATGACTGGTTGGACCCAACAGGAACACAGAACTCTGGTCTTTCTCCTTTTCTTTCCATACCACCACTCTACATCTTAGATGCTGGTTATGTCAGGATTCCCCCAGACTTGAAGAGCAAGTGGGTTCAGGACACAGTGCCATGCTTTATCCACACTTAGGTTTACTTTAAGTTTATTTTCTTACAAGATTGTCCGGAAAGTCTCACAAAAGATTTTTTGATAATTTTCTGGTGTATTCACTCTCCCTGGACCATAGAAAAGGGGGGGGGGATCTCCACTTTTTCCCATAGAGGACTAATCTTTTTTAAACCCATAGAGTCATTTGAGGTTCTAATCCACAGGGTATTTTAGAAAGGGTGGGAAAATATGCAGGATATCAACTGCCTTTGCACCAAAGGAAAACCAGGAGAGACTCTCTTGAAATAGATGAAAAATTAAATGGGACACTTTCTCCACCTTTCACCACCTTCTCTTTCACTTTTCCACAGCATCTGGCATGCCCTTAATAAAGCAATTTCTGCAAGGGATGATCACAGATCAAAAACAAAAACAAAAAAACATTAAAAAAAAAAACCCAAGCAACTTAAAGAGCATTTAGTTGTCATCCACATCCCCAATTTTACCAATGAAGAAGCAGAAGCCCAAATATAATATGAAATTACATTCAAAAGTAAAACAGAGATGAGTAACGATGAATTAAAAAAGATGAAAAAAAAGTCCCCCCTTTCCTTTCCCAAAACACAATTTCTGAGGAAGAATGATTTCAACAACTTGCCTAACCCGGAAGAGCTTGCAAAAAGCATTAAATCGTAGGATGACTTCCACACAGATTACTCCAGTATGGGGGAAAGATCGGCAGGCCTGTAAGAAGAAATTCTAAAAATTGTCCCAACTATACAGAAATAATACAATTACACTGTCCATCTGGACTGATACCAAATCTAAATTAAATAATGTTTTATGGAAAACATGGTTTTATAGTTTTCTAGTACTTAGAGTATCTCAAAAATAAAACTATTTTTCAAATAACTGACTTTCCTTGGTCTGTTTAAATCAATTTTATAAAAAAGGCAATATCCAATTAAGGTTTTAAAAAAAATTTTAGTAAAATTAGAGTCAGGAAAAAACTTTCTCAGTATAAAAACCAATTCTTGAGCTAAGTAACAACATTATACTATTGGAAGCACTGGAGTAACACCTTCCAAATATATTTAACCAAGGGACGCATCCACTAAGAGCATGTGTGGGCCAAAGAGAGTACTCTGAAACAGTCCAAGAGCCATTTGTCCTTTAAAATCATGAACAAGACAAGGCTGTCCTTTTATCACAAAGATTCTTTGATGTTACCTTGGAAGATCAGGCTTTACAAGACAAGAAAACCAAATACAAAATTTTGGTTAGAAGGAGAAAAATTATAATTTACAGATGATATGATTGCTAACTGCAATACCCAAGAATCTATCACTGACCTAGTGGAATAGTTTTAAAAGATCAAGTTGGCAGTGTATAAAATAAACTCACAGAAATCAAGACCTTACACATTTCCAGCTGGAAAATGCAATGGGGAGGGGGGGGAAGAGTCCTATCACAACAGGAAAAAAAAAAAAAATCCCAAAATAGTAACAAAAAAATCCCACAGAAGTTACTCAGGAGTATATTTAACCAGAAATAGGTACAAAAAGCTGTACATAGAGACAGACACGTTGTAATTGATTGTACTTCATTTTAAAAAATTTACTGAGGAGTGTAAAAGATAATAGATATACAGACATTTTATTCTTAGCAGGGAAGACTTAAGAGCCAAAGTTGCTACTTCTCCCCAAATTCATGAATAAATTTGATATAATTTCAAAAAAATCACAATAGAAAACCTTTCAGAAAAAATGACCTTATCATTCAAAAGTTCAATTAAAGGGATAAATATAAAAGCATCACCAAGAAATTTCTGAAAATTAAAAGTACTATGGGAAGTCTTGCATTATGAATGCTACCATTAAAATAAGTTATTACTAGTACAAAACTAGGAAATGAAAGCAAAGACAAAAGCTTTAAGGAAAACAGGAAATCTGACTTTATAAAACCTTGGGTAAAAAAAAAACTAAGTACAATTAAAAGATGCATTTAAAACCAGAAAAACCTTTGTAACAAAAATGCAAGCCCTTTAATGTATAAATAGCTCTTAAAATAGATATTCCTCAAAAGACGACATACAGGAGAATAAAAATCATCTGAAAAAAAAATGAACTCAAATTAAAATGAAAATTAAGGCATTTTTACCTATCTTATTGGCAAAGATTTTTAAAAAGAATAGTACTTAGTGTTGGTGAAGACCTGAGAAAACAGGCACTTCCCTGAATAGCCAGAGGGTAATAATGAGATAACTGTTCGAAAGGTGATTCAGTAATAGCGCTAAGATATCCAGACCCTTTACCTTGGTTCCATGAGATCAGGGGCCAAGTCCCTTATATTCACTGCTGTGTTCCTGCTGCCAAACACAAGCAGGTGCCCAGATTTATCTACTGAATGACAGCACATAAGGAAATAGGCATTCTAATGCCTTAGAAAGCTGAGAACAAAGATTCTACCCTGCCTGGGCCATTTGCTGCCAAATGCTGTCTGGTCCAGGTGACTGCTAAGGATAAGTTTGGATCAATAAATAGAAAGGGTACAGATGGTTGTAATGTTTGCTATTCCAGAGTAGATTATTAGTTTAAGTTTCTCCTTCAGGGGGCTGGAAGCCTGAGGGTAAAAGGCTACATGGCCTGGTACCCACATTTGGCCAGGCTCTGCCTTGAGCACCAGCCACTGTATGTCCCTGAAAGGATTCTGGGGGCCAGGGGATGCCCCATTGCTATGTGCTGTATCTGGTTCTGCTCTGTGCAGTCACCTGGCTTCTGGCAAGGTAGCTTTTCCTTGGCTAGAGCCATCAGGAGTTTTATCACACTGTTTAGTTTCTTCCCACCCATCTGTAAACTCAACTGAAACGATTCAAGACCTCCATAATTCAAAAAATATACATTAAAAAATTAGCAATATATATGTCACTGGAAGTATCCAATAGGCTTTAAGAAACTTGTTTGAAATTAAATAAATGAATGAATAAAGAGTGTGGAGATAAACATCATGGCAGCTTAAGTGGCATATCCCAAATTCCAAAAGGAAATGGAAATTTGGGACATTTTTATATGTAATATTTCTTGAAAAACAGGATTTCATCTTACCAAGCAAAATCTCAGCTTCCATCCTTTGATTTTGTTCACAAATGCAACTTCACTGCTTCAGAATGTCTTCTGTATTTACAACTTTAAGACTCTCCTAATTTATAACATTACAGTTAAATCCAAATTAAATGTTCCATGGAACACAGAAGGAAAGGGAATGCTGGAACGGATGTGTCTTCAAGTTTAAAATAATTAAGTTAAAAATAAGGAAATAATCTTAGGGGAGGGTGTGCTGACTGTGCTGCTTAGTTTTTTCCATGATTTTCTTAAAAATGCATGTCATACAAAGCCGGACATTTCCCGTCAACCCCCACTTCCTTCCTCCTGCTGGCTTCAGTGACACACCTTCACAACATTCTACTGCACTGTGTCCTTGGAGAAAACGATATTTCATTTCCCCAGGAGAATTCCACTGGCCCAGGATGAGCCGCTAGAGATGTAAAGGCAGAGAGAGATCAGGGGAGAGGATTCTTGAAACCCAAAATAGTTTTCTCAAACTATTTCAGACACTGGGAGATGGTAAAGCTACAACAGAAAACTTCAAATTTTTATTTAATATGTTGGAAAGCAAAGAAAACATTTTCCTCTTCTGGACACAGGTTTTTTTTGCTTTGTTTTGCTTTGTTTTTTTTCTAAAGGTTTCTTTAGTGAACAAAAGTTAGATTTCCTTTTGCCCAGAATCCCACTGCTTTTGAAAACAATCTGTCAATAGTAGGAACTGCCACCAGGAGAGGAAAGAGTCTCAAGCTACGTGGGATTCCAAATCTGAGCAGTGTCCCAGTATGGAGAAGGTGGGAGTAATATCCGTTCCTTCACTAAGTACTGAGTTTTACCCAGTCTGCCAAGTCCTCGTCCTCATGGGGCTTAAGTTCCATTGTGGGTGAGTGGGGATCCGGCAACAACAGTAGAGATCTGATACCTGTACAGCCAACTACCATCTTCCAAGTGCCTTCTCATACATCCTCAGATCTAACACTCAAACCATACTATGGTACTGCTATGTTCAGACATTAACTGTCTGGCATGAGGCCGACTTCATAAAGAGCAGAGCAGCCTGACTGCCCTGGCCACACTCTCTTCACACCCACTGCTGGTGGGGAAGGCAGGAGGAGAAGCGCTCTCATTGCCACCTGTCTTTGGATCCTGAGGGCAGCGTTAAAGTCTGCACCTCTCCATGATTTTGCGAGGGATGTAGCTGCTTTTAAAATTGCAAAGTTATTATTTCCTCTCACTCTTTTTGAAAGAACAAACCTGAAAAATCATCAATCCTGTTTCTTTTATGTCACCAAAAAAAAAAAAAAGGGTGTTTACTATGCTGCTGTGCTAGAGAAATGGGCTGCCAACCAACCCCGAATCCTGATCTCCCCTGAACATTACAGGCAGCTCTCCAGGGGCAATCTTTTACTGGACCAACAGTTACAAAGAATAGAACCTTATGTGACAGAGTGGGGAAAAGAACACCTTTTAAAATAGTTACTGCATGATCCAGAAATCCCACTCCTGGGCATGTAGCCGGAGAAAATTCCAGTTCAAAAAGATACATGTACCCCAATGTTCACAGCAGCACTATTTACAATACCTAAGACATGGAAGCAACCTAAATGTCCATCGACAGATGAGTAGACAAAGAAGCTGTGGTGTATTGCTACAAAGGAATACTACTCAGCCATAAAAAGAATAAAATAATGCCATTTGCAGCAACCTGGATGGACCTAGAGATTATCATCCTAAGTAAGTCAGACAAAAACAAGTATCATACACCACTTACATGCAGAATCTAAAAGAATGACACAATGAACTTACAAAACAGGAAGAGACTCACAGACATAGAAAACAAACTTATCGTTACCAAAGGGGAAAGAGGTGGGGAGGGATAAATTCAGAGTTTTGGATCAGCTGATATATACTACTATACATAAAACAGATAAACAACAAGGTCATACTATATAGCACAGGGAACTATACTCAGTAGGTTGTAATAATCTATAATGAAAAAGAATATGGAAAATAATATATATATGTATGTGTAACTGAATCACCATTCTGTACATCAGAAAGTAACACAACATTGTAAATCAACTAACTATATTTCAATAAAAAAAAATCATTGCTGAAGCTCTTCCATAAGTGGCTGCTCATAAACGATCTGTAGAGTGTAGACAAGGGACATGAGGATGCCATGTCATTAACAGCCAACTTTCAGACACCCATACAGTGACCCACAACACAGGTGACCACTATCATCTCTGAACAGAAAAAGCCAAAGGAACTGAACAGAGCCGAGTGGAACTCTTTCAAAGTGGGCTTTGTACAATTTGAACATTCAAACCCCAAATTCCATCCCCTTCTTTGTCACCTCCCTCCCCCTCCACATACCTCACCTCTAATTGCAGACCTGGAGCCGTAGGCTCAAGAACATATCTCTCTGGAAAGTCTGTAACAATCTTAGAATTCAGAAGAAAAAAGCGATACATCTCTTGAACGCTATGAGTCAGGCACGGTGTGGGGCCCTATGGATGTCAAGATAATTGGGCAAGGCCCAGGCTCTCCAGCTCTCAGTGCAGCCGGCAGGACATAACTGCAAACAATTATTACAAAACAAAGTCATCCATGATATAATAGAGGCAAGTGCAGGGCACTGAGGGAGGCCTGGGAAGCAGTGACTACCAGTCACCGTGTGGGAGCCTGGGGAAGGGCTGTGATAGAGTTGTTTCTGGAATGAAGACGTTCAGCATGCCATATGAACAGCATGGGCAGAGAGGACCAGGGATGGACACATTCAGTGGGGCTGAAGTCAGGTGTGTGTTGAAGATGTTAGCAGGAGATGGAGTAAGACCTGCCCAGTGGGGGATGGACTACAAAGGATTCATGTGCTGTGCCCTGGGGTGTGGGCTTCCTGCAAGTAACAGAAGGCCAATGAAGAGTAGGAGGGAATGACTTGGCCAGCTTTGTTTATCTTAGGAATCTAACTCTCCAGCGGAGGTTCTTAGGAGGTAATACCAACACATTGTTTTCTTCAGTCCTGGGGCCCCTCTTCTCTGTCTAGCTCACCAATTTCTGTGGATCTACACCTGGACTAACTGAAGCTGAACCTGGACCCTTCCCCTGCAGTCCAATTCCACACTTCCAACTACCTACTTGATTCTCTCCTTCAATGGCTCACGGACACCCTCAAACTAGCACATCCAAATTGGAGGACATGATTTTCCCTTAAAAATACGTTCCCGCATTGTTCCTTTCCATCTCTATAAATGGCCACCACATCCACCCAGGTGTTCAAGTTAGATCCTGGGCTCACCTGTCATTCCTGTCACGCCCTCACCCCCTCATGCACCCATGTCCAGTCCATATTAACCCTGAAGTCTACCTTGAACTTGTTTCCCTTCCTTCTTCCTCTTTCTCATCTACCACCTTAGCTTGGGCCACCACCTATTTACACCCAAGGTTTCTCAAGTTAGCATTATTGCCATTTGGGGCCAGACAATTCTTTGTTTTGGGGACTATCCCTGTACATTGTAGGATGTGTAGCAGCATCCCTGGGCTCTAGCTGCCAGATGCCAGAAGTGCCTCCTCCCCCCTGTTGTGACAGCATCATCTAATGACCCTGGAGGACAAAAGCCACTGCTCTCAATTCACTCTGCATCTCTCTTCCATGCTCGGTACCCTCCATCACACTGGACTCCCCTTCAGTTCCTTCAAGGTGTCACCTCACTCCTTCCTGCCTCCAGGGCTCAGCAGATGCTGTTCTATCAAGGATGTTCTCACTTCCACTCTTCTGTTAGCTGGCTCCTTCTCAAGCTTGTGACCTCAACTCTGTGTCACCTCCTTAGGCTCCCCTGAATACCTTGTCTAAAAGTCAGCACCCAAGCCTGTTTATTTTCTTCAGAATACTTTTAAAGGTAGTAATAATTTTATCATGTTGACTTTTTCTGGTCTGTTTTTCCCACAACAATGAAAGCACGATTAGGGCAGAGATTACGTCTGTCTTGGCCTCTGTCCTACCTCCAAGGCCTAGCTCAGTGCCAAGCTAAATAAATAGCTGTCAACTGAATAAATGAGTGAACACATGGACATGCAACCAAGTGTACGTCTGATAGCCCAGGCACTGACTACACTCTTAAAAAACGACAAAGCTACAGTACGAAAAATTAGGTCAGGAGAATGAGAATGTCACCTAGACAGCCTGTATTTCAGCTCTGTACTCGAAAACCAAATGCCCCGATTCATAATGCAAAGTCGATGGCAGTACATCTTTGATGAGGAGAAAGCACAAGCCAAAACGTAAGAGCAGTTCATCTTGTCTCCACTAGGAAATAAGCACAGTTAGACCCTATGATTGAACCCAATTCTTTATATTCCTTATAAGTGGACCCAACTTTTATACCTGGGTGTCTACGTGTATTTATGTATCAGGAATTGAGCAAAACAGATTCAGGAGGACAGAGAATCTCGGTATTACAGTCCCCAGAGACCACGACCACCCTCTTTTTCTTCTCTCCTTAGGGATGGGCTGTGTCTCAGGGCGATGGCTTCTGTGCACAGGGTGAGCTGCCTCATCTTCCTTTCATAGGAGAACAAAAGTCTCAGAACTGAACTCGCCAGAAAAGACAGGTGTGCCACCCAGGGTAGGGGGACTTGATTCCAAAAGGGGCAACTAACTCCCCAAGTAGTCACCCTTTGACCCAATGCTTCCTTTATCAGATCTTTTTAGCTATTAAGCAGATTATTAGTGAGTTATATTACTCCTCCTGTGACAGTCTACCAAACCGTTAGCTTTTAAAATATATTCTCCTAATGTGACAGCTCAAAATATGTCACCCTCTCCAAGCAGATCTCATCCTTCACTGCCAACCTAGGTTCTGTGGTCAAGAATGATTCTTGAAATGATGACTTTGTCATTTTATTTCCAGTGTTCTGCACTGTGCCCCTAAAGGATCGATTTGTTTTTCATTTCAGAATCACTATGCACTTGCTAGAAAAAAGTATTCTTGAGGTTACAGTTCAGATTCTATACTCAATGAGACACTTTGGAAGAGGAAAGCCGGCTTTTGAACCACTGAATTAGGGAAATCATGCTTTAAAATTGTTGAGTTCTGTTCATATCTCCAGTTTCAAAGATGGCTAGGTTTATCTGCGCTGCTACCCTCTAATATTCTACCAGACAATTGAGAATTTTCCATTTTAATGTCATAGGCACCACAGTGTTCAGAAGAGAGAGTACTGGTTAGTGTCCATCAAACCTTAGTGAGAGACACTTGGGGTTAAAATCCCAGCCTTACTCTGCCACTTACTTGTTGTGTGCTCTGGAGCAGGTTACTCAATCTCTCTGTGCCTCAGTTTTCCCATCTTTAAAATGGGAATAAGAGTATTATCTATCTCATAGGGTTGTTATAAGAGTAAATGAACTAATAACTCTAAAGTGCTTAGAATGGTGGTGGGCACATGCTAAGCACTTAGTAAATGTTAGCTCTTAATACTAGCATAGCTTTTAAAATGCTTCTAATTAGTAATAATTATACTTTAATTCGCTGAATTAATAGGTCTCTGGCTAGAATAAACCCAATGAAATTTGTAAGTAAAACTCTTCCAGCAACCAATGATTTCAACTTCATAAAACATCCAAAATTCTGAATGAGCACATGGCACATAACCTATTAGTGTCTGTGAAGTAGATATAAGCCTAGAACGTAACATACATTGCCTGTCTTCTTTTTGAGAATGCAGAATGAAGAATTCCAGAATTTAAAATTTCTAGAGCCATCTTTAAAAATCCTTGTTAAGTATCCAGGCAAGGGAACTTGGGTGGCTAGTGAGAAAAATGGTCAAGCCCTAAGCACTGGGACAAGAGCCCGCTGACCAGATCAGAACCCTGCTGGCCAAGCTGTGCAGGGATGTGTGCAGATCGCCTGCAGATATTAACTCTTTTAACTTGAAAATAAAAGCCCCATTGTGTCCTGAGAGCAGGAGCTACAGCTCCACTGGCTGCAAAGGCTGGGAACCCCAGCCTCCCAGCCCACTGGGAACACCAAATGCAACGATACAGTGGTTGCTGCTGCCCCGAAGGAAGCTATGCAGCAAGTTCGAGGTGTAGAATTTTATTCCCTAGAGTCAGTGTTTGTTTTGAGGGGTTTCCATGGGTTAACCAGAATGCAGAAGTGTAGTAAACCTGGGTGACTTAACATACAGATGCTCCCTCCGAAGTGAATGCTTAAAGAGGCCACTTAGAAATGAGCAGTTCAGGGAAACACTCGGGGGTGGAGGGGAGAGGGCTGGCTTCTCTTATTCAGAAGCTGCTGATTGTCTGTGGTTAATTACCTGCCACTTCTTGCTTGTCAGTCATAAAGGCAAATTTGAAATCACTTGCTTTAGGACTTTTCAAGGAAGAAGACAGATGCACAGGTAGTCCTCTACAGAATCTTAGGAATTTGGAGGGAAGATCTGTCCAAAGGGGTGGGTGGCAATGGTATATGATGATATGTACCTCTAAATCAAATGAGATTATTGAAAAACTCCCCTTCTCTCAACAATGCACCTCATCTCTTTGCTGCTGAATTTTAAAAGCATAAAGGCGGCCCATCAGTAGAAGCATATCTTTCTCTCTTACTTTCAAAGCTACTGCTGTTGGAAAGGGAAGAATGTCTTGCTCCAGCCCTCACCATCTACTGTCCAATGCCCAGGCCAGACCAGAGCCTGCTCCAGGATGCTAAGTGACGGGTCCCTTCATGATCCCAGCACTGGGGGAAGCAATTACCCTGGCTACCGTGCTCAGTTCTAACAGAACTAATCTAACTGGAAATCAGAGGCTGAGGGATCTTAGTTTTGCTACTACTACAGTGACTTACTCAATTGGTATTCTAGTTTTCCAGGATGTGTTTATATCATTTGATTAAGTCATCAAGTCGTTAAGTCATTTGATACTCACAGCGCTGTGAGCTGGTCAAGGTAGGTATTAACTACATTTTGTCAATGAGAAAAATTAAGATTCAGATCAATTAGGGAAAATGCCTAAGATTGCACAACTAGTATCTGAAAGAACTGGACTCACCATCTACCCTCCACTCAACAGGGTACTTAGGTTTGGCTGAAAAACCTTGTTACTGCTAACATTTTGATAATTCTTTGTTGTGGGCTCTGCCCTGGGCACTGTAGGACACAGCACTGCTGCCCTGTACCTCGTAGATGCCAACAGCACCAACCCTCAAGTCGTGACAACCAAAATGTACCCAGATGTTGCCAAATGTTCCCTGAGCACTGGTTGAGAACCACTAGGTTAGGGTGTTTTGGATTAAGGTGAATTAGGAATGCCAAAGGATCACTCTTCCTACAGACCAACGTAGTTGCTACTGATGACAATAGCTGCTCAATACAAAGACTAAGATGTCTCTGTTAAGCTACAGAGTGTTGTTCCACCAAGGCGGAAAGCAAGGGTCTTATTTCTGAAAGTGGTGGCTTTCTAGAAGACTGAAGGAAAGGAAGAGTGGTCAAAGCTTGGGACACATGCCAACCTCCTCCCCTACTTCCTCCTATCTTAAAATGTTATTTATTCAATTTTTGAATAGGCAAAACATTCATATGGTTCAAAATTAAATATGCATAAAATGTATATACAGAAAAGCTTCCCTCAACTCAAGATTCCCACCACCCAGTTCTCCCCAGAGGCAGCCAATGTTGACAGTTGCCTGTGTGTCTTCCCAGAAATGTTTTATAAAAGACCTTGTATTTAAAGAAATACTTCCTCTTAGATCAAAGTATCACCAAGCCATTACTTTACTCATGTTTAAAAAGTCATAAAGGACATCTTTCCTATCAATGTGGTAAGAGTCAAGCATTGTTCCTCCCAACTCATCATCGCCTGCCTCTGCTGATAGGGACACTGGCTGAGACAATGGATTTACATGGCAACCAAGGTCTTAAAAACAAAAACAAAATGAAAAAAAAAAAAAAAACCAATATAAACTAGGGAACTTGAGTGAGTACCCTGACTGTGTCCTAGGCTGGTCAGTTTCCTACTAGTTCATTCTGAGTGCTGTCATCAAGTGTGGCTGCCATGGTAGAAACCAGTTAATGAGATTCAGGGCACACCTGAAGTTGGGGTGTTGGTGCCAAAGGTGGGCCCTCCAGCACTACAGCAGCCCGTGGTAGTCATCATAACCAGAATCTCCTAGTCGGGGCCTGTGGTGGGCAGGCCCAGGATGGAAGGAGAAGTAGAGGAGGGAGGGGCGACAGTCCTGAAATGACAACTTTTGGAAGGAGAGGTGAGAGAGGAAGAAAAGAAAATAGTGGCATTAAAAATTTCCCACACCAGTCTATGGCCAGCTGGCTGGGAAACACCAATCAATTCTGATGGACAAGTCACAAAATTAGGATGTCATATGGCTCGAGCTTTTAATCATCTTCCTGACAAAGAACTGCTGGGTGACCTGGGACAAGCTATTGAACCATGCTGACATGTCTGTTCTAGAAGTGTGGGGGAAGAGGGGGTGGGCCATGTTTTCATATACAAAAGAGAGAAAACTCAGACCTCTGGCACCAGTATTTTACCCAATTTTAAACCATTCATACAGTGAAATGCTGTCCTGCTTTCTGCTTCCTTCTAGGTTACTGCCTTGTTAAAAAAAAAAACCTCTTCTTGTATCACCTCACATCAGTCAGAATGGCCATCATTAAAAAGTCCACAAATGATAAAAGCAGGAGCGGGTGTGGAGAAAAGGGAGCTCTCCTACCCTGCTGGAGGGAATATAGTTTAGTGCAGCCACTATGGAAAACAGTATGGAGATTCCTCAAAAAACTAAAAATAGACTTACTATGTGACCCAGCAATCCCACTCCTGGGCATACATCCAGAGGGAACTCTTAATTCAAAAAGATACATGCAGCCCAGTGTTCACAGCAGCACTATATACAACAGCCAAGCTATGGAAGCAGTATAACTGTCCATCAACAGATGACTGGATAAAGAAGTTGTGGTGTATTTATACAATGAAATACTACTCAGTTATAAAAAAGAATAGAATAACACCATGTGCAGCAACATGGATGGAACTAGAAATCACCATTCTAAGCGAAGTAAGCCAGAAAGAAAGAAAAATACTATATATCACTCATACATGGAATCTAAAAAAAAAAGAAAAAGAAAAAGAGGATACTAATGAACTCATCCACAATACAGAAACAGACTCCCAGACGTAGTAAGCAATCTTACGGTTACTAGGGGAAAGTGGGTGGGAAGGGATAGATTTGGGAGTTTAAGATTTGCAAATGCTAGCCACTATATATAAAAATAGATTTAAAAAACCCAAGTTTCTTTGTCTAGCACAGGGAACTATATTCAATATCTTGTAATAACCTTTAATGAAAAAGAATTTAAAACTTTCAGGTTTCCACTGTGCTTTGTACTGTCATCTCATGTCACTAATCTCTGGACCAGTATCATGGTACCTCACTGCCTACAACTGCGTTGTCCAACGTGGCAGCCCTTAGCCACATGTGCTTGTTTACATTTAATGAAAATTAAAATATAAAATTCATTGCTCAGACACATGGGCCACATTTCAAATGCTCAACAGTCACACCCAGCTTGCAGCTCCTGTGTAAGTACAGATTATAAAACATTTCCATCATCGCCAGAAGTTCTAATGGACAGTGCTGGCCTGGAAATTGAAATCCAAACTCCTCAAATCAGCACCCAAAGGTAGCTGTCACTTCGAGTCAGCCTACAGTTCCACAATTGCCTCTGCTTTCCCCAAACACGGACACTTAGCTTTGTCTAGGCCAGACTCTCCCGTCCCTCCAACAACACATGTTCATCCCTGACTCTGTGCCTGAGCTCACTGGGTTCCCATCATTAAGGCCAATGAGTAGGTAAGTCAATGAATGCACAGTTGCCTAATGAGTGAGATTTTCTGCCATGACAAAAAGCAATGAGATGACTAGGAAACTTTTATCCAAGAAAAGGACTTTCCCCCAGAAGACTGTAATGAGCTTTGGGCTTGTCAAAACTTGCTAGAGGATTAAGTGAAATTGAAATGTTACTTGTCTCAGCACTTAAGACCGATTTGAGTTGTTTTTTAATTTTTTTCATATGGACCTCCTGTATATTTTTTCTCTGAAATAAACTGCGTGGATTTAGGAAGCAGGGACCAGGCCTGACACGCATGTCTTTTGCATCTTCCTCTCTTAACTCACTTCTCTACCCAAACAGTGCAGAGGTTGCAAACTGGCCACCATGGGAGGGCCAGATATGAATCAGTGTGTTGCTTTTTCCAGAATGTGGTTTTTAAAAATTTTGAATCAGTTTCCAATCTTTAACAATCGGGAGATTTCACATCAGAATCCACATTTTTGGTTTCTTGGAGAATCAGTTGCCTGGCAAACCTAGGTACATGCATAGCTCTATTAGCGGCACTGAGGGCCACCTGCCCGTTCTAAAGAAGGAATGTATTTTACTGCTTACTGCCTTCCCCCTGGTTCTTTCACTCCCTCGTTACCTGCCTGGCCCCTGGAGGCTTCTGCACTTACAACTCTCTCAGAAGACACCTAATAAAGGAAATGAGAATGGCAATACTGCTCTCTGTAAACAAAGCCAGGCAGCCCTTGCTTGTCTCCATGGGCAGTATCTTTGTGTTAAGCAGCTAAAATCAAAATTCTTATTTCAGCCATTAGCTGAAGACATTAACCTCACCAACTGATTTTTGCTATCCTTCCTGGGCTTGTCAAGCAACTGACAATGGATTAGGGAAATGGTCAACTGGAGGAACAAAAAGCAGCCAGCTTAAATAATCACATGCAAATAAATGAGACTCAGAGAGCATAACATAGTCCCATGATCTCTGAGTGTTCCCTAAAAACACGTGGACATCACAGAGCTCATGATGCTGAGTGTTGCTGGCAGCTGCCCAATGAATCTTGATACGGAAAGCCTAAACCCGCTCATTAACTCTAACCCATACTGATCCCTCTTCTTTTGAACCCTTTATTATAGACCACTATGTACTAAAATTGTTTTCATGTCTTGGCTCTCCTACTCAACCGTTTAAGTTCCTTATGAACTCTGATATCCTTCTCACGCCTAGCATCCTAGATCGGGGATTCTTAACCTGGAATGGCTTCCGTCACAGAAACAGGCAAAATCCAGTGGGTCATCTAACTCCTTATTAAAAAGAAGCATACCCCAAGGTCAGGGCTTCAGGACCAGGAAAGAAATTTAATTTTAAGATATTTGTAAAAAGGACATGAGTTAATGAAATGCACGGTAGTCTTGATGACACCCAGCTAGTCTGTTATTCCCAGTTTTCTGTTGCTCCCCCACTTGCAAAGTATTTTACGTCTTCATTAAAATCATGGGTAAAAAATACTAAAGCCACACAGGGTCAACTCATGCACCGGGTTGGTAGAGACTAAGCGAATAAGGAGCACAATTTCTCTTCTTTGGGAACATTAGTCTAACCAGGTACAAATCCACTAATCATAATATTTACTTGTTTGTTTTATTATTTTTTATTGAAGTATAGTTGATTTACAATGTTGTGTTAGTTTCTCGTGTACAGAACAGTAATTCAGATATATATATATATATATATTCTTTTTCATGTTCTTTTTCATTATAGGTTATTAAGAGCTATTGAATCTAGTTCCCTGTGCTATATAGCAGGACTTTATTGTTTATCTATTTTGTATATAGTAGTTCATATCTGCTAGTCCCAAACTCTTAATTTATTTCTGCCCTCCACTAATCATAATACTTAATCCACACCACAGTGTTCATAGCAGCACTATATACAATAGCCAAGACATGGAAAAAACCTAAATGTCCATTGACAGAGGACTGGTTAAAGAAGTTAAGGTATATTTATACAATGGAATATTACTCAGCCATAAAAAAGAATAAAATAATGCCACGTGCAGCAACACGGATGGACCTAGAGATCATCATTCTAAGTGAAGTAAGCCAGAAAGAGAAAGAAAAATACCGTATGATATCACTCATATGTGGACTCTAAAAAAGAAAAAAGACACTAATGAACTCATCTACAAAACAGAAACAGATTTGCAGATATAGTAAACAATCTTATGGTTACTGGGGGGAAGTGGGTGGGAAGGGATAAATTTGGGAGTTTGAGATCTGCAAATATTAACTGCTATATATAAAAATAGATACAATTACCAAATTTCTTCTGTATAGCACAGGGAACTATATTCAATATCTTGTAATAATCTTTAATGAAAAAGAATATATGTATGTATATATACGACTGGGATATTATTCTATACACCAGAGACTGACACATTGTAACTGACTATACTTCAATTAAAAAAATTTTTTTAATCCACACGTCACCTTATCTGAAAGGACACCACAAGAATGTTCTAGTTACCTTTAAATCAAGATTCATTACACTTAAAAATTCTCCTTATCTGCAACTAATGTAAAGATTCTTTCATAATAGGAAATGTAGTTAATTTGTCAAACTATATCTTTATGAACCTCTGCAGGTTTGTAATAGACACACATTTCTTTTCTAACCGTACATAAGCCGTATGTTTGCTAATCCATGCTCAAATTATGCTGAGGAATAGTCTCACTTACATCTGGCTTCCAAAATGTACCTCTTCCTCCTTTTTGAAAATAGGGGTGATATTTGCTTATCTCCTGCCTTTGAGGCCTCTTCCATTTTGCCCATTTTTCAGAGCTCATCCTCAGTGGCTTCTCTAGTCTAGCCTCAAGTTCTTTCACCTGTGAAACATTTCATCTGCGCCTAGAGACAAACATTTGCAGTAGCTAATGTAACTCTTATTATCACCTAACTCCACCATTAACACCTCCAGTTTAAAGACCTTTTCCTTAATGGAGAAGAATTAACTTAAATGGTTCAGCTGAGCAGTTAAACTGTTAGCAAAGCAACACTCTAAGTGATCCCTTCTTGCTTTGCATAGCAACATCGTATTACCTGAGAGCTAAAGCTCTAGGCACTGGGCCCTGTTTTTGGTGCTCATCTTACAGAGACTACATACCTCCTCCTCCATTGCTAACTTCCCTTTTATAATCAGAGGTCATCAAAAAGGTCCCTTTGCCATCATACATTTTTAAAAATTATTTTTTTTGTTCTTTTAAGGTCTCTGCATTTTCTTTTTATTTAATAATTACTTACATCTTAGAATGTGATTTTTAGTTTTATAATCTTCCCAACATTGCTGAGTCAAATTTCCTGCTAGAGACGTTCATCATAGAATTACACCCAAAATATTACTGAAAATCTACTGTACTGATTTTTAGGCAAGACACACTTAGCAAACTCTAAGATCTCACTGCCACATTCTTTCTATTACTTTTGTGTCACTAAAGAGCTCCTGTGAATCAGAACTCAGTCAAGAACTGCGGTGCTTCTTGATGCTTACTGAGAAACTGCCTGAAACCGATCTAAAGTCATGACAGGCAGGCAGTTGGATCCTCTCTGTGTTGGTCTCATGTCTGACTGAATTTAGAAAGAGACTTGGTAAATGAGACAAGATTTGGTTTTCCACCTGTCCCGAAAAGTAAATAACAATGTATTGTTGTCTGTGTCAAGATTCACAAATTTGATAAACTATAACATGACACTGGTGAGCTCTTGATCTTCCCCCTACTTTTCCCTAACCACATCACCACTTTGGATGTCAACCTCCCTGTGTACACTTCTAAGTTTGGCTGAGTAGAAAGGCAGAAGAAAAGATACCCCAGGGAAAAGGGGATATTATCCCACATGAAAATGGACCAGGAACTATATCACGTTAGTTCCATGACCTGAATCTGTGGGCAGATCACATGACTCATGTACTTTAAAGAGTAAAAGGCAAAAGGAAATGTTAAGGTATAAAAAACCTTTAGTACACAAACCTCCTACTCTCAAGAGAGAAGGAGGGCGAGGTAATTTAAAAGCTAAAATGTACAGTCAATTTAAAATCAGTAGTGGTGCTTGGGAACATATATTACCTACTAATGCTTCTGAACATTAGCTTGGTTGCTAGGAGCCAAGAACTTACTGAAGTCAGAGTGGTCAGGCAAGATACCCTGGGAAGTCTAGAAAGAGATTTTTGTGAAATGGGCTGAAGACATGGAATCTAAGAGGCTTAGAAAGGGCTGAGGGGAAATTTCACGTTAAAAATCTTTTTAAAGGTAGAAAATGTTCAACATTTTGATGGCAAGTAGCAAGTCAATTAAAAGGTTCACAACAACAACAAAAAAAGATTCACACCGTGGACACAGAACACTGTATACACATAGGGGCCTTCTTCTTAGGCATAAAAAGGGTTTTCAAATAACTACCTTCTGTCAGTGTTCTAAATCATGGTAACTGTGGTAGGCAGAAAAATGGCCCCCAAAGATGTCCACGTCCTAATCCTTGGGATCCATGAATGTGCTGTTATTTGACAATGAGGAGTAAGGGTAATTAAGGTTGTTAATCATATGACTTTAAAATAAAGGGACTATTTGGGATTATCCAGAAGGGCTCAATGTAATCACAAGCATCCTTTAAAGTGTCAGAGTGATACAGCCTGATAAAGACCCTACTGGCCTTCGCTGGCTTTGAAGCTGTAAGGAAATCATGCTACAGAGAATGCAGGCACCCTCAAGAGACTGGAAAAGACAAGAAAATGGACTCTTCCCTAGAGCCTCCAGAAAGGAATGCAGCCCTGTAGACACCTGGATCTTGACCCAGAGAGATCACTATGTCAGACTTGTGATCGATAGGACTGTAAGACAATTCATTTGTGTTAAGCCACTAACTTTGCAGTAATTTGTTACAGAAATAGGAAACTCAGGCAGGAACTTACATACACATGCTTTGGAGGAAGAAAAGGTTTATGGTGATATTAACATTCTAAGTAGTAAGTGTTCCTCTTTCTGAGCTGAAGAAAGAAAATAACATACTCACTCACCTTTTTATAGGTTTTTTCCTCATTTGGTTTTCCAGGTGCTGTATCTCCATTTTCAGCAGCAGACGACATCTATAAGAGAAAAAGGGACCTATTTGAATCTAGAAATTCTACTCTGAAATACAACATGCTAATAATATTAACTAGAGAATCTGTTTTGGTTAATTACATTTTTGTTGTTATTGCTGTTGTCTGCAAGAAGGGAAGAGAATTCTCATACACTAAAAAAAATTGTGTCCCCCCAATCTTTCAAAAAAAAAAAAGCTTTATTTATAAATCATTTTGGTAGCATACTTCACTCCGTATGCTCTAAGAAGATGCTATGGAAGCCCAAGCCCATATAATGTGTCTAAGTTTCTTTCTACAAAGCCTTAAAAAAACAAAATAAAAAACCCTTTTCTTCTGGTTATAGGTGCTTCCTGGAAAAATATCTGGAAAGTACCAAAAAAAAAAAAACATTAACCAGAACAGAAAAATTACTCAATTCTATTGCCCTTGGGCAACTTCACTATTCACATTTTGGTGTATTTGTTTCCACCTTTTGTTCCATGAACTCTCATACTAAAAATATTATGATACCATCTTAATGTAGCATTTTGCACTGAAAATTTATGTAATAAGCATTTTCCCATTTGATTATAAAAATCTCATTGTAAGAGTGATTTTTTCTAGTTGCGAGAGACACCACGGTGTGAACACTATTGTATGTTAATACTTTAGTTAACAATGTTAATATTGAAGGCTAGTTGAGGTGGTTCAGGGGGTTTGCTTCTAGAAATAATGCAACAGTAATGATTTTGTGCTATCTTTGTCCAACTTCAATGTTTTCTTGGGCTAGTTTCCTAGAACTACTAGGTCACTAAAAAATTGAACGGTCTTACCACATACTGAACTTCCTCAATTTCTAAAGAAATTGCTAAATTTCTTTCTAAGGAGACTACACTCATTCATGCTATCAGCAGTGAGAGCTGGTTCCATTACATGCTTAGCAATAACTATTATCATTTTAACTATCTTTGCTAATTTGGCAGATGAAAGAAAGCACCTCTTGATTTTAATTTGCATCTTTGAAAATTATTAGCATAGGTTAACATTGTGTATCTGTTTTACCTCTTTGTATTTCTTCTTTCGACTTTTCTATTATTGTGTTCATTTATTTTGTGGGGTCTTAATGTATTAGGTACTGATTTTCACGTATTATTGTTATTAATATTAGTTGTTTCCTTATTGATTTTTATGTATTAGTCTATTTACAAGCACATTAATATTTTCCACGCTGCTGAATTTAATTTGTTTTTTAATTATGACACAGAAGTTTTACATTTTCCATACTTTAAACTACTGACCATCTTTGTGACTTCTTCCAGTGCTTTTAGATAAAATATTTCTTTTCATTGGGAGACATGAGATGTTTAAACATGTGTTCCTCTCATCTTTTAATAATAGGATTTTTGCGTTTTACTTCTAATTCATCTAATTTTTTAAAGCCAAATACTTATGTGGTAAATGAGGATAACTACATAATCAGGGAGTCATGATATTTAAGGGTCTTATCTTAAATTGCAAAGAGCATTCTATACACCATAGAGGGGAAAACTTCTGACTTTCTCATAAGCCTTTGAAGCACATTTTAAATCTTGGGCTTTTAATAAACATAGTGTGTGCTAAGCCTAAGATTTTGCCAGCCATTTCTCTGCACTAGAACTAAATGACTGCCATGAGCTTGCTGTGACTAAAAACCATCCAAGAAAATGAAAGCATGGACCATGGCAAGTCAACCTTACCAGATCTATTACTGCCCACCAAATCAAGCATTCTCTTAGGCTTTCAATTTCGTTTGTCTCCATTCAATCTGTCCACATTAGAACATGGAGTTTTCAAGGACAGATGTTTTATACACTACTGCTTCCCACACAGTATCTGTTTAATTTATTTAAAGAATTTATTTTTCCAGTCTCTTCATAATATTTTGGTGAGTTTTGAATAATACATTAGTCCAATTAGAATATCTGAAAGGTTTTATAATATCAGGCTCAGGGAAAAAAACAAACCAAACCCTGTATCACACCCACCACCCACTCCCCCACCCCCAAAGCTCAAATTACATAATCACCTTAAGAATATATAGTGATTTACTTGATATTTATCCCTATTTCTACATTAGTGTATGTTTGTGACTCAAATTTAGTATGTGCTAATAATAATAAGAGTAGGATTTTATTCAAACTTCCACTGTCTAATAGAGCCAACAGAATGAAGATCTACCTAAAGAATGCCACTTAAGTAATTTCACTTCTAAGCCTCTGCAGTTTTTTAAAACCAAAAAGCTTCCAAGAGGTTGTATTTTTAACCTCTGAAGATGCCTGAAAATACAACCTTAATGAGGGGTGGACAAACTGGTGTGAATGAAGGACATGATGAGATGGCCTTTTTTTATTGCTTTGTAAATAATTCCTGACTGGGCAGTGGGAAAGAGGAAGAGAGAAGTAGGTAAACTTATATATTAAAAAAAACAAAAACAAAACCAATTCCCTTTAAGCAGCACAAAACAGACAATAATATTAAAGGGAAACCATGAGATGTCACCTAGACCAAAAAATTGAAAGATTTTTTTCTGTAGGATGATGTTTAACAAAGGTCACACAGATCAATTCACCTACTCACCAGGACATCCATGTAGGAGAGGCAAATGAGATGTTGTGCATGCCCTGGTAAACTGCAAATAGCTATTAAAATGGTCATAGTGATAATTACTTGCTATGTTCTGCACTAGTTAAGGTCCATCATTTATAGCTATGGAAGCCAAGGTAAGTATGGACTAAAAACAGTTTTTAAAAACACTATGATCATATATGTTTCTATTTACGCATAAAAGGAAGGAGGAAAGAAATTCACAGAAGTACTGGTTATTATCTACAGATGATGGGACTGTGAATGCTTTGGGTTTTCAGGTGTATACTTTGCTATATTCTCCAAGTATTCTGTTGTGAGGATTGTCCTACTTCAACATCAGGAAAACACTAATGCTAGTCAAAAATTTAGCCACACACAGTAGACATCTCCCAGGTTCTCCAACTTTAGGCATGCCAACATTCACAAAATTTCCTGTTTTTCTATTTCCTTCTCATTTGTTTTCAATTTGATAATGTCAAAGTTAAAGGCCATGAACTAGATATGATTTAGAATATCTGTAAATAAATATAAAAGAGGTAAGAGCTTATAATGAGCCAGCTGGAGTTAATTAAAAATAGAGCCTGCTCCTCCTTACCTTTGTAAATGAAGCGGCAAGTCATCTGTAGTTGGTCGTGATGAGTGGCCTACTCATTGCCGAGACTGTGCTCCTTCCCAGGTTCCTGTCAAAATACAAATCACTGGTCATTACTTATTCATATCTCTACTTCATCTCCCACAATGGGTCAGGGGTGGCTCTAGGGATACACATAATGCAATCAGTCAAAACTAAAATAATAAAATGAAGGAAGGTGTATGAAGGGAAAATAAAGGTGAGAACCAAGACAGTGACAGCAGTGTGGGCTGCGCACAGAATGTGAGCCATGGGCACCTGTACAGTCACTCAGTACCCTGGACAGTCTCCAAGGTGACTCTGAGATTCCTAGTGGCCACAGCAGAGGAAGAAACAACCAGTAATCTAAATGCCCAATGTTCACAGGATGAAAGCAAGTCAGGTGCTCAAACAAACTATCCTGTGGGTCTTCATAAAAGACACTAGACGTGACGTGTGAACAAGTTTTCTATATTATCCCTGTCATAAATTAACTGTGATTTTCATGTTGTTTAGATGACAAAACTTCAACGAACAGTTCAACAAACCCTTTTTGCTATACTTTATGTTTTCATACAAAAGAGGTACTGTAACCAATTTTAAAAATACAGAGTTTAAAATAAAAATTAGTAAGGTCCCACCAGTATCTCCCCCCTGAGATAACCAATGGTCAGTTTGTTGTATATCCTTCCAAAACCTTCCTTATACTTGCTTACACACACACACACACACACACACACTTATTTCTGCCACTTACTATTATCAGCATATTTTAGATATTTTTTCAAGTATATATTGTATATCTATTTCATTTTAAAATAACTGTATCATATCCCACAAAATGGATATACCATCATTTAAGCAACCAGTCCCCTGTGGATGAACATGCAGACTGTTTCCAGGCTTGGCTACCATAACCAGAGGACTAAACAGCCTTACTCAAATATCTTTAAAGTTCTAGTACTTCTATTTCTGTGGGAAAGAATCCTGGAAGCTGAACCAAACTTGGTAAGTGTATTAACTTTGTTACATTTCTTTCTGTAAAAAGGTTGGAGATATCAATCCCACGGTGCGTAACGAGTACCCTTATTGACACACTAATCAGCAGTGGGTGTTCGCCATCTTGAAAACGTTTGTCAATCTGATGGGCAGAGAACGACATCTCGGTCATTTTAATTTACATTCTCTTACCACTAATGAGGCTTATCCTCTTCACAGGTTTACTGGTGATTTAATTTCCAGTTCATGTCCTTTGCTTATTTTTATACTGTGCTGTTTATTTATCTTTTTTCCTTTATAATTAATCTGTAAGTACTCCTGGTGTATTAAACATTAACTCTGTCATATGAGCTGCAAACTGTTGTTGTTCTTTTGGCTCTGTTTATGGTGTCTTGTCAGGTGGACATTTTAAATATTGGCACAGTCAAATCTACTAATTTTTCCTATATGGACTATGGATTTACTGTCCTATTTGGGTGAGTTCTCCCAAGCCTGACATTATTCTATATGTATTCTCCTATATTTTCTTCAAATACCTTTATAGTTTCATTTTTAACATTAGATCTTTACTTCAAATGGAATCTAACCTCATCTCCCAGATGGACAGCTAACTGCCTCAACATCATTTACTTTATACTCTATCTTCTCCTTAGTGGATAAGCATGTCTCCTTTGGCATGTATTAAGTTTCCCTATATACCTCAACCTAATTCTGGACTCTCTGTTCCAAAGACTTACTTGCTGATTTCTGAGCTAATACGGTTATCTTAAATGCAGTAACATGACAATATGCTCTGATATCTGTGGTTACAAGTTCCCCATACTATTTTTCTTCCAAGTTTAGTAATACTCTCACATTTATATTTTTATAGGGACTTTAAAATCACTTTGCTTGATCTGAAAACATGTCCAGCTCCCCTCAACCCCAGCCAAATTGGAATTTTGACTGGAATTATGTTAAATTTATATACTAATTTGGGAAGCATGAATATTTTTGGAATTTGAAATTTTCTTATTCAAAAGAGGGTACAGTTCCCTATTTCTTCAAATGTTATTTTATATCATTTACTACAACCATATTTTTCGTATTTGTCTTATATCTTACTAAATTCATTCCCAGATATTTTAGTTTGTCACTCTTTTAAATAAGGATTTTTCTACTTGCATTTCTAACTGGTTATTAATTCAGAGAAAGAAAAATGACTGGGTTTCATCTATTATCTTTCACCCAGTCATTTTATCAAATCCTCTTACAGAATTTTAAAAGATTTTAGGCAGAGTCTTAATCATATTACCTGCAATATTTATACAGCTTATTTCTATTTCTTCTCTTACTACATTTGCCATCAAACTTCTAAAAAAAAAAGCTGAATAATAGCAGTTGAGTAATAGTAGTTTTTGACATTTATACCATAATCCTACAGAAGTCACCATCCTCCATTATGAGCTTGTTTGGCAGCATAGTAGCTTCTTTCTGCTTTCTCCTAATTTAATTTAATTAGGAAAGTCTACTGAATTATATCAAATACATTTTCAGCATCAGTTGACATAATCATACAATTATTCTCCTTTATTCTGCTGTGTCAAATATAACACTGAGAAATTTCAAAATGCAAAATTATGTATTTCTAGAAAAACCCTAACTTGGATTTGAACTGCTACCATTTTTTAGTATTTTCATAATTGAAATTAAATGACTGTTCTCCCATCTGAAACACATTTTGATATTAAAAAAAAAAAGGATACTTTTCATAAAATTGGAAGGGTTTCTTTTTATATGTACTCAATTTTTTGATTATTCATTTCTTGGAATTTATAATCTCACTCTGAATTAAATTTTAGTAATTTATATTTTGTTAGAAAACCATCAATTTCCTTTAGATTTTTAAATTTTTGTCACAAGGTAGCACATAATAGTCTGTTACTGAATTCTTCTAATTCTTTTGGGATCCAAGTAACGTCTTTTTCCTTATTCCTGATGGTGTGTGAGTATGCATATATATTATATATGTGTGTATTATACATATTGCATATATATTCTGAATAGGTATTTTTATTAGTCAGACTTCCTCTTTCTATTTGTTTTTGTAGCCATTTCCATTAATTTTAGCTTTTACTATTAATATTTTCTTTTTCTTTTGAAAAATTTCTTAGATGCAATACTTAGTTTATTTTCAGTATTTTAAAAAATAGTATTGAAGTTAACAGGCTATAAAGTATTTCTGAATATATTATTTCCCCATAAATTTAGATGTGAAGTATTCTGTTTAATTTCCAAATAATTTGTCATTTTGGATTTGATTTTCAATTTAACCCAGGAATCATCTAAAAGAGGGTTTCTTAATTTTAAGTACTTATATTTTAATTATTAATGTTTTATTCATTGCCACATTCTTACCTTATCACACTAGGATCAAATTACGGGATGAGTAAAGTATCTTTCCTCCAATCCCAAATTTATCAAGTTTTTTCCTATGGCTATAGAAATAGTTTTTTTTATAAATGTTCTGTAGACACAAGAGAAAAATGTGCATTTTCTTTTTACAGAGTAGAAAAGCACTATATTATTACCACCTTATATCATTGCTTACTTTGTCAAATTATGAAAAAATATTAAAATCCCCTAATATGGTTATAGATTAATCATATTCTCCTGTAGTTCTACTTTTCATTTTTTGCCTTAAAATTTCCATAGCTATGGTGGCTAGTGTACAAAGGATATGTGTGTAACAAAGTCCTTGTGAATTGTACTCTTTATCTATAAAAGTATCTTTTTTTCTTATTTAATAATTTTGGTCTTGGGTTCTATCTTAGCTGATGTTAATATCCCCACTTCTGCTTTCATTTGTTCACACTTGGCATCTCCTAGTCCATTTCTTTACCTTCAACGTTTTTAGTTGTTTTCATTTGGTTTTAGCTGTGTTCCTGATAAATAGCTTAAAATTGGATTTTTGGTTTTTTAACCAATCTAAGACTGTCATTTGAAAAGGGACCTCAGTAAATTCACTTCTATTGTGATAAGACTATGTTTGGTATACTTTCATTATATTTGTTTTCTCTTAATTACATTTATTGTTATTGCATTTATTTTTATTCATTTCTTCTTTGCTGGATTGATAAAGTTTAAAACTCTATTTTTTCCTAGCAAGTTTTTATTCCACATATATTTTGCTGATAATTATCTTTCCATTTCTAAAACATTAAGAGTCCATATATTTCTATTAAAAAAATAAAATGATGCCATCCCACCAGCCAGCCATTTTCCTTTGCTCTACTGTTGGGGGCACAGAGCTGTGCCACCCAGGAGGGAAGGATGCTGGTCATTTATGAGCATGGTCTGCAGACACATCCGGCTGTCAGCTCTCTCAGGGTCTGCCGCTGCAGAGAGCCACTGCTCCCCAAGCCATGGCCTCCCTGGGGCTGTACACAGCCCGCGATTTGAATGACAAGGGAGCACCCCCATCCTGTGTTGGCCCTGGCTCTGTGGGTCCTCCATCAAAGCCTTGACGTCTTTCCTCTGCTTGCCCAGCGTGCCTCCTCCCTTCACAGGTTGTATTAGTCTCCAAGTCTGCGTGACTTTAAATGACAGAAATTTTTCCTCTCACAGTTGTGGAAGCTAAAAGCCCAAAATCAAGGTGTCAGTAGGGCCCTTCTCCCCCTGAGGCTCTGGACAGAATCCTTCCTTTCCCTTTCCAGCTTCTGGGGGTGGCCGTGGATCCTCAGTGCTCCTCTGCATGCAGCTGCATCAGTCCAACTTCTGCTTCTGTCATCTCCCTGTGTCTCTCTGTCCTCACGTGGCATTTTCTTCTTATATGGACACCAGTCATGTTGGATCAGTGCCTACCCCAATGACCTCCTTTTAACTTGATTACATCTGCAAAGACGCAGTTTCCAAACAAGTCACGTTAATGGGTACTGGGGGTTAGGACTTCACATTTTGCGGGACTCAATTCAACTCATGCCATAGGTACTGACTGCTAAAAACATCTTGCACCCAAAACTCTGGCCCAGTGCCTGCTTCCAGAGAGCCCAACCCATGACATCTCTTCTCTTCCTCATCCCCAAGAGAAGGCATATGGAATATTTTTACTCTCACAGCTCTTCTTAATGAACAATTTATAGTTTATGGTTACATTATCATCATTTATTTCAACATAACCCTAAGTTTTACAAGGTTCGTTGCTCATCGTTTCTTTGGTTCTTCATCTCCTGCTACCCAAACACTTTTGTTTTGATTCAATTTTCATTTGGCTGGAGCACTTCTCAAATAGTTTTCTCAGGAGTGGCATGGATGGTCCATTCTGTGTCATTCCATGTCCAGAAATGTCTCTCTTTTGTCCTCATATATAACTAGCTTTTTTGGATTCTTGGTTCCCAGTCCTTCTCTTTCATCTCTGTTGATGTGCTATTGCTGTCTCCTTGCTTCCTGGCTTACAGATGAGTAGTTTCACGCTAGTCGGACTCTCCTGTCTTGGTAACTTAGTGGTTTTCTCTTTCTTGAAACCTATGAGAGTCTTCTCTGTTAACACATAGTTCAAAAAGTCCATGAGGATAGATATGTCCTTTTTTATCCATCCTTCCCAGTAAAGGGAAACTGACAAGAAGCTATTACACAGAGAGGTGATGAGTTAAACCATGAATAATATTTAGGCTATTGAGCTGAGGAATGAACAAACTGCATATCCTTCAGGCGGTGCTCTATGAGTATTATTTCTCATAATCAAACTTTTGATAAGAATTGGACAAGGGAGCACTCAAAGTTATAGTTTCTGGCAAGAGCCTGGAATGCAAAATTTCTAAAGGCCAAGTAAGGGCATGATAAGACTCAAGTCTCCTTAGGAAATGTGTTAATATGTAACCTGACACGAGACTCCCAGTTGGAACTTATTTTCTTAAATTATTTCTGACATTAAACAGAGCCAATTTTTGGTGTCATATGATTAGACTGTTGAGACACCAGCTCCATTAACAATAATACACATCAAGCAATGAATATTTTTTTTTTTGGCTATTTGATTGCTTATCTGTCCTTTCTGGTATTTGGTATCTGGATTCTGTTAATTTAAAAAATAAATAATTTACACTATTTCATAGCCTTCTACATGTGTATGCTTTCATTCAATTTGAGAGGAGGAAAGACATTATCATTTATAGAGCAACAACTCTGTGTGAGATGCTGTCACATACATGATTTCATTTAATCCTGCAATAAATCTCTTGGCATTCTCTAGTTTAGCTTGTGCTGTTCTGACACTTGTAATTGAGTGTCCTATAACGTCCATGGGGTGCAGTCATTTTTAATTTTGCTGAGGTTTTTGCTGTGAGGCTGGTTTGTATAAGTGAAGCCCTTAGTGAGTGAACAAATACAGTGACCCCCAGCCCCTCCACTTCAGCCTGGCTCTGCTGGTCTCTATTCCAGTGCTGAGCATCAGAAGCAGCAGCAAGTTTTTTGAAAATTCAGGTTTTCGGGCCATGCACCAAAGCAACTAAATCATTGCTTCTGCATGGTAGGTTTAGGGATTCAGTATTTTCAGCATGCTTCAAGGGCTTGTCAGGATCTAAGTTACTTTGAGCAGTAAAGGCAGCTGAAATGTTTTATCACTTCAAGAGGGTTGTCAGGGGCCAGGAGGGAACCCAGAACACATTCTAGGTGTTAAAAATAGGGAATTTAAGACGTTGGAATTAGTTATAAAAGTGATGGGTGAGATGAAAAGCTAAGCAAGAGATGGTGATGAAAAGCAGAGATTAACATCAGCACACCAAGGGCTAGAGGTACACCAAGAGGAAGGGGCCTCAAAAGCTGGAGGTATCCACTGGGGCCAGAACATCCTGGCGAAGGTTAACTGGAAGAGGCAGGAATTACTGACAGAGGGAGGATATCTGGAGGCATGGAGAAGACAGTCACTGTTGGGGACACTGCCCAAGAAAGAGAGAGGGGGGGGAAATATGCTAGATTCTCCCTTACCCCCTCAACCCACCAATCCCTGTCTATGACTCCCAGGGGCCAGCCTACTGAAAACCATGTGACATGGGGAGCCTAAGAAATGCATCCTATATGAATGCCTGCCCTGTGATACAGAACAGGAGAAGAGTGAGGGATTCTGAGGACAAGCAGGCCAATGATGGGCCATAGAATGAAATATAAAAGTATGAAAGTGGGAAAGCAGATATGAGCTAATGATAAGCACAAGAAACATGATTCCCAAAGAAAATGTGGACTGACTAATTACCTACTTACCCAAGTAAGTAGGCCAACCTGTAGATGCAAGAGGTGAGGGGCACTAGTCACCAGTTCTAATTAATTTTCCCATAAAAACCACCATTTCATTCAACACAGATGAAGCAAAGCAACAAGGACTAACGGGAAGAGTAGTGGAACAGGCCTTCGAAGGTTTGGGTTTTACGTCCATCTCGGCTACTAATTCTCTATGACCTGGGGCTCCCATCCACTTCTTTTCTACCATGAATCCTGTTGACTCCATCAAATGGTGCTTCTGGTTTGATGCCACTAGCCAAGTTTCTTGGGTAGAGCCTCGCCTCAGATCCTCCTTGGCATAAGGAGGAGACTCAGTAATTGCTTGATCATCATGAGTGCAACTTGCCCTGTGGGAATGGATCCTCCACAAGAAAGCCACACTGTAAAGTTTTCATGCTGTTCGGGCTCCCTGTAGTAACATTTCATAGATCACGTCCCAGTAGAGAAAGCAATTAAAACATGATTTGGCCCTGGTCATGCCTGCATGGTAATGTTAATCATATTTGTTTAAATTATCCTCTTCTAACTTTATTTTTTTCTGCCAGCAAACTAATTCACTCTTTCATTCACTCAACAAACTGATTGAGCCATACAAGCCAGGCTGGGAGTTGGCCCTAGAGCCATAAAGACAAAGACAGATCCTAGCCCTCAAAGAAGTCACATCAACAGGAGAGACAGACATGGGGACAGGTACAATACAATGTGACATGTGCTTTACTAGCATTCTTAGAAGAGGAACTGCCCAAGTCAGCCTATAGGAACCATGGAAACCTTCATTTATGAGGAACACTGGAATTGGACTGAGAGCAGTTTTTCAGGGACACAAGGTTGAGAGGTAGAAGGTGAGGAAGACGCCAGGGTTCATGCCAGCTTAAAGAAAGACCCAGCAGCATAAAGGAGCATATTAATATATTATTATGGGTGTACTGTGAGATCTTGAATCTTGCTGTAAATTGACCATATGTCAATTCAAAAAAAAGAAACTGGATAGCAGCATATAAATCAATGAAAACACTCCCTCACACCATACACAAAAATAAACTCAAAATGCCTTAAAGATTTAAACATAAGACAAGACACTATAAACCTCTTAGAAGAAATCACAGACAAAACATTCTCTGACATAAAACTCAGCAATGTTCTCCTAGGGCAATCTACCCAGGCAATAAAAAGAAAACTAAAAATAAACAAATGGGACCTAATTAAACTTAGAAGCTTTTGCACAGCAAAGGAAACCATAAGCAAAACAAAATGATAACCTATGGAATGGGAAAAAATATTTGCAAATGATGCGACCAACAAAGGTTTAATTTCCAGAATATATAAATAGCTCGTACAATTTAATAATAAAAAAACAAACAACAGAATCCAAAAATGGGCAGAGGAGCTAAACAAACAATTCTCCAATGAAAACATACAAACGACCAATAAGCACATGAAAAAATGTTCAGTATCACTAATTATCTGACAAATGCAAATCAAAACTACAATGAGGTATCACTTCACACCAGTCAGAATGGCCTTTGTTAAAAACTCCACAAATGATAAATGCTGGAGAGGGTGTGGAGAAAAGGAAACCCTCCTACACCGCTGGTGGGAATGTAGTTTGGTGCAGTCATTATGGAAAACAATATGGAGATTCCTCACAAAACTAAAAACAGACTTACCATATGATCCAGCAATCCCCACTCCTGGGTATGTATCTAGAGGGAACTCTAATTCAAAAAGATACATGTACCCCAACGTTCACAGCAGCACTATATACAATAGCCCAGATGTGGAAACAACCTAAATGTCCATCTACAGACTACTGGATAAAGAAGTTGTGGTATATTTATATAGTAGACTACTACTCAGACACAAACAAATAATGCCATGTGCAGCAGCATGGATGGACCTAGAGATCGTCATTCTAAGTGAAGTAAGCCAGAAAGAGAAAGAAAAATATCATATGGTATCACTCATATGTGCAATTTAAAAAAAAGAAAAAGCAAGGCCACTCATGAACTCATCTACAAAACAGAAACAGACTTGCAGACATAATAAATGATCTTATGGTTACCAGGGGAAAAGGGGTGGGAAGGGATAAATTTGGGAGTTTGAGATTTGTGAATGCTAGCCACTATATATATAAATAGATTTTTTTAAAAAACCAAGTTTCTTCTGTATAGCACAGGGAACTATATTCTATATCTTGTAATAACCTTTAATGAAAAAGAATATGAAAAGGAATTTATGTATGTATATGCATGGCTGGGACATTGTGCTGTACACCAGAAACTGACACATAGTAACTGACTGTACTTCAATAAAAAAAACTTTTTTTTAAACCCCAAAGGTTACTGGAGAAAAGAAAAATTAGACACAAAAATTAAAGGTCAGCATAGAAATTTAAAAATTCAAATTGGAAATACAGAGTGGTACAGCTAGCAGAGCTTATTCACATATTTCCTCCAGAATTCTAGCTCCTAAAAAAAAAAAAAAAAGAGAAGAAGAATTTACCCAGAAGCAGCCCAAGCCTTATTAGGATGTTACTTGAAGGGTTAGCTACGAACAGATACCCAGATTGCTCATTCTACCTGTGACCAGAAGTCCCTGTTCAGCCCTTTGCCTGAATAAAAATACATGTGGAAAAATGTATATGTATTCATGAAAACCTAGAAAGTCATTCTTAGGACAACCTCAGCCTTGTAAATAGTTTTGCTGGGGAGGTGAGAAGTACTGCAGTCCTCCTTCCCTGCACTGAACAAGAGGGTTGAAACACTTTTAATGTGGTTTTGGCAATAAACAACAATAACAAAACAAGGGGAAAAAAAATCAAAGGTTTAAAAATGCAATAGGTTATTTTCCAAGGCTTAAATATAGGCAACAAAAATACACCAAATTGAAAACATCCCTTGATGTATTTTCCAAAATAAAAACACCTGTATTTTTCAGCCTGGAAAAAAAATTCTGTTAAGAAATCAAAGGCTCATGTTTATTTCTTTTTTATTTCACATGTTTATTTCTTCAGAATATTTACATAAACTCTCAAAGAAATGCAGAATATCTGCATGTTAAGTATCTGCACAATGGAGGCCACCTATACACACATATGTTCAGACATATGGTATGTTACACATTTGCAGGCTTAAAGCTGAAAAACAGAACCATGGTGCTCTTATAGTCTTAAGGCTCCCCTATTTCTACTGATGAAAATAATTTAAATGAGGTTTCGTCTTATGTATCTAATATTTATACAACCAAGCTGCTGCCAAAACCAATTCCAAACCATGGCACCTGCTCGCTATGAACCAAATGGAGACCAATCAAAACAAATTGCGGGGCTCTTATATCCTCTCATAAAACACATTCATCAACTCTGAGAATGGCTCTCACAAAGTGAATAAACAGAATAGCTATAAATGGCGCTGACAAAAGGCTCAGCATAAAACGAACCACTCGTAATTCATTTTCCCAACAAAGGTTGTCCTGAAAGAATTCATACATCTTTTCAAACCAAGCCTTCACTGCAAACATCAGACAGAAGAAAGCAGCCCACGGAAACTACTCTGAGGGATGTGTTGTTTTCAGACCAGGGTAACACACAGCCTTTCAGGAAAATACCATTAGTGCACAATCTGCTCCTCCCTTGATTTTCATTTTAAATACACAAAGACCTCCTACGTGTTTGTACGTGTTTGGGAGGGAGGGTGGGGGGAAAAGCTGAGAGTCAGGAGAGTAGATTCATAAATGGTCATGACCCCTGGGCTTCCATGCGGCGAGTGGGAAGAGCCTCCACAAAGACTTAACAAACACTGTTACTTGTTTGCCTCTTCCCAGTGGCATCTGGGATAATCACTAAGAATCTCACTTACTTGGACTTTTGTCCTCTACATAATGCTTACATCTTTTTCTTTACTAGTTTTCACTCAACATTTGATACTGGGTAGACTTCACAACATCATATTCTTACTACATGGTAAAATTTCCTCATTTTTTATGTACTAGATTATGTCTTCTGTCCACATTTCATTTCTAAGCTATTTTCCTCCTTTTCCCCCAAGAGTACATATCTAAGGAATTATTCAATTATTACAATAATAATTGTGTAAACCATATGAGAATAAAACCCAGTTACGACCGGCAGAAAAATATTCGTACAAAGAAGGAAAGAACCAAAGGTGATTTGGTTTTGCGCCTACAGCAGTGGGCAAAGCTTTTCTGGATCTATTTCAACTTCTTTCAAGAAAGCCAAAGCAACACAGATCTCCTATATGCCCCCAAAGGACAGCTGGTAGTTTACCCCAAGGCACTTCTTCGCCAGTGTTTGGGGGCGCTGTATCTGCAGGGAAGTCTGAAAGAACAGAGAGAGGTGGGTAGGTAGCACCCGAAAAGAAACACACTGCTGGAGGGGGTGGCAAACACTTCGAAGAGTAGAAAGAAACTAAGTAGGTGAAAAATTTTGTCCAACCAAAGATTTTCTAGAGTTCTAGGCTAATAACCTTAATTGTCAGCAAGTAATAAAAGCCGTTTCAAACTAGGCACCAATATAAAAGTCTAGCTAGAGGGAAAGCAGTGGTGAGATGACCACTTATGACACACTCCTCACCCAGAAGGGTGACTTACCCAAACATTTACCCAAACACTGACTCCAGCACTTCTCCATGGAAGGTACTCTGAGGGGAAACAACAATAAGTAAGATGGTCCCCGTTGCTGAGGCGCTTAAAAAAGACGCCAAAACAAAAGCACAGAAAGAATGGGCAAGTCTTTAACAGGATTAGGAGCTAAAACCTTTCACTTGGCTTTGCCTCTAACAAGTATTCAAGGATCACAGTCAGAGGGCTTCTATGGAATGTTCTTTAAAAAATGCAATTAAAAGTTAAAAAGAAAAAAAAAAATCCAAAGCCAAGGGATCATAAATCAGCTATTAATCACTGAATATTAAATTTCCCAAGTTTGGGTATGTGCTTGGTTGTGTACAAGTTGGAGACATCCTGACAGAGGGGTGCTTCCAACAATCCAACAATTTAACTGGAGAACCAAGACTAATGGAGTTGTTTGGAGGAGAGGGGGTGACAGAGTCTGGAGTCAGCAGTCCTCAGGGCTCGGTGAGCTGTCGGGTGTGGGGGAAGGAGTGGGAGCATAAATGGAAGTGCCTGCAGTGTATGCATCTTGGAAGGTGGTAACAGAGGAGGGTTATCCTGACCTGATGGTGGGGCACCAAGATGGAGACAGTGATCATTCCCGGGCTGGATGGCCTTGCGAGCCGACTGCAGATATGACGAATTAGAGAACACCTGTTGAAGGCTTGTGAGTAGGAAGCCAGCAAGTTTTTTTAAAAAAAATAGTATTGCTTAAGAGGAGACAAGATGAAATGGGAAGGGAAGATCAGATACAGAGAGGGAATGCAGCAGCTGCTGCAATGGTCATGGTGATGGGAACCTCGAAGGCAAGGGTCAAGCTGGAGACTGAGAGGACGGAGCCTGTGCGGTGCTGACAATGAAAACACAGTCAGAACCCGGGTGCTGGCAGGGCCTGCAGGAGGGTGGGGTCAGTCAGGGTGACTGGGTTTCCCAGCTTCACTAACTGAATATCACAGGAGCTCTAAGAGCAGCTGTCTCCCTGACTGTGGTACCCCTCCCCACCTCCATCCCAGCCTCGGAATGAACCGAGGGGGCCCACTTGGTTTATCCATATTGAGAACTTTCCTACAACACAGGGACTGAACGGTCAAGTGGGGTAGGTCTTAGGCTTCTCAGTCAGGTAGAGCCAGGGCCAGCCAAAGTCAAAGGAGAGTGAAACTGAGACCCTGGCAATTTAATCAGACTGTGGAATGGCATACAAAGCCCTGTGTTTCCAGACAGAAATAGCGCAACTGCCTGGCAGCACCCAGCCCTGTGAATCTAGCCATAGTCCTTGGCTAGCAGCTGGGTTCTGGGAGAGCCTGGTATCTACATAACACATCCCCCACTCCCTTGAGCTCCTTGCAGGGGGTTCTAATCCTTATGGCCAAAATCTCCTTAACTAAGAAAAGCTGCCAGGGGTTTATCTTAGCTGAGGTCATCACCCCATCCTCCACCTGTCATCCTCTCCTCTGAGCCACGCCCTCATGGGAGAGGTGGTGACAACGTGGTGGTCACAGGAGCAGCGGATGGAGTCAGACTGCCCAGCTTCACCAGCTATGTGTCCTCCTCCAGTGACTCGATCTATGTGCCTCAGCCTCCTCATCTGAGAAATGGGTAGAGTGACAGTACCTCTCTCATAGGGCAGTTGTGAGCAGTGACCAAAACGTAGCGCCCTTGCAGGGTGCTGGGCACATAGCACACACTCCATAAATGCAGCATCATTACTATTATTCTTATTAATATCATTATCCTCCTCATCAGCTACTCTCACCAGCAGGAGCACAGAAGGCAAAGCAGACCCTGTCACGGCTCTGCTTCCAAACTTCTTGTGGCCACAGCATAGACTCTCAGCACTCAAGGCCCTGCAAAGTCTAGGGCTCACCACTCTGCACCACCTGCTCATTCCTCCCTCACTGGAGGCGGGAGGAGCCTTCCCACATACACACCGCTCCCAGAGCCTCACCGGCTCCCTCTCAGGTCTGAGAGCGCGCGCTCTTCCACAGCCACTTGCCTCTGCCTAGGGTTTGTTCTACTTGAGATGGGCTCTCCATGACCCCGTGTATCAATCAAGTGCCTCTCATCTCCGAGGAATTCCTTGATTCCTTCTGTCCTAGAGAACACAGTGCTTCCTTGGCCGAGCTCTCAGACTCTCCATCAACCACTTACGTCTTGGAGTTTATGTGACCCCAGATTGCATTTGCTCTCAGTCCTGCCGATAAAATTATTATACTTAATATATATGGAGCACTTTCTTGTGCCAGGCACAGTAATAAGTACTACATTAATCAACTCATTTAATTTTCCCAACAGCTCCAAGTAATAGGCTTCTGTTACTACCCTCATTTCACAGATGAGAAAACCAAGGCACAGAGAGGTTAAATAACTTGTCCAAGTTCAGACGGATAATTAAGTGGCAGAACCAGGATGTGAGCATACAGGCTGTCCAGTTCCAAAGAAGGGCTCCTGACTACTCTCTGAATAATGCCTATTTTAAGATTTCACTTATTTCCTCAGGTCTCCTACCTGACAATCTCTGCATCTTGCCTCCTGCTTCCTGGAGAGATGAATAGTCCCTTCACTAGCTGCCTTTCCCACCTGTGAACTCTGAGTACCGATTCCCACCCTTCTCTCTGGTCTGGGCCCCTCTCCTCCTCTCTAATGCACAGCTAAGGTATGCTCTATGTTTCTCCAATACACACCTGTCTGGAGTCCTCTCTCCATCAGTTATCATTTGACCTGGATCGTCAAACCCTTCCTCTCATCACACTCTTCACCTTGGGAATATGAGCACGTTAATTTCTTTCCCGACACCCTTCCTCCTGACACCTCTTCGTCACCCTGGCTGCTCTCCTCTGGCTGCAACCTTCTCTCACTCCCTTTACATTCAAATTCAAATCCTCTAAAGACTAGTGTGCACTCCCTGCCTTCATGTCCTCCTCTCCCCTTCATTCTGGACGCACAGCAATCAGCCTCTCCCACAAGCACCCCAAGTTCACAAGTGGACCCCTGGTTGCTTTACCTACACAGTTTCATTCATTGCCTTTCTGGACTTCTTTGAAGCATCAGCCTGAGAGTAGCCTGCACACAGTGGGCTCTGAAATCTTTGTTGAACTGGTGAACGACCAATCCTTCACTGGGAGTCCTTCTTCCCTTGGCTACCCCGCAGAGCCAACACTGTCCTCTGCCTACCCCAAATCCTTTTCCTTGTGGTCTTTACTAACAGAACCCTTTTGTTTTGTTTTGAGGAGGCATTATGCCCAGTTAAACAAAAAGAAACTTGTATTCCCAGACGTTCTGGAAATGAAATGTTGGCAGACATATGTCCAGGGAGACTTTAGTTAGAGGCAAACTCAGTTGGTGTGGGCATTTCTGCCACTTGTCATTTGCTCTTTGCCCTTTCTTCCATGGATGGCTGACTGGAGAGTGAGCCTGATCCGGGATTCCACATATAAGTGGCTTTCCCCCAACTCTCCGAACCCATCTCACTCTCTTTGGCAGGCTCCCTCTACTTTGGCTGCCTCTTAAAATTCATGTTCCTCATGGTCTTCTGTATTCTTTCCTTCTCACACCCTCTGCATAATCCAAAAAGTTCAACTGCAACCTGCTTGTGATGAGCCCCCAGTAACTCTTGAGCCTACATTTCTTTCTTGAGCTCCAGGTCTAGATTTTGCTTTCAGGTTTTCTACACAGTGTCCAATGGGCATGATAAATTCTACATGCCCCAACTGTAGCTTTTCACATTCCTCCCTGCTCAGAGAATGCTACCATCATCCATCTAGTTGTCCAAGCCAGAAAAAGGGGCCATCCCGACTCCTCAACCCCCATCCCACATCCCATCAATCAAAGTCTGTTGACTCAATCTCCTTAATATTCTTTGATTCTTGACATTTTCCCTGTTACTATATTAATTGAGACTTCATCATTTCTTACACAGATTACTGCCTTAGTCTCCTAATTAGTCTGCCTCACCGGGACACAGTATTTCTAAAAGAACCTTTCTATAATGCCAATATGTCTATGCCACTCACCTTCTTTAAAGTCCTGGAGTGGCCTCCCACTGCTTGGAGTGGAACTCAAAGTCTTTAGCACAGCACATGACCCCTCATGACCTGGCCTCTTTAATTCTGGGCTGCCCATCCCAGATACAGTTGCAGCCATACAGGGTTACTTGCAGTTCCCAGAAGCCATAGCACTCTCCCGCCTCCTTCCTTTGTATACCCTCGGTGCCTGACATGCTACTGCTCCCCACCATCCCCCAGCCCCGGGCTAGATGTTCCTTATCCTTCACGATGCTGCAGCTCGGGCATCACTTCTTCCTATGAATCCACCCCTACTCCTACCAGGTCAGGGCTCAGTGCCTCTCTGTGCTGCCAGGATACCCTGGTCCTGCCCTTATTGTAACACTTACTGACTATACTGTAATCATCAGTTTAACTTTCTTTTCTATCTACTACACTGTCTGTCCTTTCAGGGCAATAACCTCTATGTATTTCTCTGTAAATCACAGAACCGAGCACAGTGCCTGGCACATGAACAAACATAAAAGTTGAAAGACTAGAACAAATCATAATAAAATTTATATGGAACCATCAAAGACCTAGAATTGCCAAAGCATTACTGAAGAGAAAGAAAGAGGCTGGAGGAATAACTCTCCCAGACTTCAGACAATACTATAGAGCTACAGTCATCAAGACAGCATGGTATTGGTACCAAAACAGACATATAGACCAATGCAACAGAATAGAGAGCCCAGAAATGAACCCACAAACTTTTGGTCAACTCATCTTCGACAAAGGAAGCAAGAATATACAATGGAATAAAGACAGTCTCTTCAGCAAATGGTGTTGGGAAAACTGGACAGCAGCATGTAAAACAATGAAGCTAGAACACTCCCTTACACCATATACAAAAATCAACTCAAAATGGATTAAAGACTTAAACATAAGACAAGATACAATAAACCTCCTAGAGGAAAACATAGGCAAAACATTATCTGACATACATTTCAAAAATTTTCTCCTAGAAGAAATAAAAGCAAGAATAAACAAATGGGACCTAATGAAACTTACAAGCTTCTGCACAGCAAAGGAAACCAGAAGTAAAACAAGAAGACAACCTACGGAATGGGAGAAAATTTTTGCAAATGAAACCGACAAAGACTTGATCTCCAGAATATATAAGCAGCTCATACGACTCAATAAGAAAAAAATAAACAACCCAATCCAAAAATGGGCAGAAGACCTAAACAAGCAATTCTCCAAGGAAGACATACAAATGATCAAAAAGCACATGAAAAAATGCTCAATATCACTAATTACCAGAGAAATGCAAATCAAAACTACAATGAGGTATCACCTCACACCAGTCAGAATGGCCGTCATTCAAAAATCCACAAATGCCAAATGCTGGAGAGGCTGTGGAGAAAGGGGAACCCTCCTACACTGCTGGTGGGAATCAGTTTGGTGCAGCCACTATGGAAAACAGTGTGGAGATTCCTCAAAAGACTAGGAATAGACTTACCATATGACCCAATAGACTTACCACTTCCCACTCCTGGGCTTGTATCCAGAAGGAAATCTACTTCAGGATGACACCTGCACCCCAATGTTCATAGCAGCACTATTTACAATAGCCAAAACATGGAAACAGCCTAAATGTCCATCAACAGGTGACTGGATAAAGAAGAAGTGGTATATTTATACAATGGAATACTACTCAGCCATAAAAACCGACAACATAATGCCATTTGCAGCAACATGGATGCTCCTGGAGAATGTCATTCTAAGTGAAGTAAGCCAGAAAGAGAAAGAAAAATACCATATGAGATCGCTCATATGTGGAATCTAAAAAACAAAAACAAAAACAAACAAACAAACAAAAACAAAGCGTAAATACAGGACAGAAATAGACTCACAGAGAATACAGACTTGTGGTTACCAGGGGGGAGGAGGGTGGGAAGGGATAGACTGGGATTTCAAAATTGCAGAATAGATAAACAAGATTACACTGTATAGCACAGGGAAATAGACACAAAATGTTATGATAACTCACAGAGAAAAAAATGTGACAATGAGTGTGTATATGTCCATGAATGACTGAAAAATTGTGAACACTGGAATTTGACACAACATTGTAAAATGATTATAAATCAGTAAAAAATGTTAAAAAAAAAAGTTGAAAGAAAGTTTAATGACCATACACTTGAGTATGTCTGCCACACTTCTTAGATAAGCTATATTGAGTGCAGAAAGGAGGTCTTACTTTCAGTCTTTACTTATCTTAAGTTAATGCCTCATCAATGTCTTCTTCTCCCTTCTTTTTAGCATTGGATAATAAATAAATGTTTGGTTTTCAGAGTGAGAAAACAAGATGAAAAACCAGGACAGTGATTTAGCATCCCAAATACTTCTACAAGAGTTCTTTTTCTTTCTCCCTCCCTCCTTCCCTTGTTTTAGGTTCATTTTACACAAGTTTACCTCATTTTCTTTTTAATTGAAGTTGATTTACAATGTTGTGTTAGTTTCAGGTGTGCGGCAAAGTGATTCAATTATACATATATATCTATACTTTTTCAGATTCTTTTCCATTATAGGTTATTATAAGATATTGAATACAGTTTCCTGTGCTATACAGTAGGGCCTCATTGTTTATTTTATATGTAGTAGCGGTAATCTATTACTCTCAAACTCTTAATTTATTCCTCCCTTGATCTCATTTTCTTCGAATGGATCTCTTTTTGAATATTTTTAAAATATAGTTACAAATGCAGGTCATATCTATTATGGAAATATTGGACAAACACAGAAAATCACAAAGAAAATAAAAGGCCAGCAATCTCACCGTCCAGAGACGCCCCTGCTCGTTTCTTCAGAGTCTCTTCTCCTAATCTGCTTTCTGTGAAGCTCACGTGCTGCTTTGCTCTCCATACCCTCACTGTTTCTAGGATGGCACAGGGGCTGGGCTGGGCTGTGATACCCTGGGGCAAGCCTATGGCATTCATCCCATCAGAATTCAACAGAGCACTAGTCCCAGAACAAAGTAAGAAGAACCTGTGTAGCAGCCTCTCTAAGGAGTGAACTTCAACCCGAGATTGGGCTTCTTTTGGAGCAAGCTGTCCTCATCTTCAAACCCTACTTGGGTCTATCTACACTGCAAAGGAACCTTACCTTTATGTGCAAACATTCTGAATTTTCACTTATCTGTTGGCTGAGACTCAGTCCACTCTGGCAAAGACCTGTTGTCAAGTGGTGTATTAAGTTCACAGGAATAACTTTTAATCTTATTAAACTATTTGAATTCCTATGGCTTTGAAAGCAGAGCGGGGGGTCGGGGGGAATCCCAGCTTCAGGATTTATTTCAAATCCCACACACCTGGCAGGCTGCCTCAAAGCTCACCACTGTGCTGTATCACCATACTAACCATACCTTCTTAACATCAAGGAAAAGGAAAAATCTATGATGCTTAAATTCAGCACAACTGAATGCAGTCTAGGAAGGATCAAGCATTTTTGTTGATTATTGGCAATCTACGGGAAAAACATGCGCCCTTTCCCTAGTGTTAATATGGCTCAGTCTCCCTGAATTCCAGGTTCTCTGCTGCCCAGGCTTGTCCTTCCCCCTTGAATAGCCCCACCTGGGGAGTTTCCATCAGAGTACTCAGGACACCTGTGTCCTGGCTCAAGGAAAGCAGCCAGCGCCCCTCCCCCATGCATGCAACTTCCATTTACCTTATCAGGGAGGCAGGCAGGAGCCTGTAACGGTGAGGGCTTAAACTATCTGTGGACCATCTACCCATGTGGCAGCAGCAGGTACTAACTGAGAGAGGCCTGGGAGCACTGAGAATGGGCACGGATGCCAGTAACTTAGGTCAAGTTTCCTGTCTGGGATTTTGGGAGAGGTCCAAGAAGGAAATACAGGCATGGAGACGCTAGCTCAGAATATTCTGACGCTTGGAACGCTTACAGCTTCAACACCTCAAGAACTCAATAGGAATGTAGAATTTTGGAGCCAGAGTACCCGCATTTCCTACCGTCCCAAGACCTTGGGAAGCTTTGTTTGAAAAACCAAAGAAGCACCCCTTCTGACTAAGCAAAAGCCTACTTCCCTGCAGAAAATGAGAAAAAAGAGATCTCCTCTGGGCAGATTCAACCTTCCAAAGAAAAAAAAGCCCTTTTCCGTCAGCAGGCTCAGGGTTTGGCAGCTGAGTGTGGGCTGGAAAGCAGGCTTGGCTTGCTCTCGGTGGGGCACCTTTGTAGAACCACACAGGGCAGACCTGCACCCTCAAGGCATGAACCTTGACCCGGCAGAGTGGGGATGGTTTTCAAGGCCAGCACCCTATCAGTAAAAATTGGTGATGGAGGTTCAAGTCCCAGCCCCTCTCTCCGACTCATCCCGAAGCCAGAGAATGCATGGAGGAATGAATGTTTCCCTCACTTAAAAAACATTTGTGCCTGCTCAGGCCCTGGGCTGAGTGCTGGGGGAAGGCCTGGCCCCCACCTAGAGTGCTGGCCGGCTAAGGAGAGGCCCACCCACAACTGTGCAGGTCTGGTCAAGAGAACCAGCAGGGCCACACATACCGGACGCTGTGAAGTCTCTCCTCGCGTACCTCCAGCCACGTTAGCATCACCCTTTTCAGTTCCTCCAAGCAACCTGATGTGAAAAGGCTGGGCTTTGGCTTCGGAATAGCCCAGACTCCTCAGCGTTCTGCGCTAGAACCGGCTGGGCCCTGACCCCCGCGCTGCGCCTCGGCTCCCGCTGCAGGCCTAGCCGCCATCTTATAGGGCCTCAAGCGCGCATGTGCGGACATCCCGGCAGGCTTCGCTCACCCTCCTTCCGGCCGTCAGCTCCCCCTCCGGAGGCTGGCCTTGGGAAAGAGGTCCCAAGCCCTTGAAGCAGGCTGAGGGCCACTTGGGCAGGGAATTCTGGGGTTGGGGGGTGTGGCATACAAAGGAGCAAATGGGCTCCAGCTGGACAGTGTGATCAGTGCTAAGACCGGGCGGATACAGGTTGCTCAGAAGAGCACAAGGAAGCCTGGGCTCTGGAAAGGCTCCTCTGAGGCAGTGATACCTATCAGAGTTGTATCTTTTTTTTTTTTTTTAATATTCTCTTGGGGGGGGGGCAGGTAATTAGGTTTATTTATTTAATGGAGGTACTGGGAACTGAACTCAGTATCTCGTACATGCCAAGCAGGCACTCTACCGAGCTACACCTTCCCTACCCTGAGTTGTATCTTAAATGACTAGCAGAAGGCAAGGTAGAAAAAGCTGGAATGGTATTTCCAGGGCACAGGAGCAGCATTTGCAAAGGCATGCAGGTGGGACAACGTGGTGCCTTCTGGAAATTACCAGTTATTTGTCATGGTGGAAATTAAAAGGTACATGTTGGGGAGGGGCATGACATGAATCTGGAAGGTTCTACAGGGAAGGTCTTGTGTGCCATGCTAAGGCATTTGGAACAAGAGAAGTCACCAAGGAGGACTTCATTCATTTCACAATTGGCATGTGCCCTAAATCGAGTCATTAAGGAACAAAGGATATGCACTACAGTTATAGAGAGAGTTTCAGTATTATCAATTACACCCCAAATGCTTTTTAAAAAATCTATTAAAGCTAACATACTAATGGGAAGTGTGGTCATCTCAAATATAATTTTAGCTAGATCACAGACCTTTCCTTAGCTTTGGGCTTACATGTCTAGGTGACATCTCCCTTTGGGTTTCTCACAAGTATTTTAGACACAGTACATCCTAAACAGAACTCAGAGACCTCTACTCCTACCCCTTCCAATCTCCCTATCTCATTCAATGTCACTCCATCCCCCTTTTTACTTCAGTCAGTAAACTAGGAGTCCTCCTTGCTGTCTCCCTCCCTACCTTGAACACACGCACTCTTCCAGTTCTGCTGATGTCTCACAACCACTGTCTCCTCTCCATCATGCTGCTCCCCTCCAGCCCCGTTACCAGCATCTCTTGCCTAGATGAATACAACAGCTTCCCAATTGTTTCCCTGCTTCCATTCTCCACAAGACAAGAAGGATCATAAAAAGGAGATCTGTTCAGGTTAGTTCCTTGTGTAATACCCTTTAATGCTTCCCCATTGCATTTAGAGTAATATCCCAACTCCTGACTTTGGCCTGTAAGACCCTGTAGGATATGCTGCTTACCTTGTTCTTCAACCTCATCTCATGCTGTTCTTCCCCTTACTCACTAGACTTCTGCGCCTCTAGCTTTATTGCAATTCCTCAAACACACCAAGCTCGTTCTTGCGCAGGGGCTCTGTACATGCTACTCCATGTCTCCTTGACCACCCTGTCCAAAGCAGGTGCTTCTCTACCATTCAAGTTCTCAGTCCCTTGTTTACTTCCTCCCTAATTTTTACTGTAATTGTCAATGATTCCATTATTTGTCTTCCCCTCCCTCCCTCTTTCTCTCCTTTTTTTTTTTTTTTTCGGTCTGTTTCCCCTCATTATAATATAAACTCCATGCAGCAAGGGAATTAATGTGTCTTTTAGAAACTAGAAGTAAAAGTGTTCATGAAAGCTCAGTGTCTGGCCCATAGTAGGTGCTCAAGAAATCTTTACCAAGTGAACAATGTTACAACCACATTAGAAATTTGCCCCAATTATCACTCTCCAGACTTTTGTTAATTAGGCTTCTTAAACTTAGAAAAAAAATTCTTGCTTATAAAACAAGATTAAAATTTAGGAAGGAATCATTATACTTTGAGGAAGTTTAATTCAAATCTGGGCTCCACGGATTATTTTATTCAGGTATTCACATAAGCTATTTTGTGGAACTCCATGGAGAATTAAATGAAAAACTATCATGGGTGCAAATTCATTTATTTTAAAAAAAATCATGGCAGTAACATGCCTTATTTAATGTGGAAAATATTTAAATAAGATCATTATAGCTCTCTTACAACATATCTATTTAGTCTAAACCTCTGGTTCCTTTCCATTATAAATCTACTTTGTTTGAAATCTCAGAAGGTATAGCCCAAGGCTTTTCCAATGTTAAGACCAACAGATGTGCACAGTAATCTTGATCATATTTTGGAGTATTACTAACAGCATGAAAAAATTTGCAGATAATTTGAACTACATATTCTTTGTCTATTCTATCTTTCAATCTCCTTATGAATCTACAGTCATTATGTCTAAGCTATTAAGTCCAAGGCAGGAAAAAAAAATGTCACTGAGATGGAATCAGTTATAAGAATACCTTATTAAGCCAAGTGAATTTCATTTACTTATTTAGGATCAGATAATTTCATAACTTCCTAAAAAGGAATAAACAAACAAGTTTTTCTAAAAACTCAGAAATATAGAGAAATAAGAAAACATTAAATTAGTAAAAAAAAATTTTTTTTAAATTAGGAATTATTTGTTTTAAATGAACAGTGCAATTCTTACTGGGTATAAATTGCTAGAATATACTCTGTTCTTTGTACATGTTACAATACCCTCTTCATTTTCCCCTTGTCTCCCAGGAGGACACCTATTCATTTACTAACTTGCTAAAGAGTTGCTTCCTTTGTGAACATCTTTGTTTCCTCTCTGGATTCCTGTAGCATCATGGAAATATGTCTGTTATATATTGCAGCAAAGTACTACAAAGCACTGTATGTTTTAAATTTTTGTGTGTGTACTTCACCAAGAGCAACTTAAAGACTTCCCCACCCCTCTTTGTAACCCCAGCCCCGAACACAGTGCTTGTTGCACAGTAGGTATTCACTAAACATTTATTGCAAAAATGAGTAGGTCATCTCTATCATTCCTTTTCCTAAGACCTACAAATTTGGTGACCATATTTTTTAACCCCAGTATTGAAAAACATGATATCATAAAGGATGTTTACATCATTTCTAGATACATGAAACAGAGATATGCCCGTTTTAATGTCAAGATATTTGAGACGTTTCAATGGGCAGCAAGAGGCAATATTTGATAGATATCTTGACCGAGAAAATGTGAGATCTCAAGTTGCCATAGCTATGAAAGATAGAAATGGTGGGGACCTTAAGTCTGTGGGGCAGATATCTCTCTAACTCTGGCCTCCTTCCCCATCACCACCCACCCATGCAATCCACCCCTACCCCACACATGCTCCAGCCTTTCTTCCCTCGAAATGACAGAACAGTAATAACTGACCTCCTGGAGACTTCACTAACCCTGAATTACAGATAGGTCTAGTTTAGGAGATCAAGACCTCAGAGTAACATTCTCCTGATGACATTATCAAAACTCTCTAGTTTGGATTAAATGAGGAAAAGACTGTCTTAGATTCATGGAAAATTTTTGAAATACAGATTATTTTCAGATAACTGTACTTTTTTTTTTCAGTCACACACAGGAACTCCAAACATGACCATCAAGTAAATCACTCACAATTGACTTGGAAAAGAATGTTTTAGAAATGGACAAAGCTGAATTGAAATGAACATGCCAATTATTTCATACTGGCAAGTCCAGGAAAACTCTGTGGTCTTTAAATTTTGAAAGTTCTTCAGATGTCCATCAGAACATTGTTTGTAATTGAGAAAAAACTGGAAGCATTCTAGAGATGATACAAAAGTATATTTAAAACATTGTCCCTTATACTGAAAAAAGCAGTTTGTGGAGCTGATTACACAGTAGATGCCACTTCTGTGTAAAACTAACATATGCATATTTAATTGTAGAAAAACCCTGGAACAATATACATGGGAAGGTAAATAGTGGTGTCTCGGTGAAGTGTACTTCATTTTGCTTACTGAAATTTTCTAGTTTCTAAAATGAATCTGTATTGCTTTTATCATTAGAAAGTGTAATTTGTTGTAGCCTATTTGGCTCTTTCCTTCTAATCTTATTCCACATTGTTAAAATACATGGCTTATAAAAGGTTGCTTAAAAGTAAATGTCATCTAAGCGCCTCTCCTAATTATATAGAATTTGAAAGACTGTGCTAAAATTAAAGCAGATTTCTGAATTCTGGGCTGTGAAAATGTGAATGAAAGAGGAAAAAAAAAACAAACCCAGCAATTTTCGCCAGTGCCAGAAAAAACTAAAAGGGAAGCTTATTGATTACATATACCATCAAAATTGGAACATGAGTTCCCTAGCCTGTGGACTGTAAGGGTTTTAGTCTGGAAGAGTTCCTAAAGCCTGAAACACTAACGTGCAACAATGAAATACATTATGATACGCATATCACAGGTTTCCGTGAGCAAACACTATGATTCTCCAAGCACTGTCTTCATTGATAAATGCTGATTTCTTTCCATAGAGAAGAACTGGTATTAGGAAAGATATATAGGCCATTGTCCCTTTCTTTTAGGAAATCTGTCATAAAGATAGGGGATTATTTCATGTATATACACACACACATATATACACATATACTTTTCAGGTTTCCATTTATTCAAATGATCAGTTTTCTGCTGAATAATTTTACATGCCTTCTCTAATTCTTACTACTTTTGAAGTCGGAACTACTCCCACTGAACAGGTGAAGACTGAGGCATACAAAGATTAAGTAATTTGTCTGAAACACAAAGCAGGGAAGTGGGAGGGTGAGGTCTAGAATGCGGTTCTACTAGCCTGCAGGTGTAGGGCTCTTAGCCACTATAGGACATTACACCCCCTCCACTCCCCACCCACTCAGCCAGCATCCTCCCCCACCTCCTGCCCCTTCACCACACACACAAAACAACAAAGTAGGGGCTAGAGGCAGTAGGTACAGCGATTCAGAGGAAACCAATACCTAGAGTCAGGATAAGCAGGGAAGGCTCCATGGAGTGAGCAGGACTTGGTTAGACTCTTGAAAGGCAGAAATGAAGTATCAGGAGAGAGAAGTAATTCCAGGAGAAAGCATTCTTCCTTCCTGAGCACAAATACGGCTTGGAGTCCTGTCCCTGAGTCCTCCTGTATAAAGGATTGGGACAGACTGTGCAACCCACAAGAATGAACCTGACAATATTTTACGATTAGAATGAAATCGTAGCAATTCCACGTGAGGAAAGCATTCTTTCTTTCTTATCATTACTGGTGCTCTTCTCGCCCACTGTTCAATAAAAATTTTGAAAAGGAATATGGGGGGAAAAAAAAACAACAGTCCCTAAATAAAACCTAAGAGGACAATGAACTACTTAAAAAAAATTCACAGCACTCACTGAAGAGGAAAATGTCTCTGGGTTAAGAAACTGGGCCAAACTTGCAGAAATAATTGTGTCATGGGTGTGGAACTAAATTTCAATTTATAAGTGGAAAAAAGCCATTAAAAGAAATAGATGACAAGGGAATAAAGTGAACCAGATGAATTCATGAAGGGAGTGAATCAGTAAGCCTTTTGCTTGAACAGTCTACGCGTGTTTAGCATAAAAGCATTTACTTATAGATTTTTCTCCTCATGATAATACCTAAAAAGGGTGGGGGAGAAAAAAGTTACATTTTACCTTGGTTCCCCCCCCCAATTATCACACATATGTAAAGGGATATTTCTTGTGAAATGCTTAATAACATTTTACCAATAAGAAGGGGAGGCAGGTGACCTTTTATTAGTTCTTTATCCTCAAAGACCTAGAAGCACTAAATCTCTTTTTTCAGCCATCTGGCTGTCTCCAATTCTGCTCATCCTATTCTCTTAAACCTACTCTAATCAGGCTCCCACCCCACCACTCCAATGAAACAACTCTCACCAAGGTGACCTGTAACTTACATGGTATGAAATCCAGGCAGGGCTCAATGACTAGTCCTCACCTTACTTGTCAGATCAGCTGCAACTGATAACATTTGATCACTCATCCTCTTTCACACATTTTCTTCACATCATTTCTAGGACATTATGCTATTGACTTTTACCTCCCTGGTCGTTCCTTCTCGGTGTCCTTTTCCTGGCCTCTTAATGTCTATCATAGTGTGCCCCAAGGTTCAGTTTTTATTCTTCTAGTCTTTGCACACATTCATGTGACCCTTAGTGATCTCATGTATTCTCTTGACTTTAAATATCATCACAGGCAGATGGCACCCAATTGTGTATCTCCAGCCCAGCCCAGCCCTTTTTCCTGAACCCTAGATTTAGATATCTAACTGCTTACTTGACATCTCTTCTTGAATGTCTAATGAGGATCATTTACTTAACATGAACTCCTCATGCCCACCCCTAACCCCGCCAAACAACAACAGCAGCAAAGAAAAAAACAAACAAACAAACAAAAAACAAAAAAACCCCCTCAAACCAAAAAATCCTTCCTCACTGACAGACTTCCACATCTCAGTTGATGGCAACTCCATCCTTCCAGTTTCTTTTTTCTCTCTCTCACCCTTCTCTCGTGCCCACCTTAAATCTGTCAGCAAAATCTATTGGCTCTACCTTCAAAATATATCTAGAATTTAACCACTCCTCCCTGCCTCCACTGTTACCACCCTCATTCAAGCTACCACTATCTCTCACCTGGATTGTTGGAAAGCCTCCTAATGGGTCACCCTGCTTCCACCCCTGCCCCTCATAGTCTATTGTCAAGACAAGGAAGAGTGTTTCTTTTAAAACCTAAGATAGGCCACTTCTATGCTCAAACCCCTTCAATGGCTCTCCATCTCTCAGAGACAACGTCCTTTACTGGCACACAAGACCCTGTGCCAACTGTATCTGCAATAATCCCCACCCCCACCCACCACTCTAAGTCCCTTCCAACTATCTTTCCCTTTAATATCTCTGCTCCAGCCACTCTAACTTCCTTCCTGTTCCTCAATGTATATATTACGCAATTTGCTTATTTATTATGTTTATTGCCACCCCTCCCTCCACCCTGTTAGGATGTAAGCAGCATATATGCTCTCCAAGGACAGGAGTCTTTGTTTTGTCCACTGATGTTTCTATCCTAAGAGACTAGCCAGTGTGAGGAAGGTGCTCAAATCAAAACTGCTTCGTGAATAAATTTCTAGTCTCCTAGCAAACTATAAAGAGCCCAGCCATGTGACTACACTTGTTCCACTAAGAATCTTACTACATTCCTTTCTTTTAAAAACAGTCAGTGCCATTTATTCTCCCACTTAATCCATCCATTAATCATCCACTCAGTTATAAAGTGTGAGTAACTCTAATGCTCTATGCACTGGCATCATGGACAGAAATAAAAGACAGAGGCTTTTTTTTTACACAGGTTAAAGAGATAAGAAACCATACAAACATGCATCAGCCTGTTAACTGTCTTCACAGAAGGTAGCCCTGGGTATAACAAGATCATAGAAGAAAGCAACCTAACTGACCAGGGCTGGAGAGGCAGAGGCCATCAGAAAAGGCTTTCCAGAAGCTGTCCCCACCTTGGCCTAAGTTTTCAAGGAGTTAGTAAGGGAAGAAGGTTAGTAGGGACTGCAGAAGGAGGAGGAAGTGCTGTTCTAAGCAGAGGACACAGCTGGTTAAAGCACAGCCAGCATATGGGAGCATGAAGCTGAGCGGCTCAGAGCCCTGGAATTTGGAGGGGTATGTGGAGGTACGCAAATTACCAAACTGCTTAATTTGATTTAATCCTGAAGTTAAGGGGTAACCATTAAAAGTTGAATTTCAGATTTGCATTTTAGAAATATCTGGTAGCAAGTAGTGTGGTAAAATGGGGCCCTGAGAAGGACTATATAGATAGGCATAGAACTTTGAGTTTGAAATCCAGTATAAATTGGTGAGGTAAAGAGCTCCAAGAACTTTAATTCTTGACTCAAAGCAATGTTTGATAACAATAAAAGATAATTATCAGTGTTACTATTATTTACCACTTTAAAAAAAGAAAACTTAAAAGAAGAGACCATTAAGGGAAAGATGCTTGAAGAAATTCTTCAACACATCCTGATTCAACCACAAATCCCAAATGAGGTGGAACAAAGAGCAAACCAACATTCATGAAGAAAACCACTATTAGTGTCACTCTCTACTCCACAGGGAGCGTATAATGACAGTCCAGGGGCTCTTGTGCCAAAAGGAATACCCAATCCATTCGTCATTTCCTCACTCCCATCCCCTCCTGAACATCTTGCATTTTCTTTTCCAGAAGACACCAACACTCAATAGCTGCCTGTCACTTCGGAGTTCCAGTAACCCTCCTGGCATTGCAACAGTAAAATCATTCTTTGTCCTTAAAGTAAGGTGGAGGGATTGTCTGAATCACAGGAATGGTTACCTCAATCAATCATTTTACTTTGCGAGGGCACAAAAGATCTTTTTCAATTGTCTTCTTTCACAACACACCTTGCTAGCCAAGCCTCAGATGTCAGTTTGTTTTGGAAGATTGTTGTAGGCAATTGGAAAAGAACCAGAACTACCCCTGGCATTGATACAGAACCGAAATTTCACAGGTAAATAAAAGCAATACATTCTCTGTTCTCTAGTTTCAGTCATACTATCTTAGAATTTATTAATGCGTGATTTTCACATCTCCCCAAATATTTATTCCAGAAGTTCAAAAAGGAGAAACAGAAATCAGACACAAAGAGATGCCAGGTACGAGAACCAAATACTTATTTCTCTTTTAGGGTAGCACTTAGAATTCAGAAAGCTGATGCAAAATGAAAGTACAAAACACTCTCGCCAACAGTACCTACACGTGTATACCTGTGTGTGTAATTTACAAAGTCCAACCTACCTATCTATGAAGACCCAGGAGGGGAAAATGAGAGGAAATCTAAAATGGCAGGAAAGCTAAATATGGCTCCAAGCACACAAAGCAAGGCTCATAAAATAGGTCAGGTGTCTGTATGTGCGAATGTGCGTGTGCATTTGGTTGTACATGCACGAGACTGGCGTATTTGATGTTATCCACATAACGTCTGTGTTATAAAATTATTCTCACAAGTAAGCTATATATAGAAACAAAAGTCACTTTTGAGGTGATTTTTAAGTATTTATTGAACTTCTAAAACCGATACTAACCTTTTGGAACAAATTGTGGCTTTCAATGGTTTGTTTCAAAATATCTAATGAAGGGATGTGACATTGTGAAACTTGAAGTCTAAGCACCAATTCTAAAACGCATTCAAAGGGAAGTTTTCCTGTTTGAGTCCTCTTGCTTAACAGTGAAGTGATTTTCTATGAAGTAAAGTTAAAAAAAGAAAAGTTTCTTAGGGATTGCTCAATTGTTCTGAATTTAAATTTCTAACGTCTGGGAAGAGCTTCCTATAGAGAAAGAAACCAAGTTTGTTATTTAGGTAGTAAAAGATTTTGGATCATTCTGTAAATCCTGCTGTTACTTCTCTAAAAATTATACTTTTTTAACTTATAGTTTATTTTTGGGGGCGGGAGGGCCAAATAGTTCTTGCTTTTGTTTCCCTTGGAATGATGATCTAAGAGCAACCAAGGAAACCGTGTAACGCAACTATAACAAAGCATATGTAATGTATATACATACATTTTTAAGCAATAAACTAAAATTTGTTTGTAGTTTTGGGATGTCTTATTTCAAGTAGTAAAACAGGTTTAAAATATATAAACCATAATTTCCTTCTATGCCACTTAAAATTCTTTTTTACCTATTATTAAAGAAAACAATACTCTCGATAGCTTCCTCTAATATGATAATAATGTCTGAAGTCATCAATTTTAAGTAAACATATCATTTGATATAAAATTGAAGTGGCAACACTAGTAAGCTAGAAAACAGGCTTAATCTCAAAAACAGAATGTCTGTTCACAAGGAAAACATGAAAAGGACCTAAATTCAAAAGGAAAAAGAAATAGAAAGTAATAGAGATTTGAGAAAGTATATTTGTTTTTCTCATCTGTTAAATGGGAATAACCTTAGCACTGACCTCACAGGGTGGTCATGAGGATTAAATAAACTCATACATGCAAAGCACTACAAATAGTGTTTAGGCCCATACTGAATACTCAGTAAATATTAGTGCTAATTATTTTAATTATTGGCAATGGCTCATGTTATTAGACTATCTCTTGCTTTTCCACTAGGGAAAGCAAACAGTCTTAAAGAGATCACAATCTTGTGAAAATCTTGGCTGCCAAGCAATGATAGCCCTATTTCACAGAGGAAGCATACGGAAAAAACTACTCAGGATTTCCTACATCCAGAAGCAAGAAGAGGTCATTACTGGGGGATCGGTGTTTCTGATTTGTGAAGCGAAAGCTATCATCCAAAAAACACATAAGGCTTGTTCTGCATTTTCCAGAGTTGGACTTGATTTAAATGGTGGAAGTTAGAGAGGGAAATGTCTGCTCGGTGTAAGAAAGACTCTCCAGCATTGAAAACATTTATAAAGGGCTAGGCTGCCTAGAAGGGTACAGAGTATACTGTTACTGAGTGTGAGAGTAGGAGTTTGAGCAGTCAAAGATGATAAAGAAAAGATTCCTTAGCAAATCCACACTAAATTACAACAATAATGACAAACACCACCAGCACCACAAGGATAGTAATGAGAGCTGATACTGCTACAGAAATTGCCTAGCATTGCTGTCAGGACTTTACATACAGTGACCCATTTAGTCCTTAGCTCAGCCACCTGGCTCTACAGTCAGTGTTTTTACCCACTGAATTACCTTCCTCCCAGTTCAGAATCCTGAGCAAGTTACCTCATCTCTCTGTGTCTCCATTTCCTCATTTATAAAATGAAGATAAAAATAGCACTGATCTCAGAGAAGAGTAATGATGTTTAAATGAAAGAATACATTTGTTTAGCAGTTAGAACAGTGCCTGACACAGAGCAGGTACTTAATGTATAATTTTTTTTTTATATAAAGGTCATACCAATTTTAAGGAAACTTTTTTACTTGGATGGCAAGTTAGGGAAGGAATCAAGAATCATCTTGGCTATAGTGAGCAATCTGACTCAGAAACAATTTTTTTAAATCAAGTAAGTAGAACTCAAGGCTTGCTGATTTAGGACTGATTCTCTGAACAAAATTAGACATGAAAAACATGGACAAAACTGCTAAAGTGAGATCAGATTCTCTGTATAGTTTGTCATGATTGATAATAAAGTAAGACCTTGAAAATACAGCCTAGTCCATGACCCACTGCTGACTTCTCTTACCACCTCCAAGGTCTTTGCCAATCACTCAGCTCCACTTTCAGCAGAATCCTTAACTGCTTCACACACTGGACTTTAGTACCTGCTTAACCAATTCCCTAACCTAGGTCAAACCAATCTACTTCTTTTATAGCTGCCAGCCAACTGCAACTTGGCATCCAGTGTGGCCTAATAAACCTCCCATCACCCATGTCACTCCTTTACAGATTCTCATAGAGGCAGTATTAAGCCTTTCTTTCACTCAAGCTTCCAAATCTATTCCTGCCCCACCTGCAAGTATCCTAATCTCCTCAATAATTGGAAAACAAGCAGATACAAATTCTTTTCACTTTTCTTATACCCTCCTCTACACCCCTAAAATCCTACACAAATCAATTCAATATTTACTGCTAACTTTGCCTAGCCTTTTCACTCTCCTTCCTGTTTCAAAAGGAAAAAAAAAAAAAACTTCCAGATCTCCTTTCCAAGACCAACTCTTTCTTCTGTTCTCTGATGCTACTCAGGAAATGTCAGTTACATCATCTTCGGTTTGCTGTTTTGGCAACAATTCCCCCCAGTCTCCCACCTCTCTCCTGGATCTTCAGACTTTTTCTACTTATCTAAACACATGCCTGTAAGAAAACAATTCTCAGTACTGTTTCCCTCATAAGCCTTGACCCTCTCCCCATTATACCGCCAAGTATCTCAGAGTGGTCTCTTGCTGTGGGTATGTAGCTGCCTTTAGTAACAAATGCGATCATTAATTAATTTTTCCATTTATGCTGTGTTTTTAACACAATAAAGGAAAATAAACAACAGAGGTTTGTCATATGTGACAAACTGTACTTCAACTAAATGTTGACTTGTGCTTTGGGACTTCTAGCACAAAGTTTAAAACTTTAAAAAAATGTTTTTGGAAGGATAATTCTTACATGAGCTAAGCCCTGACATTCTACAGAATGACTGAAGTTATGAACAATAATATAATAATGTAAGTTGTCTATGTAACCTCTTAGAGCCTTATCTGATTTAAAACTTATCGCCTTTATAGAAAAATAAACTTACAGAAAATTTCTCTATACGTTCAGGGAAAAGGGTCTGGCAAAAAGACCTAAAATAGGAGACGAGAAGATGTACTTCACAAGAAGAAAGCAAGCCAGTGAGGGTGGAGTACAGAAAACAAGGGGAGGGAGAGTCAAGGGGCAGATTGCACAGCGCCTCCTACACCAGAATTAATACATTTGGACATACCATAAGAACAACGGGGAGCAAAGGAAAAGCTTTAAGCTGGGAGATGGAAGGATCAGATCTGTAATTTTAAAAGGATTACTTTAGTTGCTGTATGGAGAATGTACGGGCAGCCAACCAGAGTGAGTGTGAAGGGACCAATGGGAAGTAGGAAGCCTAAGAGGGGAATGATGGTAGGCTGGATCAGGATGGCAGTAGAGATGAAAATAAGAAGACAGATTCTGGAAGATGAAATCCATAAGATTTGGTGAATGATTAGATATGGGGGAAATAAAAGAGAGAGATGTCAAGGAGATATTGGTTTCCTGAATTTATATACATATATACATGGAATGTGGAGTAACATCTTGTACAATATATATTGAATTATTAACAGAAGTTACCACTGGGAAGGGAAATGAATTTTACATAGTAAAAGGCAGACTTTCATGTTTTTACTATCTAGATATCTGCAATTGTTTAAATATTTTTATAATCAGAAGGTATACATTATTCCATAGTGAAATTCATATGTGATAAAAAGAAACAAAGCATTTTCCTGGCTGAAAAGGATAGGAATAGCATTTTAGGGAGAAGGAACAATTCAATCAAAGGCACAAACACGTGAAAGTACGTGGCATATTTAAAGAGGATCAAGTGGGCTAGTGTTTACCGAGTAAGAAGGAAGACTGCGTAACTGGGACAGGATGAGCAGGGGGGTAAGAGCTGTGTTAGAGTATGGCCGGTTTATGAAGGCCCTTATTACATGTCAGGCTAAAGAAAGCATTCCCTAAACTGTAGAAAGTGAGAAAGCATATAAAGTTTTTAAGCAGGAGGGTAACAAAATCAAGTTTATAATTTACATAGATCACTTTAGAGGCAGTGTGAAGACTGGGCCAAAAGGGAGGTAAGAAAATAGGCTGGCAGATCACTTAGGCAGGAACTTAAGCTAAATCAGGGCCAAAAGAGATAGAAGAAGAGATCTGAGATTCACTTCAAAAGTAGACAGGACTTGGTGACCGAGCTGGATGTGACAGATAGGGGAAAGAGAAAGTCAAAGATACTTCCCATGGTTTTGAGTTTAGGAAATTAGATAGGATGCTATCCATTTACGTAACTGAAGAACAAGTTAAATGAAAAGATAGTAAATTTTGTTTGGGAGATGCTGAGGTTACAGTACCTCTGGAAGCAGGACAGTGCCCAACAGGAAGTTGGGTATGTACGTTTGAATTTGAGGAACAAGGTCCGGACTGGAGCACATGAACACTATTATTACCCAGAACAGAGAATTTTAAGCCTGTGGACACCATCTTACCCTCAATGTAATTCACTGAATTCTTGAGGCAACTGTCAAAAGTTGACCAGTTCCATTTATTCTCATAGTTGTAAAAATTCCACATAATTGTTAAAGTCTCTGTAGGCAATAACTGAAAGTGGGCCGGAACTTTTTGTCTTGTTTCTTGGTCTCTCTCTTAGTCTTTTTTTTTTTTTTCTCTTCCCTTTTTGTTTACCATTCTTTCTTTCTATCTACCTACCTGTCTAGTTAAGAAAGATACAGGAAATATAATAAGAAAGTATAATATAAAAAAACTGTTATTAAATATTTCCATATTTTGTATTAATTGTAAAAGGCAAAGAAAAGAACATTTCACAATTCTACCTTTAACAAGACCTAAGTTAAGTAACGATTTATCTAGGTGACTCTCCTCTGATTTTCTCTAGTGAGTCACTGACCCTTAATTAACTGACATTCCCCAGGCAGTCAATTCCAGCTGTAGCTTTAACCACAGAGGTTCCTGAAACAAACCCAGTCCTGTTGTTGCTTACTGTCAGAAATTCGAGTCACACTGTACCTCTGTCTAACCAATGATGCCCTAGTTTCTTGGGAGGTGAAGAGGAAGGACCTGTTGGCAAGGAAACAGCTGCTTCTTCCAGAGCCAGGGAAAACCAAGAAGGTGACAGATGGGCAGAACAGAAAAGCAGCCAAAAGTTGCTCTGGCTCCTTGCTGACAAGGATTTTCAGTGAGGCACGACTGGATATTTTAAATCATTTAAACTCTCAATGATTGAGAGTTTTATCCACCTGGGTGCTCTGGTGAAGTTCAGCAGGGCTTCCCCTACATTTTTTTAACATTTGAAAAACTTTTAAGTTAGCAGTGATACAAAGAACCTGGCCTCAGCCTATGTACCGTGGGCTAAGACTGCAAGGCACTGTCCCATTTCACTTTAGGAGTATACCCAAAAGAATGCACTTTCTGGTTAAAAAAAAAAAAAATTCTGTAGTTATATTTGTACGACTTACTAGAATTATTATTAAAATTTCATTAGAAAATGTTTTTTAAATATATTCACTTTTATATATTTAATTTTAAAAGATTTGTTGCAAACTTTTATATTTTTGTTCTTTTATCACCACCACCCCCATCCACTTCGGTACCCAGAAAATTAAATACTCAAGGATTCCTGGGCAAAATAGACAACCACTGGATGGATAAAACTAACATTTTAAAAATAGCTGTACATAGGTAAGTTATTGTTCTTCATCAAATGGAAATAAGCAATCACTGAAAATAACATTAAAAATTAGTGTGGGCATGAAGTATGGAATTTTAAAACATCAGTTTACTATGCTGATTAATTCAACATTTATATTTGCATCAGAACTTAATAATCCCATAAATAAATAGAGCTCTCAGTTATTTTAAAAAATCAAGGGATAACATATGTATTTAGACATATTAGCAGCGTAAAGATGTATGCTTCAACACACTTATTGGGAAAACGTCTGAAAGTATTACTACACTGAATTCAAGGGCATCCGCAGGAACCTGACATAAAAGTTCTCTAGAATAACAACATTTCAGGAAATTCCAAAGAAGGAAAAGGGTCAAATAGGAAATAGCCTCAAATTAATCGACAAAGTTCAGTGCTTCCTCCAACTTGATTTTTCCCTCCATTGCAAAAACAAAACAAAAACAAAAACAAAACCGAGTCTCAGGATGGGTGAGTGAATCACTTGGATGAAAGTTCATCTACTGGAATAAATGGAGAGGCCGCTTGGGCCGGCGACACAGGAGAGTCGGTGGTAGTGCTGACTTTCGCTGGTGAGTTACAAGAAGATCCGGCACTGCTGCTGTTTCCATCGAGGGTATCGGAAGATACACACACACCAGGATCTGACAGCTGTGCAACGTCAGAAGAAAGCATGTTGGTGATGCCCTGGAAAAATCTCTTTGGCTGATACTCAGTTTCCATTTCACATTTTCTTTTCAAAGGTCCAAGAACACTTGGTCTAATGCAATTAATGGGACTCTGGCTTCTCCGAGTAGTAAATCGGGTCGTTGGACTAGGAATAGGACTTGGAGGCAATCCATTGCTACTCACAAAACTTTGCAAGGATGGTGAAAAACACTGCTTCCCAATTCCCCGGGTGGGTGACGGTGCTGGTGACACCGGAATGAAATCGATGCGTTTCGGGGAGGCAGATTTCTCCACGTCGTTGTCACTCAGGCTGAAACTTTCCTCCCAGGAGTGGCTTATCTGCATTGCGTTCTGCACCTCGCGCTCGTGGACCGTCTCTCGGTTGATCAAGTCCATGCCCTCCTCTTGTTTGATCTGGTGCAAGCGGCTGCTGTGCATGCGGACGGGAGAGGCCGGTAGCAGCAGGCCGTGGCGGTTCGGGAACGTCGTGCTGTTCCGCCTGGCGCTCGGCGCCTCGGCCTGGAACACCGGCGAAGTGTCACTGAGGCCGTGGATCAGGGGGGCGCTGTTAGACCTCCTGAGGCCCCCGCCGCCGCCACTGCCGCCGCCATCCCCCGGGCTCCCGCCGGTACCCGGAGGCAGCTCCAGGTCTAGCTCCATCTTCTCCTGAGCCATGTCGGGGGCAGGGAGGCGGGGGCGGTGCTCAGTCAGAGACCTAGGATTGCCATTCCCCGCAGTCCAAGGCCGCCGCTGCCGCCACCTCCACGGAGAATCTGTCAGCGGGCTCGTCCCTCCGCGCATGCGTGCCCCTTCGCGCAAGCGCCTTGCGATACCGCTCATCGAGGCGCCAGCTTAATACGTAATAACCGCGCTGCAGCCCTAGGGGGAGGGGCGAGGAGTGGTTGGGCCGCTAGGAGTACGTTCCTTCCGCAAATAGTTACTGAGCGCAAGCTTGCATTAACGCATGTTAATAAGCCTACCATATTCAGGAGTATATATTAAGAGCTCTGAAATGAGAGGCCCTTGGTGATGTGAGGCTGTGTGATGAGAAGTGGGGTTTGGCCTAACTAGAGAGGGCTTCCCTAGGGAAGGGACGAGGCTGCTGCCTGGGAAGCGGGAAGCGAGGGCTACCAGCTGGGTGGCTGGCGGGAACCAGGAGGGGAGGGAGGGAGTGTGGCCTGGAGTGGAGAGTGAGCTGGCAGAACGTGAGGTGGTAGACCAGGGTAGGGTATGGTCTTTATCCTGAGAACAATGAAATCTCGGAAGGTTTTCAAACATGGACATAACGGCGACTGATACGGCTGCTGGCTGCAGAATACTGTTATTGAGAGATTAGGCCCTACAGAAAAAAGAGCAGAGAAGAGGCTATACTCTAGGCCACAGAGAATGGTTATTTGCACTAAGGTGGTACTGTGGGAGAGGAGTTGGAGAGAATAGTAACTCTGAGAACCATTTAGGTTAAACGGGGAAATAAACCACCCTGTAATGGTATTACTGTTGTTTTATTTACAGTCATATTTCCAGCACAAGCATATGTGATCAATCATGTTCATTCAGTATGAGGGATTAAATGAAGGGAAAACCAATAGGCCCTAGAACTTAAAACACACCGCATGGCTCATGTAATTAATCTAAACTTTGCAATCTCATTAAAAATCAGTTTAAATTTATTATTTCATGTATTCTGTCAGATTTTTTTCTGTGTTCCAACGGTGTGCCAGGTAGCTGGTAAGAATTAGGCCCTAAGGTGAGGACATTTAATTTCTGCTCTGGGGGAGGGTCAGAAGAGATAAATACCGAGGCTATTTTCAGATAGTGGTAAGCCTGTCTTAAGTGGTAAAATAACAGGGCAACGTGATAGAGCACTACTGGTAGAAGGGATGGACAATGCGATAAGAGCTGAGGTAGAAATGACAAGAAGCAAGTCATGTTAACATTTGGGGGATGAATATTCGAACCATAGAGAATAGCAGATGCAAAGACCCAAGGCAAACATGAGCATGCTGAGCTGGCAAGAAAAGAAAAAAGAGGAGTGCAGCTGAAGCATGAGGGGGAGAGTAGTATGAGGGGGTACCGGAATTTGGATCATATTCTAAGTATGATGAAAAGCCACTGGGGAGTTCTAAGCAGGAGAGTGATATTTTCTGGTTTACATTTTAAATATCACTTTGGCTCTGTGGAAAACAGGCCAAAAGAGGGCAAGAGTGGAAGCAGAAAGATGGATTAGGAACCTATAGCAACAGTACAGATGAGATTATTGGACTAGGGTTGTATCCAGGGGCGATGGGGAGAAGTAAACAGATTCAGGATATGTTTTGGGAGGAGAACCAATAGGCTATGCAGGTGGATTAGATTTAGATAGTGAAAGAAATGGATAATTCAAAGGCAATTATAGGCATTTTAGTTAAACTGGGTAGATGGCAGTATCATTTACTGAGACAGGGAAAATGCACTTAGAGAAGTAGAAATTAAGAGTTCTGTTGTGGTAGATTTGATTTGGTGGTGTCTATTAGATATTCATATGGACATTTCAACTGAAAGAGAACGTAATGATTTTTGTTCATCCCTGTCTTTTGCAGCTGAAGAAAGTAAGAGCCAGAGAGGCTGGCACAGTCAGCATCACAGCTTGTTTAGTGGTGGGAACCAGTATTAGAATCCAGCATGAATTCCAGTATCCTAGTCCATGCCCTTTCCACTGTATTCCAGACAGCTTTTAATTTGAAGTCCCTGTAAAATACAGATCCTGCTAATGAATATTATTCATACCTGTAATTATGGAAACTGACTTAAGCTTTCCACGTGCCAGACACTATTCAACGTACAGCACATGGTGCACCTCATTTAGTGCTCAAAATAACCCTACAAAGTCAGTATTATTGTTCCATTTTGCAGGGGGAGTTGAGATGCAGGAATTAAGTAATGTTCCCAGGATGACAGGAAGTAGCGGGACCTGGGCCTTCTGGCTCCAGAGCATTGGCACAATGTTGTTTCCTCCATGTGCTATGACATTGCAGACTGGTAGAAACCACTTCCAGATTGTCCGTAGCTTTGTTGAGTGCAATGGTATTTAAGACAGAATTTGAAGGACAGATAGGATTTTTTAATAGAGATGATATTTTATATGGAATTGGCAGCATGATTATAAAACAGTGAATTCGGCTAATAAGTGGAGTATATGAAGAAGAATAGATAAGGGGAGAAAGTTGCAAATTCAACTTGGAGTCAGAGAACTAGAGCTCCGAATGCCAGGCAATAGTGCCTGAATTTTAACATTGGCGGGGGAGCAATAGGGAGGTTTTTAACAAGAGGAACGACAAATGAGAGCTATGCCTGGGGCCCTGCCAGGTGGATCACGGACAGAGTAAAGTGGAAGAACAGAAGGTGGAGAGAACAAACATTTTCTAAGGGCCTAACACCTGCCAGTCCTACTTAATTCCCATTATAATCCTATAAAGCATAAATAAAAACATATATTGTTATGCTCATCTTATAAAGGGACACCTGAGGTTCCAAAATTGCAAAATGCCCTATGGCTACATGGAAGAACTAAGATCTGAACCAATCCGAATCAAGACTTCACTTCAAAACCCATATTCTTTTTGCTGATTTCTCCATGAATTAGAGACAGAGAATTTGATGGCTAACTCTGAGATGAAAGGAAGGTCTGAAGTTGGGAATGGCAGAAAAAGGAGATGAATGTGGAGACAGGAAGGTAACAACCCAGACCCTGGCTACCTGGATGTACAGAGGATAAAGAGAGAGGGTTCACAAATGACTGAAGTGCAAGCATCAGCAGCTGGAAGAATGGTAAAACAACATTAAATAAAGGCAGGAGGAGAGAGAGGAAGAGCTTCTAGAAGAAAATCAATGTTAGGTGAGGAGAAAAAAGCAATAACTATAGAGCTTATTTTATAGTATCCATAGCATATTGCTAATTTGCATATTATGAAATTATTTCTAATGTGACTCAAATGTACCAACATTGTTCAGCCATGTCTGGATAAACACAATAATTGCCTTTACTAATAAAGCACAGAGATGGTGACAACCACAAAATCAACCATCCAGGCTACCTTGCTCTTACCTGAACACACCTATTAGAGATCTCACTCGTTTCTAGTTTTCTACCCTTGTCTCTACAGTCAGTTCTCCACCCAATGTTCAAGGTCAACCTTAAAATAAGACTTGAATAGTTTCTTTCCTGTTCAAAACTCTTTGGTGGATTCCCTCTTAGAGAAACAGCCAAGGTCATTACCATGACCTACAGAGCCCTATCTAATCTGGGTCCCTGCCGTCCCTTTAACACCGCCTCCAACTGCTCTCCCCCTCACTGCTTCCCCTCCAACTACAGAGGCCTCCTTACTGTCCCTGGGCCCCAGGCAGGCTCCCCCTCCACTTTGCTTACTCTTCTCCCAGTGGACATCTGTACTGCTCCATCCCTTCAGCTCTCGGCACCAACGTCACTAAAAGGCTTATGAAAAGCAACAGCAGTTCCCAAGGCCACACTCCCACGTCCCTTACTCCGTTTTCACTTTCCTCCAGAGCACCACATGTCAATATGTATATATTGTTTGCCTGACTCTCATCCTCAAGAAGGTGAGCTCCATGAGAGCAAGGCCTTTGCTTTCTTCCCTGCACCTAGTATCTAGAACAGGGCCTGGCACAAAGCCTCAATACACAGTTGTTGAATCATTGTGCAAGGGAGTGAGGAATGAATGAATGGACTCATGTAACTATCCAAAAGGGAAGAGAACTCTAGGATTTGAAATGGAGCCTAGCAGGCTTCTCTAGACTGCCTCTAAGTGCGCCTTACTTTGACAATTCTTCTCATATCGAGAATATCATTACTAGTTACAGTGCCCCCCAGCCCAGGAAGGTAGGTGACTTGAATGAACCATTATGTGAACTAAGAAGTTTAAGCCCTAAGTTTCCATTCTTTTTTAACCATATGCTGATACACACTTGACAGAATTAAAATGCTGATTGCGGAAGATTCTAAACTATGTTTAATATATTGGGCTACTGCTTCCTCTCAAAGGAATAAAGGATAAATGAGAGAAAATAGCAGCCATAAAATGCAATTCAGTCTGTTGCAAAAATAACACCAGATGCAGGATCTAGATCTTCCCCAAGTCAAGTCACCCTTCTGGTTTCACTCTAGGTATGAATTAAATACCACACTTAGGAGTAAGTCATAAAATCAAACATCTACTCAGTAAACTTTATTGTGATTAATATTTTATTTTTTCAAACTAACAGGTAGTTTCCCTTTAATTCTGAGGGATAATTTTTTACTATTAAACCCCCAAGCATATGACAAGGCAAATATCCAATTCTGAATCCATACAGAATGAATGTGAAATACAAAAATGTACATACAGGTATAATATGAGATGAGCTGGAAAATATCTCCACATCCCACATTAACTAATACCACCAATCTAGAAAAAAAAAAAAACACTGCAGAGGAAAAGCATAGTTTCAAAGAATAGGAACTCAGGAGTGTTAACTGGTACAACAACTTAGGAAAAATGTTTGGCAGTATCTCATACCACCTACTAAAAGAAAATATATGTGCATGTTCTGTGATTAAGAAATTCCACTTTGGGATAGATATCCGAGAGAAATGAGTGCTTATATCTGCTGAAAGACATGTTCCAGAATGTTCCTTGCATTATTATTGGTAACAGCTCCAAACTGGAAACAACCTAAATGTCTGTGAACAGAATAGTCACATGGGTGACATTACACGATGGAATTCTTTACTCAACAACATGGATGAGTTACAGTATAATGCTGAATCAAAGAAATCAAACCCAAAAGAGTACATACTCCATGACTCCATTTTTGTGAAGTTCAAGAACAAGCAAAACCAATCTATGGATGTAGAACTCAAAATAAGGGTTACCCTTGGGGCTACTGACTGGTGAGGGCACAAGGAAATGTTCCATAGCATGTTCTTGGGGCTGTTTACACAGCTGTACACATAAAAATTTATTAAAAGAAGTGCTAACCGTGAGTTTAACTCTAAACTGGAATGCTAAGCTTCCAAATCTCTGACACACAACATTATCAATGGAAGAATAGCTAGCTGGCCTTGACTTGAGAAAGGACACAAAAACACACACACACCCCTCAAGGTACATTTCACTGGGGCCTGAACACCAACAGACTCCAGCAGCCTTCCACAAACACTGCACACTTGTCTGAGGCCATAGATCACCAACAGAACCATCACTTCTCATTGGCCCTGTTCCCTAAAAGCCCTCCAAGCTAGTTAATTCTAAGAAGGCATGAAGGAGGAAATGAAGCCCACTTTATAGCCTTTGACTTTCTCAACTGCAATCTTTGTGTATTCTGTTTAAAGTCGGTTCTGCAATATCCTCCTAAGCATAGTTCATGAAATGAGACAGAGTGAAAGTCACATCAAAGGAACTCAGCAGGGGCTGTTATTACATATGGAAGGAATAAGAACTGTGTTTGAGGACATGGTTTTGGCTGCAGGGAACTTACTTTGTTATTATAATGAAAGAAAAACAGATGATCTGAGAAATTGTTACCAACCATCAACTGTCACATTACGGAGAGCCCAGTAAGTACAGCTACTCCTCGTAGCATCTACCCTGGAGGTTGCTTAATCTAATCCTTAAAACTTTCAAGCAAGAGAAAACCGAAGGACAAGTTTACTAAGTTTGACCCCATCACCTTTCGTTTTTGGTAACAGCTAAAAGCCATCAGGCCACTTGTATGGAGTAACAATCTTTATATGGACAAAGTAAAATGGTCGGAAAGGAGCCTCAAAGGCCTGATGGAAGAAGTTTACAGCCTAGGCCCTCAGCAAAGTTTAAGCAAACAAATAAATGTGAATTGTAGTTACTCTGTTCAGTTTTTTTCAAGAGGGAAGATTGGGAAAGATATTAAAAATAGCCATCAAGCCCCCAACTCTCTATTTTCAATCTTTTGAATAGAACAGAACAGTGAGTTGGTATCACTTTTTATTCCTCACCAATTTTATACGTCTTGGGCAGCATCCATTTTTTGGTGCCTTCTCTTTGGCATCAAACTTCTTCTAGGCCATAAACCAGGGTTATGACTGGTGTCCTTTGCTGTGGCTCTATGTTTCTCTCTGCCTGTCTGCCACCTTTCCCTTAAAAGATTAATCCACAGGGCAAGAAGGAAAAAAGAACTGATGGCTTTACGGACAATGTATAAAGTTAACTTTAAAACATGCAGAAGCTGCAGATCTAGTTGGATTTATATACTTGGGCCTTCCAGTTGGGTGTTTGGGCAACTTCTCTAAGGGCTCAATGTATTAATGCCAGTAGGACTATAGCAAAAAATAAAAGTAAAAAAATAATATAAATTTAGAGTCATATAATCATACTTCTAGCACTGTGACCTTGAATAAGTCTATCAACTTCTCTGGGCTTGCTTTTCTCATTTATAAAGTAGGGACACAACCTCTTTGTTGTAAAGATCAAGTGATATGACTGTCCATGATAGGCCTTGCGGACAGCACAGGCCCTGTACAAACAGGCTTCTCTCCATGAAGATCCTCAGTGCAATGGTTGCAGAACTATTATGCCTACTTTCCCACTATTCTCATCAAAAGGCTTCCTTTGTTTTCTTGCTTTTAGTTTGATTCTGAGGAAGAAAATTCGCTCTCTGTCTTCTTCCCTAAGACCTTAGTAATTTTTAGAGACACGCATTTTCTGTGGCCTAAAAAGTATGAACTGAAAGGTTCGTCTGCAATCAGGTGGAGAGTTTCTGCGAAGGCCAAGTCAGAAAAACACATTTCCAAGAATTTCACTCCCTGAGTCTGTCTGACAAGAGATGAGGCCCACGGGGTAGAGAGGCCATTAAGTACGAAAAATGTGGCTGGATCAGTGAATCCTATTCCCTGCAGCAAGCGAGCCATTTGTCCGTCCCCAACAGCAGGAGCTACCCTCCCTGATCGCGCTGAACTTTTCAATTGGGACTAATCCCAGAGGCTTATTCTCCTTTATTCATTTTAAACCCGGTTTTGAATTCCTGCTGTCATGCTACTGTCCTTCCTGGCATATAATAAACTGCACAGACACACATTCGGCTGAGCCTGATAAACAAGATGAACCCAGCCCCTTTCAGACAAAACTGGCACGAGGAAAGAGAAAGAGACCAGAAAAAGATTCAAGAAGCTTCAGCAGTTACCATTCCTCAAGATACGTCTTTTCCTCCAGGGAGCTGATGATACCTTGGAGGTATGTTGTGAGGAGCAGGTCAAATGACCCCAAGAATTTGAAGCTGTGGCCCCAAACCTAAAGATTCATAAACTATATGCTTTAGGGAAATTTTTTTTGGCTTTAGAGGATGACAACTGCATAGCCAAGAGTGTCTAACCGCTAAGACACTTTAAGACAGTGAAATTTATTACTGAGAAAGAGGGCAGTTCCTAATGTATTCTTTTCCATTCACCCAGCTTTGTTTTAAACGAGTATGACTAGTAAATGCAACAAAACCAGGGTATTAAGGGGGAGGGGCACTCCAGTTCCTCCTATCTCACACTGGCTAGTTTATAAACTGAATGCAAGCGTAATTCAGTCTCTTGTATAACTTTTTACCTGCAGCTCAGTCTGTATGTAGGAAATGAATTTTGACCATCTCTGGCGCACAGTCATCTGAAAGTCCCACTTCTTAGGAAGTGGTACAGATTTTCCTTCTTCACTCTCCATCTGAAAACTGAAAGTCTAAGATAGGAGACTTCTTCCACCCTTACAGTTAAGACACTTTTCACTTAGACAATGTTGTCAAGAGTCTCATCATCATCCGATAGCAGCGTACATTTACTAAGGGCATGTACCAGGTACCCCTCTAAGTACTGTGTGTATTGGACTCATTTATTCCCTATACCGTTTCTAGGATTATTATCCTCATTTTATAGATGAAGGAAAGGAGGAACAGAGAAGTTACTCAAATTGCATGAGATGACATAAGTTCAGGGAGAGAGGAACTGAGCCCAGGAGTCTGGCTTCAGAGGCTGAGCTCATGAAATACAGGTGGATTCCTCAAATGCCATGTTCATGGTACTCCAGGCTATTTTCAAAGAATGATGGTGGACTTGATGTGTACAGGACAATCATTCTGCTTAGCAGAAACACAGATAAGGGACCCATGTAATTGCATGGGCTAACAGATACTAGTGAGGTTACAAAATTAAGCAATTAGTAAATGCCCTATTTGTCCCAAAGCAGTCATGAAAACTAATGCAAAGGATTAGAACCACAGAATGTCAGCTCTGAAAAGGGCTTTAGAAATCACTTACACTAACCTACAAGGAAATAGGTTCAGAGAGAGCCTGTTTGAAGAAATCAGATCAGTGATTTCTTCAGGGTCAAGAAGGCATCCAGGATAGAGTAAGGATGCTTCACTAAGGTCATAGGAATTCTTTCCTCATGTTTGCTCCCTGGGTTCCCCTTTCACTGTCAACTCTTTCTCTAAAGAATAGCATCCACTTCCATGGTTTCAACTATGACCAATGTCTCAGATTCATATCCCTAAACAGGGCTGACCTATCTCTAGACTGTAATACACAACTAGCTACTAGACAACCCCACAATATGTTCTGCAGGTGCTTCAAACTCATCTATGAGCAAATTCACCTCTCCCTACCCCAAATCTACTACTTGAGGATGAATTACATGACAATCTCTCCAGACAACGACATCAAAACTCAAGGGATTCCAGATCTCTCCACTCCTTCATGTCTCCCATCTCATCCATCACTAAATCTCTTCAATTTTACTTGCTTAACATTTGATAGCTTCCTCTTTCTTTCTGCCTCTATTACTAAAGGATTCTGTCTGCCCTCAACTACTGCAACAGCCTCAGTCGAGTCTCACTTGTGTTAGGATGGCTCCAGTCCTACCCAAATTGGCATAAACGCTGCTAGAGGGAGTTTCCTGAAATAACCTCATCAGGGTACATCCCCTTCATTTTGCTAAAATTCTTGCATTAATGTGCCCTGTAGGGCAGGAGAGCCTGCAGACAGGCTAGAGAGAGGAAGACAGACTGAAAAGAAGGAAGGTGGGTGGGAGGGAGGGAGGAAGTGGTAAGCCTAGTATCTGCCCTAATTGCTGAAAGCTCTCCTACATTTGAATTGAAAGTTCAGCAAAGTAGTGTTTAAGAACTCACACCCTGAAACCAGAGAACCTGGGTTTAAATCTTTACCAAGTAGCGTACACATGTATGACCTGGGGGGTCAAGCTACCTACCCTCCTTGAGACTCAGTTTTCTCATCTAAAAAATGAGGCTTGTCGTCCCTCTAACAAATGACTGTTGGGAACATTAGTTGAGGTAACATGCAAGCAGCTCTCAGAACACAGTCAGACATAAGATTCTCAAAACAGATCCTGGAACCATAACCAGTACATCTTATTTAATTAGACTGTAGTCTCACTTCTCTTTCCTAGGCACCAACCACCTAGCCAGCTTGTCATTCAGTGTTTACTGAGTGCCGACTGCTCTGCAGTTCAGGTTGAAGACTGAGCAAATACGGGTGACAAAGCTCCTCTGGGAGAACCCTGAGATTTCAAACTCCTTCGAACCACAAAACACTTCCTCAAAATCTGTTACAATTAAGGCTCTGTAGAAGGTATCACAAAGATGAAAGAGATCCCAGGGAAGCGGAGAGTTCAGGAAGGAGGTAAGCAGCATGTTATTAACGAGGATATAGGCTAGATCTCATGTCCTCAGCCTTAAGGGAGCATCAGAATCATCTGTGGAACTTTTAAAACAAACACAACAGAACCCCAATACAGAGATTCTCACTCAACAGGCCTGGGACATGGTATTGGCATTTTTATTAAAAAAAAAAATTCTCCAATTGAATCTGATGTGCTCCAAAGGTGAAAGTACTAGACTAGAAAGTATCTCTACTGCTCATGAGCACTTATTAAAGTGCCAACATTTTAGAAGATGAGGAGATTGCTTTCAGCTGAGTGAGGAGACGACCAGAAGGTCTATGAAGAATCCTTGAAAAAGGGACCCTAAGGGAGTCTGTCCTACTCTGCCTATATTGGAGCATGAGAAGCCATTTTACAATAACACTAGTTGAGTAAGACCATCGAGTAAGAATACTTGATTTTCTGTTATCTCGACTCCTTCCCATCGCTCTTTTGACCTGGAAAGGACAGGACCTCAGCAAGATAGCTAAAGGCAGGGAAAGAGGAGGAGGCTCTGAGACTTGTTGCCTGTCCCAGGCCTTACCAAGGGAAGGGAGAAGCTGAAATGAAGTTGGAGGCTATGCCAAGTACACTGGAGACACCAGCTGCAAACAGTGATTTAAAGTGACACTAGGACATTTTATTGCTAAGATGAACAGAAAGCTTCTTGAGTTTTCCTTCAGAAGCCAAAGGAGACCTTTCCCCATTGAATAAATTTACATAGGCAAAAATAGAGGTCTAATTACATCCCATGAGTGCTGCCTCTTATACACAGAAGGACATTTGACACTTGTCAAATATGGCAGAAATGCTGAAGAATATAACAACTGTGGGTTTGGTTTTGTTTGTGGGGGATACCTGGGGATTTTTGAGAGAGGACACTGGTAGAGACAAGAGGGAGGGAGGGTGCAGAAAGCTTTCAGATTGGGAGGAGCTACACCTTAAGTGGATGGTAAGAAACTGGAGGCAGCCAGATAGACTTTGCTTTGAAAAATGTGGCCGATTCAAACTGAGAAAGTATTTTTCAAGTTCTGACCGAGTGCCAGGTGCTTCCACATAAACACAGAGGAAAGCAAGCAATAAAGTTATCACCATGACTGGTCATGGAAGGGTTCTTAAGGACAGGATTTTCTTAAGCATTTTTTCTTTCCTGAGAAGTGACTAGCGGTAAGAGAAATACTAATGATACAGAAGGAAAGATAATTGTGACAGAAAGTCCTGGAGTGGATGGAGGAAATGGAATTGAGGGCACAAGCAACAGATTACAAATATTTATTTAAAGTCTATAAAATAACCCTTAGCTTTAGGTCAGTCAAATCTGGGGGAAATACATTGTTCTTTCTTCATAAATAATAGCTTGTTACAGTTTCAGAGGGCTGCTTACATTTCATCTACTCCATCACTGACAACATAAAAACTTCCATCTTTCCTCAGCTGAAAGGAAGGAAAATGCAATTAATGCTATTACTTCTCTTATACCGAGCAGATCTGGCAGCTGGAGAGAGAATACAGGCTATAAAAAACCTATAGCATAAGTGACAGGGAAAGCCTTCCCCATTTTTCTTACTCAATTTGCTTTCGGAATGGGTAAAATCTGAAGGCACAATTAATCTTAATGATGTGTCAAAGAACAGAAACATTCCCCGGGCTAAAAAGAATTCTACACGGATTGCAGAATTCAGAAGGAAGAATGCATCAAGGAAGATACAGATGAGGGCCAGTTCCCCAAAAAGATGTGTCCTCCAACTTTTATTTTCATTTGAAAAATAACAATTTTTTAATTTTAAAAATCAGATGAGGGAAATAGGGATGTATTAGTGGGTATGAAGAAGTTGTGCATTTAATGAAGCAAATGTTTCTTAATTCGTGCTGCCGTCACTCTTTCCATCAGCCTGACTAGTCAACTGCTAGACACTGCTTTACAACTAAGAGCCTAGTGAGTGTGCCCAGTATCTTTCTTCGGTTTATTATCAACATTTGAAATGCTTCCAAGACAGATAGAAGGAGTGATAAGAGAAACACACTCAGAGAAAGAGCATCTGCATTCAGCAGGCTGGAGAATAGAACCCTGGGGCATCCAGATGGCCTCTACACAATTTCAGCCAACTGCTGCCCTTTGCAGAAAAGGGTGTCATTCACTGATTGCTGAAACTTCTAACTTCTCAAGAGAGGTTGAACATTCAGGTATTTAAGAACGTGGATTCTCCCCAATTGCAGACGACACATTTAAAAGAATAAATTAAAAAGCTAACACACTGACTGCCTAAGCAAATGGGGATAAAGGCTGGCTTAGGCTCTGAAGCACCAGCTCATGACCTCTGAAAGCCCATTCTTTTTTCTCCTTATTGTAGTCTCAGCCCTCTTTCCCCAGGACTGTCTCTCCTGTCCTTCTGGTGGATGATCCCTCTTTCCGTAATGTACTTTGTCATTTTTCTTTATACTCAACCTAGTCTCTGGCCACAGGCTCTCTAAGAGAGAGCAGCAGTCATGTCTTATAGGTAAAAGGATGCCCTGCAGTGCTTGGCAGGGGGCCTGGTGCACGCTGTGTGTGTGTAAGTAAGTGATGGTGGGTGATGTCTTTGAAATCTCTCCTAGCAGATGATGAATGCATCCAGTTTTTACCTTTCTTCCCACCAGCACCAGTTATAACTAGCTACATGTCTTACTGACTTCTCTCGTTGTTTCTAATGATTTTCCAGTTGATTCTCTACTTTCTAGGTATGCACTTCAAATATCCACAGATAATGGCTATGTTTGCAACTTCCACTCCAATTTTTAGATCATTTCTTTCTCTTATCTCCTTGCTGGTACTTTGAGTCAGGTTTATAATTTCAATAAAAGTGAGTATTCTCATCATGCATTTGACTTAAATGGGGATTCTTCTCATGTTTCACAAAATATGATACTGGTTTGGCATGAGACTATATGGTGCTTAAAATAAAACAACAAAAGTAACAAATCCTTATTCTAATTTTACTAAGTTTTTAATTTTTTCTTTATAATCCATAATGTGTGTCAGGTTTTTTTTCTGTCACTATGGACTGATCTTATTTATTCTTCTAAAAGTTAAGTCTATTGACATAATTTACATGCAGTAGAATTCACCCTTTTAAGAATACAGTTCAATGAGTTCTGACAAACATACAGTCATGTAACTACTGCCACAATCAATATGTCACTGGATGAATTTTATTTAGCAAAGCATTTTGGGCACCTGTTAAGATGACCATATAGATTTTTCTTTTTTGATCTAATATGGAGACTAGCTTCTCCAATACTGAACCAAGCTCACACTCCTGTGATGTACCCCACTTAAACATGGTATTTATTTGATGTACTGCTAAATTCTATCTGATGGTATTTTATTGAAAGGTTTTGCATCAATATTCATAAGCCAGATTGATCTTCAGTGTGTGTGTGTGTACACATGTACATGTTCACACATACTATCTCTGTGAAGTTCTGGTATGAAGATCATTTTGAAATTAAAAAAACCTAGAAGTTTGGCTTCTGCTCTTTGCTTAAAAGTTGTAACAGTAATGTGAATATTCGTCCAGGTTTACATGGGGCAGTTCCAGTTTACACCAATTTTCCCAAGTAAAGCCCCTTTTAATGAATTATATGGTCACCTTACTTAATAATATCAATATCTTTGAATGTTGGAAGGATCTACTGAGGCTATCTGGGGCTGGCACTTTGAATTTAGAAAGCACCTTTTGATAACTTTTTTATTTCTTCTATGGTTACTGACTTAAGTTCTCTCTCCTAGAAGCCACTCTGATACAGCAAATTTTCCTAGAAATACCACCTACTTCATCTATCTCCATGGAATTTCACAGAGTACCTCACAATCTTTTTTGGTTATTCCTTCTTTTTGGTCTCTGATTTTGTTGGCTTTTACTTTCTCCAGTAATAAAAGAAATATTGTTCACTGTACAAAATTAAAAAATTAAAACACAAAGCAAAAACTGAAAATTACCCATAATCTCACTCAGAAATAATTACTATCGACAAGGTCATGTGAAACATTTCAGACTTTTATCTGTCTACAAACCCACCTTCCTACCTACAATGTTTATTTACCTGCCTCTTCCATGTTATATGATATAAACAGCTTTTCCATATCAATAAATATCTATTTGCATCTGCAATTTCAATGGCTGTGGAGCATGATATATCATGACTTTCCTATTTAAATTCCTGACAGTAGGGGATAGGTAGATGGTTATTTTTTTAAAGCTACTTTGAGCAATGCTGCATGGAACGTTATCTAACATCTCTGCATTCTCATCCAGTTCTACCTGTAGGGCAGATTATTAAAAGCAGGAGTGCTAGTCGACGACAGGTACATTTAAAAATAGTTTTTGCTTGTAAAAAAGTCTACATTTCTTACAGAAAAAAATCAGCGAAAGACAAAAGTGAAGATTTCCCACAATCCATTTTCCAGTGATACTTGTTAACATTTTGTTAGATAGATATCCAGCAGATCTCGGTGCACATATTTTTAACCATAAATGAGACCATGTTATACCAGCTAGTTTGTAACTTACTTACCACATTATGCCATCTTTTCCTGCACAGCATCATTCTATACAATAATAAGGTATTCAATGGATAAAAGAACCATAATTCCATCAGTTACTGGTGGAAATTTGAGATGTTTCTGACTTTTGCTTCTGTGAACAATGCTACAAGGAGTATCACTGTCTTCACTTTTTTGCCCCATTGTTCAATTATTTCCTTAGGCTAGATTCCCAGTGGAACTGCTAGGTCAGAGGATATGTACTTCAGGGCTTCTGATGAACACATAACCCTGGAGAAAGTTTGCATCCATCGGCATTCCAAATAGTCTGAGAGCTTGTTCTCACATTCCCCTCAACCTTCCTCTTAAACTTAGACTCAGATAACAAAAAGTAGCACTTGGGGTTTTTTTTTTCCATTTTAAAAATTATTAATAAATTGGACATCTTTACGTACTTTTTGGCCCTTCAAAATGTTACTAAAGCACTTTATATGATCTATTACCTATCTATAAACAAAATAGCCAGAATAAATTATATTTATTTCTTAAAATCTTCAATCCTATTTTGGAAAATTAAAAAAAAAAGAAAGAAAGAAAAGAAAAAAATGCCTCACACTTTTAGAAATAGCTCTGCTGCTCTTGCTGGAATTTTGCTTTAAGTTTATTCCAAGTAAGGGAGAGCAATCATTTTCTCCATACGCCTTAACATAAATATGTACCAGAACATTATAAAATGGTCTTGTTGGAACACAGAACTCGGTGTAGCACAGGTACACGCCCAAATTTCCAGTATAGGATAAGCATTTTAGCAGCTATTTCATTACAATACAGCCTCATCTCTGACCACTCCATAGAACAGACTGCTAAAATAACACTAGAGGCAGGCCCTGTTTCTTCACAATGTCAACATCTGTAGCGTTTGAAGCATTAAAAATAAGGAATGCAATCTTTCTCAGAGCTTTCATTTTTTTCAGGGCTTTCATTTTTAAATAAGCACCCACTATGAACAATTGTGACTGATTTCCTTTGCAGCAAAAACATGGTGAACATTCACTTTTTTTTTTAACAGTTAAGAACAAATGACCTGCAAGTGAATTCAAGATAACGAGCAGTGATTGTAGCATTCCATCAAAGTATTTTTGTTTAAATGTTTAAAAACAAGATTCAGAATACATATTCCAAAAGGCAGCAAGTTTCCATGGGCCTCCCCACTTTTTTAAAAAACTCTAGCTTTATTTTAAAATGCACACATCAAACATGTGTGGAATGCTTTAGTGTTTTTAATAACTATCATTAAAGAAATCAAGGTAATCATAATTTGAAATATAAAATCAATTTTGGGGGCTACACTGATGTTTTTGATCAAGAGAGCATAAGAGATCACATAATAAAGGTGAAGGCAAGAAAAGGTTCACTTTATCAAGTATAACTAGAATAAATCCTCTGCCTTTGTGGCATTATTATTTTTTGTTTGGATAAAGTACTGCATAATCTGTATCATCTTGTAATGCTTGATAAAATGTATAAAGTAACACTATAGCATTTAATGAAAATCCAGTAAAATGAATGTTTATATCCCTAAAGCATTCAGTAGAAAGACACTAAAATTCTAACGACCTTCAATAGTACTTTGATCAAAGAATTACTATAAAAATGTAGCAACTTAAAAATCTTGTCCTCTCAACTCATTTATTGAGGCCCTCGAATATAATGGATTCTGAATCTAGTATAAGAGATGATTAAAGCAACAGGTTAGGAAAATAAGATGCCACTAAGAAACAGAAAGGCCATTCTATGTAACTAACCGTACTGTGAATTCACCCATAATGAATGGACTTAACCTACTAAATATTCTCAGAAATAACTTACCATTTAGCTCCTAAATGCAATGAAAAAACGACCACTATGGAGACTGAGCAACCAACCATCAAAGAGCAACCAACTTGAAAGAGAGTCAAGACAAACTGGAAAATCGTGACACCTCCCGAAAGCATGCTGAAATAGTAGTAATGATTTAAAAAAACAATCGGGGAAGGAGTAGGTCAAAAAAGGGATATCTGTCAAAGCAGTAGGGGAGAAAATCAGTGTCTCTGGCATTTCTGGAGAAGATGGTGCCCTGAACCATACATGTAATGAGTAAGGCTGATCCACTGGATTGGCATCATCTGTTGAAACCAGCCCTTCAAAGCCTTCATCTGCATTTGCTCCGACTCCTCCTCCTCACTTACAAGACCATTTGATGTCAACACAGGAGCTCAAGAAAGTTTACCAGTTCACAGGAAGTTAACACACCACCACATTGCCACAATTGTCAAAGCAAGCCAAAGTCTTCCACCTTGAGTATAAATCAGTAAAAGTGGCATTTTTCTTCATCAGTCTCTCTGAATCAAAACACCAAAGTCTAATCAGCCTTGTAAAATAATGACAGAGTTTATAAATCCACAAAACTCAAATCATATTTAAAAAAAAAATCCTTCAACAATTTCCTCAGACCAATAGCAGGATGTCAAAACTCTCAGCACGAGTGCTGCAAACCTTGCCTACTTTTTCAACCTTATGTAATATGCCTGTGATGTCACCATCATGAACAGCTGACGTTTAAGAGCTTTTTATATGGACGGCCCTGTCCTAAGCATTTTCCTTATGAGAGCCCACTCACAAAACCCAGAGAGGTAACTTGTGTTGTTTCCTTTGTTTTACCAAATGAGGAACCAAGGCACAGAATGGTTAAATGCTTTGCCTCATCACATTCCCACATGAATCTGACACTTCAGTCGTACTGAAATATTTGCAAGTCTTGCAAATGCCATATGCTTTTGTACATGATTGGCCTTTTGCCCTGAAAACCATTCGACTTTTCCTTATCTGACCATTTCCTATCGCTTCTTCAAGACTCAGTTTAGGCAGGGCCTCCTCCCAGAAACCTTCCCAGATACCCTGACTTTCCTAAGAAAAGTTAGATGCTCCCTCTTCTGTGTTCCTATCACCAATATGTACTCCCTCATGCATGGCATGGCGCTTGTAAGAGTCTGTATGTAAATCTGTCTCCCACTGGGTTGCAGGCTCTCTCACGGGCAGTGCCAGGGTCACTTCATAAGGCCTCATAGCCTTCCACTGCTCAACTCCAGGGGGCGCCATTCAGAGACTACAGAGTGATATAAATGGTGACTCCTGGAGTGATACAGTATGGCAGCTCTAAGGACAATATTCCTATTGCCTTCCAAAGACTGTGGCATGGGGTATACAGTCATAAATATTTCTAAGTGACTGAATAGCCGAGACAGAGCTCACAATAAATGTGAAACGGTGCTTAACCATTGAAGTCTCCCAACCAGTTTATTACCCTTCCAAACCAACACTTCATAAGGTAAAGTCTAAATAACACTGTCAACCCAGAGAAAAGTGCTAGTTTGCCACTCAGCACACTCAAAACCCCTCGCCTTATCTTTTCTACATCAGCATCTTGTACATTTCCTCTAAATGCTAATGGCAAATTTAGAAGATTTCCCTCTAAGCCTTTGAAAATGGAATAAGTAATCTGCAAATGTGGCATTTTCACCAGAGATGCAAATAATTATAGTGAAAGCTAGGTATAAAAATTTATCCAAAAGAGTAGACTGAAATGCAAATTAATACATTCCAATTTCTACATGTTAATGAACATGTTCATAAGGACATTATGATTCTATATTCAGAAAAGCAACATTCCACAACTTTCAACCACCTGCACAGCAGAGAGAAGAAAACATTTAACAATATCTTTGATCAGAGGTAAACAAACAAACAAACAGAACTTAGGCAGTGCATTCTTATTTTCATTATAAGGATACAGTTTCTATCTTTCCATGACTGGGAACAAGGTCCTTGGTCAAAGAACCTTCTACACACACCTAGCTTCAAGAAACAAGTAGAGATTGAGGCAGGTTTCATTGAAGAAAAATTCCTTAGTCATCAAGGTCACTACTTAGCCCTAATTCCCGCAGTTGACTGCTGCCTTCGGTTGGCTGACTGTGCCTAACTCAGAGTGGGAAGAGGGAAGAGAAACAAAGGTGACTTGTTCTGAAATTACTCATAAAAACTATGAAGCCTCAGTGACATGGCAATGTGGTAGGTAGAAAAATGGTCCCCCAAAGATGCCCAAGTCCCAGTCCTCCAAATCTGTGACTATGCTGTGATTGTGGCATGGGGCGTTAAGGTTACCGGTGGAATTGAGGTTGCTAATCAGCCAATCTTAAAATAAGGGGTCTTGAAAGAGAAGAGGGAGGCAGAAAAGTTGTTGTCTGAGTGATGCAATGTGAGAGACTGAATGGCTACTGCTGCCTTTGATGGTGGATGGAGGTCATGAGTCAAGAAATGCTGCTGGCCTCTAATATCTGAAAGATGCAAGATGACAGATTCTCCCCCAGAGCCTCCAGGAAGAAGGCAGCCCTGCTGACACTTTAACTTTAGCCCAGTGAGACCACTTTTGGGCTTCTGACCTCCAGAACTGTCAGATAATAAATCTGTGTTGTTTTCAGCCACTAAATCTGTGGGAATTTGTTATAGTGGCAATAGGAAAGAAATACAGTATCACTGGAGAGGAGAGAGACATGATTTCTATAATTTCTATTGCATGGGGACATTTATTCCCTGACAGAAGAGCCAAGAGCTCCTGTACACTACAGTGTCTGATGTGACCATTTCCTTCTCTGCCCTCACCTAAGCATTATCATGAAACAGAACATTTCACACTTGTCCATTCTACAGAAATGGCCTGAAATACATTCAAGTTGGGGCATTTTGAGGTTTTTTGTGCATACAAGATTCATAACATTTTGTCAGCATCAAAGGGACCTCAGGGAAGAACATCTGGTCATTCCTTATAATTATCGTATAAATGAAGACATCCAGGCCAGAAGGCCTCGGGTAGTACTATGCTCCAGGCTACAAAGCTAATCACAAAGCAACATTCATCCCCTCTAGTTCTTGCTCCCTCTCTCCAGTTTGCTTCCACCGCCCTATGCTACTAGTAACTAAGATTAAATGCTGTGCATACAACTAAAACCTCACTTGAGATGTATGTCACTGAGGGGGGAAATTTTTAACTTTATTTAGTAGTAATTAAAAACACTTTAAAAACTTGGATGTTTTTGCTAATGGGAAATGTTTAGGTATGTTTGCAACCTGGGAATGGTCTACTTTTTCAACTGTAAAGCTTATGAAACCTAAATAGGGATCAAATATTTCTGATGAACATCCAGTGTCTGGATATGTTGTAAGTATAAAACACACTCCAGACTTAGGAGATTGAGTCGGAAGAAAAAATACAAAATGTAGCCTTAATTTTTCACAGGATTAAATGTTGAAATGATAGTTTTGACATAGTAGGTTAAATTGGCTACTATAAAAATTTTAAATTACACATGTGGCTCCCGTTATATTTCTATCAGACAGTGCTGTTCTAAAGGAATAGATTGAGGTACACATGTATTTTAATCTGATATTGTAGAAACTGGAAACAGCAAAAATACCAGATAATTGTTTGATGCAAAGAAGAAATTAGAGGAAACATGTGACCGAAGAATATACGTACACACAATCAGAATCTTCAAACTTTGTAACAAGGTCACAGATGAGTGAAAATCTTGTCTAATTTTGTTTATTTTTAATCAATCAGAATACAAGGATGAGCAGACCAAAAAGACGTTAAAAAATCATTCTTAAAACGTCCCTTGTTGGTTGGTTGGCTCTTAATTGACAGATGACCTTGTAAAATAAACTGTAAACTAAGAATGAGTCCACAGACTGCAGAGCAGCCACTGTACAGTTTTAGAAATCTATTTTTTTTCCACAAATGTGTCAAGCTGACAAAATAAAAATACAATCAATTGACAAATTCCTGACATTAAATTTCTAATCCAAGCTCTCCCTTTTTTCGGCCTTGGCAATGGATCAGCTATAAGTTTTTAGGACTAATATTACACCATGCTGATCTGTTAGACAGGGGTCTTAAAGGGTGTTTATGTAAAATATCACAAGGCCAAAGGCCCTAAAGAAGGAAAAAAATCCCAGGAATTTGGCCTTAAGAGTAAAACAACTCATCCAGCTTCCTCCTTCATGCCATTCTTTATGCACGACAGGACGGAGTCCACATCGGCAACATCCCCGTGGGCCAGACGACAGATCAAAGAAGTCACGGCAGTCTACACTGCAGCTCAGAGACCGCCAGCTTCCAGAGGCCAGAAAAGGAGTGTTTTGTCCAGGTGACCCTAAGCCTCCCAGAAGGCATGCAAGGCAATCTCAGCTTTGTTTTCCAGGCTCTCTGAGGACACCCGGGTCAGTGATTGTTGGAGGACCGTGGCGGACCTCGCGAGGCCATCCTGGGATTTCTCCACAGGACTCGGGCATCCGTAAGGCTGCACAGATCACCTCATTCTCAATTCCCACAGCCCAACAGTCCAGCTTTCCTATTTAAATGCCCCACCTCTAAGAAAAACACACGTGATTATAATGTTTAGATAAAAGGGCAGTACAGCATATAAATCCATATATACAGTGGGACAGCAATCACACAAACACAGGAAAACAACTGCAAGTGCCAACTGTGGTTATCTCTACTAGAAAGACTATATTCCTTATACTTTTCAGTATTTTCCACATTGTGGAGAGGGAACCTGTATCATTCATACAGGCCAATTTCCCCCTTTTTTTTGGTACAAGAAGAGTGTTAACAAAAAGGGTCCATATTATTAAGGTACTTGAATACATTTTGAATGAGCATGCACCTTCGACATTAGCACTGAATACATTTTATAAACTGCTAGTAATGTCATTAAGCAGAGGTATACAGATAAGTGTAGTTTCAAAGTGCTACCCTGCTAATCCAAAACACAGGATCAGAACTAAAAATAAAAGTGGACCCTTCAGGAAAGTAGTCTCCAAAGTAAGATACAATACACCTAAAACATTTCTCTTCTGAAGTATGAGTGTAAATTTCAACCAATTACACTGTACATCTAAGGTCTCAATAATACCACATGAAAAATTAAGACTTTGTATTACATGAATTTTTGATTCCCTTTTCTAACGAGTATATTTCAAATTATTTCTTGTAGATTTTTAAAAGTTAGCAGGGCAGACAGGTACAAATCACTCAGAATCTAATATAAAAGGTACTTATTTATTAGATTGATATGTCACCTTTCAGTCACAGAGCTCCAGGCAAATGTAGCTACCATTCACACAGAGTTTAACTGCTCTACATCAAGAAGGCCATACAGAAATAACATATTATCAAAAATTTCCTATTTGGAGAGGAAAGAGACTGGTATTGCCAAAGTACTGCTGGAACAGACTCATACCATGTGTATGGTGAAAGACTAGTGACACTCCCTTTAAAGTCAGCAACCAGATAAGGATGCTTCCTATCACCTTTGTTATTTCATTTTTTTTTTTTTTACAAGTGTTAGCCAAAGCAGTAAAAAATTACAAATAATGGAAACTGGAAAATATAATTAGCATTATTTGGAAGTGACATGATAAATCACTGATAAACCCCATATAAATACTTGAAAAAAAATTCAGAGTCAATATACAAAATCCACAGCCTCCCTAATTTCCAGAAATAACCAGCTGGAAAATACAATGGGGTAAAAGTTTCATTCATAAAGGAAGAAAAAGACAGTAAACAAATAGGAATACATTTAAAGAGAGGTATATAGAGCCAACATAAAGAAAACCATTTAACTTTATTGTGGGGCATGAAAGAAGATCTGAATTAATGAAATGAGGCACTGTCCTGCTGCATGTTAAAGCTTAATTGTAAAGATTAGAATTTCCCTTCAAATAAACTTAGAAATATAATGCAGTTACAATTAATACTTCAGTACAAGTTGTCTTTAGAATATGACAAATTACTCCAAGGTTCCTTTAGAAGAATAGAGTCAAGAATACTTATAAAAATTTGGCAGGAAGAGATGAGTAACTAGATAGAGCACTATCAGATATCAAAATATATTATCAAAACGTGTTATCAGCTGTAGGAATTGAAACTGATTTTGTTCTTAACAGAAAAGAATATCCAAGTACAGTCTACAATTCAATTACATTTCAAATTAATGCAAAAAGGATGGATTATTAAATCAGGTTCGTCAACTGGTTACTCATTTTGGAAAAGATAAAGTTGGAGCCCCATCGCTCATCTTACATAAAAAATAAATTTTGGATGCAATAAAATTAAAAATGAAACCACAAAAGTACTAGAAGAACATTAAGGCAATATTTATATAATAATAAGGTGGGAAAGACCTGTCTAAACCTAATACAGGCCAAAATCACAGAGAAAAAGATTAGGTTTGATCACATAAAATGTTAATCTCTGAGAAAAATAAAACCACCTAACACAATACTGAAAGGCAGGCAAATTGAACAAAATACTTGCAACATATGGTAGAAAAGGAGTTAAGAACCTTAACCATGAAAGAATTCTTGTGAATTGATAGAATTTTGCTTTTAGCACTATTTACAATAGCCAAGACATGGAAGCAACATGTTCATTGACAGATGACTGGATAAAGAAGTTATAGTATATATAAATACAATACAATCAGTCATAAAAAGAATGAAATAATGCCATTCACAGCAACATGCATGGACCTAGAGATTATCATAGTAAGTGAAATAAGTCTGACAGAGAAAGATGAATATCATGTATCACTTGTATGTGGAATCTAACAAAATTACATAAATGAACTTATTTACAAAACATAAACAGACTCACTGACCTAGAAAACAAATTTATAGTTACCAAAGCGGAAAGGGGTGGGTGGGGAGGGGTAAATTAGGAGTCTGGGATTTCTAGATACTAACTACTATATGTAAAATAGGTAAACAACAAGGTCCTACTGTATAGCACAGAGAACTATACTCAATATCTTGTAGTAACCTATAGTGAAAAAGATGAAAAAGAACATATATATATATATTATATACATATATATGAGTCACTATGTTGTACACCAGAAACTAACACAATATTGTAAATCAACTAAATTTTAATTAAAAAAAAAAAAACCCAAAAAACTACAATGAGGTATTGCCTCACACTGTTCAGAGTGGCAATTATCAAAAAAAAAAAAAAAAAAAAAAAGGAATGAGAGAAAGAAAAAGAATTTTGCTTTTAAAAATAGGCAAGTGACATAAGACAATTTACAAAAGAAATTATACAAAAAAAATCAAACACACCTAAAATCAAGTATGTGCAAATTAAAACATGATACAGTGTTTTCAACATTAACACGTCAAAGACTTTTTTTTTTAACATTTTTTATTGAGTTATAGTCATTTTACAATGTTGTGTCAAATTCCAGTGTAGAGCACAATTTTTCAGTTATACATGAACATAATACACCTATTCACTGTCACATTCTTTTTCGCTGTGAGCTACCACAAAATCTTGTATATATTTCCCTGTGCTGTACAGTATAATCTTGTCAAAGACTTTAAAAAAGTGATCACATTCAATGCTTTGAAGCAAACAGGGAATTGGCTACTCCCACTGTTGGTCTGAATCTATATAGAAACCATTTTCAAAGAGTGATCTGGCAATGCACATTTAAAAAACCTAACATTTTACAACTTCACTGATCCAGTAATTGCATTTCCAGGAACCCATCCCCTGGAAGTGACTATGGATATTTAAAGCATATTTATAATATTTAGTGACTAAAATATATTTCCGACACTGGTAATTTGTATATATTAAGCATGCCCATTAAAAATGCAATGATTAAAAATACTATTGAAGACTACTTAGAGACAGGAAATATATCCAAACCATCATAAGTTTTTAAAAAGCAGAGTTTAGAGCAGTATTATCCTCTATGATTCTGTTTTTAAGAAGATCTGCAATGTATGGAAACAGAAAAGACTGAAGGATACACACTAAAACTATTAAAATTGGTTAGTGAGGTTGTAAGAGGTTCTATCTTTTATACTTGTATTTTCTAAATTTTCTACATGAGCGATGTATTCCTTTTATAGTAATAAATACCTAACTCTTAGGCAAAGTAGAAGTACAGCAGCAGAAATTTCCTGGAGGAGGATTTACAAAGAGAACTAGCAGATGTCAAGATTCACATGGCCTTACGTGAGTTAGTAAGCTCAGGTACTGGACTTTATTTTTACTGAAAAAAGTTTTTTTTTAATTCTTTTTTTTTACTTTATTTTTACATTTCCTTTTCCACATTTTTTCCTCCTGCCTGCTCTCCCTGGGTTATCTCCCTTTTTAAAATATGTCTGTTTCTTCCTTTATTTTCACTAAAAAACAAAACAAAATAAAACTATCTTGTTTACTTTGGACACAGTTTGCCAGCCTCATTTTTAAGCCCTGAGATTAATGATCCTGCTTCTTACAAAACCCCTTCAAAGTTTCTTATCTCAACCAATCACGCTTTACTACATTGAACTTAAGATACAATAGAATCCTTGTCCGCTCTGCACTCCAGATATGACCCTTTTCCACCTCTTCCACGGCAATATCCTTTCCTCCTATATCCCTTCTCAAGCACTATCATGAAAACAGTATGAAAAGTAGTTAAGAAGAGTATGAAGGATTGTTGTAAGCAGAACCTGCAATAGCCTCTCATCTTTAGGTCAGCTCAAAGCAAACCCACCAACAAATCACTGAATTGGGACGTAAAATCAAAAGAAGTGTCAAAAGCATACCTCCTCTGTCCCTAGCCCTTAGGAGACTACTCTCCCCATTTGGTAGGTGAGGTAAGAGAAAGCCAGAGAAGAAATGGCTGAAACACACACTGGTAACTAGTGGCAAAAGGAGAAATGAAATCTGGGTCTTATGTTCCTGGAAACATAATTTTTCTACAGTATCAGGTCACATGAATCCTTTAAAAAGGTGGAGTGGGGGCAGGGGGGCAGAGAGAGAGAGAGAGAAAGGGGGAAAAAAAAGGAAAAAAGAAACCAAGTCATATTCCAATGGCTATGGCCGAATGAATTACCTACACGTTTTAACAAATGTTAAGAAACAACATTCTGGGAGAAAAGAGAACCCTCCTGCACTGTTGGTGGGATTGTAAATTGTTACAGCCACCTTAGAAAACAGTATGGAGGTTCCTCAAGGAATTAAAAATAGAACTACCATATGATCCAGCAATTCCACTCCTGGGAATACATCTCAAGGAAATGAAAACACTATGTTGATGAGGTATCTGGACTCCCGTGTTCACAGCAGCATTATTCACAATAGCCAAAACATGGAACAATCTAAGTGCCCACTGACAGATGAATGGATAAAGAAGTTGTGGTATATAAATATATGTATCTATGTATACACACATATACATACACAATAGAATATTATTCCTCCATAAAAATGGAGGCAATCATGCCATTTGTGACAACATGAATGGAACTTGAAGGCATTATGCCAAGTAAAATAAGTCAGACAGACAAGACAAGTACTACAGATCTTAACGTATGTGTGGAATCTGAAAGAAAAAGAAAAAAATCAAACTCAAAGAAAAAGAGATCAGACTTATGCTTACCAGAGGTAGGAGGCAGAGGAAGGAGTAATTGTGTAAAGGTGTGAAAAGGTACACACTTCCACTTACAAGTAACTCCTGGATATGTCGTGTATAACATGATTATTATAGTTAACTCTGCTGTGTGTTATACTGGAAAACACTTAAGACAGTAGACCTTAAGAGATTTTATCACAAGGAAAAAACTTTTTTTTTTCTTTTTTTTGGTATCTGTATGAGACATTTTTTCCTTTTGCTTTCTTTTTCTTTTTTTTTTTTTTTTTGGTATCTGTATGAGATAATGGATGTTAACAACTTATTGTGGTAACCATTTCACAGTATGTGTTAAGTCAAATCATTATGTATACACCCTCAACTTATACACTGCTGTATGTCAATGACCTCTCGATAAAACTGGGGAGGGCGGGGAACCACAATTTCCTGGTCTTGCCCCCAGCTCTATGAGTGACTTAACCTCTCCAGGCCCAGGTTACTCATCCTAGAGTAAGTTGAACTTGAGGGTCCCTAACACTGTACAGTTTAACCGCATGTCCATGAACGTGTTACGTTATGAAATCATGAGCAGCATAGAAAACAACAAACATTAAATTCAGTGATCAGTTATTGGGCCCCTACTATAGGCAAGATACCATGATAGACACCATCGCGGTCGCGGTATAGCTTTGGCCTCTATCTGTGTAACCAATATAGCACCATAAAATTTTAGCTCTGAGAAGGACTGAATTTTATAAACAAGCAAACAGGCACAAAGTGTTGACATATACTGAAATATTAAACTTTTAATACATCTGTAAAGTTTTACAAAGTTATTCCATACATACATATATACACATTTAATATGTCAGACGGTCATATTCTTTAATAACTCTTTTGCAGACTAGACCAGGAGTTGGGGAATCTGGTACTGTCAGAAATTAATTTTTTTTGAAACGTATTGAGGTGATATTCACATAACATAAAAGTAACCATTTTCAAGTGAACAATTCAGTGGCACTTAGTACATTCACAATGTTGGGCAGCCACCACCTCCACTAGTTTCAAAACTACTGCAGCGCAGCAATATCTTCCAGATGAGCCCCACTCCTCATACTAACTGTTTCTCTATGAAGCCTTTGATTCCCTGAGGAACTTTTGAAGTCATTCAGCGTAACTGGGCAACTCTTTCTACTCCAGAACCATTTAACAACTATCCATCTAAGTGTCTGTCAGCAAAGGGAAGAGCCATACAATTACTCAGAAAAGCCAGTCAATAGAAACATCCATGAGAGCCAACTAATCACGCCTTCAGCAGCCAGATGTTTATTACCTGAATTATTCACTGCGTCTATGGTCTCCTTTCCATCTCGTAGTGAGTCTGCACAGAGCCCTCATGGTGTGCTGGGGCCCCAGCCTACAAGAGACCAATTCACAGGCTCTCTACGTAGGACCCCCTTTTGCAGGCAGGGTTTATTACAGAAACTTCTGCATTTACTTGAAACTGACAATTACGGGTATGCTTTACAATTACCATGAATATTTACCTGCTACCTTACAAATATTTATTGTGCTAATCATAAAATCAACCACAGAGATGTGAGGGTTTGGTCCCAGAACACCACAATAAAGTGAATATTGCAATGATGCAAGCCACATGAATTTTCTGGGTTCCCAGTGCATGTAAGAGTTATATTTACACTATATTGTAGTTTATTAAATGTACAATAGCATTATATCTAAAAGAACAATGTACATACCTTAAGTAAAAATACTGCTATTGCTAAAAAATGCTAACCATGATCTAAGCCCTCAGTGAGTCATAACTTTTCTGCTGGAGGTTTGAAATACTGCAAGAATTACCAAAATGTGACACAGAGACACAAAAATGAGAAAATGCCATTGGAAAAATGACTGACAGACTTGCTTAATGCAGGATTGCCACAAACCCTCAATTCATAAAAAAATACAGTAGCTTTGAAGCACAATAAAGTGAGATGCAATGTGAAATGAGGTATGCCTGTCCCAGCATTTTCTGAGGGTTTGTCATGCTCCTAACACAGGTCTAAGTGCTTTCAATACATTATTTCATTTAGTCTGTCTTACAGAGGTTATAAGGACAGGTTAAGTGCCCCAAAGCATCGACTTTATATGCAGACAGTCAGAATTAAAAAGATGATCTATTTGACGTAAGAGAGGAAAAAAAGTGCTCTGATCTGCTAGGCATACTTCTTTCCTGAGACTGCATTGCCAATAACTATCCCTGAACCATTTCTATGAAGAATTCCCACGGTAGCTGGGATAAAGCAAAGCCACATGGCTTAACTTGGAAAGATGCTCCCAGGCAGTACCACGGAGAAGGAGCAGAGGTTTTGCACCTTTGAGAGACTCAGATATGCCAACTGTTCATCATCATCAGAAAAGCATTAGCAAACATTGGTTTCAATCCACGTCAAAGACATTTTCATTTATCCCTATGAAAGTACTCAAAAATGTTCCGACTCAAGACGGCACCTTGCCCCCAGTGCCATCTCCAGCACTCCTAATCCTCCTCACCCTAGACTATTTGTCTTCCCCTAGTTCTCATCACCACGTCACCCACGACATCATTTACTTACTCAGTGGGTGTATTCTTTCTCTTCTGTGCTAGAATGCAAGCTCACTGAGAATGGGGCGATCTTCGTTTTATTCTCTGCTGTGTCCCCAGTGCTGGGACACAATGGCCTAGGCGCATTCATCTTCCTTACAAAAGTAGACGATGGTATCTATTCAAAACACTTTCTAACATTTCACCCAAAACTCCTAAACGCTGCTAAATGTTTCGCACATTTGAATGGAGACACTGACACATCCACAAGCGGATGTCACAGCTACATCACTGAGGAGAAAGCTGTAATTATGGAATAAAAGAAATACCACTGACAGACGGAAGGGGGTTTTCTCATTGTTACGGCTTATCCAGGGGATTACACGGGCAAGTTCAGTAAGTCTGCATGGCTGACAGGTGATCAGAGGATGCAAATGAGCCGCGATTCCTCAACTGTTAGGCTCGGGACTGGGGAGCAGTAGGGGGAGGGGCCAGGACAATAAAAGAAGAATGTTTAATTTCAAACACTGCTCTTTAAAACAGAAGTTACTACATATTTGGAAATGTTTCCAAATGCCCATTATTTCTGTAAAGGAAACCACAGAAGACAGTGTGATAACCTAGTGTGGCAGAGCACAGGTTAATAATTGTTTTCACTTATTAAACATTTTTCTAGGTACCAGGCCCTGTTTTGAGGCCTTCACATATATTACATCATTTGAATATCCTCACAACCACCCTGTGATGTAGATACTATTACTATTGTATAGATACTGAAACGAGGCTCAGAGGGGTTGCCTAACCTGCCTGGGACCACACAGCTACTTAGTGATGGAGCTGGGTTCAAACCCAGGAGTGACAGTCCAGGTGAGTGGTTCTAAACAGGGAGTGATTTGGTTCCCCAGGTGCTATCTGGCAATGTCTGGAGATGTTTTTTGTTTTCACAACTGGAGGGAAGGGGCTACTGGCTTGTAGCGGGCAGGAACGCTGCAAAGCCTCCTGCAATGCAGCGGACAGTCCCACAACCAAGAATTACCTGGCCCAAAACATCAACAGGCCAAGGGTGAGAAATCTTGCTCTAGAGCTGAAACTGTCTTTTTCAAATCTTGTTTTTTGCTGAAGCGTAGTTGATTTACAATGTTAGTTTCAGGTGTACAACAAAGTAATTCAGTTATTCATATACAAACATATATATATATATTTTTTCAGATTCTTTTCCATTATATGTTAGTATAAGAAACTGAATATAGTTCCCTGTGCTATACAATAGGTCCTTGTTGTTTATCTATTTAGAGCTTAGAAACTCTTAATCACTGATCTCAAAGTCTGGGAAACACCACCACGGATACAAGGACTCAAGGCAGAAAACTAAATAACATGCCAGTAATAGGCAGTCAGTATATTAAAAAAAAGTGTATTTGTTTTCTGAGAATGTTGTAACAAATGACAACAAACTTAATGGCTTCAAACTACAGAAATGTCTTCCTTCACAGTTCTGGAACCCAGAAGTCCAAAATCAGTATTACTGGGTTGAAGTAAAGGTGCTGGCAGGGCTGTATTCCCTCTGGAGGCTCTAGGGGAGAGTCTGGCCCTTGCCTCTCTCAGCTCCCGGTTGCTGCCAGCACTCCTTGGCTGGTGGCCACATCATTTCAGTCCCTGCCCCCATCCTCACATCACCTTCTTCTCTCTGTGTCTCTATGTGTAACCCCCAGCCTCTCGCTTATCAGGCTACTGTGATGAGATTCAGGCCCATTTAGCTAATCCAGGATAATTTCCTCATCTCTAAATTCTTGATTTAATCACATATGCAAAGATTCCTTTTTCCAAATAAAGTAACAGCTATAGGTTACAGGGATTAAGGCACAGATGCCTTTGAAGGGCCACTTTCCAGCTACCACAAGGAGGTATTACACACCCATGTTACCCCTGAAGGAATTTTAAGGCATGTGCCCAAGGACACGTGGCTAACAAGCAGTGGAGGTGGGATTTGAACCCAACTCTGACCAGCTCTGAGGCTCATTGTCTTTTCTCTCTACCACAACACTGATGAAGGCTGAAGAAAAGATCTTAAACTAGCAGGCTCCAACCTCTGAGTGGGGACTAATGCAAGAGACTAAAAATCCAAAAGTGTTCCAAGCATCGCCAATCAAAATTATGAAAGCACAAACTTCCATGGTGTGAGGGTCTCAAGAATATTTGTGCTACTTCATTATTTTTTTACATAATTTAGTGATCATTTCTTGCCCCTTGGGAGGTATTGCATATAAAGAATGACCTATAATCCTTGCATAGAATAGCCTACAGCTTTCTTCCCGCGTCTTAAGTAATATGCAACAAATTACAGCTTTAACTGCACATGCTCCTTCAAAATTTGTACTTGATTATGGACTAAAACCCCAAGCTTATCGTAAGACAAAGTGACTGCCAATGGAAGGAAGGATATGGTGGGTCTATGTTGTGCGTAGATGCTGGAGTTTTCATAACCCCAGAAATTTTTTTGATATTAAAAATATTTGGTATGCAGCCATAAAAAGGAGTGAAGTATGTATTCATGCTACAACATGGATGAACCTTAAAAACATGTTACGAGAAAGAAGCCAAATACAATGGGACACACATTGTATGATTCCATTTATACAAGATATCCAGAAGAGTTAAGTCCATAGAAACAGAGAGGAGATTACTGGTTGCCTAGGGCTACAGTGAGTGGAGAATGAGGAGTGACTGCTTAGCGGTATGAGGTTTTATTTTAAAGTGATGAACATGTTTTAGACTTAGATGGAGGTGGTGGTTGCCTCTGTTTTTCACTTTAATATGGTTAATTTTATGCCACATACAGAGGCCCAAACCCTAGGGTAGACAGCCCATTTCTTTAGAATATAGTGTTAAATCATATTCTGGTTCAATTCCTAGAATGGTGGCACCTAGCCAAGAAATCATGATCCATTTTCCATGACCTTGGACAGCATCTGTCATCTACTACACTACTTTTTGGACTTTCATAAGAAGTCTTAAAGAACAGGAAATCATAAAGATTTTAAATTCACTTTTTAATATTTACTAATAATATAAGAAATACTTGGTGTAAAAAAGAGTTACATTTGGCCAAAATTTATAATCAAGTAACACCAAGGATAAAAACTTTACCTCCCACTCTCCTAAAATAAGTTGCCTATTTGGCTTTTCCTATTAAAAAAAAACCTGATGAGATAATAAAATGAAAGTGCTCTGCCAACCCTGAAGCACCTTGCAAATGTAAGGGATTATTATTAGTGTAAATAATGATAATCATCAAAAGGACAGCAGAAGGTAAAATACTGCCATGTGGCAGTTCACACTTTAAAACGACACAGCAGTAATAACTCACCACAGATATGGGTGGTCAATTACTGTACAATCAACAGACAGTAATTAAGCAACAAACGTCAACAGCTACAGTTTCGATTTGATAATAACCAGACAGAACAGACCAGAAGAATGTGCACGCCTGAGATAAGAGTCCCTCTTTCTGAAGTGAGTACCTCAGGGTTGTGGCCTCAGGGAGTCTGGACTGCCCCAGGGGCCCTCCACCAGTAAAACTTGTCAAAGAAAGAATGTAAAGTTCTCTGACTGAGGCCGGTTGGAGGTGGTGGGAGGGTTGTTGATCAGCCGGGGAAAGAATGAAAGTAAAGGCGATCCCCAAGCCTAGTTCAAGCCCAGCATCTTCCTTCATTAGAATCTAGCAGCTATTGCTCCCCCAGGAGGCAGATCCCACGACCCAGGAGCCCCCAGATGTGGGCTGAGGGCAGGGAGGGGACTGGCCACCTATAAACGCACCACATTCACAGGGCTGACTCTTAGAGAGGGATTCTCTTTCTGGGCTGGGAACTAGTCTTTCCATTCCAAATCGGTCTGGGGTCCTGTTGCTTTTGAGCAATTTGGAAGTGGTGAGCCAGGCCACAGCCTTGCTGTGAGGCCAGAGGACAGCTGTGATGACAGGGACAAGCCCAGGAAAGAGCTGAGAGTGCTGATCTCTGGACCATGCTGGCCACCAACCCATTTCATGACCTCACACCTAGCTTCTCTTCCTTGATGTGGTTATCTGTGAAATGGGGCAGTAGCCCTGCCTGGCCCTGCCTGCCTCAAAGTTCTTGTTAGGAGAGACTGAGCATGCGTAAGACAAGACACTATAAACCCCTTAGAAGGAAACACAGGCAAACTTTCTCTGACATAAATCTTAGCAATATTCTCCTAGGGCAGTCCATCCAGGCAATAGAAATAAAAGCAAAAACAAACAAATGGGACCTAATTAAACTTATATTCTTTTGCACAGCAAAGGCGACCATAAACAAAACAAAACAACTTCTGGAATGGGAGAAAATATTTGCAAATGATGTGACTGACAAGGGCTTAATTTCCAGAATATATAAACAGCTCATATAACTTAATAGTAAGAAAATAAACAACCCAATCCCAAAATGGACAGAAGACCCCAACAAGTAATTCGCCAATGGATACATACAAATAGCCAATAGGCACATGAAAAAATGTCCAATATCATTAATTATCAGAGAAATGTAAATCAAAACTACAACGAGGTATCACCTCACACCAGTCAGAATGGTCATCATTCAAAAGTCCACAAACGATAAATGTTGGAGAGGCTGTGGAGAAAAGGGAATCATCCCACACTGCTGGTGGGAATGTAGCTGGTACAGCCATTATGGAAAACAGTATGGAGTTTCCTTAAAAAATTAAAAATAGACTTACCACGTGATCTAGCAATCCTACTCCTGGACATACATCTGGAGGGAACTTTAATTCAGAAAGATACATGCACCCCAATGTTCACAGCAGCACTATTGACAATAGCCAAGACATGGAAACAACCTAAATGTCCACTGACAGATGACTGGATGAAGAAGCTGTGGTATATTTATACAATGCAATAGTATTCAGCCATAAACAAAGAATAAAATAATGCCATTTGCAGCAACATGGATGGACCTGGAGATCGTCATTCTAAATGAACTAAGTCAGAAAGAGAAAGAAAAATACCATATGCTATCACTTATATGTGGAATCTTAAAAAAAAAAAGAGACACAAATGAACTTATTTACAAAACAGAACAGACTCACAGACATAGAAAATAAACTTATGGTTACCAGGGGGGAATGGGGGTGGGAAGGGATAAATTGGGAGTTTGGGATTTGCAGATACTAACTACTGTACATAAAATAGATAAACAACAAGTTTATGCTGTACAGCACAGGCAACTATATTCAATATCTTGTAGTAACCTATAATGAAAAAGAATATGAAAAAGAACGTATGTAAGTATATGTATGACTGAAACATTATGCTTTACACCAGAAACTGACAACATTGTAAACTGACTATTTAAAAAAAGCTATTATACATTGAGTTAAAAAAGAGAGAGTGTGAGCATGAAAGTGGGAGTGAGGGGAAAGGGGGACAATAGTGGGTAGAAAAGTACACAAAGTTCAGCCTTCTGTCAGCACTTCCTAAACTCCACCTGTACCTACGTGCAACCAAGACCCCAGATTTTAAGCATTAACATGAAAGAAGAGATACATTTGGGAAATGATACCTTAAAGTTGACTTTTATTCTTGCCTTCATTCGTTTATTCAACAAATATTTTATAAGGATCAATTAGGCATGTATTACTGAAAAAAAATGACTTTTCCTTCATGGGGTTTACAATCTGATGGATGAGACAGAGACTATAAATGTGTGTTGTGAAAGAAATAAGGAGAATGCAGGGGTAGTAAATTAGGGGGAGGGAAGAGCTACTTGGGTCGGAGGCGTGGGAGGAAACCTATTCTTGGGCAGCAACATTTAAGAATCCTGAAGGCTCAGAAGGAGCCAGCAATGCAAAGAAGGGACGGGGAACAGGGAGGGGACATCTCACGGTGGGGTCAGAGATATAGCATGAGCCCAGGCCCTGGAGGAGGAAGGTCAGGAAAGGAAGAGATTAGGGCAAAGGGGTGGGTATGGGAAGCACTGCCTCCTGAAAGAGTATTAGAGGATGTCAAAATGGACCAGTCAATCATTATGACACACAAGATCTCAGATTCCAAAGTGAAGTGCCAGGCCGAGATGCAGTTCTTCAGGGGACAATAACCCCAAACCCTGTTCACTGATCTTGAGCTCCTCGCCCACAGTGAAGGTGCAAACTGGTCAGGCTGGTGGCTAAAATGTGGCTAAACTGGTGGCTAGAAGGACAGGATACAAAAGTAAGCAGGGTGCAGTTCCAGTTGTAGTGTCAAGGGTTTTGGAAGAGATGGGATTAGCGGCCCTCCCCCTACTAGCCTAGTGAGGGACCTCAACAGGACGAGCCAGAGAGCAACAGACTCCTGCAACATGAAGACACGGTGACCTCATTGGTGACTTCTGCCTAAGAAACCTTAAGGACTAGAAGTAGGCCGGCCAGATACTGATGGACAAGCCAAAGGAAGTAGCAGGTGCACTGGGATCAGCCTGCAATCCCCAAGTTTGTGGGGAAAGATGTGTGAGTCTTGCCCAAGGACCAGACATGGCCCGTGCCATGAGCACACATGAGGGGCTACATCAGGCTCCGCCCAACAAGAGCCACATCTTACACAGCAATGGAACCAGCAGACGGGAGTCCACACGAACCAGGGGGCTTTCTAGAGACTGTGAAACAGTCACACCAAGGAAACTGAAGGTAAGAGGTCCCCAGAAACAAGGTAGAAGCCACAAAAGGGTCCCACCAGAGGGAAGAAATCGATTCTAAACACAACACAAAGACAGCTCTCCTGCGACACTGCCTGCCAATCAAAATTTTCTAGCTCCCCTTCCTGTCCTCCCCACCTCTCCCCAAGCTGGAAGTGATAGCTACTGAGTAAGCAAGAGGAAAAGGGTCCCACCACAGCCCCTTCTCCCAGCAACAGGCCCCCACTGGAGGAAGGGGAGCAGTTTTAAGTAGGAACGAAGTTGGAAGTTGGAAGCTTTGAGTATTGCCTGATACTAGGCATTTTCAGTATTTGGCACATTAAACTGGGACTTTTTATTATGTAAGAGGAATCAGAATAGTCATGGGGTATGTTTTCATCCAGAAACAGGGGAAATGCTTTCCACTGAATAAATTTTAATGGGAGAGTGGGAGACTAGATAAACTTGTTTTTTGACGGTCTCTCATGAAATCTACTTGTTGGCGGCACATTACACATGAAACTGCTTCATGGCAGCACATCTCATGGAAAATGTACTTTCCAGAAAGGAGTTCTGCTGTGCCCCAGCTTGAGCACGAAGATCCCCGCCCTTTCTGAGTTCCCCCGGTAACACCCTCCAACCTTGGCAGGACCATGCAGAGTCTTCAGCAGCTGTAGCAACTGATGCTACTGACCTGCTGCCCACAGCAGAGGTCTCGCCCCATACTGTCTCCTCCTCTTCCAGAAACACACACGGTTCAGGAGGGGATCCCTGCCACCAGGAGCCACCACCATGCTCACCTCTGATCCACATGAAATAGGCTCTGAGTTCCCAACTTTGAGCCTCACAAGTGTTCTCCTTAGATGTCACCCTTATAGGATTCCTTCCACTGAGATCCAGCTGAGAAGCCCAGATCTAACAGTAAACCCAAGGATATCAGTCCCAAGATGGTGGCCTCTCTAACTGCTTCCATTCATTCTCCCTTTGTCTTACGGGTCCATGAGAAGCTTATCTTAGAACGCAGAGCAGTAAAATATGAAACAGACCTCATCTTCAATAAACCAGCACTTTGGTCCAGCAAATGTGCAAAGTCAACAGTTTCAGCATCATATATTGAGTAGGTTTTAGCAAATCGACACACACTGGCCGAGTCTTTATGTTACTAGAAACATTTCTACTGAATACATGCTATACATGATATATATGTCCTACCTTGAAGAGCATTTGTTTAAAATCAAGACAATTTTAAAAGATGTTTCTGAGCCTGCCGTCTACTAAGTTTTGAGCTCTGTAAAGGCAGAGACTGTGTCTCATCTGCTTTTGTGTCCCTCGGGGTCTAGCATGGAAATTGGGACATAAGAAGGTTCAATAAAGTCCTGTGGGCTGATAAGGGAATGAACAAACAAATGAATATCCTGGCTTACATTGTAAACTAGATTTATGTAGATACTGCAAAGGAATGTTTTTAAAAAGGGAGACGACCTGCTATCCACCATTGTTGACTATTCCATTCTATTCCCCACTGACAATTTTTACTATGCGCATGTGAATCTTCTAACTGGATACTTTCATGTTATTTTGTATACAAGATTTTTCTAAGGCTACTCTTTCTCTAGGCCCCTGAGACCAGGTCGACTGCCCATTCACCCCAACAGAGAAACAGTCAAAATGCATCGTGGTATGTGACTCCATCTAAGGGATCCAAATTTCAGGTCTCTCAGAGGGAATAACACTGCTTTAAAACAGATACGTTGAAAAGAATCGACTTTCACCTCTTTACGGAAGGATCTTTGGGGGCGAAGCAGAAAGAGGACAGGTTCGCTAGCATATGGTTGGGAGGCGTCAGACACCAAAGAAGAAAGGTCACAAGATCTGGAGTTAGGTCTGCAGCCAGTCATGTCTTGGCTCTGCTGGGCCTCAGCTTCCTCATCTGTGAAATGGAGACCATCATGCCTATCTCGAAGAGCCGCTGTGGGGAGAAGGTGGGAATGTATGGGGGCTCTCGTTACAGTACCTGACACATAATATGGGCTCAAGCAGTAGTTTTGTTACCATTATCTACACATAAAGAGAATCACAGACACCTACCTGCATATTTAAAGATGATTTTATATATGGGTGGCCCACAACTCTTAAAGGAGTCGAGATCCAAGATTCTGCTGTTTGGAACTCGGAATGCATTTTCCCGTAGGAACAATGCTATCGATCACAGAATTTTAGAATTAGAAGGGGCCTCAAAGCTCATCCAGAGATGCAGTACAACTTCCCACTTAACGGAATATTTCCTAATATAGGCTCCCTGGTGTTTAAGTTTCAGGTAAGCCCATCATAACCAGTATGATCTTATAATGGAGTTAAAACACTACACGCAAGACAGGAACGCAAGCAATAGAAAATAGTAGAAAATTATTCTGAAATGTTGAGCCATAGTTCATCTTCACATGTTCTTCTAACCTTAGTTAAGATTATCTTCCCACTCAGAAATCCTTGATGTAGAAAATGGGGAGACAGTTTCTTATTTCTTATCTATCCCAGCCCCTCCTCATACCCAACACCTGCCTACAAAAAAACTCCCTGTTAATATGTGATGGGAACTTTATCTGCAGCATGAACAAAATGCAGCAGGCCCCGGAAGGAGAGAGAGATAACTGGGGGGAGGGAGGGGGGAAGGGTGTTCAAGATATGCTTGTGGAGCAGGGCACAAGGAGGAAGGCCTTGGTTAACAAGTTCCCCTCCTTCGTCACTTTGCTCAGCAAAAGCTGGTTGTGCCCAAATCCAGACTATTGGCAGTGATCATTTGAGACTCCGATGGATCATATGCAGATGCCATTTTTTAAGGATTAATCTGTCAACCTCAGTCTGACCCCTGGCTTGACCCATGCTGACCCCATGCAGTGGGCAGCCAAAAGCCACAGAGTGGTATTCTGTCCTGCTTGTCTTTGAAATGGCAGAAGCTGGATGTTTGTACTTATAGGATGTTCACCAGGTAAATGTATTTAGCTTGACAAGTGCCTATAATGTTGTCTCCAAGATGGAAAATTCAGAAGAAACTGCAGAAATGACCAAGGGAATCTGGTTTTCCATAAACGTTCTAAGCACTACTCAGATGATGTGGGACAACACTCAAGACATAATGTTAAATGAAACAAGTCATTTTATGAAACGATATATACAGTATGAATTCAACTTTGAATACATGTACACACCATGTTTCCCACATTCTTACATAACTTTTTAGAAAAAAGATGGGATGGAAAGACTCCAAAACATGATTTTGTCTGTGTTATGGAAATACAGGGTGTGTTTATGTATGTATGTCTGTGTGTGTATATTTATTTATAATTTTTGGTGCTTCCCAAGTTTGGTTAAATGAGCAATTATATTTAAAGGGGTAAAATGGCATTTAGAAGCACTAATTAGAGATGTTAAAGCTAAAAGGATCCTTAGAAATGACCTAATCCAACACTGCCTCCAACCCCTCTTAATTTTATAGGGAAAACACCTCTAGCCCCTCAGGTGTCTTATGAGCCTAATGTTTTATAACTAGTGGAGAACTAGCCAAACTGTGGCTTGAACTCAGATCTTGTGACATTTATGGTCTGCACCACTCCCATGATATCACAGTGCCCTACAGTCAGGGAGTAATGAACTTCAGAAGGAAATACTCCATGAGGAAGGAGCAAGTCTAACTGTGCACACCTACACTTCTCACTAAATAAATATTTGCTGAGAGTCATGTCATAGTTTTATGACATGCAAACAACTCGGTTGCTAAAGGAGCTCCGCTGACTTCATCAGAGCCATCTACCGACCCAGAGTCCTGGTTTCAACGTCTTTACTCCTGCATTGCGGAGAAGCCCACCTTCGAGACCTTCAAGACAGAAGTGTATCAGAAGGCACCTCTGTCCTTAGCCTAGACATCTCTTGTGACGAGGGAAGAGAAATGGCTTATTTTCTGTCTCCGACTGTTGCTAACGACACATGTAACAGTCACTTAACTTCCATTCCATCCTCTCATGCTGTATTAGAACTACTTAACATTTATGCAGCCCCAAAACACACGGAGAAAGCAGACAGACTGAAAACCTTCTTTAGAAGCACTCTTATCCTAAAGGTTTTAAGTACTCCCTATTTATAAACATGAAGCCTTATTAGGAACAGAGCACCATCTAAATCTGACAAAAAGATCACGGTTCCAGGATCTTTCATTTCCTAACCGAGGAAATTCAGACATTTGTGTAAACACAGGGTATAGAGCAGCCCTGGGCCACACGGAAGTGGCCTCCCATTTTGCTCTGCTTATCTTGAGCTGGTTGGGCTGGGAAAGCTTTTTAGGCAAGGGGTGGGAAGGTGGCTTCCAAGGACAGTAGCAGAGGACTGGCCACAGGTGGCAAGTCAAAGAACCGATTTTCAGATAGGCAAAGAGAATTTAACCCTGGTCAAAGGCACAACAGGTAGGTTTCCTACCCACTGTGCTAACCAGAAACATAGTATGTGACCCCAAGATAGACTTACGGTGGGCAGAGAGCACGCAGGAGTCTGGACAATACATCAGTTGCCTGGGTTAAGCAGTAATTAACTTAGACTTAGAACATGAAGTTATTAGCTGTGCATGTCACTCAAAATAACGTAAAGCTTAGACCACGCAGAGGCACAGCAAAGCAGGAAGTATCGAATGTAGGCTACAAAAATGCTGACTCTGGAAGAATTTATGGTAGAAGAAGTCTAAGGAGAATTTTGTTAAGAGCAGGCTGAAAAATCCTGCAACCTGAGGCAAAATATTCCTCCCACAAAAATTATTTCGATATTGAGGGAAGCCCTCAAAGGAAACTGAAATTTGTATGTTTAACTATAAATGCTGAAGCCTTAAATATTTTAAAGGTTTAAGGAAAGAAGGTAATGTGCCAAAGATCTCTCTGCTTTATTTTGTCAGTCAAAATAAAAACATCTAGAATGGAACAAGGACCATACCAAGGTATCTCTCAGAGTCTCAACTCTTAAGAATTTAATCCACGTAGATAAGGCAAAAGAAGGAAAAGGCTAGATTGTATGAAGATGCATGACACAATGTGTCCTAGAAGAGCAAAAATAAAAACACTAGATCACACTGATGATTAACCAGAGGGGGAAATTAGACTAGACAAGAGTCAATTAAATCACATGAAATATTTTCAACCCCTTTAGAAATTGTAACATGGAAGATATACATTAGGAAAAACATAAAGTTTAAAAATTCAAAATTAAACATTCATTATGGTTACAACTAAGTCAAAATAGTGGTGCTGGGGAGAAACCTAGCAGAAGAGGCAAGGATCAGGGGTTAATGGCCGCCAGGATGGTCCAGGGTAAGCTGATGGAGGATGAAGATGCTGAAGGCAAGGGTCGCCTGGGTAAAGCCATGGGGAACTTTTTGGGCTGGTGAAGAGGCTCCAGTCTCATCCAGAAATCCCAAGGGGTGGGCCTGCAGCCTAAACAAAAAAAGACGTAGGTCTCCTAAGGACAGCGCTTCATTACCCTTGGAAAGAAGGGTTGAAAATAAGGATGGGCTAACAGAGTCCTGAAGGAGGGAGACCTGAAGGAACTTGCAGATTAAAAGAAAATGGAGCCCATTTCAGAGAGGGTCTGATAAGATCTGTTTAATCCAGAAAAATCTGGTAGGTGCCATTTAGTCTAGAAATTTGGCCAAATTTACCAAGGAACCTGAGGATGAACTCGTAACATTCTGATACAACATGAGGGCGGGAATGGGGCAAAATGATTAGCTTCCCCCACCCTTTGCCATCCCCAACCTTCAGATAAGAAAACTAGGACCCAGAAAGGCGATGCCAACTGCTTGCCCAAGCTGACGACAAGTTGATGGCAGGGCCAGGGTTAGCACCCAGGTCCTTTCCTCTCATTCCAGCAATTTTTATATTATACTTTGTTCTTATATCAACCATGTATAGGTGGACCCACCATTCTCCCACCAAACATGAACTAAACATGAAATAATCATTTTCACCATACAAGTACTACTGCTTTCATCTTAAATTGGGGGGATATTCAGGAAAGCCAAACAAAGAAGAAAGTGAACTGCAGTTTCAGTTCTAAAAACCTCAGTTTTTAAAAAATTCTCATCATTTCTAATAAATCTATCTAGTTGGGCTTGGCCCATCTTCATAGTTGGTGGATACTGATTTCATAGTGTGACGCCTTATTCTCTGGGTTTAGCTAACCCACTGAACTTTGCATCATCAATCCCATAAAACATATGACTTTTAACAGATTTCTATCCAAGTTTTAAGGATCTTTTTTACTTTGGGGATCAAAGAAAAAATAGTTCTGACAGTAGAAACTTCTTTCCAGGCTGACACTTCAGCCGTTAATTATGCTATGGCATATGAAAAGAGTCCGCTGTGAATTTAATTATTCCATCATCCTCCAACTTCCCCCTATCATGCGCCTAAGGAGAACTGTGAGAGATTTTTGTCAAGTGCTTCACAATGTCTATGTCATTCTCTTCCTCTATTCATCTAAAACCTTTATCTAAAAAAAAAAAGTCACTCCATGTTAGTAAAATTATGCTGGTTCCTAGGGGTCAATGCAATGCCTTCTACAGGCTCATAAATCATTTATACAATGACAATTCAGAATTTTTTCAAGGGAGCATTTCTACCTTGATAGTTTTAGGAATTCAACTTTTTCAAAAGCTCTACAGAACATCTGCATGTCTCGGGGCTTCCGGAACTTCTCCCACTCTCCAAGATTTACTCAACAATCACTGGCAGGGACTTGAGAGATGGTATCTACTAAGTCTTTCAACACTCTGAGATATAATCTAGCATGCCCTAGAGATGTGAACTCATTCAAATTACCCAGATGATCTTTCACTGTCTTCTAAATTCCTTTTAATTCTTTTTCATTTTGAAGACCATTCTCTTTAATGGGTAAGTGAAAACAAAATAGTTCTGTATACTTCATATATTGACACCAGCCTTATTCACTAAAGTCCATCTCTGTCTCTATTCTTCTAGCTCCATACACAACTAAAAAGCAAAACAAACTAAAACACTATTCTCAAAGTACAAATGACATACCACACATACCACACACTGAGACACACACACACACACACACACCAAAAATGTTCAACCGAGCCAGTAAAGGAATGAAATGAACACAACAACAAAATGCTATTTTACAGTAAACCAATAAAATGTACCTTTTAAGTGATAAAAGCAATGCTGATGAGGTTGTAGGGAAATGGACATACTCATATATTTACCAATAATGCAACTATGTATTTAGAAAGCAAATATATCATGAGATGTTCATGTCCTTTGCTCCAGAAACCCTACACCTGCACGTTTATCTTAAGGGACACATTACAAAAGGAAAGAAGGTCCAAGTATCCGAATACCTCTTTAGGAATCTCATAATAGCCCAAACTGGATATAGTCTAAGAATCCAACAATGGCAATGGTTAAGTGAACCACAAAATACCAACTGTAGTTGGCGGCATAATGCCTTCCTGCTACCCCCCACCCCCCTTGACCCAGAACAAAGACATGCGCGTCCTGCTCCCAGAACTTGTGAATATGCTACTTTACATGGTAAAAGGAAAGTTCCAGATGTGATTAAATTAAGGATTTTGAGATGGGAGGTTATCCTCAATTATCCAGGTGGGCTTAATGTAATCTCAAGGGTCAGAGTCAGAGAAGGAGACGTGAGGACAGAAGCAGAGGTGAGAGACAGAGACTGAAGAGGGGCAGAGCGGGGGAAGAGAGATGTGCGGATGCTACGCTACTGGCTTTGAAGATACAGGAAGGGGCCATGAATCAAATGGTACGGGTACCTCCAGAAGCTGGAAAAGGCAACGCAACAGAGCCTCCCCTAGAGCTTCCAGAAGGAACACCACCCTTCCAACACCTTAATTTTAGGAATTCTGACCTCCAGAATGATAAGACAATAAATGTGCTTCTTTTCTGGTCACTAAATCTGAGGTAATATTTTACAGCAGCAGGAGAAATCTGAGGACTGCATAGCAATAAGAGAGAAAGTAACATATGTAGATGTAAAACCTGTACACAATTACTACTATGTAAAATATACAGAAAAACAGATCAAGATTCCTAGATTAGGAGGAAAATCTGCTAACAGATGAAGAGACCTTTTAACTGGTGTCCCCGCTTCTGCCCTTGAGCCCCTAGCACCCTGAGCAGTCAGAGTGGTCCTTTATAAATATGAAACCAGATTCCCTCATTCCTCTTCTCAAAACCCTCCAATAGTTCCTTTCTCCTCAGAGGAAGAGCCCAAGTCCCAAGAAAGCTCTACAGAGCCCAGGTCCTCAGCAGTGCAGAGCTCTGGGGAGAGCCACTCACACACACTTTACGTGACTGGCATCCCCGAAAATGTGCAAGACACCCCCCCCTTCCCCGGCCAGGCACGGTCTGCCCACACTCACCCCATCTCTCTGGCCTTCGCGTTTACTACTTTCAGTCTTGCTGACGCCACTCCAGCCTTACCCTGCCACCTTGCTATTCCTGGAACATACGAAGCACACTCCTTTGTACTTTTTGCACTCACTGTTCCTGCTGCCCCAAGTACTAAACATCCAGGTATAGGTTTCCTGGAACAAAGGGCAAGAAAATCTTATATATTTGCTCTCCAAACACATAGTTACATCATTGGTAAATATCTGAGTGTGTCTGTTTCCCTACAACCTCAGGAGCATTGCCTTTTAGCTCTTAAAAGATGTGTGTCCTTGGTTTGTTATAAAATTATGTTTTGTGTTTGTTAATTTCTTCATTGGCTAGGTTGAACCTTTTCAATGTGTGCATGTCTAAGTGTGTAGTGTCTATAGTACGCCATTTGAATTTTGATGATTCATTGCCTTGCTTCTCTCCACTTTCTACTTAAATGTCACTGCCTTATGAAGAGGCTTTCCTTGGCTACCTTATATTAAATGACAGTCCCATCGCCCTGCCCCACAACTCCTCAGTCCCCTATTCCTGCTTTACTTTTCTCTACAGCATCTATTACCATGTCATACTAAAAAACCCCTACTTGTTACCCATCTCTCTGCCCTGGAGTGTAAACTCCACGAGGGCACAGACTTTGCCAGCTTCAGTCACTGATACGTCCCCAGACCTAGATAAGCTCATGTGGTAGATGGTCAATACATATTTGTTGAGTGAATGAATTAAGATTAGAGATAACTTCAGAGAAATGAAAAGAGCTCCCACTTTAATAGAGCTGGTTGAAAGGTGAACCCACACTAATAACTTCATTTAGTGCAGTCGTCACATTGGTTTAACAAACTAGCTAAGTCACTTTTGATGATGCTATTTTTAGAAACTCTGAGTTCAATCGCACATCTTCTGTGCATGCCTTTTAAAAATCCGAACTAATCCTAAAGTGTCCTCTGAAGCCACATTAGTGCCTTTAGATGCTGTCTCCCATCTCTCATGAAGTTTCATCACTGTGTGAACAGAATTTCATTTTTCAGAAACTCTCATCTCCTCTGAGTCACATATCCCTCAAAGCCATGGGATCCAATGTATTTCCACTGAATGTTTTAAAATTTGCTTTTCTAAAGCCCTGGCAACATGTCTTATGACAAGTTTTTTCTCCATGCTTACAAATTCCCAGAGATCTAAGATAGGAAATACGTCAGATGAGTCAGGAGCATCTTGTAATGTTCAGAGAGTATGGTGGTGCATCAAGGGACACGGGGGCTGACTGCAAGACGAAACAGAAAAGGAGTCAAAGCTGGAACCATCTGAGTCAGAAAATAAAGTAGTATGGGACTGTAACCCAAAGTACAACAAATATGAGTCCATATAAATAGAGGGTTGAAGAAATAAACAAATGGAGAAGAGACAAATCTCCCATGTGGAAAATTTCCACATGGTTTTCTAGAGACTCCTCCTTAAAAGAAGAGGAACACAACTCTCTACTCTTTAAGTGTGAGCTGCACATAGTGACCTCCTTCCAAAGAGTCCAGTATGGAAATGGAGGGGAAGGAAAAGAGTGACGTCACTGTGGGGAAGCCAGGCAAGCACTACTTCAGCCAGGTAATTAAGACCAACAGCAACAGTGATATCGTTTGACTAGGATGTCCCCTAGATATGAGGAGAAAGGCACTTTATCTCCCCAAGACCCATCACCCCACTCTCATCATGAGAAAAACATTAGACAAACGTCAACCTAGGGATATTCTATAAACCACCTGACAGTAATTCTCAAAATGGTCAAGGTCATCAAAAACAAGGAAAATCTGAGAAACAACCAGTAGGAGCCTAGGGAGACATGACAAGACGTAATGTAGCAGCCCAGATGAGATGACCAAAAAAATAGTAAGGAAGAACAGTAAGTGTGAATAAAGTGTGGACTTTAGTTAATTATAATGTATCAATATTGGTTCATGAATTGGGACAAATATACCATACTAGTGTGAGAGAGTCACAGGGAAAACTGGGTGTGAAGTACATGAGAATCCTCTGAACTATATTCTTGAGAGTTCTCTAAATCTAAGAATGTTCTAAAATTAAAAATGCATTAAAAATAAGTCCAGGAGATCATGACCACTGTCTTCAAAGGCTCCTCCATCTTCTACCTCATGAAGTAATTCTTCTTTAGAGGTTAAGTCCAATATAACAACTTCCTTTGTTTTATTCTGAGATGTGATCCAAAAAAGGTCAAAAGGAATTAGATTTTTTTTTTTTTTAGCCCAATTACCCAGCCAGCAGAAGCCATCTCCTACTGCATCCTCCAGTTTTGCAGTTTGTGTCGACAAGGTATCATCAGCCTTGGCCTCCATCTGTCTGGTTAGCAGAATGTCCCCATGACAATCAAACTGATGTTTTGTTTTTTTCCCTTTTAACTTCACCAAATGCTCTGCAGAATGGTTCCTCCATCAGATTGTAGATTTATAGGTAAGCGTGTTCCTCCCTCTTTATCAATTATGTTTCTCCTCTTCTCTTCCACGGATGGGAGAGAAAGTTCCATCCCTGGGAGTCTCAGGACCATTTGGGCAGGTAGCCATGGGAGCAAGTATCAATCTCTACATTAAAGAAAAGAAGCATGGGGGAAGGGAGCCGGACCTTCTCCATCTGGTCCTTCAGGCACATTCTGGACTCACCTGCCTGGTACCACCAGTCCTCACTGGCTAAGCTCCTAACCAAGTGGTGGAGATGCAATGGGGGAAGCTTTGAGTCTTTGTTCTTGCTGTCCTTCCCTCCCATCCAGGCCATTTCCCTATTCTCTTGTTTCTTCCAGCTTCATTAACCCTGTGTGCCTCCCACACAGGAGTGATCTTCCCCTTCTCTGAACTCTCCTAAACCCCATCTTACTCACTTTGCATTCTTAATCCCATTGGTTGTCTTCTGAGTGTTATCTCCTCAACTACACTGCAAGCTCCTCACCTGAGAGACCTTCACCTACTTTTCATATACACTCTGTGCACTGACCAAACTGTCCAGTAAACATCAGCAAATATTTGAGTGCTTGCCACTAAGTGCTTAATCTGCCAACAATGCAGTAGGCACATAATTACCCCCATTTTATAGCTGAGAACACTGAGGAATAAAGGAGTGACTTCTAGGGTCACATGAAAGTTGCAGGGACAGAATTTGAACTCAAATTCAAGCTCTTAACCATCATGGTGCAATTCACTGCCTCCTAATAAATACTGCCTAGTTAAGTGATCTTTTATGGAGTCTAGGTATTTCAATACGTAGTGATATCAGAAGGCAGATTAAAAATGCTTGGTCTGTGGGCCCCATGTTGGCCGAGAACATTTTTATTCAACTGTCCCCGCGCCCCCGCCAACCCCATCACCAAAATGTAAAAGTCATGTAGAGTTTGTATACAACGCAGGCAAAAGCACTCAATGGAGACAGCACCAGAACAAAATTCTTTGGGCAACACTCTGGTTAGCCATCCTTCTTCACACACGAACCTGTCAGGAGGACTGACAGACACGGAATGAACAGAGGAAAACAAAACATGCAAGCCTGCTCCAGCTCCCACTGCAATGCCAGGCTGGCTCATATGCTTTGAGGAAACCAGGAAGAGACAGGGCACCGTGCTAGGTAAGTAACCAGTGCCCAGCGCCAAGCCGCGTGAGCACGAGGACACACAGCAAGGTCCTCTTTCGCCATCTGCTTCTCATTTCCCACTGGCAATTTTGTGGTTGGATGATCAGCTTCTTAGGAGAGTTCTAAAAGTAAGTTATCACCAATTCAATTACACAAGTATATGAGTATTCACAGTCCCCCTGTGGCCCACAGCTAAATTAAACCACTGTCCTTTCTACTGGAGGAAGATGGTGCTGAACTCCTCAGAAGGTGCGAAGCATCAGAATTGGTGTAAGGCTCCAAATTTTTCATCATCATCACCAGCAGCACCACCAGATGATGAGCTTTTAAAAGATGCCGGTACACTGTGCCAGCAATCAAAGATAAAGCCCACTCCACCCAACAAAGGATGACCAGGCTTTGCCTAAGGGACAGACGGACCTCTCTACTCTGCCTGGTTCTTGCCATCGCCCTCATGCCAGCTGCTACCTAGCTCTGGGCGCTCCCAGAAAGCCTTGCCTAGGGAAAACACTGCCCTTCCTCCATCTGTTATATGTGTTAATTACTTCTCTTTTGGGCCCCACTAGCTTCTGTTACCAGACCCACATGTCTGGTTTAGCTATCAGATTTGGGACCAGTGCCTCCTCTTGTGATGTCCTTTTCACAAACAGTATGTAGCCATAGTTCTGAATTTCCCCCCAAAAATATGAATGAAGACTAAAACATATTGTGGCTGATCCTCATGTAGACAGAAGGGAAGATGTTAGCAGGGTGTAACTTAGAAACGGTGAGAGAATGAATTTCCTTGAATCCCAGGTAAGCCAAACACCAGATGAATACAGAGCTCCAGATACATCTTGAACAGCACTATAAAGTAACAGTGATCCATGTAATTCAGTCAGTAAGACTTGGGGATAAAGGGAACTGCTTTGGACAAGTTTCATTTATTGAAAAATAAACAAGAGACCCTTCTGCCCTCAAGGAACTTTCAGTGCAGCAGGAAAGACAAGACAGGCCTGCAAATAACTGAAAATACACACCAGTCCCATCAGAGAAGTATAAATAAAATGCTTATCTCCTCTACCTCACTATTTGCTCCATTGTCACAAAGGCTTCAAGAGCTTCTACCTTGGGACTAGTCACAGGAACCCCACTAAGGGCACTCGGGTAGAAAAGCAGGAGCCCCTGGAAGATGAAGATGGGCAGAAGGAGCCGCAAGTCATGTCCCTCGCTTCCCAGCCTTTCACGCCTCTAATCAAAAGGATTGCAATTTGCTGATTCTGAACTACTTCCTGAAATACAGTGAAAAGCAGGCAATATTTAAAAGCAAAGAGCATAATTCCAGCACTACCTCTTCTTTAAAGCGTGACTCTCAGAATAATTTCATAGCTGTGGCAGCCCCATGCACCAGCCCATCTTCAAATCTGGAGAGAACCACCATCACACACTACAACCTCAGAGGTTTAATCTGGAACCCTGAGGCAGGCTTTAACTCAAACCACATTCAGCACTTTGCCACCCTTCTTTTAACTGCATCATCTTTCCCCTAATTAAGCATGTCTGCCTGGCTCCCCTATTATAAATTCCTTGAGGGCAAGGACCGCTCATCTGGTTTTACTACTGCCTCCCCATCCCACCCCCTCGCTCTGTTACCCTTTTGTCCTCAGCACCTTACAAAACGCTTTGCAGATAAAAAAGTGAAAGGAAGTCACATTTACTTAGTTCCTGTTACTAGCACTCCTTTATATTAGTTAATGCTTTCAAGAATCCATTGAAGTGGACACCATCAGGCCCATCTTAGAGCCAGTTCTTTGTTAGCAGACAAGGATGTTGGATGATCTCAGACCCTGTCCACTGTACACAACGCAGCGTCAGGTTCACCTCTCCCCATACAAAACGTGCACATCCTATCCGGACACCAGGAGTAGCATTTTGGTGGAACAGATATTCCTACACTGATGTTACACTGAAATACTACAACTTTTAGTCACCAAGAGTTCTATATATTATTGTAACCTATAATGAAAAAGAATATGAAAACGAATACACATATGCTCATGTATGACTGAAATACGCTGTACACCAGAAACTGACACAACATTGTAAACTGACTACTTCAATTAAAAAAAAAAAGAGTTCTAGAACAGCCTCTGAGATTCTAAAGCAGCACTTAAACGTGACCCATGACCCTTGAAACTGAAACTATCACACATATTAAAAAGGACCCATAGGCTTGTGCTAAAGGTAACTTTCCTTAGCAGTGATGACAATGGAGGTCCTATCTGTTTCCTTGTTAATGATTGAAGGGTGAGGAGAAGCAGCTTTCAACTAAGACTGCAAGGGAAGTGCCCTAGTCTGGGCCCACCTCAGGGATAATCCCTCCTCATGAAAAGAGGAGATACATTGGAGTAACATCCTGAATTCAAAACAATCAGGAAATCCATTATTCCTTTTTCTGTTTTTATTCTAGTTGCTTTGTATTCATAGCTAATGTATACATAAAGTGGGTGAGACCCATTTCAGGGACCCAATGAAATCCTTGGAATTCATTGCCCTGTTCCAGTATAATCTGATGTGACAAGCTCAGGAGTTTATTTTCCAACATAGTCAAGGTCAAATTCCATTACGATGACTCCTGTGGGCTTACTGAAATTCTCCGCTTTTCTGGAACTTAGTTGTATATGATAAAGTGTGATGTGGGTTAACAATAGGGAAATTTGTTTTTATTTATGGAATTAAAAATTTAATTGGAGTAGCACGGATGGACTTAGAGATTATCATATTGAGTGAAGTAAGTGAGACAGAGAAAGACAAATATCATATGATATCACTTATATGTGGAATCTTTGAAAAAATGATATAAATTCTATTTGCATACCAAAAACAGACTCACAGACATAGAAAATAAACTATGGTTACTAAAGGGGAAAGGGTGGAGAGAGATAAAATTAGGGGTTAGGGATTAACAGACCTACATTACTATATATAAAATAGATAAACAACAAGGACCTACCGTATAGCACAGGGAACTATATTCAATTTCTTGTAATAATATACAATGGAAAATAGTCTGAAAAGAAAGTATACACATGTATGTATAGGTATAACTGAATCACTTTGCTGTACACCTGAAATTAACACTGTAAATCAACCACACTTCAATAAAAATGTTTTTTTAAAAATGTAATTGGATATGAGTTATGATAATAGATCTAAAACCTTCTGAAGTAAAATTTTAACCCCAAAATAAATTTCATCTGCTGATATGGCTCACTTTTTGGGAATCCATGTTCGTTCCAAATAGTCTTGGGTATTCCTTCAACTGCGTCATCCTCACCTTTACTGGAAGCACAGAGTGGACTGTCACTGGTGTCCCAGTTCCTGAATCTGGTATCAGAGGCTCGGAATCTTGCTGACCCTGAATATTATTTTCTACATCTTATGATACCCTTTCTTATGTGAACTATATTCTCTTAAATTCTTCATATCATAAACAGCCAACCAAACACCCACGAAAAAGGTGAACAAAATCAAAGCACATTGTACAAAGTACTCCATGCCTTCTCATCCTCATCAGCGTACCTGATTTATAAACCGTCTTTCCTAATATTGTATTTTTTCGTTATTTTACATAGGCTTTTTCATAGTATTTTATCTGTTATGAGCTATTATGGTTCATTTAACCGTTTCCCAAAATTTTAGATAATGAAGTTATTTTTAGTCTTTCATTATTAAAATTAACATTGTTCTAAAAAGATTTTTTTCTCTCCTTTGATTTTTTTCTCCTCTGGAAAGAAAAATTACTGAATCAAAGGATATGTTCACTATTATGGCTTTTGTTAAATGTTGCTGATACCTTTCAGGGAGCATGTACCAATTCCAATGCTACCAATCATGTGCAAATATTTCCAATTCTACACAGCCATACCAACCCTGTAACTTATTTTAATTAATTTTTTAAATCTCAGTTTACCTCCGGTTGTATTTCTTTCATCATTACTATGCACTTTTGCACACACTGGTTTTTCTTGTGTTGTAAAAATGATAATACTTAACCTTTGGCCATTTATCCAAATAAAGACTAGCTGTAACATAACTATATATATGGCTTATATATTCTGCTCACTAACCTTTATATATATGTGTGTGGGTGCATATATTTTCCCCATTTCATTTTAAAACGTATTCATGTTATAATTTCTTAAAATGATTAAACATATTAAGAAATTATCTTCTTTTTACATTTTGGATAAGTCAATTAGACTAGAGATTTTTAGTATCTCCCAGAAATAAATCAAGATATACCTTGCTATACATAACAGAAATTAGGAAGTTACACTTATTCTTTAATGAACACTTATTTTAAAATATGTATAACTTGAGTAAGCAAATAAAAAAGTTTTTTAACATAAATATTATAAAGATTAATATATTTAGATATTTAGTATCTCCATTTATTCAAATATTTTAAAATCAAGTTAAAATTTTCCTTCGAAATTCCTTCTCTCTCCTTATGTACCACCTCCACACTAGTTCTCGAATGTATCCTTGCAATTACTTATAGCTAAGAAAGATGATTTTTTTTAATGGTGGTTAAACATATGAGCTTCATTGAACATGGGAAGCAAACAGTAACACTGCCATGAATTAGCATCTCCGAGGAGCCACAATTTAACTCGTATCCTAGCCAACAAATTACCATGAAGTATGGTGAACACAGACACCTTTCCTTGTTCACAGAGGACTTGACTCTCCTAGCAATTCATTCCTTCAAACCTTCACGGGTCAACAAGATGCTCTCAGCTTCAAAACTCTTCTTGAGAGACTAGCTCTTCACGAGAGCCAGTGCAGGAAGTTCTCATTAATGTCCTATCCCTTCCCCCGTCTCAACCCTCTACTGGCTTCTCATCACACTGAAAATTAAAGTCACCATCAGGTTTATGACGCTCTACTTGCCTTGGCTCCAAATATTCCCCTCCACTCCCTCAGCTCTGGCCATTTGTACGGTTCCTCGAACAGGCCAAAGGAGCTCTGGATCAGAGCTCTGCACTTACTATTCCTTCTGCCTGGAATGCTTGTCCCATCAGTGTAACTCAACAGATACTAAATAGTTCACTTCTCTACTTCATTTAGATCTATGTTTGTTATGGACTAAATGTTTGTGTTCCCCTCCCCCCACTCCTGTGTTGAAATTCTAACCCCCAATATGATGATATTAGGCGGCAGGGCCTTTGTGAGGTAACTGAGTTATGAGGGTGGAATCCTGGTGAATGGGATTAGTGCCCTTATCAGGAGAGACATGAGAGAGCTTGCTTCCTCTCTCTCTCCGCTTCCCTTCAAATGAGAAGGCCATTTGCAAACCAGGAAGCAGGCCCTCACCAGATACCACATCAGCTGGGACTTTCATAAACGTTCGCTGTTTACGCCACCCAGCCTGTGGCGTATCTGTTACAGCAGCTTAAGCTAAGATAATGTTCACGTGTGGTCCCCTCAGACAGGACCTCCCTGACCTCGCTCTCTAAAATAATGGTCTTCCACCAGCAGTACCATCACTCTGCTCCTTATCTGCTTTATTTGTTCTCTGTGAATCTTAAATTATACATGTATTTGTCTTCATTACTGGCCTCCCTCACTCAAATGGAATAATCCTAGTACCTAGAACCATGTTAATAGATACTTAAATGGCTGTTGAATTATGAGTGAACTAAAGGTAAGTATTTCTTTAAAAGACAGCCTCAGAGAACAAGTCATCTTAGGATTAAGGAGCACGCACTGTATGCACTTTGGGGCATGATACCCCTCTTCCTTCCACGAGACATCACAGAGTATCATCGCTATGAGAGATGGCTCTGTCTCTGGACCGCCTGGCTTTGAAACCTGGCTGAGTGGCCTTGTATAACACACGTATATCTCTGCTCTACAGTTTCTTCACGTACCAAACGATGACAACAGTACCAATTTCTCAGATTTCTATGAATATTAAATAAGTTAATGCCTGTTTATTGTTTAGAAGTACCTGGAATGTAGCAGGTGTCCAATAAGTGCTAAGTACTTATCAGCAATGACTGTCATTTTAGGGCCCCTCTTTCCCTTACACGGCTTCTAAACAGAGACTATTTCCCCAGTATTTCTCATTTTATAATATTCAGCTCTTTTCCTCTAACCTATTTTAGTTACTTCATGTTGCTTTTTATCTTTGTTCTAATGACCAATACACCAACGATTTTATTTTACCAAGGAAATACGTGTATAAGGTAATATATCAAATGATATAGAGAACCTCACAAGGGTAACCATTTCTTGATTTTCCTATTCCTGTTATTAGTTCAATTCCCCCAAGGCAACCATTCTTAAAATTTTCTGTTTTGGTCTCTTGGTGGTTATCTCTACAACTCTTGATACAATGCTCAAATCTCTTGTTCTTGATTCATACCAGATACTTTCCTCATACTGCCCTAGTTTCCAACCAAAGTTTAATAATACATCATTGTTTTAATTCCTCTGTTCATTACCATTGCTATTTTATTTTATTTTATTTAATTTTTTTACCTTTGCAATTTTATGTACTCAAGTCTTCGTTTCTATCAACTTTTTTTAAACTGTCTTTATTCACAGACAACATGACTGCCTATGTAAAAACTTTTATGCATGTTACAAAAAGTTACTAGGATGAATACATGAGTTTAATACCTCGCCAAAGAACAGATAAGGATGACAAATAAACATATGAGAAGATGCTCAACACCATTAACCATGAGGGAAGCATAATTTAAAACCACAATGAGCTACCACTATACACCTATTAGAATATCTAAAATGAAAAAGACTAACCATATCAAGTGTTGATGAAGATGTGGAGCAACTGGAACTCTCATATGCCACCAACGGGAATGCATGATGACACAACTCCAGAATTCTACCAACTTTTAACAACTATATCTTAATCCCCATCTTCAGAGGTGAAAATATTCGAACATTTAACCCTTTCCTCTCTGCTTCCACATCTCACCTTCTGTCAGCTACACTGTTACTTTGTGTGAGGTTGCTACCATATGCAATCTAGCCTACAACCATAAACAAGTCCACTATACTTAGTCCACAGTCTGACTCTAAGAGCAGAAAACTGAGAAAAGCACACATATGATTATAATTAGTTCCACTATGCTTACAGTCAAGCTAAGAAAGGAATTAAGATTTCAGTCTCTTACTACGGATCCAATGTTGTGATCCCTATGTCAATGACGTTAAATTCTGTGAGTTCCCCTCATTTTTGATCAGGTATTTATGTCAGTAACTCCAGTCAAAGTACTTTCCCATTTGATACATGTCATTGGACTATAAATATTTCTATTATTAACTGAAGTTTCTATTAGCATTTGAGGAATGTCTAACTAAGCTCAATCATCCTTAAAAATTCCACAGGGGTTAAAAATGCTTCCTGGATTACTTCTAAGTTCTGTTATTCCATCTAAATAGGCATTAATTGAAACACTGATCATCTTTGTATGTGAGGCACAGCACTGAATGTAATAATGGCCACCACATACCAGTCAATCTAAACTGAAAAAGTAATGAACTTGTTTAATACATTAAGCATCATGTTCTAGTTTGGACTATATCACATGAATTATTTGTTACCTACCAGCATTTCTTTTTTTATTGAAATATGGTTGATTCACAATATTATATTGGTTTCAGGTGTGCAGCATAATGATTCAATATTTTTATAGATTATATTCCATTTAAAGTTATTACAAAAGAATGGCTATGTTTCCCTATGCTGTACAATATATCCTTGTTGCTTATCTATTTCACAGAGAGTAGCTTGTGTCTCTTAATCCCATACCCCTTTCTCTTTCCCTCTCCCCACTGGTAACCACTAGTTTGTTCTATAAGAGTCTGTTTCTGTTTTGTTATATACAATTTTATTTTTTAGATTCCACATATAAGTGATAACATATAGCATTTCTCTTTCTCTGTCCAACTTACTTCATTAAGCATAGTACTCTCTAGGTGCACCCACTTTGTTGCAAATGGCAGAATTTCATTCCTTTTTATGGTTAAGTAGTATTCAACCATATATATATTACATCTTCTATAGCTATTTATCTGTTGATGGACATTTGGGTGTTCCATACCTTGACTATTGTAAATAATGCTGCTATGAACACTGAGGTGCATCTATCTTTTCAAATCAGTGTTTCCATTTTTGTCTGGCTATTTATACCCAGGTGTAGAATTGCTGGATCCTATGGTAGTCATATTTTTAGATTTTTGAGGAAACTTCATACTGTTTTCCATAGTGGCTGTACCATGTTACATTTCCACTAACAGTGTAAGAGGGTTCCCTTTTCTGCACATGCTCATCAACCTTTGCAGTTTGTAGACTTTTTGATGATAACCATTCTGACAGGTGTGAAGTGATAGCTCACTCAGTTTTGATTTGCATTTTGTTGATGATTAGTGATCTTGAGCATCTTTTTATGTCCCTGTTGGTCATCTGTATGTCTTCTTTGGAAAAATGTCTATTCAGGTCTTAGGCCCATTTTTTAAATCAAATTGTTTGTTTGTTTTTCTTAATATATTTTGAATATTAACCCCTTATCAGACATACCATCTGCACATATTTTCTCCCATTCAGTAGGTTGTCTTTTTCTTTTGTCAATGATTTCTTCTGCTGTGCAAACGCTTTTAAGTTTACTTAGGTCCCATTTGTTTTCTAATGCCTTTTTTTTTTAACCTTAGGAGACAGATACAAGAAAATATTGCTACGATTTACATCAAAAGAGTGTTCTGCCTACTTTCTCTTCTAGGAGTTTTATGGTGTCAGGTCTTATATTTAGGGAATCCATTTTGAATTTATTTTTGTATACAGTGTGAGGAAATGTTCTAATCTCATTCTTTCACACGTAGCTGCTTTCCCAGCTACTTATTGAAGAGACTGTCTTTTCTCCATTGTGTATTCTTACCTCCTTTGTTACAGATTAATTGACCATCATTCCTTTTAACAAGGAAACATGAGTTTTGCTTTCTTCAACAAATCTTCCCATCCAAGATCCATCTCTTTTGAAAGATAAAAGTATCTTGCTCTCCTTATCTGTGGTGAGGCTGTGTTTAAATTCTGGACTGATCAGACAGACTTTAAAGAGTCCCACTTTGCACACTTGGCCTTTGGGGATGGAGGAGGAGACTCCTTTTATGGGACTCTCATCACAGGAGACGCTACACCCTTTGCTTCAGATCTGCTTACCCATGGGCTATACGGGTGGCAGTCTGGAGTCTGAACTCCTTCTCTAATTCTTACGAAATAAATCCTCTAATGCAAATGATGCTTTGGCTCCAAGGACATCAAAGGCCTTCGTTCCATTTAGCCTTACAACATGCCTTTGAACTAAACCAGGAGCCAGTGCACAGATTTTTATTCCACGGGTGAGAACAAAAAGGTACAAAAGAGGTCAAGCCACTTGACCAGAGGTCATCAAAGTGTCAGAAGAGGGGCAAGATGAGCCAGAATCCCTGCTTCTAGGGCCAGATCTCTCACTGCACCCAGATTCAGTCTGTGTGAATGCATATGAAATGTTACTTACAAACACAGGACGTTCAACCCAATGAAACCTGGAGATAAACTCTGTTTGCGATAATCAATGGTAGGTGCAGGGGGGCTGCCAAAAGATAGATTCTCTTTCTCTGAAAGTTTCAAATAGTGAGAATGATCAATGACAAGAATTCTGCACTGGTTTTGTGGCTCTTTTTTGCTAATTAAGTTTTTTGTTTGTTTAATGAGAAATAGAACATTCTTGCAAACATATTGTAAGCGGGTACTTTCAATTTAGTGCAAAGTACCTCAACTGCTATAAATTCTTATAGAACTTTGAGGTGTTCACCTTATTCCTTGAAAGGAGGATAGAAATAATCAAAGAATAGCAGAAGTAGCTTGTGTGTAGAAGACACTGGAGCTGCTAGGCTGGGTGGGAAACATGAAGTGGGAGAAGACATGGTCCCTGTCATCAGGATGCGAGCCTGCTTGGAGAGATAAACTGAGAACAAATGAAAAGTCAGCCTTGAGGGAAAGTTCCAAGACAGTGGTAAGAGCAAGAGTGCCAAAGTGAGTGTGTGCCTGACAAATCACTCTTGGGCATGGGTGGGGATCAGAGAAGCCTTCCAGAACATGGGGACACATGTGGTGTCATGAAAATCTGATACCATTTCCTTAAACAGAGAAGAAAAGATTCAGTAAGAAAAAAAAATAGAATGAGCCAAGGTATAAAGAAATGAAACTACAAATGAAGATCAGGAAATGATGTTGGTTCTCACACATTTTCTCTTCTTCATCTATAAACCCTCCCAGGGAAGTCTCAGTGGCTTTAATCATTAGCGAGAGATCATAATACTGTCTCCATCATGAGCTCTCTCCTGACCCCCACACTCATGCAGCTTCCTTCTAGATCTCCCATATGGATGTCCTGCAGGTATCCCAATCTCATCCACTCCCATGGCTTAATCACTACCCAGAGATCCATGACCATAACACAGCCAGCATCTCCATCACAGACCTCTCTCCTTATAGCCACACTCCACCCAGATATCCCACAGGTATCTCAAGTGCACATTCAAAGTTGGACCCATCATCACTGCCCTCCTGCCTCTGCCACCACACATATGCTGCCTCTTCTCCGTACTCTCAGTTGATCATCATTCTCTAATCTCTCCAGCTACTCAAGCCAAAGCCAGAGAACCGTCATCATCATCTACCTCTCCCATTCCCTCAAAATCCACATGCAAGTGGTCACCAAGTCCTATCAGTTCTCCCTCCTAAACCTGAAATCTGCTCACCCATCCCCACCCTCACTACCTTAATTCAGGCCCCCATCATCTCTCTTGTAACATCTTCTCCCGTAACTCATCTCCCTGTTTCCAGTCCCTTTCCCATCTCACTCATCTCCCGAACTGTAGCCCATGCTGCTGGTCTAACATAAAGCATGAGTTCATCACTGGTCCATGAAAATCTTCCAGTTGTTGCCTCACTGCCTATAGAAGAAAAGTTGAAACTCCTTAGCACGTCTGACAAGACGTCCGTGGTCTGGCCCCAACACACCCCTCCAGCCCGATTTCCTTCCACCCACACCCACCCAACCCATTATCAGATAATACAGCTCCAAAACACACTCAGAACCTTTATGACTTCATGACTTTTTACGTGCTGTGCCTGGTACAGAGTAAGAGTTTAAGAAATGTAGCTATTGTCACTCCTACAAGCATAACAGTGACAACAACAATGATGATGATGAAAAGTCAACTATGGCCAAACTGTGAATGGTCGACGGACCAAACCAAGGCATTTAGATTTCAGGCAGAGCAAAGCATCTAAGGGTTGTGGGCATGGTAGTGGTGAAATTATAACCTCTGGTAGCACGTATTATACTGACTAAAGGGGGAGAGAAAGGGAGGTATAGAAGCCGTTTGGGAAGCTGCTCCAATAGTTCAGGTAAGAGGCATTTAATACAGGAAACACAAGTGAAAATGGAAGAGAATTTTTAAAAAATTCCTCAGGATTTGGTAGCTGCACAGAAACAAAGATGAGCAAAATAAAAAGTCTGCTAAAATTCCAAAAGTAGGTTAAAAAATGTATCTTTGATGAAAATCTAGAATTTGGGAAGAGAGATGGATTCCAAGTTTTAAAAGGTGACAGGTCACAAGTATAGATTTCATAATATAGGTTCTTTTCATAAAGGTCAGAGTTGGGCTCACAAGAGCAGATAAATGGCTAAGAGAGGGAAAGGCACGAATTACTAAATTGTTCTAAATGTTACAGGGCAAAAAGCCAGGGAGAGATAAAAGACTACAATTTGGCCATGAACAAGACTGCTCACTGGGGAAGTAACCTGAAGCAGTGGGAAGGCTAGAAGCTGGACTGTTAACATTTTCGAAAAGGAAGGGGGAGTTGGGAGGTTGAAGAAAAGACAGTTGTGGCTTAAGAAAATCACTTATTCATTCATTCAACAAACATGGAGAGTCATCTGTATTGGACACTTTTCTAGGTGCTGGGAATACAGGAGAGAACAGAACACAGTCCCTCCCCTTGTGCAAGTTCACTTTCAGTGAAGGAGGCAGACAATGAAGAAAAGAAAACTGGAACGTCCAGGAGTGCTGGTGACCATCTCAAGCTGCCAGGCACACGTGTTGGATAATTAACACTCGGTTCTAAAATGCTGCGCAAAGTCTTCTGGCACATGTGGGAAGTGACAGGTCCTTAGACATAGTCTGCACAAAACGAGATGATGCATCAAGTTCACGTTATAAATTGTCACGTAAGAGAGGTGAGTTTCTGAGAAATGGCAAAACTAAATAGTGACACCCAATGCCATAAAAATCTTAAAAGCTGCATTTCTCTCCTATTTTCTATAAACAAACATAAACAAAAGTCATATTTCTCTCTTAACCCTTAGCATGAGAGACCGATTTCCCATTTTCCATAAATCTTCACCACCCTGTCTAAACCACATGTCTTGGGTAAATAATAAAAGGGCATCATTTAAATAGAGCTTGCCAGAGAAATGACACTGCTGCTTGTTTCCAAGTCATGAAGTCATAAGCCTAAGAACAGTCTGGTTCACATCACTTTGTAAAAGTAAGTTAAATTTCTTACCTTCACCTTACTTGTCTTATTGCAGGTATTAATTTTAGTTTTCCGATGGAAAATGGACATCGGAAAACGGAGAAATGCAATGTGAAATGCCTTTGGTAATCTTTAACCTCTAAAGGTATAAAATATTAAAAATGAAACTCTCACCAGAACACTCACAAACTACTTCTGTTTCAATTAAATGAAAAAAATCTAAGAAAGTGTGCCTTAGACCATAATGTAGTAAAAGCAAATATTTTATAAAAATAAAAATGTACTCATGAACATTTCAGCCTAAAAAGGCAGCACTTTATTTATCTCACCAGCCCAAAAACAAGACATATGAAAAACATGCTCTTCATTGGCCAATGAACTAAGTCGATGAGAAAAAATGGAAGCCTTCTTGCTTGAGGCCCTCCCTCAAAAACCACTTTTTTTCCTTCTTAAAAAAATTTTCAAGTCAATGCATAAGATAAATCTATTTGGGAAACATAATTCAAATAACTGGGTGTTACCAAGCCTCCAAGATAACAGCAGATTCTCAGCAGCAAACAATCAGTGAAGGGTTAACACTGATGAAAGTGGGCAAAAAAAAAAAAAAAAAAAAAAATCCAGAAAAGGCAGGTAAGATTTTCAAAAATAGCAAAGTGGGGCCATTTGGTACAGGGGCAAAGAGCCTTGTATCCCTGAGTGAATCTGAAAGCTACCATGTTATTATAGCATAAGAGACACCCTCTGTGCTGCTTAATCTTTTAAAGAATCAGGAAGGTTGTGGCAACTTTGGGGAATTTTTCTACATAAAAATTGGCTACAGTAAATTTTGATTCTTAAACAAGCAAAATCTTAGCAATAGGGAAATTTATTCTAGAAGTAAAACAGCTTGCCCTAAAGTTCTGAGTAGCCAAGAGTTCCATTTTGCGCTTGAATGGCCAATTAAAACTGGTGGGCTTGATGTCTCAATGAATTTCAGGCAGAAAAAAAATGCTGTCAAATTGTTCTTGACATATTTTTAAAGTGACGGCATTCCCCCCCCCCCCGCCCCTTACAGTACTATTTATGTTCTTGCTAAAATAAATTAGTATGAACTTTAGGGTGAGCATTATAAGATGTAGCCATGCCCAGTTTAAAGGTCGTGTTTCATCACTGTAGCTTATGTACCCTGCGTAACAGACAAGGCAGCTTTATGAGTCACTTTCCCCTAACAAACACCAAGTTCTATCAGATGTCTACTCTCCAAATCTCACAGTGATTTTTTGACAGAAATGAAAACTTTGCAGGGAGCGCCTAATGGAGTTGTTAACTCACAACACTCCATGAACCCAAAGGGAAGTAACAAGCACTGAATGAGGAGTCCCGTCACGGTCAGCTCCTCAGTAAACGCACACCTCCGGTCTACACTGGAAGGGACGACAGAACAGGTTCATGTTTTCCAAATCACAGGTCTTAGCCCATCAATGGGGAGTAAAATCAATCTGGTGGATTATGATTGGTGTTTGGTGGAGGCTGGAAGCAGGATGCAACATATCAGAAAATACTAGATGTATAGCTAAGTATTGTTCTATGAAACCTTTATTTTTTGGAAGTATTTATTACTTATATGTCTATGTCTGTACTAGGTTTCAACACAGACTGTGCTTCTTAAAAGACAGAGTTGACCATACAGGATTGTGCAATGGACTGAATGCACATCCCCCCACCCCATCTCAAAGCATATGTTGAAATTCTAACCCCCAGGGTGATGGTATTAGAAGGTGGGGCCTTTGGGAGGTAACTGGGCTATGAAGGTGGGGTCCTTATAAAAGGAATTAGTGCCCTTCTAAAAGGGACCAGAGAGAGCTCCCTTGCCTTCTTTCCACCATATGAGGACACAATGAGAAGTCAGCAGTCTACAATCTGGAAGAAGGTTCTCAGCAGAACCTGAACATGCTGGCACCCTGCTCTCAGACTTCCAGCACCAGAACTGTGAGAAATAAATTTCTGTTGTTTGCAAGTCACCCAGTCTGTGTTACTCTGTTTTAGCAGCCCAAGCTAACTAAGACAGTTTGGTACTTCTCTATTATTTCCAGTTCAAATGACAGTGAGTAACTGAAATCTAAGTGCAAAGATTAAACATATACTTAGCTTAGGCTAATTTCTATTAACTAGTTTCTATAGAATCCTACAATTCTGTCTCTTATTCACTAAAGATACTTAGAACATCAAAGATGATGCTTTTACTATATATGACAAACCTACAGCCAGCATAGTATTCAATGGTGAAAAACTCAAAAGCTTCCCACTAAAATCTGGGGCAAGACAAGGATGCCCACTATCGCCACTCCTATCCAACATAGTCTTGGAAGTCCTAGCCACAGCAATCAGGCAAGACAGAGAAATAAAAGGGATCCAAATTGGAAAAGGAGAGGTAAAAGTGTCACTATATGCCAAAGACATGTTACTATATATAGAAAACCCTAAAAGGTCCACACAAAAACTACTAGAGCTGATTGAAGAATTCAGCAAGGTAGCAGGTTACAAGATTAACGTTCAAAAATCAGTTGCATTTCTTTACACTAATGATGAATCAACAGAAAAAGAAAGTAAGGAAACAATCCCCTTTAAAATAGCACCCAAAGTAATAAAATATCTGGGAATAAATCTAACCAAGGAGGTGAAAGAATGATACACAGAAAACTATAAACCATTGATGAAGGAAATTAAAGAAGACTTTAAAAAATGGAAAGATACCCCATGCTCTTGGATTGGAAGAATCAATATTGTTAAAATGGTCACACTGCCCAAGGCAATCTACAGATTCAATGCAATTCCTATCAAATTACCCAGGACATATTTCACAGAACTAGAACAAATCATAATAAAATTTATATGGAACCATCAAAGACCTAGAATTGCCAAAGCATCACTGAAGAGAAAGAAAGAGGCTGGAGGAATAACCTCCCAGACTTCAGATAATACTATAGAGCCACAGTCATCAAGACAGCATGGCATTGGTACAAAAACAGACATATAGACCAATGGAACAGAATAGAGAGCCCAGAAATGAACCCACAAACTTTTGGTCAACTCATCTTCGACAAAGGAAGCAAGAATATACAATGGAATAAAGACAGTCTCTTCAGCAAATGGTGTTGGGAAAACTGGACAGCAGCATGTAAAGCAATGAAGCTAGAACACTCCCTTACACCATACGCAAAAATAAACTCAAAATGGATCAAAGACTTAAACATAAGACAAGATACAATAAACCTCCTAGAAGAAAATATAGGCAAAACGTTATCTGACATACAGCTCAAAAATGTTCTCCTAGAACAGTCTACTCAAGCAATAGAAATAAAAGCAAGAATAAACAAATGGGACCTAATGAAACTAACAAGCTTCTGCACAGCAAAGGAAACCAGAAGTAAAACAAGAAGACAACCTACGGAATGGGAGAAAGTTTTTGCAAATGAAACCTACAAAGGCTTGATCTCCAGAATATATAAGCAGCTCATACGACTTAATAACAACCAAACAACCCAATCCAAAAATGGGCAAAAGACCTAAACAAGCAATTCTGCAAGGAAGACATAAAAATGATCAATAGGCACATGAAAAAAAATACTCAATATCACTAATTACCAGAGAAATGCAAATCAAAACTACAATGAGGTATCACCTCACACCAGTCAGAATGGCCGTCATTCAAAAATCCACAAATGACAAATGCTGGAGAGGCTGTGGAGAAAGGGGAACCCTCCTACACTGCTGGTGGGAATGCAGTTTGGTGCAGCCACTGTGGAAAACAGTATGGAGTTTCCTCAAAAGACTAGGAATAGACTTACCATGACCCAGGAATCCCACTCCTGGGCATATATCCAGAAGGAACCCTACTTCAAAATGACACCTGCACCCCAATGTTCATAGCAGCACTATTTACAATAGCCAAAACATGGAAACAGCCTAAATGTCCATCAACAGGTGACTGGATAAAGAAGATGTGGTGTATTTATACAATGGAATACTACTCAGCCATAAAAACCAACAACATAACGCCATTTGCAGCAACATGGATGCTCCTGGAGAATGTCATTCTAAGTGAAGTAAGCTAGAAAGAGAAAGAAAAATACCATATGAGATCGCTCATATGTGGAATCTAAAAAACAAAGCCAACAAAGCATAAATACAAAACAGAAATAGACTCATAGACATAGAATACAAACTTGTGGTTGCCAAGGGGCGGAGGGTGGGAAGGGATAGACTGGGATTTCAAAATTGCAGAATACATAAACAAGATTATACTGTATAGTACAGGGAAATATATACAAGATCTTATGGTAGCTCACGGAGAAAAATATGTGACAATAAATATATATATGTTCATGTATAACTGAAAAATTGTGCTCTACACTGGAATTTGATACAACATTGTAAAATGATTATAAATCAATAAAAAGTGTTTAGAAAAAAAAGATGATGCTTTTAGCCTCCAACTAACTCCTTACTCAACAACTGCTTTTCCCTTATCTAAATAGCAGTCTTTGTTAGGATGAGGGGGTGCACCTCGGGGATTCTAGAGCACTCTGAAAACCTGGCATTTGGTGTCGGTTGGGCAGGTCTCTAGTATCACCTTTGAGTCTTCACTTGCACCTGAAAGAGCAGTCAACTGTAGCTATGACTGTGGCCTAAACACATTCCAGGAGAGCAAAAGCATTGGAGTAGGCTGCTCTTTGGAAGAGCAAGTCCTCAGATTTGTGCAAAAGTTCAAAAGACCACTGACTCGGAGAGCCCCAGGGACCAGAATGTGTTTGCTTCCTGGAGAGCTTGGCTAGGTGTGACAAGGTAAGGATCCAGCCAGCCGAGTCTAGGATCCTCTCCAGCCATTTCAATCGCTGTGGCCGGAGTATGGATGATGGACTAGAGGAGGGACAGAGTGGACTCAGGAATTCAGGGAGGGGGTGACTAGAATCCAGCAGAGAGATGAGAACTTGGACTAGGACAGATCAGGAGAAACAATGAGGAGCAGACAGTGGAGGGAGATATTCAGCAAGTAAAATTCATACAAATGGGTGACGGGTTAGATGTGGTGGATGAAAAAGACGGGGTCAAGGATGGCTCTCAAGTTTCTGCCTCATGTGAGGTAGTAGCTGGTGATGCCCTTCAGAGAGCTAGGCAACCTTGCAAGAGGACAAGGCATGGAAAAAGTTCAGGGTCTGGTCTTGGACACACAAAATTTGAGGTGCCTTTGGGCATCCACATGCAATGTCAATTATGTAGTCCAGAGCTCACAGAGAAGACTAGGTTAGAGATACAAGTTTTAGATTCACTTATGTCTTCCTTTCGTGAACTCTTGTCCCAAAACTACATTTCGAGGCACAGTTGCACGAAGAAGAGAAAAGAACGTGGGCTTTAAAGTCAGGAAAGCCAGGGTTGGAACCATGCCTTACTGGTTCTGTGCCCCTGAGCACGTACCTAGCCTGATCGGGTTTCCATGCTCTCCTCTATCAGCAAGGATGCTGTAGCCCACTGCGAGGAGCACAGTGAAGATGAAAAGACACAGCACATGGGAAGTGCCTGGAAGAGAGAAAGTCCTCAGCACAGGGGAACCAGAACCAGGCTTGTCCTTTTTATATACCCCACAGCACCTGGTACAGTCCTGGCCGAGGGGCCGTCAGTATCTAGTATGTTGAACTGACTCGAAATACTCAGAACTGTCAGTAAATCATTGTTTCCTCTTCCCAGACAACCACTAGCTCTCAAAATCATTCCTCCACCTGGCATCCTATTGAAGCAACACCCAGTCATAAGCTACACACGGAGCATGTCTTAGCCCTCTTCCTTGGTCTCTCCCCTAGCTCTGGGAGAACCCAACACTCGGTAGGGCCAGTGACTACCCAGAGCATTTCTGTAACTATCGAAAGTCCTAGATACCCAATCCAGTCATATGAATCTGTTCTCTAGAGATCCACAATGATCTGAGAAAAGCCAAGACTGATTTGATTTCTCCCCTGGTATTTCTGGTGGAGCAGGCAGATGGCACCCTCTCCACACACCCTGAAATTCACTTGGGAATGCCAAGCAGTTCAGGAGGCTTAGACTTTGAACAATGGATTTAACATTTCCTGCCAACTGTAAGTGTGCACCAGAATCACCTGGAGGCCTGCTGACATTCAGATTGCTGAGTCCCATCCCCAGAGTCCCTGATTCAGCTGGCCTGGGATGCAGCACGAGAATATGTATTTCTAACAAGTTTTCAGTGATGCTGACGCTGCTGGTCCAGGGGCAACACCTGAGAACCACCACACTGGCTTCTTCCCTGATACTGGCTACTGATGTATCTAGTACTGAAAGAAAAACCAGCTGAGGCTGTGGAGCTTTCACCTGCCGTGTCATAGGGTTTGCCCTATATATTATCACAAAGATTTCTTAATTAACAACTACATATGTTTACGATTTAGGTACTTTTAGAACCCATTTTAACAGTTTTGGAATGTTTGATGCATCACAATTTCTACTTCTCTGATCTATTCATTTTTGAGTAAATGAAAAGGAATAACTTTTTTTTTTTTAACTTTTTAAAGAAATTAAAGTATAGTCAGTTTACAGAGTGTCAATTTCTGGTGTACAACATAATGTACATACATATATTTGTTTTCACATTCTTTTCCATTCTGGTTACTACAAGATATTGTATATAGTTCCCTATGCTATACAGAAGAAATCTGTTGTTTATCAAAAAGAAAGAACTCTTTAAACAGAGATACTGCTTTATACTCATGCCAGAACCTATTCACCTAAAGAAGCACTGTTTCCTTCTCCTGGAGGTTGTCATTCTCATGAAGCTGCCATAGCCAGCCTTCAGGAACCATCTCGGAGGGGAGGATATAACTCAGTGGTAGAGTGCATGCTTGGCACATACAAGGTCCTAGGTTCAATCCCAAGCACCTCCATTAAAACAAACAAACAAACAAACAAACAAACAAACCTAATTACCTTCCTCCCTAAAAAAACTCATCTTCACAACTGAAACTGTTTGGCTTGAGTGACCTCAACGGCAGCCCAGTTCATCTTCACAGAATGGATGGGACCTATTCATTCATTCCTTTACATGTTTACTAGGCATCTAACATATGCCAAGCACTATCCTAAAAAACAGTGTTAAAGAACCATGATCTCTGTCCTCAAGGTGTTTATAATCTTAGGCTGAATGTGTATTTGAGCAGAGGTGATAAAAAATAATCAAGTGAAATACATAAATGTATCAGTATCCACTGTGATGGAAGAAGAAAATATATGAAGAAGGTTCCCTTTAAGTTAGACGATCAGAGAAAGCCCCTGGAGGAGGTAACATTTAAACTGATTAACTTAGAGAAGCTTTGAGTAAAAAGAATAACACAGTACACATTATTATTTCTATTAGGGAAGAGAAAAAAATCATTTCTAGGCATATAAAAAAAGTTGGCGGTCTGGTGAATAAATATATTTACAATGTAAAATGAAGGACCACTATAAACTGTTAAGACTAATGTTTATCAGTCTGCCTGACATTTCTAAAATGGTCTGTAAATTAGCAAAATCAGAGTAATTATGAAACATCCCAAGCTTTTGAAGAGTGATATTCATGTAAATGCATGAATTGTTCAGTATTTATTAAACCCTATCTCCCGGTCAGAGTGCTGAGTTCCAAGAATACAAAGACAAATAAAACATGACGCCCATCCTTTCCCACTGACAAATATTAGCTAAACACCTATGATGCACTCACCATTTCTTCATGCTGGTCACAGTTTTTGCTTCTTTTTATTGTTGCTGTTTCGTTTCCTTACTTTATCAACAAATGATATGACCAAGCAATCGAGAGATTATGATGGTGGGCATAGTTTAAAAAAAAAAAAATGCTTTAAATGTTGAAAATCCATTACGCTACAAGTTGAATCTCCTGCATTTCTTGTGCCGGTCTATGAAGCAAAAAAAACATATTTTTATGGCTAATTATAACTTCCTCCCAAACCCCTTCCTCAGCAATACTGAATGGCAAAGTCTTAAATATCACCTTTATCTTACAAAATGGGTGAATTTTCTACAGTCCTGTGTCTTTAGAATTTTATTTCTAATTCAAGGTAATTATACGTTGTAGGCCTCCAGTGCTTACAAGTCCAATCCTGGTCTGAAGGACCTCTACTGAAAGACACTCACATGCCCGTTTGTAGTGGGAGCAATACTGCATCCTTGACGCCATGTAGTTCATTACAACTTTATAATGGCCTTTCTAAAACTCTTACAGAAGACAAGTCTCAAGAACTTGCTCACCCATTATATCAACTCCTCAAAACACACTGCACATCTATTGTTAATTCACCCCTCAAACAATGCAGAAGACTTTCTACAAGAAGAATACACACTTCAGGGAGTTGTCCTCTCAAATATCAGTTTGTTTTAACTTAAAACAATAATATCAAGGCACTGTTGGTTGACTAGATCTGTAACCACATCCCAGTAATTATGTTTCAAATCTTCCCAAGAGTATCCTAATTTGGCTACGATTAACATGTTTCCTTATGTCATCGCCTCCACACCTCTGATGAAATAGAAGTAGATACAGTTACAAATGGAATACACAAAATCAGACCTGTTTTCCCTAGTCTCACCTTTTATACTGAAAGGAACCTGAATGAATAAAACGTTTCATCAATGGCAGCCAATTTTGACGTTATAATACTTCAAAAATATCATCAATAAAGTTTAACATTTATTTTAAAAAAGAAAAGTAATAGAACAAAAGGCTAGGTTTCCCCCACTCCCTGGTTTCCCTGGCATTTAGGAGAATTGCCATAGATAAGTCTACAAATGAACAGCTGAGCGACATAATGTACAGTCCTAATTGGGCAGCTTCTAAAAAAATAGAAGGACTCCTTCCAACTCCAGTCAGTGTTCTTGATACAAAGAGAACATGTTTCTGTAACAAATACATTTAGGGCTTGATGTTTTACAGAGTAACTAAAGAAGGCCCTAGCCACAGGAAAAAATTATTTTTCCAGGATAGTAAATGTTCTGATTCACCATTTAACAGAAGTACAAGAAAAATGAAAATGCAAATTAAATGTATAAATATTTATAACTTTACCAGTGTATGACAAAGCCACCTTTGGCTTCTGGCGTTATTAACCAGGAAGAGAAGCATGGAAAACCACCATACATCTGTATTTCTATTCAAATAGTTTCCTCCCTCCAAGCACTGGCTGGAGCAAAGTATTGATTCTGAGTCCAATGATACACATATAAGCCAGGAGAATTAACGTGAATGGATGAAAATGGACATTGTCTCCTTAATTATCTGCTTGGACAAGACAATTTTAAAACACCAATAACTAAACCATTTTAAAATATGATGCCTCATTAATAATTACTAGTAAACAGAAATTTTCTGTTAACCTGTATGATTTCTAAAAGTCAAAAGTGCACTTTCACCATAGAACCCCTGGCACAACTTCAAGAACTGTCTTAAGAATTTCACATTAGCCCTTGTCCTCCAGCTAAACATCTGTGACCCTAAGTCAGTTCATATCTCCAAGCCTTAGTTGTCTTATCCATAAAAGCTGCAAGTCTCTGAACTAGTTAATATTTGAATTATTTATCAGAAAGAAATCTACCTCAATCCCCAATGGCTGAATCTGTAAATGATATTTAATATCCATTCTAATTCTTTGTCATCATTCTTTCAAACATAAAAATACTAGTTCTGTGCATACATGAAAAAGTGGTGGAAAGAGAAGAGGATTCTTAAAGGGAACAGAAACCAGGTGGGTTTTGTTAATTAGGTTCCCCTCTGAAACCACGGGCCAGTATCAGCAGCTGCTGAAATTTACCCAAATGTAAGAGTGGTTTTTTTCTTCATTTCAAGACATACTCTTTCATAAAATGGCACAAGTCAATTTTCTAGGAATGTATCTTTCAGCCAGTTACACATTACTAACAACTAAAGGGGAAGGAGAGGTGGAGGCAAACAAAAGAGCATGACATAGATGATGCAAGTCCATTGCCTACACAGAGAAAGAACAACTTTTTGATATGATGTACTCAGGAATGAGAGCCACCATGGGTGCCTACACCTGCCTGCTCAGGAGGCAAACCTCATGTAGGTAAATTGTCTTACGGGTCAGCAGATGCTGGGAATTTACTTGATGAGATGCTTTCTATTTTTTACAGCTTGTGTTTTCCTTATGAGTGATTTTATTCACCTCCTTTATTCAACAACTCTTATTGAGTACTTACTACATGCAAACCCCAAAGCTCAAGTAAATAAAGGTCTGAGTTGATGGTCTGGAATATTCAGGTGAATCTTGACATTTATTTTAGAGTAGTTCAGCCCCTCAGAATGTTTCCAATTCAAACATCAATACTAAACAATATAGATGCTAAGCTAAAGTGCCCTTGGAATTTTCCTTCCCTTCATTAAGTAGTGTGTGGTGAAGGGGGAGTAAATTAGAAGTGGAATAGGTAATTAGCTAAACCCTTTAGTTAACACAGGATGAAAAGTTTTTCTTCACCTAGAGAAAATGGTAACTTTAGATTACAAATGTATTGATAAGCATTACAGAATGCTAAAACTAGCATTTAATATGTGTTTAATATGTGGGAGACTTGAGGCTCAGAAGGTGGTATGTTTTGGTCCAGGTTACATAGCCAATGTCAGTGCCAGAACTAGAACCCAGGTCACCAGCAGGCATGCTCAACACGACTGGGTACTGGAGCATCCATGACATGTCCTCATTGCTATCAGAAGTGGATACAATGGCACAATCCACAAAGAGAAGAGCTGGACATCAGGAGCTCTGAGTTCTAGTCTCGTAAATGCCACTAGATTAGACACGATACCATGGAAAACTCTCACCACTTGTCTAAACCTCAGTTTCCTCATCTGTTGACATATGAACAGTAATTCACAGTGAGACAGTGTAGACCACAATAAATGAAGTCTGACCATTGTAAAAATGTTATACAGGTACAGAAATGGCACTGGAGGATGAAGTGTTCGTGGTGATTTCAGAGAAAATGGCTTCGACTCTAATTCCAGCCACTTATTACCTTGATAAATCAATGAACCTGTGAGCTTCACATTCCTCCTGTGAATATGTGGTTAATAATCTTTGCCCTGCCTGCTACGGAAGTGGTCAGAATTAAATGTTTCTCAGAAAACACTGCAAAGCATTTACAAATTGCAAGGCATTGATGCAAACCTAAGTATTATTATCAAATCCCTCTAAGTCTTCTTAATTTGGACCAAAATACAACATGGCTCTATTATTCATTTAACAGTTTTCCTTCTCAACTAAGATATCATATCAGTCTCAGATTTACCAGCTTTCTCACTGGTCTTCGTAAGTCTCCAAAGAACACACCACTTCCCTCAGCTCAGAGATCATGCATGATGCTTATTCAACTTCTCAGTGGTATGGATTTGGCTGAGAAAGGTTTATTTCTAGGGCCTTCTTTCAGTTGGATATGCTCTGACAAAAGCCTCCATGAACACTATTTTACTTATCACGTTAGAGTGGTAAGGAAACCAACCCGCTGGCTTTTCTCCACTCTAACAACTGCAGTACACTTCAGCATTTACATGGAACTAGACAGAAGTCTGGGTGGATGCTCTTCACAGGAGGGGCAACAAGGGTTCCCCAAACCTACGGACAGTAGTACTGATGGGGAGACTGCTGCTTCTTTGCAGGGAACTAATACATTCTTGGCCCCAACATACCGCTCAAGGGCCATTCACGTTAGAGCTAGGGCCTCTGGCAGGCTGAGAATGTCACAGAAAAATAGTAAGGGGGGGGGGGTTTGGTCTGCAACACGCTCCCTTTAAAAAGCATCAGAGTAACTAGCATTTCCTTGCTGAGAACCCAGATCAGAAGAAAGAATTCATCAGCCTATCCAAACAACTTCTCTGGAACAGCCTTCTATCCAACCACGCCGGGCACCAGAGACAAGTGAGCTGGGGGTGGGGGGGTTGGTAAGAACTGACAACAGGCTTATCTGCATAGATGAACGATATGCAGACATTTGTTGTCTTCTGTTTTGGCGACTCTTGGCACTTTTGGCACCGGTCTGGCAAATCTAACCCCTGCATTCTCCCTCTCTGGTGTCCCCACACTCCCACCCCCCGCCCCAGTTGCTGAACCGTCATGTTGTCGGGGCTGGGGGAGAGAAGCCGGGGGAACGCACAAGTCTGTTACTGCATTTAGGCTGGAACCATACCGCACCTGTTCAATCCGGCTCCCGAGCCAGAAATGACCAGAACACCGACTCGCAAGACCCTCTGTGAGATCCCAGGGGCGCCTAACAAGTTCGCCGCTGTTTAATACCGGGGGACGGTGATGGGAGACCTCTCTTTCTGCAGCCAAACTCAGGTACCTAACTCCCCTGATTAAGTGAACCCGGAGTGAACCCCAAGTGTCACTGCGGCCCCGGGGATCCAGGTGGTGAGCGAGTGGATGCCCACGGGAAGCGCGCAGCCGTGGCCCCCTCAGAATTAAGGTCCGGCTTTGGTGGCCACGCGCCCCCCTCCACCCTATCTCTAGCATAAGGCGAACAAAGTGGGAGCGTCGCGGGACCTCCAGGATTCACCAGAGACCCAGAGCCCTCAAGCCCGAGCCCAGAAGGAGGGTCGAGGGAGGAGGGGCCGGGGACGCGCAGGAAACTTACCTCACCCCGACAGCCTTAGGGCGCCTCCGGTGTCGAGACCAGTTGCGCCACACTCTGCAAGTTACCGGGACGTAGTCGCTTCCCTCGGGCGCAGGGAGAGCTGCGCAGGCGAGGGGCGGGAGGGTCCGCGGGGCGGGGCCCGGGCCGGGGCGCAGCGCGGGGAGCGGGCAGGTGCCGGGCCCGAGCCGCGGGGCCAAACTCGCCCCGGACGCGCCTCTGCGGGGGCGAGCGGCTGCGAGTGTGCAGTGCGCGCGCGCCGCGGCCGGTGTGTGTGTACCCGCTTTCCCCTTCCTTCCCCGCCGGTCCTCCGGCCAGACTGAGCCGCGAGCGGCCGCCAAAGCTCCCGCCGCTCGGAGCGGCTCGACCGCCGGGCGCGGCCTGGTCGCGGCGTGTTCGGGGCGGGGGGCCGAAGAGCAGGGCGCCTCTGGGCTCGAGCACGGGTCCCGGCGCACAGCGCGCGGGTAGTCGGAGCGAGACGTGGAGGGAGAGAGCGGGCTGCGCGGCGGCGGCCGCGGCTCGGGGAGGCTGCAGGCCCCGCCCGCCGGCCGCCCAGGCTCTTCCCCTTTTCTCTCCACCCCCTCGCTCCATCTCCGCACGCCCTGCAGGGAAGCTACACGGGTTTGCAGTAGCGGCGGCGGGAGCCTCTGCCGCAGTTGGACTGGGCCCCCGAGTCGATGCTTGGGGACACTGCGCTGTGTCCCGCCGCCTTGTGCCTAAGATGGAGAGCGGGGCTGGGGCGGGCCCCTAGATCTGGCCGGTCCTTCAAGGCTCCAGGGCTGGCCAAGGGCTTCACGGCGGTGCTCAAAGTCTTGCAACCGCTCTAAATAGGGTTGTGTTTGGGTTAGGGCTCCCCGCCTCCTCAGGCCGCCGAACTCTGCAACGCCTGGTCACCTGCCCGCTAGACTCCACTTGCGCCGAAGCCCTCACTTAAGCACAGGTGCCCCCTTCACCAGGAAGGGACAGGCTTGTCTGAGGACAGCAAGTGTTCCCAGGAAGTAAGATCTACCCAACAGGTAGAAGTAGGTAGGCTTGGAGGTCCTAGGAGAGAGGAGGCTGGAGGGACGTCAAGGGGCGGTGATGGGGGGGGGGGGTCGGGCTAAATCTTACTCTTAGCGCTGAGTGGGCGTAATCTCACCTGACCTCAGTCTAGCTGCGGAGAGGAAAGGGACCAGGTCTAAAGGACTCTCTCGGGGGGCGGGGGGGGGGGGTGCTATCATGGAAGTTATAGCTAAATGTACTTAATAGGAACATAAAAGGTAGCAGATCTCTCCCAGGTGAATCAAAGCCGGTGATATTTCTTACCCTCACCAGTGCCTTCCACCTTACCCTTATTTAAAGAACAAACGAAAAACGCACTGATGGGAAACGTGGGATACATTCTGTACGAGGAAGAACAACACTTCATGGTCCTTATCCTTAGATACCAACAGTTTGATGAGATACTCTTTTAGTTCTCAGCAAATGAAACTCTTCTTCCATTTTGAAATCTTTTTTGTACCTCCCACCCCGCTACCCCCACCATATCAGCTCAGAATGGAGTGCAGTAACTCCTTGGTAACATGTATCTGTTAGACAGTTTTTCCAGCCTACCTCTTTCAGATGTGCCCAACCATTACTAGGAGTTTTAGAGCATCACTTTTTTTTTTTTAGGACCCTGTGACTTGTGTCTGGTTTTATCGGCGTATCCTAGACTCTTCCAAGCTCAGGGCAGGAACTGACATCTAGTCCAGCATGCTCACTTTACAGAAGTAAAAACTGAGACCCAAAGACATTAAGTGACGCAAGGGCCAGAACACAGGTTCTTTGACTCATGGAAACACTAGATTAACAAAGTTCAATTTGGGGTCTAAAGAGGGCGAGGTAGAGGGAAGAAACAGATCAAAGAATGCTTCATCTGCCTGGCATGAATCATTGTGTAGAGGGCAGCAGCACACCACTGTAAGTAGCAGGCTGGCTGGGAACTGGGGATGGTAATCCCAGTCTCTCCTCTGCTCCTCAGACATCTACTCTGAAATCCAAGGAGTGGAAAACAAATTGCTTCTCAGAGAGGTGGCAGTAAGTGAAAATGCAAAGTCAGTTCTCAGCATTTCCTGGGAATGCAGAGGAGGTGAAAAGAGGTAAAACCAAACTTAAAACAGTGGATCAGAGGTGGTCACACACACTATGTACAAATGGACACGTACACGTACACACAGCCCTCCTTTTCCATTAAGAGACTGTTTGATTCCTTTCTGTAAAGCACAGATGCCAACAGCCTTTGGTTTCCAGAGAGAAGTCACAAAGCAGACTGCTCACTGGCTATTTAGAGAGCTGTCTATTAAACAGGATCCTAAGGAACTCCACCAAGAGCCTTAAGATCATCATTACCGTAAATTAATTAATGGAACTTGGGACCACATACTGTAAGACCTGATATTTCTTCTTGATTCTATTTTGAAATCTATTAACAGGAATTTGGGAAAGTCACCCACTATTAGAAATAAAACAACATTACTGTCATTAGCAATCATGACTTGGCCATAAAATCTGGAAATATTTAAAACTCAGATAATGCTTATCTAATCGTTTTACTTGGTTTCAAGTATAATTTATCCAATTGATTTCAGACCTTAGTCCAAAATCTTAATAATGCTATTTAATACTCCCCTATGAGAAACAGGCATAGATTTCTTATAGAAGATTTGATAGCATTAATGACCCCAATTAATACTTCCCTTTATTCAGGTCCTTTGTTTCTGACTTTGTAGTCCCCTCCCACTTTGTGCTTCCCCCATATGAGTTACTTTGGTCCGTGGAACAATAGCAGACTTGAGGTAAGAGAAGTTTTGAAAAACATGTTTGTATAACAAAGAAATACCACTACACATCTATTAAAATTTCCAAAATCAAGAACACTGACAACACCAAATGCTGACAAGGATGTGGAGCAACAGGAACTCTTATTCATTGCTGGTGGGAACGCAAAATGGAATGGCCAGCTTGAACAGCAGTTTTTGAGTTTCTTATAAAACTAAACATACTCTTACTTTATGATTCAGCAATTGGCTTCTTAATAAATGCCCTAAGGAGTTGAAAACGTATGTTGATACAAAAACCTGCATGTGGAGGTTTATAGCAGCTTTGTTCATAATTGCCAAAACTTGGAAGCAATCAAGGTGTCCTTCAGTAGGTAAACAAATGAACAAACTGCGATACAGTGGAATACTACTCAGTGCTAAAAAAAAGTATGGAGAAAACAAATGCATATTACTAAGTGAAAGAAGGCTACATACTGTATGATTCCAACTATGTAACATTCTGGAAAAGGCAAAACTGTGGAGGCAGTAAAAAAATCAGTGGCTGCCAGGAATTGTGGGGAGGGAGGGGGAATATGCAGAACACAGGATTTTAGGGCAGCAAAACTACTCTGTATGATACTATAATGATGAAGACATGTCATTATACATTTGTCTAAAACTATAACAACACCAAGAGTGAACCCTAATGTAAACCATGGTCTTCGGGTGATAATGATGGTGTCAGTGTAGGTTCTTCAGTTGTAGCAAATGTGCCACTCTAGGGGGGGTGTGTGTTGATAACGGAGGAGGCTATGCATGTGTGGGGGCAGAAGGTAATGGGAAGTCTCTGTTTCTTACCCTCAATTTTACTGTGAACCAAAAACTGCTCCAAAAAAAAAAAGTATTTTCCAAAAAATTTTGGGCATTTCCACTTCTGTTTTTGGAATTCTGACATCACCAGGAGAACAAGACCACTGGAGGATGAAAGACCCTGGAGAGCAGAGCTGAGTCATCGCAGCTGAGGTCATCCTTGACCAGCCAGACCTCAGTTGACTGCAGAGGTACAAATGAGTCCAAATGAGATCTACCAAGCTTGGTCCAGATCAGCAGAACCACCCACCCAACTCACAGATTCATGAGAAATAATACATGGTTGCTCTTTTAAGTCACTGCTTCAATTAATTCTCTATTGCTGCATAACAAACCACCCCAAAACTAGTAGCCAATAACAACCAAAATTTACTACTTCTGGAGTCTGTGAGTCAACTGGGCTCAGCTGGGCATTGGCTTGGGTCACTCACTTGGCTGCATTTAGGTGGCCGCTGGCAGCTAGGCTGAACTGGAAGGTCGGAGAAGGATTCACTCGCACATCAGTCACCTCCATCTGCCTCCCCCAACCTCTCTCTTTTATATGGCTAGCTTGGACTTCCTCACAGCAAGCTGTCCTTTCAGCAGAATTGTCAGACTTCTCACAGGGCAGCCAGGCTTCTAAGAGGGAAGAACTAGAAACTGCCAGTCCTCTTAAGAACTGAGCTTGAAGTTTCTAGAAGATTACTTCCACTTCATTCTATTGGTTAAAGCAGTCACAAGACCAACCGAGTTCAAGAGGAGAGGAAATAGACACTCATGTTTGATTTGAGGGCAGTATGGACATACAAGAATACAAGGGCCTTATCACAGCCATCTTGGGGAGACTATATCACCTGCTAAGTTTTGGGGGGTTGTTCTTCTAAGCTATGGAACTTCAGGCTAGGTACATATCCTTTCTGGACCTTTCTATGAAAGGAGGTCGAGTTTCTCTAGATTGCTAGGGCATATTTAGCTGTTTCTTTGGTGATGTCTCAGGGGAAAACTGAAGTCCAATAAATATCTGGAAAGGAGTTGCCAGAGGGATGTGGGGCACACTGGTCAACCGTGAGTTCTTCTAGCAGCCCATTAGTTAATTATTTTTCAAGAAGGAACTCTCAAGAAGCCAAATGAAAAGCATGCATTGCCTCCATGGACATCAAACAGTAAAGTCGAGGCTGCATCCCTCATGACTCCTAAAGGATCATCTCTCATCACATTGCCTTCTCTTTCTAGAAACTTCATTTTTAAGCCGCTAAGAAAAGCTAAATGCTTAGCAGACTCCCCTACATAACTTGAGATGCTCATTTCTGAGGACCCGTTTATCCAGGGAACCCATACTCTCTAATTTCAGGTTTGCTCTTAAAATTAACAAAGGCTTGAAACCTCACCCTCAATTACCTTCGGTCTCTTCTTTCTCCCTGTACCATCTTTCTTTTATCTAGCTTTGCTCTCTTTTCTTGCTGCATCTTTTCTTCTTTAATCCCATCCATCACTTGTCTGTCTTCCTCTCAGGTTTGGAGAGCGCACTGAACTAGGAGTCTGAGGACTGCTTTCTCATCCCACCACTGTCTCTGCAGCAGTGAAGTCTGCATTCTCTCTTGGCCTCAGATTCTTTGTATTCAGATTCATGTCTGTATCATAAAGGTGTATCATGAGGTGCTTTGAAAGGTCACGTACAAGCCTGATGGTCTATGATCCTTAGATGCCTTCTGCAAGACGTAGAATGACAAGGCTTGGAGAGGGCTGAAGATCAAGGGCTCAGAACCCTTTAGAAGAGGTGATACGTGTCTCAGCCCTTCTCAAGCAATTCCCAACACCTCAGTACTTTTTCCTAAGGTTTTATGAAAATTTTAACTAGAAAACATGCAACTCTGCCAGCTAAAAGTCCTGTAAACATTATTTTTTTGCCCTGAGGTTGGTATCGTCTTAGTTCTCCTCAAGACTAGCTGATGTTGACATCAGGAAATATGAGCTAAGAAAGCAAGCAACAAATTCATACCAAAATACAAAATTATATGCATTGAGATTATAATTAGGTGAAGAAATACGCACATGAACAACTCCTGAAAGAAAACAATTAAAAATTAAAGTTCTTATGCTAGGATAGGGTAATTCTTAGATTTTAAAAACTTTCAATGTTATATGTTTTTTACATTTAAAAAATGCATATGCCACTACAAATTCTAGTCTAATTTCCTCCAGCCTATACAGTCTGTTTTCTGTTGAGTTCAGTCACTCTTTTTCTCCTTAATAGTTTCTTGTTTTTACAAACTCACATGTGTACCTTTTCTAAGTGAATTTCCCCTTTGCCCAGAAGTTACAAAAACAACATAAACTTAATAGTGTTCGATTTGAAGAGTGAACAAGAAGCAAGAGAGTATCATAATGATACATTGGGAGTTCAGGATTTGCAGACACTAACTACTATATATAAAACAGACAAACAGCAAGGTCCCACTGTATAGCACAGGGAACTAACTATATTCAACACCTCATAATAGCCTATAATGAAAACGTATGAAAAGGAGTATATGTATGTATATGTATAACTGATTCACTATGCTGTGCATTAGAAATTAGTACAACATTGTAAACCAACTATATTTCAATTTAAAAAATTAAAAATAAAAAAATTTAAAGCATGGCTTGAATTAAAATAAAAAAAGAATATCAGAATGGAGGGGAGAAAGAAGGAAAAAGAGAATTGGTAGGACAGCACAGAGATCCATGCTGCATTTCAGAAAGCATCCTAGAGGCATGGAAGATTTATACACACATTTTGTATATCAAGTCTGAACTTGAGTTCTGAATACCTGGAAAGTCAGGTCTTCATAAGAGGGAAAGAAACCCTCTTTTGGTTGGAGAGGCTGGTTTAAAAGCTTGAAGTACAGGAAGGAGACAGAAATGAATCAGCAGTGTTCCTCAAAATTCCACAAAATCCATTGCAATTATTATACCCTGAGGAAGAGTGCATTGAAATCATCGATCTAAAGTCACAAAATCCAGATGTAGAACCAGGAATAAAACCCAGGGCTGCCATCCTATCCCTAGATTAGGAGGTGGTCAGCAGAATGTGCCCTGGACTCTTCACAACTTAAGCATAGGTGTTTCATGCCAGAAGCTTCCTTGTTCTAAAATGAGAAATACTCAGTTTGGGTTCTACCTCCTTGAAACATTAAAACAGTTTCTCATCAATAGTGAGCACATTTGACATTTAAATGGGTCACAATGAAAGAGTGACAGGTCTAGAAACAACACCAGGAAATAATGGAATCTACAAGGGAGGCTGATAAAGAAGGAAAGGTAATGAATTCTACTAAGACACTTCAGCTTCCAAAATAGAAGCAGTAACTATCTGCCCAAGATGTCCTCCGTGTAGCTGATGCCCTCCTGTAGCCATTTACGGAAGGGCTCAGGTGCTTACAGTGAGCAAGATTAGCTCCCACCCTGTAGGAAGGGGCAGCTTCCAGGCTGAGACTTAGGAGTTTCTCAGCCTTGCTTTCCGAAGGGAGATGGTGTGACTGACACTAGTGGCACAATAGATACATGGTGAAGAGAAGTGAATGTTAACTTCAGTCAGCCAGTGAAGCCCCCATTAAGATTTCTCAAGTCCTCTGTGACACCTCACTATGTGAATGCACCAGGAAGACGGTGTTGATTTTTCCTTTTGTTTCTCAAAAAATTTAGGGACTTTTCTGGACGTGGGACCATTTAGGCAGAACCTTACTAGTAAGCTTCTCCTCTTGGTGATATTTGAATTTGAATGCTTTGCTAGCAAAATGGAGTCCTGATTTGGACCCCTTTTACAAGCTGTCACAACATAAAATATTTTGCAGGGGTGGGAGGTAGAAAAAGGAGGGTGTTAATTAAGGTATGCAAACTAGGTAAGATACCACTCCCAATCCTCAATGAATGTGGATCAATACCATAAAGGTTCATTTCTTGTTTGTGACTCTGTTCAACATGGTTTGGTGATGTGGGCTTGGCTTCCTGCCATCATTCAGGGACCCTGGGTCCTTCCATCTTGTGGCACCATTATCTTCAGCAAGTGGATTCCAAACCCTCTGCTGAAATGGGAGAGAGAGCAAAGGATTTAAGATGCCAGGATAGAGGTGGAGAATATCACATCCACTCACATTTCACTGGGCAGAACTTGGACCATGGCCCCAGCTACCAGCAGGAGGCTGGGAAAAATAGATCTAAGTGCTGTGCTCAGGAAGAAGAGGATAGCATGGATGGTACTGAGCACTGTATTTCCTTTCCAGTGTGTTGAATTAAAGATGAATCATTCATCCTAAGTTTATTCTTGCATAGCTAGGATTATGACTGGAGGCCTAGGAGGGAGTCTTTGGTAGTCAGATTTATTCTCCTATGCTTGTATCCTGGTGTTTTCCTTGGATTTTCAGATTGGAAGCAGCCTGTTGTATATGTGTAGTTTGGAATGGTGTTGCTGTCTGGGAAGTGTGGCTACACATGGGAGCAGGAAGAGTCAGCAGCCTATAGTGTTACAGAAAATTGAACACTTGAAGCAAGCGTAGAGAAGTGTCTCCTGGAGCTCTTGCCATGAGGAGAGTGCTATTGATTCCACCATGATGGGGGAAAAGGGAATCTGCAATCAGCTTGTGAAGTTGCTGTAACTGGAAATTCTGGAGGCTTTGGGAGGAAAAGAAAAAGATGAAAAAAAGCATAAGTCATAGTTCTATCGTCAGCTAGCTTGTCCTGATGGCGTGAATGCTTTCAGGAGAAAGAGTTATGAGGGAGAAAGAAAGAGGATGGAGCAAGAAAAAGAAGTGTATTTTTTTCCTAGCACAAATACTCTGTAAGGAAAAATATGAGAGTCGGGATTTACAAATATTTCAAACCAAAAGGCAAAGCCACATCACGAAGATACAAGTTAAAAAAGGCTGGAGTGTTGCCAAACTCCTTCCTACTGCATAAGACTCCCCTCTGTCTTTCCCTTGTGCAATGGGGAGAGAGCGTCAGGCTGCAGCAAAGGACCAGGCTATGTCCTCTCCAAGTTCTACTTGGTTTGTGTTTTCCACGAGTTGGGGACAGTGTGTGTATATATGTGGCTTAATTTTTTCCTTCATTTTAAAGTAACAAGGGTAAGAAAGAAGCCCTCTCTCATGACCATTGTGCACACAAAAAGAGCAGCATTTCCTCTAGAGACTTTCAGAAGAACTGGTTAAAGAGCTTTGTTTAATACACAGGGGTTTATTTACTGTATCATGATAAGAATAAAAGGCGTAATTTGAACATGTACATATACTACAACCTCAAAAATGTACAGAAAGTCTAGTAAAATATCTTGGAGGGAAATCTGCTAAAATGTTAGCTAACATTGTCTTTAGGCTAATATTGTGTCTCCATTTCAAAAATTTCTTAGGCTACTTTTTCAAATCAGAAAAAGATAAAGAATTGAGGGAAATAGTCATATCTGATGATGACAAAAAGTTACAGATGTTTTAAAATTTTAGAAAAAATTAGAAAAACAAAAAAGAAATAACTCGATTTTCTTCAGAGAGAGACTATCATCTCTAATATTTGGTATTTGCTTACTATGCTTTAAAATATATTATACTACTTTTTAAAGGTGAAAATAACATGTGCCTAGGGCAAAGGATATGAATAGACATTTCCCCAAAGAAGATATATAAACTGCCAATAAGCACATGAAAAGATACTCACCACTATTAGCTGTTAGGAAAATGTAAGTCAAAACCACAATGAAATGCCACTTCACACCCACCAGGAAGGCTAGAATCAGAAAGACATCATATCAAGTGTTGGTGAAGATGTGGAGAAATGAACCCTCATATGTTGCTGGTGGGAATGTGAAAAGGTGCAATTACTTTGGAAAATAGTCTGACAGTTCCTTAAAAGGTTAAACAGAGAGTTACAATATGACTCAGCAATTTCTCTACTAGGTATATGCCCAGGAGAAATGAAAACATGCATCCACAGAAAACGTGTATGTAGATGTTCATAGCAGCGTTATTTATGATAGCCAAAAACATGAAAACCATCCAACTCTCCATTAACTGATGAATAGATGAACAAAATGTGGTATACCTACGTAATGGAAGTTTATTCAGCACTAAGAATGAAGTACTGATACTGCTACCACATGGATGAACTTTGAAAACATTATGCTAATTGAAAAAAGCCAGATACAAAAGTTTACCCGTTGTTTGATTCCATTGATATGAAATGTTCAAAACTGGCAAATCTATAGAGACAGGAAATAGATCAGTGGGTCCCGAAAGCTATGAGAGGGGGACTTCCTGGGGAAAGGGGGTGGGCACTGAATTTGGTGGGGAATGATGAACATGTCCTACAGCTGAGGGCAATGACGGATGTACAACTTTCTGCATATACTAAAAACCACTGAATTGTACACTTTAGGTGAGTGAGTGGAATGGTATATAAATTAATCTCAATAAGGCAATTTTTTAAAAAGGAAAGAAAATAACTTGCATGTGTGAAAAAAACTTTAAACTATATAAGAGTCTAAAATTAAAATTAAGATTTTCCTTCCCACTCACCATCCAACCTCTAGTTCTAGAGAAGACCACTTTTTAAAGTTTCTGGGTTTTGTTCTTCCTATGGCTCTTATTTTAACATTAAATAATATAGTTTTGCTTTTCTTAATTGAGCTATCATTTTTAAGTCTCTGACATTCTACTCCGAAAGAGAAGAAAACACAGTTTTACTAACTCCCACATTCTCTCCTTTCTGCCTCCCAATTTTTGTGTTTCTTATTTTTGTATTGTTTCCACTGTTATAACTTTAAATAATATACTCAAGTCTCTATTTCTTGACTTACCAATTTTAGACACCAATTTTAGACACTAGAAGCAGGTAGACCTTAGATGTTTCATAACTACGTAAACTACATGGGAAAAGTTCAATTAGGTAAAATACTGAATCCTATTGACAGAAGACTGATGCCTAACCTATTTAATTATGACATTAAGGACTTAAAATATTTCTCAAAGATGTTTCAAAGTTTGGCAAAGTTAATACGGTTATTTGAGAATTGGCCATAGTGGATAATCAGAGTACGTGTTGCCTGGGGCTAAGAATCAAGAGACCAAATTCTAGCCTCACCCTAAATTCATCATAGTATTTACCCAATAGGCATTATTTAATAAATTTTAAGAGACCACTCCTGCTAATGGGAAACTGTTGAGCACCCAGAGGAAAGTTGGGCAGATGACCGCTGCAGCTTCCTTTTAACTTGGAGAGTCTGAGAGTCTGGAACTCTGGGTTTGTAAGGAGGATGCTGTGCTGTATCCTGTTGGCACTACACCTCACGTCTGGATGCCGTGGTGATGACAGGTGGCAAAGAGAGGATTACAGAGTCCAGTTCAAGGTTGGGGCAACTTGTGGGACAGAGGAGATAGAGAAGAGAGGGAAGGGACTTTTAAATATTCTCCAGGTATTCCAGTGATAAGTAATACCTGAAACAAATGCTTAACCTCAGCAGCAATAAAAGGAAAACACAAAGCGAAAGCTCTAAGGTATCTCTGCATCCCAGTTAAGGGATGTGGAGGAGACAGTGGCCGCCTATGTACAATGTATCATGCCTTGTGCCAGCTGCTTTGCCTGAACTCCCTCTTTCAATCCCCAGCCCAGAAAAGTAGTCTTATTACATTCCCAAATGAAGCAGTTGAGGCAGAAAGGCTAATTCCCTAAGATAACAGGGCTGAGATTCTCCATGGCCCCAAATACCTTAAATTACTGAAAGCAAAGGAATTATTCAAAACCCAATGCTGATGGGCCTTTGGGGGAACAGATACACCAAATGAATACTGGCAGAGTCTTTCTAGACGGCAACTAGCAAGAAACATACAATTACTAATGCCTACGTCTCAGACATAGTACTTTGGGAATATATTCTAAAGAAATTACATAACTTAAAGAATCATGATTGTACAAAATTACTCATTGCACTGACATTATTAATAGTGACAGGAAATACATTCAACAGCCAGCAACTGAAGACTGATTCTGTTATAGACTATCACTAACAGGAAATCTTATTTGGATTCCATTGATGTGCAAAAAAAATATATGTGAGATAATTTAAGATAAAAAAGGAACATAATAGACAGTACGTAAACAGTGAACACAACTATATAAAATGTTTTTATAGACTTGATGTGTCATATCTGCACTGTTCACAAGCCAATTCAGACTTTTTAAATTGGATTATTATTCCCATAAAGACCATAATAATATATTGATTTAAAGTTCCCCAAACCAACTTTGCATTCTATGATTAAGTCCTTCCTTCTCTGGAGCTACGGTCCATTTGAGGGCTTTCAGAGAGGTGTGAGACAGGGGAAGCACCATGATGCTTCTGAAAACAGAGAAGCATTACCTAAAAACCTCTCTTGCTTGTTCCTGAAGACTTTCCTGTTGGAAAGAGACAAACTCTGCTGTTTTATCAGTCATGCTCTTTGACATCAGGGGAAAATCTCCCATGTCTTTGACCTGCCCCTGAATCGATCTCTTTATAGACATACGCATAAATGTTGTTCGAGAAGAACTGGCATCGAAATTCCATGCCTGCAGAAAGGACTGAGTCATCTCCTGTTAATAAATTCCCAGCCTGGTGGAGGTATTACCTGTGGTCTTGGCATTAACCTTGTAAACCCCCATCCTAAGCCTTCCCACAAGCCTTTCCTCCATCCTGAATGCTCCTGCTATTCACATTCCACGTGTCTTTCAAGATCCCTTTAACTCCTCCTTCTTTCCAAGGAGCCTTCACAGGAAGCCATTACACCCCTTGGGATTTCCAGAGCACTCAGAGTAAACTCACTTGTTCTGCACCCATTTCACAGCGAGATGGCAAACTCCGTGTGGTGAGAAGCCCTAGTTTTTGAAAACTGCCCAAACTACACCAGTGCTTAACCGAGGGCTTTGAAATATAGCACAAAGTGTTCAATCAATATTTGTAGAGCTGTCACTGATTTCTTCTAAAAGAGGGTTCTTTTGCCCATGATTCCTTTAGTTACAGTATTAGCATTTCAAACATGAGTGTTTTGAACAGACAGATGGGTCTGGGATCAAATGTTCCCGCTCACATTTGTTTTGACACTTTACCATTTCTTAAATTTTCTGAGTCCCTTTCCTCACTCATTCAATAGGGATATAAGACCTCTTACAGGAGTATAGTAAGGATTAAAACTAATCATTCTTCAAGTCTCACCTTAAATATTATTTTGTTCATGATCCCTTTCTTGACGCCTCTCCTCACCTTCAAGTCTCGATGGGGCAGTGTCTCCTCTCTGTGCTTTCCCAACTCTCTAAACCCCATAGAACTTCGTGCAATGATTCTGTTCTATACTCTGTTCTTTCCAGTAGGTAGTGGCTAGCCACATGTGGTTATTGAGCATTTAAAAAGTGCCTGGAGAGACTGACAGACTGAAGTTTAAATTTTATTTAACTGTAATTAATTTAAATTGAAATAGCCCCACGTGGCTAGTGACCACTGGATTGGACCACACGGCTCTCGAAGATCCCATTAGAGCACTTAGTACACTGTGGTTCATCTCTCACAAGACTGAGTACACAGTAAGACTCATGCCAACTGTGATGATCACTGCTGTATGCATAGCACCAAGCACAGGTCTGGTACACAGTGAGCGCTCGGTAGGATGGCTGTCTTCATCTTTTACATCATTTGTCACTCTTTGTATCCCACAGCTTAGCCCAGCACACGCTGTAGATGCTCACTAACTGCTGCTAATTGACTTAATTGATTTCTAGGCTTACAAGCTAACGAATCATCTGCTCCGAGAGAATGTTCAAGCAAAGGGAGCTGTATAAATCTCTTTCTGATATATTTCTCTATGTGCAGCAGGAAGGTCAGAACCCTGGCTTCACGACCTCTTGTATGGAACCTTTCTGTGCTTTGGTTTACTATTCCTCCATAAAGTGGGGACATTGATAGCTCTGCCTCACTGAGTTGTTGCGAGGCTTCTATGTGTTGAGGTTCACAACTATCGTTTTACAGGAAATAATACAGAGAACAGAGGACCATGGTAAATGGCATCATAAGGATTCAATCAGCAAAATCCAGACTGTAGGAAACTCTAGGCAGGAAGCAGAGGTGGCCAGACTGTGGTCACTAGGGAGTAAGTCTAAGTACCCAGACAATACTCTGAGATTGGTGATCTGGCTGCAAGGGAGGCTAGGAGAAACATCTGGCATTGTCACTCTTTACAGTAAAGGGCAGGCTCTCAGTGGGGGAAGAAGTATTGGAGAGTGGCTTCTGTGTAGCAACCAATAATGTGGGCTTTATGGTTTTTGGTAAAACCTCTATTGCAGCTGCCCTCAACCTTGCATGGACTTAAGGGTGGTCAGAGTTTTTGCAAAAAGGGCCCCTGAGCTTCAAATTCTGTTGGGTGTTGGCAAGTCAAGCACAGGAGATGTGTCAGTTAGTGGTCTCAATTTTTCCATGAGTGGCAGCTGTAACAAAAGTTCAGAACTTTACACAGGCTGAAATGAGAGTGTGAAAATAGGGGTTGGGATGGGGAGAGAATGAAACAGCTGGGGAAAAACGGCCTGTTTCTACTGTTCTTAAGAATTCCTTGGAGCTTCCAGGTTGACCATCCTGGGGTCACCCTCCTATCTTCTCAGGATATATCATTCTTATGTTTCCCTGCTTGCTCTCCAATTTGGGTATTCTTAAGCATGGCTGATATGTTTTCATGTTCTGTTTTAGAAGAATTTTCTAAATCCTTTTTATTTTATAAAGCGAAGCAAAATGAATAGGACATACATACATCTATTAAAAGGGTAGTATTTCGCTTCAACAAAATCCTAACTCTCTCCACTTCTGTTCATCTATTCTGCCATTACTCTGGCCCAGTGGGCCATTTGCTTGGATGACCTCAGGAAACTTTGAACTAGTCTTCTTGCTTCCACTTTCACCCCCTTAAAATTCATTTGCCAAACATTGTGCTGTGTGGTCTTTAAACCAGTGGAAATCAGGTCTTGCAACTCGGCTGCTTAAAATCTTCTAAAGGCTTTTTAATGTCTTAGGATAAAAGTTAAACTCTTTACCGTGGCCTTCAAGGACCTACATGGTCTGACATCTTGGGTGTCATTGCAGACCACTCTACCCCTTGGTCTCCAAAGTTCTAGCCACGTTTTTTTTTTTTTTTTTTTTCTGTTTCATGAACATGAAACTATTTTGTACTCAGGGAATTGAAGCTTGCTGTTCCTTCTGCCAGGAAAGCCTTTAACTTGGATCTTCTCTGGTTGTCTTCTTCCCTTCATGTAAACCATGACTCCTGTGTTGTTTCCTGCAAGAGGACTTTCCTGACCATTGTACTGAAAGATTTATAGTAACTGTCTTCCATCTAAAACACACACACACACACACACATGCATACACCAGGCTGACTCGATCTGTTAACACATATGCAATGGAGGGCTTAGAACAACACAAGTCTTCAATATTGTTAGATATCGTTTTTTCCATTATACCACATAGTATCTAAATTTCTCTTGCATATTTGTGTATTTACTTTCCCCTGGTTGTTTTACCTTCCTCACTGTTAGCTCCATAAGGGTAGGGACTTAGACTGTTTCATTTATTTATGTATCTCTAGTCCCTAGAATAAAGCCTGGCACATAGTAGGTACTCAATAACCATTGCTGAAAAGATGAATTTACTTTAGGAAAAATATGTACGACAAAGAAAAAAAGACTAGAAGATAACCGCCAGTAACTCTGTGTAGGGGGGTCCTCGGCCAACTTGTTTTCTCCTCTTTAGCTTTTCAGATATTCCAAATTTTTACAAAGATCATGTGCTCTTCTGAATCATAATAAAAAAGAGTTAATTATTCCAAAAGGAGTTATGTTGAATTGCTGTATGAAATGTTAATTGATGGATTTCTGCAGGCACCCTGCAGGTTGCAATCTCTGGGTCTATGCTTCACCCCCTCTTAAATTCAAAGTCATCTGACATTCTTTAGGAAGAAAACTCAGTGCTGTGTCCTTTAGTGTGTGAACACACACGCAGGCCCTGGTAGGGCCCCGAGAGGTCTGAAAAGTCTCATTCCAACTGCGGCCACGTGCCATGTGACTGGCCACCTGCCTCTTTATCTCTAGCTCCTTAAGTCAGGAGTTCCATTTGGCTACAGAGCTTGACACTGGGGAGGTCAGCCAAGGTCAGGACTCCAGTAGGAATGACTCACACCCTGCTCCATACTCTCCACTGGGCACAGGCTGGAGCACGATGAACACTGTGATTTTCCATGCTCAGCTCCCAAGATGTGAGGCTCAGTCCCTGAAACACTGATCCATGAAAAAAATCTGAAGCAGCCCCCAAAGGGATGTTTGGCATTTAGGAAAAAAAAGAAGCTTCTACTTTCTGGTCCTATCCAGTGTGGTTCTGATGCAAAGTTGACTGCCTAGGGCGAACATGCTTTTTTAGGCTTGTCCGAGGGAAGGCAATCATTATCGTGTTTTAAAAATAATGATTGTGAAAGATTTGAAAACACATGTATAAGTGTTAACAATAATACAGTAAAAACAATGCTATACCAAGGTCAAGATTCATAAGATTCTTACATGCCTCCCTTGCTTTGGAGTTTCTTGCCTTAAAAAAAAAAATACAGATACAGTATACCCAACCTCAATTCCATTCCTTTCCTTCCTCCCCAGTGTCAGACTATAGCTGTTAATCATTTCTCCACATGGTTTTATTTATCCATCAATTTAGCTAAATTGCTATGAATGTTATAAGCTTTTATATAAAGGTTACCATACCTCACATATCATTTTGCAACTTGTTGCTGTTGTTCTTGTTCAGTATTATAGTTACAAGATTTGGCTTTGTTGATACATGTGATGGTCAATTTTTTTTGTGTCAACTTGACTAGAGTACAGTGCCCAGTCATTCAGTGAAACACTAATCTAGTTTGTAGATGTGATTAAACTCCATAATCAGCTGACTTTAAGTAAAAGAAATTGTCCTAGGTAATTTGGATGGACCAGATTCAATCAGTTGAAAGGCATTAAGAGCAGAGCTAAGGCTTCTCTGAAGAAGAAAAAATTCTGCTGTGGACAGCAGCTTCACCTCACGTTTGACAGTTCCAGGCTGCCCTTCCTAACGGCCTGCCCTATGGATTTTGGACTTGCCTAGCTTGGTGCACAATTGCGTAAGCCAATTACTTGTGATAAATCTCCTACTGTATATCTCCCACTGGTTTGTTTCTTTGGTTGAACCCTCACAGTATGCAGTATGTGCACCTCTGATTCATTTGTTTGTGTTGCTTTGTATTGCTGTCTTGTGAAACCCAGACAGTCAATATTTTAGGCTCTGTGGGCCATAGAGTCTCTCTTGCCACTACTCAACAATGCCACTGTGGCATGGAAGCAGCCACAGACAATGCATCAAGGAACGAGAGTGCCTGGGTTTCAAGAAATAGGCATCAGGCAGGATTTGACCTGTGGGCTACAGTTTGCTAACCCCTACTATATTGTATGCCATTGTGTGAATAAACCACAGTTTATCTATTCTCTTATTGATAGACATTCTCCCACACTTTCTGCTGTTAACTATGCAATGCTGTACCTAACATTCTTGTACACATTTCCTTCTTTGTGCACATGTTCAAGAGTTTTTCTCACTCTGTCTAGGAGTGGAATTGCTGGGTCACGGGGTATGAGAGTTTTCAGCCTAGCTAGATAGTGCCAAATTGCCTGCTAAAGAAACCAATCTGATTTATACTCTGATCAATAGGCCATTAGTGTTCCAGTTTTTCAAGATCTTCCATGCCATTTGGGTTTGTAAAACTTTTATTTACAATCTGGCGGATATAAAATTGTATTTTACCATAGTTAAAAAAATTTTTTTTAATTTTTTTTTGAGAGGGAGGTCATTAGGTCTATTTATTTATTTATTATTCATTTTGGGTGTGTGTGTGTGTGTGTGTTTTTTTTTTTTTTTTTTGATGGAAGTACTGGGGATTGAACTCAGGACCTCATGCATGCTAAGTATGTGCTCTACCACTTGAGCTGTACCCTCCCCCCTTCATCATAGTTTTAATTTACATTTCTCTAATGAATAATAGTGAAGTGTCTTTTCATATGATTATTTTTCATCCATATATCCTCTTTGGTAAAGTGCTTGTTCAAATCTTTTGGCCGTTAAAAAAATTGGGTTTTGTTCTCTTATTATTCAGTTTTATAAACTCTTTACTTACCATAGGTACAAGTCATTTGTTGGATATCTGATTTGCAAATATTTTCTCTCAGTCTGTACCTGGTCTTCTCATTCTCTGAAGTATCTTTTGCAGAGCACAAGTTTTCGTTTTGGTGAAGCCAAATTCATCAGTTTGTTCTTTTATAGATCGTGTTTCTGGTGACATATCTAAGAAATCTTTGCTTAAGATTTCACAAGGATTCTTACCCCCTCTTATCTTCTAGAAGTTTTATACTTTTAGGTTTTACAGTTATATCTATGATGCATTTTTAGTTAATTTTTTATATAATAGAAGATATGGGTCAAAGGTCTTTTTTTATGCATATGGATGTTCAGTTGTTCTAGCACTATTTGTTGAAAAGATTATTTTGCATCTTTATGAAAAACCAATTGACCATGTATGTGTGAGTCAGTTTCTGGGCTCTCTGTTCTGTTTCATTGATCTGTATGTCTATCCTTTTGCCAACACTGTACTGTCTTGATTACTGGAGATTTATAGTAATTCTTGAAATCCAATGGCATGACTCTTCAAATTGGTTCCTCTTTTTCAAAGCTGTATTGACTATTCTAATTCCTTTGTCTTCCCATATCAGTTTTAGAATCAGCCTGTCGATATCTACGAAAAAATCCTGCTGAGATTTTGAGTAGGACTGTGTTGAATCTGTAGACTAATTTGAGGAGAACTGACATTTTAACAATGAACAAGGTATGTCTTTTGATATATTTAGTTCATTGTTTCTTTTATCAGTGTTTTCCAGTTTTCATCATATGGAACCTGCACATATTTTGTTCAAATCAAAAAGGTATTCTTTTTGGGGGTGTAGTTCGTAAGTGGTAATTTTAAAAAGATTGCTTTCCAATTGTTCATTGCTAGTACAAAAAATACAGTTGATTTTTCTATGTTGACTTTGAATCTTGCAACTTTATTAAACCCATTAGTTCTAGAAGTTTTCCTTTGCCTATTTATTGGTTTGTGAGTTTTTAAAATTGATTTGCAGGAGTTCTTCATATATTCTGTATATTTATTCACTGGACAAATATTTATTGCGTGCCTGCTATGTGTCAGGTACTACATTAGCACACTAATCCTGAGTCAACTTTGTTCATTGTAAAATTCTTCAGGAAGCAGCTATTCAACTTAATTATGGAAATACTTACAGAGTGCTCATCCATTAATTCACTTACTTAAAAATTTTGTTGAGTACCTACTGAAGACCAGGCAATAGTTTAACTACTGGGGGATATGGCAGAAAAACAAACAAAAACAAAAAATAAAGAGCCCTGCTCTAATGGAGGAGAGCAACAACAAATTAACAAGTAAATAAGTAAGCTAATTTCAGGTAGAGAAAACGCTCTGGAGAAAATAAATCAGGATAACAGGATCGAGGGGACAAGTGGGAAGACAGAGAAAAAGGTGGCATTAGATACAGTTGTTGTGGAAGACTTCTCCTAGGAGGCATCATTTAAGCCAAGACCTGAGTGAGAAGAGGGCAAGGGCCCTCCAGGAAGTGGCAAGAGCAAGTGCAAAGGCCCCGGGGTGAGAATGAGCTGAGCAAGACTGAGGAACAGGAAGGGGTCTGGAGTTTTATTAAGCAAGGGCCGGTGATACAAAAGAGACTATAGAGGCAGAGAGAGGCTGGAGGAAGGAAGAGGCCATGATTAAGGGGCAAGACTTGATTCTCAGTTTTAAAACACTGAGTAGCAAGCACAAAGCTAGCTGTGTAAGGACAGGTTGATCTTACCTTTATTAGACAAAGACTCCCAGGAAAAGACAAACTGAAGGTTCCCAGAGCCAGAGTTGGCCTTCAGGTTCCCTGGGAGCATATGGGAGCCTTTTCTAGGGAAGTCAGTGGGCAAGAGCACCACTGAGTCTCAGGGAATGAAGTGGGAGAAAAGGGGTTAACACAGGTTAATGCCCCCTCCCTACTAGGGGATGCCTCAGCCAGACCACTGCTGTAGTAACTGGCAATGGTATTCAGGAGGAGAAAGATTTGCGGAGGGTCTTCTTATAAAATGCTCTCAACAGGACTTACCTGCTCTGTTTAAACTAATCGCTATAAATAAATGTGGAATTTATGGATTATGGATTAAGGAGTATGGCTGGCTGGAAAATGGGAGGGGCAGGGCATTTCCTAACTGTATAATTATTTCCTACCTGCATAATTAATAAAGTATAAAAGTGAGGGGGCCCCCAAACAGACACAGCTTCCTATGAGAGCAATTGCATACACGGTTCAAAACTCATTTGTTCATCTGACACCAAAATGTGTCCTAATGTAGGTGAAAAGGACTCTTTGGGAGCTGGTAGTTTTAGGATCCTCCAGGAAAAGAATGTTCTGCTTTGTGCCTGTTGCTTTCTCGTATCCTTTATTCTCCTTTCCTTTTTTTTTTTTTTTAAATTGAAGTATAGTCAGTTTACAATGTTGTGTCAATTTCTGGTGTCCAGCATAGTATTTCAGTCATACATGAACATACATATATTCATTCTCATATTCTTTTTCATTATAGGTTACTACAAGACATTATATATAATTATAGATATATATAAGACAAGAATATAGTTCCCTGTGCTATACAGTATAAACTTGTTTTTTATCTATTTTATATGTAGTAATTAGTATCTGCAAATCTCGAACTCCCAAGACTGCCTGTATCCTCTTAATCATTAGTAAAGTTTGGTGCTGAGTAAGAGCTAGGATTCTCATGGTGCCATTTGACAAGTTTACATTTTCTGTGAACTCAGTACAGATTGCCATAGTGTAGGCATTTGGCAATATTATGGAATCACCCAAACACCAGAAATGTGGTCAAGGGAGTTCGTTCTTTCATCTGTGTCTTCTGAGGATTCCCTCGCCATGGATTCCCTCAGCCATCCTAATAGGTGTGACCTACCCTGAACAGGGTAAACTATGATGAGATACCACTTCACACCTATTAGGATGGCTACTATAAAACAAAACACATAAACAAAACAAAAACAAAACTAGAAAACAGCAAGTGTTGATAAGGATATGGAGAAGCTGGAACCCTTGTACACTATTGGTAGGCATGTAAACTGTTGCAGCCACTAAAGAAAACAGTACAGAGGCTTCTCAAAAAATTAAAATTAGAACTACTATTTGATCCAGCAACCCCATTTCTCAGTATAGAGCCAAAGGATAGGAAATCACAATGTTGATGAGCTATCTGTGCTCCCATGTTCACTGCACTATTATTCACAACAGCCAAGGTATGGAAAGAATCTAAGTGGCCATCAGTGGATGAATGGTTAAAGAAGATGTGGTACATATATGCAATGGAATATTATTCAGCCATGAGAAAGAAGGACACCCTGCCTTTTGCGACAACATAGATGGACATTGAGCATAATGCTACATGAGATAAGTCAGACAGAGAAAGACAAATAGCATATAATATCACTTACATGTGGAATTTAAAAAAGCTGAACTCATAGAAATAGAAACTAGAATGGTGGTTACCAGGGGCTGGAGGGTGGGGGGAAAATGAGAGATGTTGGTCAAAGGGTACAAACTTCCAGTTTGAAGAGAAGTAAGTTCTGGAGATCTAATGTACAGCATGATTATAGCTCCTAATATCCTATTTCATACGTAAAAGCTGCTGAGAGTAGATATTCTTACATGTTCTTATCACAAAAAGAAATGGTAATTAAGTGATGTGATAGTGGTCTTAGCTAAGGCCATGGTGGTAATCATTTTGGTAATCATCCAATATATAAATGTATCAAATCAACACATGTACACTTTAAACTTACACAATGCCATATGTCAATCATATTTCAATAAAGCTGAAAAAATAGTTACCATATCATCTAGCAATTTCACTTCTGGGCATATGCTCCAAAAAATTGAAAGCAGGGTCTCAGAGAGATATTTATACACTCATGTTCACAGCAGCATTATTCACAATAGGGAAAAGGTGGAAGCCACCTAAATGTCCATCAATCAATGAATGAATGAGAAAATGTGGTATGTACACATAGTGGAATATTATTCAGCCCTTAAAAGGAAGGACATTCTAATACATGGTACATCATGAATGAACCCCAAGGACATTATGCTAAGTGAAATAAGCCAGCCTTTTAATGGAAACATTGTATAATTCCACTTAGAAACTACAACTGCATGCATGTCTTATGCTCTTAAAGCTTCATGCCCACTTGTTTACTGTGAGCAGGTGAGGTCTACCAAATCTATTTACTATTGACGTGTCTCAGATTAACAAAGGATGTGACTCACAGAATCATATTTCCCCAGCATGAACCAGGGATCCCTCCGATTTCTCAGAAGCAATATATTCCCCCCTCTAATTCTGGGGTTTGAAACATGGCTATACGAGGAAGAATCTGAAAAACAACCAAACCTAAGGTGACTCTATGCAGAGAGTCACTAACCACGAAAATATCTTAGGTAATCAGAGGCCTCTGGTAACACCTTTGGCAAATAGGATGAGGAATGGGGCTGCAGGGGGTTTGCTTCCTTGTTTTCATGCAAGACTCAAATGTTGGGCCTCAGCTTATTGCCTCACAAATGCCCCCCAGTCATGAAAGATGAGAAGGTGGAGAAAGAAGGAGAGAGTTCCAGGCCAGAAGGAATTGTCAAGTAAATGGGCTTATTTGGAGGAATGGTGGAAAAGTTGGACGGTCTAAAGAATGAGATGGGTTTGTGATCTGGGGTGGAGAGTGAGCACGGGTTGGCAAGAGATAAGGGAGACAAGGCTGCCCTGCAGATGACCAGAGGCAACAAGTGGGGACGGGACGAAACCCCGGTTGGGTGACTTAGGAGATGGGTGAGAGTCAAAGGCACCAAGTGAGGAGCCTGACATGATGGTAATAGAAACAGCAACCACGTTCTCAATGGCAGTTAGTACGCCAGGAGCTTCAGTACACTATGTCCAATCTTCATGCAGCGAGGCATCATCATTCCCGCAATAGCAAAAGCAGAGGGTCCCAGAAACCCAGCATGGCCAGGTCTGGCTGCTCTAGACCAGCTGCCTTCTGTTACACCAGGCTGCCTCCCAATTCGTGCCAAGTTACTCATTCAGCCAGCCAGCCAGCCACTACCTACAAACTGCTAAGCCGTATGCTGGAAACAGCAAAAAATATTTGTCACTAAGTGGCGGAGATCCCTACATTTTTTAAAAATTCATTTACTTTCTCAAAACCTTGTTTATAGGACTGCTAGCATCACCCCAGTTCTTCAGTGCTACTTCTGAATGTGAACCTTCCCTTTGCAGGTCGATAGAGGCCCAGCCTTCTTGACGTAAACATCAGTTCACAAATGAGGTCAAGGAAGCTCTCCTTCAGACTGATGGAATCTGCCTCCAACATCTGTCAAGAGCAGGAGTAAACATCTCCCCAGTGTTCCAGGGCTCCAAAGGAGTGCTTAGTGCCCTTAGCTTCTGTTTAGATTTATAACCAATTGCTGCCAATGGGGAAATGCTGAAAAAGACTCTTGCCCCTTATAATGGCAGCCATGCTATTACAGCCTATGATGCATTCTGAGAAATGGATAGGGGTAACATTTCAGCCAGGTCCTGGGTGAAACTTCTTGAACATTAATATTTTAACTTCTTAGCCACATCCCTTCTGGTGTAAACTCTTTCCAATGCATTTAAGGAACCATTTAGATCTCTACCACGATGCTTCTTGGAGCTCTCACCTACCAATCCTGTTTGCTAAGTTCCAGCTACACTGGTCTCTTCCTCGAATCCCCAAGCAGGATTTGCATGTACTGTTACTACTTCCTGCAATGCTTTCCCTCACTCTTTCCAGGGTTGCTCCATTTTTTTGTTTTTAATGACTGCCATCAGTATCTTTTTTTTTAATTGAGGTGTAGTTGATTTACAATATTGTGTTAGTTTCAGGTATACAGCTGAATGATTCAGTTATGTGTGTGTGTGTGTGTGTGTGTGTGTGTGTATTTTAATTCTTTTCCGTTATAGGTTATTACAAGATACTGAATATAGTTCCCTGTGCTATACAGTAAACCCTTGTTGTTTATCTATTTTAAATATGGTAGTATGTATCTGTTAATCCAAAATTCCTAATTTATCCTTCCCCTCTTCCCTTTTGGTAACCATAAGTTTGTCTTCTATGTCTGTGAGTCTGTTTCTGTTTTGTAAATAAGTTCATTGGTATTATTTTTAGATTCTACATATAAATGATACTATATAATATTTGTCTTTCTCTGTCTGACTTACTCTATTTAGTATGATAATCTCTAGACCCATTCATGTTGCTGCAAATGGCATAATTCATTTTTTATGGCTGAATATTATTCATATATAGATAGATAGATAGATAGATAGATAGATAGATAGATAGATATATCTATATATATATACATACACACATCTTTTTTAACTATTCTTCTGTTGATGGACACTTAGGTTGCTTTAGATTGCTTCCATGTCTTGGCTATTGTAAATAGTGTTGCCATGAACATTGGGATGTATGTATCTTTTTGAATGAGAGTTTTTGTCTTTTCTGGCTATATGCTCAGAAGTGGGATTGCTGGATCATATGGCAACTCTATTTTTAGTTTTTTAAGGAAATTCCATAATGTTTTCCATAGTGGCTGCACCAGTTTACTTTCCCACCAACAGTGTAGGAGGGTTCTTTTCTCCATACTCTCTCCAGCATTTATTATTTGTAAATTTTTTGATGATGGACATGCTGACTGGTGTTAAGGTGATACCTCATTATAGTTTTGATTTGCATTTCTCTGATAATTAGTGATGCTGAACATCTTTTCATGTGCTTGTTGGCCGTCTGTATGTCTTCTTTGGAGAAACATCTACTTAGGTCTTCTGCCTATTTTTTGATTGAGTTATTTGGGGTTTTTTTGATATTGAGCTTTGTGAGTTGTTTGTAAATTAAGCCCTTGTCGGTTGCATTGTTTGCAAATATTTTCTCCCTGGGGTTGCTCCTTCTTGCTCTAAGCTCAGTTTGACCGTCACCTCCTAAGCAAAGCTCTAGTTCAACCATCCTAACTAAAGTAGGTTCTTTCTGTAATCCTTCTGCACAGCCTCTTCTTTCCATCACAGCATTACTACAAATTAAAACAACCTTTGTTTATTTTTCTGTTTACTTTCTGAGTTGCCGTCCTTGCGTTAGTGTGAGCTCTGTGAAGGCACGGGGGTATCTGCCTTGGCTGCCAGTGTGCGCCCTGCCCTCTGCATGGTGTGGTTCCTGGCAAAAGTAGAAGTTCAATGCCTGTGTGACGAGCAAACTAAAGTCAAAATGACACACACAGGATCACACTGCATGTTCTCACATTGAATTGGAATTTCTTGAAGTCTTAAACTTTTAGGTAAATGCCTTTCTATGTAGAGAAATTTTGATTCTGACTTCTAGTGGACCCTCAGTAGGACAATTTCTAATTGTAAGAATTCAGTGGGATAATGATTTCCTCGTGAGCAAGTGTCACCTACAGATGTATATATTTTTTCATGTATGACAGACTAGGTGTTGGTTCAAATGAATCACACTGGGGAATTTGTTCTGAATTCCTGAACTGCCAAAAAGATGAACCAAAATATCACATGGCCCCTTCCTCATCACTTGTTAAAGATTTAATCCTTGTAGGTATTTTAGCTCTTGATTTAACAACGAGTGTTTGCTAGAAAACTGAATTACCCACAGCCTGCTTCCTGAAATGGAAAATTAAAATACTTCCACTACATTATCATAGTTTTGCTTTGATTCTAGGATACAAACTATCCATGCAAAGTAGTACAAATCTGCAGCTTCAAACATATGAGGCTGGACTCAACGAAACAGAATTTCCTAAAAATTTTCATAAAATTTGGAATTTAGAGCCGCTGCTCTGGTACAGTGTATTTTCATGCCCTTGCTGTTCTAAGCTATTGCTAAGCAACAGGTGACCTTATCCCTTCTGCAGTTTACTCTGCTGTGATTCTCTTCAAATGCCTCTATTTTGTCTTTCTTAGCCTCTTTCTCTGGGACTTTTTTCTCTCACTGCTGCTTTGGTGTCAATGTCTTCTAGAGCTCTGCCCTCGACCCCCTTCTCCACCTGTACTGTCTCCTTAAGCCATCTGGTCACACAATTTCATGGCTTCGATCCCACCTGGATGCTAACAGGACCCAAATCTCCATTTTCAGTCTGAGAATCTCTCCTTAAGCCCCAGTATCTATATTCCCATCAGCCTACTGAACACATTCCCCTGAAAGTGCCACAAGCAACTTAGACTTGACATGTACAAAAATCAAACTCACTAACAACCCGTGACCTTCAAAGAAATTCCTGCTCCTCCTCCTATGAAAGATACCATCACTCACCAGTTGCTCAAGTCAGAAACCTGGGGATCACCCGCCACTTACCCATCTTCTTCACCCCTATGTCTTATCTTACTCCAAGGACTTGCAATTTTACTTGCCAGAGATTTCTTGGACTTAACTCCTCTCTTCTACATTCTCTTCTTTAGTTTGGACTCTCAGAGAATAAAAAGAGTAAATACATTTTTACTTTTAGATGAGCACTGTTCTATACATTTGTATCAATTTCCATTTCATTCTGCACAGCTATCTCATCTGTTGTTATTGTTATAACTCCATTTTCAGATGAGGTTAATGAGGCACAGAGAAGTTGAGTAATGTGTGCAAGCTACTAATCAACAGAGCAGGGATGTGAACGCAGGAATCTACACGAGTAACCACCAGGATGTGCTGCCTCCGTATGCCAGCCCGGCATCCTGCAGTTATCTTCTAGCTGTTCTCCTTCTAAAACCCTTCACAGAGCCACCCGAAGGACCCCTCAGTGATGCAAACTGCATTAAACTTGCTTAAGTCATTCAGTGGCTCCTCAGCTGCTGTAAGGCAAAGTCCAAACTTCTTGCATTGCCCTTCACAATTTTGTCCAGCTGATCTCTGGTCACTGCCCCATCCGTGGAGTGCAGTTGTACAGATAATCTAGGGGCTGGTCTTCCCCTCTGTAATGTCCTCCCCAGGCCCATGCCCAACCCCTTCTCATCCTGGTAAACACCAATCCAATCTTCAAGATTCAGATATCACCCCTTCCTTATTTCCTTTTCTGAAAAACAAAGTGTTCAGTCATTTGACTTCCCATATCACCTATATTCTATTAATAGCAATTGTCTCATTGCAATATCATTCTTTGTTATTAGCCATGTCTCTAACCTGGACTGTGAGATTCCTGAGGCAGGGACAATGTTACAGAGCAGTTTACATGTGAGCATCCTTGATGCACTGTAAGCTCCTGACACATAGGAGATGTTCATCAAATACTTAGTTATGCTTTAAGGGATAAGAAACTTGGACCTGAGAGTATGGAAAGTGATAGCTTACCGTAGAGTAGAATCTGTCATAGGAATTTTATGTGCATAATTCCTAGAAATTTCCAGTTACCCCTCTAATAATCAGTTCTCTTCTACCAAATTCACTCATTCAACAGACACTTCGTGAGTGTCTATTATGGGTCAGTACTATGATAAGATACAGGGGACACAAAGACGAACAAGGCGTGGTATCTATTTCTGATAAGAACAAGTCCTTTCAGGGGCTTAGTCTAAGTGTGGTGGACTCAACAAAGAACAGGCAGTGCCCATGCTGTGTGGCAGGAACCACGGACAGGGAGACACAGAGAACAGGCACCAAACCCAGTGAGGTAGGGGGAGCTTCTTGAATGGTGGTAAGATCTTCAAGTGAAGATGGGCAGGGCACTAAAATTCTAGAGAACAAAGAAAGCACTGACTTCTCTGATTTTGCCAAATAGGTAAGCAAGAGACAGAAGAAGAGAGGCTTTAGATGTCATGCTAAGGACCTTTGACTTTATCCTAAAAGTTGTGGGGTGTTGTGAAGGGTTTTAGGCCACGCAGGAACATAACTGATATGTGTGTTTAGAAAAATCACCTGGGAGTAGCAAGCAAGGGAACAAAAGTTGTTCAGTAGTCTAGGTAAGAGAGAATGAGATTCTGGCTGGACGTCTCTGCAGTGGAGAATGAGCAGTAGGCAGATGTGAAATCAGTTATTGACACAGAATCCACAAAAGCTGGTAGCTAAACATGGAAAGTGAGATAAATGGGAGGGAGGAGTCAAGGATGGCTCCCTGACTGGTGGGGGACAGAGCCATTCATGGTGGTACTGAGTGTGAGATGAGGGCCAGACAGGTTGGCAGGAAAGCAAGTTCACACTTGGGAATGTTTGAGATTGCTGCGCTAGTGTTACATCCAAGTGGAGATATCCCCCAAACTCTAACCATATTCAGGGAGGACGAAGAGTTTTGAGTTGGAGATAAAGTATGAAAAACCATCAGTATGTGAATGTTAAATTAAAGGAAGAGGGGGAACTAGAGAACAAACTAGTGGTTACCAGTGCAGAGAGGGAAGGAAGGAGGGGCAAGTTAGGGACAGGAGATTTAGGGATACAAACCACTAGGCATAAAATAAGTAAGTAACAAGGATACACTGTACAGCAACAGGGAAATATAGCTGCCATTTTTTAATAACTTTAAATGAAGTGTAATCTATGAAACTATTGAATCTCTGTGTTGCACACCTGAAACCAATATTATAAATCAACTATACATACGTACATACATAAAGAAGAGGGGGAAAGACTAAGGATGAACCCCTGAGGAAAATCCATGCAAGGTGGGAGAGGAAATGCTGATGAAGCGAGCAGACAAATACCCAGATACCTGTATTCAGAGAAGCCATGGAGTCACAGTGCTGGTGTTTGGAGGGGTGGGGTATGCTGACGCTACTGAAGAGTGGGATTGCTGTACCCGAGCAGTCTGCCCACCACTAAACTCATGGCTTCTTAGTAGCCAGATGCAAGCTTTAATTAAGGCTATAGCTTTAATGAATGAAGAATGTGATTTTTAAAAAAATCTCCACTATAAAGTCAGAGAGACTGAATGTAATCGAGGGATGGTATGAACACAGATAGGGAAGCAATCATTATCCCTCACAGCAAATTGATCTGGGATATTTTCCCTAACTTGCTAGTAATTATATCTTTGATTGCATCTAACCTCCAGCATGTATATTTTCAGATTTTCTTTTTTTTTTTTTTACATTGCTTCCATGTCTTGACTATTGTAAATAGTGCTGCTACGAACACTGGGGTTCATGTATTTTTTGAATTAGAATTTTCTCCAGATATATGCCCAGGAGTGGGATTGTTGGATCATATGGTAAGTCTATTTTTAGTTTTTTAAGGAATCTCCATACTGTTTTCCATAATGGCTGCACCAAATTACATTCCCACCAACAGTGTAGGAGGGTTCCTTTTTCTCTACACCCTCTCCAGCATTTATTATTTCTTTTTTCTTTTAATTGAAGTATAGTCAGTTTATAATGTTGTGTCAATTTCTGGTGTATAACATAATGTTTCAGTCATACATATACTTGCATATATTCATTTTCATCTTCTTTTTCATTATAGGTTATTTTCAGATTTTCAGTTTTTGAGGAACACTGCTGTACCCTGTGAAACTCATTAATAGTACACAAATCCAAGCATTTCAATTGTATTGAAGTTTCATTATGTTTTCTAAAAGAGAGAGAGAGCATGCAAGCCAGAGAATTGAAGCATTTTCTAAAGACTTATTTTGCAGCCTTCTACAGTAATTCTTTGGTCCTTCTGGCTGGGAATGCTTATCTATGTATTTATGTAATATGCAGTCCCATAGTATCCAAGCACCTGGAAAATCTAATTAGCCTGGTCTTGATTGACTGCATGCAGGATAATGCTGTCGTCCTAGTCTGTTCTTCATCCCCTACAGCATGCTTACTGATATGAAAATGAAGACACAGTAAGAGTTTCCATGAGCAGCTGCCAAACAGGCTTCTTATGGTATCCTGTCCGCACATAATAACTGCCCATAAATCAGGAAGTCTCTCCACCAATCAGGGGCTGGGAAGTAGACTGTACCCAAGGAGAAATCACAGCAGCAAGTTTTATAACTAAAACCCAGTTACAACATTAGTGGCAGAACATTTTTCAACCCTTGCGGGGGATGGCCCACCAGCAAACTACATCGCATAGTCAGGGGCTACAGGGAAAGCTTTAGGAAGAGGAAATTTAAGACATGTTTTGTTTTGTTTTCTTATCATTTAGCAAAATGCTGCTACCACCATTGGCCCTGGCCTTGAGTCTATAAAACCCATCCTATATAAATGGCCTAAACTACCCTTCGCAGGGAGAGAATTGACTGGGGACATTGATTAATGGACCTGAGCAGACAGATTTACCATGATGCTAATGAAACTTAAGCTTTCCAGCCCGTCACTAGCTTGGGCCACTTCCAAATTTCTGAATTCTTTATTTTGTGGTTATCAGTTTTCATTCTTTATCTCAAAGAGAGGCCCAAGAGTTACATAAGCTTCAGGCCCATAAAATCTGTATCTGACCCTGGACTTAGGCCAGAAGTTGTTCCCTGTAGGTGAGCCCACTCGCTGTTCTACAGGACTCACTCTCCCCCTTTCCTTTCCATGATCCAACCACCTGCTCCTACTCCTAGTTCTAGCCAGGTATGACTTTTCCTCTAAGACAATATTTCCCAGTCTCGTTAGAAGCCAAGTGGGGCTATGTGACTAGGATTTTGTCAGTGGGGCATGAACAAAACTAATACGAGCAATTTCAAGGATGTGCACTCCTCCATTTCCCTTTCCCCCTTTCCTGCTGGTTGGAAAAAGACATTAATGGGAGCAGCCACCTTGGATCCAGAGAGAAAAACTAAGTGTTGATGATGGCAGGTCATGGTAGACCAAAGAGTTCTGCACAGCTACTTGAGAGCTATAAGTTAATATTTACGGAAGCCTCTATACTTTTGAGGTCTTTTGTTACAGCAGCTTAGCCCATCCCCTTCACTGTCAGTGGGCCCACTGGGTCAGGATTTATTTCAGAGGCAACATGAAACAGAGAGAGTTGGCCAAAGAAGGCTGAGCCAAAGCCCTGGAAGGGTATTGAAGAGTCAAAAGCCAGAAAGACAGATATAAGATATAAACATGAGTGGCCAGGTACGGAATCACTGAAGAGAGAATTCAGAGTTAGGAAACTGGTGGACACAGGATGAGAGTGGGAGCATGACAGGCAGGTGTGGAGTGTCACCTCTTGGTGCCCACGACTTGACAGTGAGGCTGACGTGTGTTGAATTGGGTCAGGAGAGGAGTCTCTCAGGAAAGTCAAGTTCTCAGGCTTTGTACCACCTGACCCCCAGCCCCAGCCCCAGTTGATGGAACCCAGGATGAGTAACTGCCACCAAGCTGTCACAGGCTGTCCGGTGGTCCTGCATTGTTCTTCCCACTGGTACTTTCTCTTCTTAATGAGACTGACTGCCCTACTCACGCTCTTTCTCATATCGAGTTTTAATGAGAGACCTAGAGAGAGTCAGTAGTTGGCAACGGAGGTATAAGCCAAGAGACACTGAGAAAGAAGACAGTAAGAAAAAGACAAGACAAAGCCACCAGGCAAAAAACGTAGAGAGAAGAGTCCTGAGATAAGCAGCAGGTGGACGGAGGAGCTGCATCAGGAGCAAGGCTCACTTGCTTTCAGGTTCCCAGACCTTTGTGTGGAGGCTTGGAGCCAGTGCTGTACCCCACACTGTCAGCTCCCCATGCGATTCCCTTGCTTTGCAGCTCTGAAAAGGTATTTCCCCCAATTTACTTCCCCATTTAACCCTCCAGTAAACCCCTGTAACTGAGATAAACTGAGCTGATTTAAAGAGACAGAGCTGAGATAGCCAGAAAAACCTGCCTTGTCTCTCCTCTAAATTTTCTGTTTCTATCTCAATCTGGATTCAGTATCTTCATGTTGAAGCTATCAAATAAAGGAGAATAAGAGCAAAGCTGGAGTTATTTTGGGGGGGTCATGAAGGTATGATGTTGAAGATGGAAGAGTCAGGAAGGTGAGAGTGTGCACATAACTTGTCCAGACGAGCCTCACAGCAGAATGACAGGGTGTCATTGTTCATGTTCGCAGCAGATACACATTTGGAATAGTTTATGTGTATTTAGTCTCACTGCTGGAAAAGCTGTTAGAACATGACACGCTATCCTGGTTCCCTCCCAGGAATGCCAGCTCTGTTGCCGGGAGGGAGATGGTTTACACCATGTTCTGAAGACATCTCCTTTTAGGAGCTGTTTTTCTGAAGAGGAAAGATGGTAGGTGCAGTCACATCTGGCAGGCACCTGCGGAGCTCACAGCTATTTCACCTTAACTGGTTTGTCCTCACAACTCCTCCGAGAGAAAAATGAGAGAGCTGAGGAGGCAGTCTCTCAATTTTAGAGAATGAAATTCTCTAGCATTCTGCCTTATCTCTCCCTTTTCTTCTAAGCCTATTCTCATCTCCAGCTCCATTTGCCTCTTTGACATCCTTGTTTGTATGCGAGGCTACATGCTTTTGTGCCATGATCTCTGCATCTGAACATCCATTCTTCTGTTGCCCAAGACTCAGCTTACATCCCAGGTCCATCTGAGTTGGGGTGGTGGGTGAATGTGCTGGCGTGCACCACACATTGCCCAGAAGGACTTCTGCACAGACAGCATGTTCCCCGCCTGGTGAGAAGCATCTCGAGCAGGGGCCAGCAAACCATGGCCTTGTGGAGCAAATCTAACCTGCCATCTATTTTTGTAAGTCAAGTTTCACTGGGATACAGCTGTACGCTTACACCTCTGGCTGCTTCTGTGATTCAGCGGCAGAGCTGCAAAGCTTACATTATGCACTCCCTGGTAGTTTCACCAAGTTCACTGATTCCTGACCTAGAGGAAAGCGACCGTGCCTAATCTAGCATCTGACACAAGGGAAACACCCAGGAAACTCTTATTGAAGGAAGGATGGAAGGAGGCACAGGAAAATAGAATGAAGTGATCTCAAATCACATTTCACATAATTAGATATGAGGAAAAACGAGATTAAAATCAGAATGTACTCAGGACTGGCAATTTCAGGTAAGGAGGCTGGGAGGTTGGAGAGAATGGGATTAAAGGGGCTGTTCTGGTTAACTATTGCCAGGTTACAAACTAAGCCAAATGTAATGGCTTAAAACAACTCTTATTGTTATCTTACAATTTTGTGCTCAGGGCTTCGGTGGCTGATCCTTCTGTTCCATGACGCATCAGCAGAGATGCCTGGGTGGGATTCAGCGGGCAGCTGGGCTACTTTGAAAGGTCCAAGTCAGCTTTACTACCAGTCTGGTGCCTTGGTGGGAGCAGTTATAGGCTGGGCTCCACTGTGGTTGTCCACCACGTCTACACATGGCCTTTCCATCCTGGCGGGCTTCTCACATGGAAGCTCGGGGCTCCAACAGCAAGTGTTCCAGTGAGTAAGGCAAGAGCTGCAGCGTCTTTTTTGACCTAGCCACAGAAGTCGTATAATGACACTCCACCCTTCCATTAGCTGAAGTAGGCATGAGCCTGCCTAGATTAAAGGAGAAGGGGCATAGACCCCATCTTTCATTGGGAAGAGTGTCAGAGAACTTGTGGTCATGGTTTACAGTCAGCTGGGGCAGAAGGGGCGGGAACAGTTGGGGGCAGGGAACCAACTTTTCCTGAAGGCTTTTCATGGTTATTTCACCATAACCTTGTGAGAAAGGTATTATTATTTCCACTTTACAGCTTTAAAAAAAATCACACATTCACAGTTAAGTGACTTATAATTAACTTACACAAAGTGACTGAGCTAGTGAGTAAGAGAGTTGTGACTTCAACCCAGACCCATCTAATTTCAACTCTGGAGCTTTTCCCATTATACCATGATGTCTGTCCTAGAGAAGTGAAGAAGAGTCAACCATGGCGGACAGTGAGCTGATGGGGGGCTAAGGGATTCAAGCAGAAAGACCATGGTCTTACCTTCTTAGTCTTGGCAGGAGGGGCACGGGCATCCTTCTGAGAAGACAGAATGCCCTGGTGTAACACCACCTAGTTGGAGAGGTGCCATATGCCCTATCTCTTCTCTAATTCCTGGTCAGCTATGCTGGGCAGCCTCTACCCGAGATCACACACCTTTGACAGTCAAAGAGGGTGACATTGGTAAAACAGCTCAACCATTTCCTGTGACTCTCATGCCTCTGCCATCAGACTCAGCCTCTCACACAGGCACCTACAGGTCACCTCCTCTCTGATGTTCCCCTGCCACAGACTGAACATGTCAGGACACACAGCATCATTCTCTCAGCACAAGTTTCTGCTCCTCTCGCCCTCCTCAGTCCTCAGGCCAGTGAGGAACACCTCTAGTTCCTGACCCTGCAGGTAAGGCGCTCAGAGGTCACCGCTCCATCCAACAACAAGTAAAAAGCTGAACAGACTGAAAAACCAACAACAACTCTTCTTGGAACCATAACAGAGGAAGGACACAGGGCAGACCGCTGCCTCCAAGCTTGGAGAGATAGGCGAATAGAGGGAGCCAGGACTCACAGAACAGAAACTGCCACAGAAACCACCTCACTGCGGGCGGGGAAGACCCGAATTGTAATTGGCAAATTGTTGGGGACTCAGTAGGGACAACTCTGAGCATTAAAAACTCCAGAGGGACCCAGCTAGGGCTTTCACAATATTGGAAATCTACTTCTAGGAGCTCCACCAAGTCCCCGTAGTAAATATCGAAAAAGGTTCCTCTCAGGCTTCCACCAACATGAGGAGAAAAGGAACCATTTTGAAATAGCCCAGAGTACCCGTTCTTCCTCACAAGACCTGCCCTCGGTAGAAACTAGTTAACTGGAACCTAACCTGCTGGGGTCTTATCAGAGCCTAACTAACCCGGGAGAAGGGAAATGCCCAGCCCCATCCCACTTTCGCCATCCTGTCCCATCTAAGGGGGGAGAAAAAACTGAGAAACACTTGTGATGCTCACAGCCCAGGGCCGTAGGCTAAAGACAGACCTAATCATGGGACTCAGCATGTTCCCCTCCCCGACCCCCGACACCTTGTTACTGAAAACCTATTTACAACAGTTCCTTTTACCTGGTACATTATGGCCCACTATCAAAAAAAAAAAAAAAAAATTACAAGTCATACCAAAAAGACAAACACATACAATCTGAAGAGACAGGGCAAGAATCAGAACCAGACACGGCAGGGATGTTGGGATGACCAAACCAGCGAGTCCTCACCAACTGTTCCCTTGCTTCTCCCGACAATCAAGGACAGTACAGTACGGCATTGTGGCACACGGGCTCGGTACTGTGCTGCAGGGGTTTGAGTCCCTGTTGGCTTTTTCTTAGTTCTTTGATTTCAGGCAAGTTGTTTCATCTCCGTGAACTTTAGCTTTCTCAACTGTGATATGATAACAATAACAGTTGCCATTTTTAGGAGAATTTTTACTATATTGGAGTACCTAGAATAGCACTTGGTGCATACTAGGTGCTCAGTGAATGTTAGCTCCCATTATGTCCAATCAATCCCCAAGTTCGTTGGAGATCAATGTAGTTTTTTTTTGTTCATTTAGGGTCTTTTCTGTTACTACCACCACTATCTCAGCCCAGGTCCTAGTGACCTTATCCTTATGTAACTATAATAGCTTTCAAACAAAGGACACCAGCGCCCTCACTTCTACATTTTGTACTTAGCTGGTCAGAAATCTTCCCCATTTGTTGACCTTCCTATGTATTGGGCACTACATTAAGCATTAGAGACATCCTCTATAACCTTTGCAACAACTCCCTAAGCTAAGGTGACTTTTATCCCTTCTTTCACAGATGGAAACACTGGACTCAGAGAGAAGTAACAAGCTCAAGGTCATGCAGCTGGTAAATGGCAGAGTCAGGATAAGAAACCTGGTGATCTTTTATTACACCATACCTTACTCTTTTATGATACTGCACTTTCACATTCAATACGTTATCTCGCTACTTAGAAACTTGAGTAAATAAACAGATAAATCAATGACTTGAAAGGAAGACACTAGAAACCTTCAAAAGCTTTTCTATTAAATATAGGATTTGTTTTAACCTAACATTTAAACACACAAAAATATAGCCCCAGATTAAATTACTAGTCTACTTTTTGGTACTTCTTAGCCCTGACCCTCTATTCTCATCAGGCTAACCTACTCACCACCCCACCAAAGACCACAGCCAAATCCCATCACAAATCTTGTGACGTTCACCCAGCTGGAATGCCACAACTGGCCCTGGCCAATGGGATTCAGCTGGCACTGGCCAATGATTTAATCAATCATGCTTATGTAATCAGGGCTCTCTAAAAACACAAAAGGATGAGGTTCGGAGAGCTTCCAGGTTGGTGAATGGGAGGGTGGGTGCACCTCACATCCCCAGGGACATAAACTTTTGTGCTCCAGATCCTGTGGACCTCACTCTGTGTCACCTTCACCTCTTTATCTGGCTGTTCCTCTGTATCCTTTGTAATAGACTTGTAAGTGTTAAGATTAAAAAAAAGAAGACCAAAAAACAAGATCTACATTTACCCTGCTCTGGTTTTTTGATTTCTATAAATATCAATGTGAATAACGTCCATTTATAAAGCATTTTGCACAAAATCACATTCATAACAATAAGGTTTGATTTGCTAATACAGTGTAATCATATCTTATATTTAACTGAAATTAAAAGGCAATTTTAACGTTGCACTGCATTATAAACTCTGAAAAATTACCATATTCATTTAAAATTTGTTAGTTCTACTGAATTACCAAAATCTAGATCAAATGTGTTTCTTTATTCTAATTATTGGTGACATTAGTATAATAAAATAATATCTGAAGTTTTTTTCCTAGCAGATGTCAAAAACAAATGTCTGATTTTATTAGAGTTAACCATCAGAATGTTGGCAGAATCCTATAAATATCAGAAATAGAATATTTTAACTACAACTTGATCTTAAGTCAAGTTTTCTTTACATCACAGTCTCTTTGACTCAACCTGGGATGTTCAAACTCCTGTGAAGCCTTTGCTCACACCGAGGAGTCATGTTTTTGGTGGTTACTTGGCTCCAGCACCTCACTCACATTTTACATGCCCTGCAGCAATCACAGTGGTATGTTACTGCAAATCCCTGTTATTGTCATGATGGCAAATTTGTCTCAGTTTATTAAATAACAGACTAAAATCTGACTCTAGGGGGAAAAAAAAGGGTTTCCATTAAAAAATTACCACTCTGCAGGACTTTGACATGAGGACAGTGGCAGACACAGCACTATTACTGACAGTGTAAGATTAGGACATACTCATCTAATCGTGACCACGCAGTAAAAAAGTCAGTAGAAGTCAAATGCACTACTGTGAGGGGACTGTTTAGTGATTCCACATAGTCAAATATCATACCATGTGGAGTAATATACTTAAATCCTTTTTTGATTATCATGATGGAGAAAAATTACATTAAAATATTCTTATTGAGCATGGAGGGTCCAAGAATCTATCTGCCCTTGAACTCATTACTGTACACTCTGAGCACCTGTTGCCAAAAAGAGAGAGTGCCAATATGGGAGTCACGGTTCTTTCTACTTTTTTGTTGTTGTTTATTGAGGTCAGTGGCTTTTACGCATTTTTTTTTTTTTTACAATTGTGAAATACACTTAACATAAAATTTACCACTGTAACCATTTTTAAGTGTATAGTTCAATAGTGTTAAGTACATTCACTGTGTTGTGCAACCAATTTCTAGAATTCTTTTCCTCTCGTAAAACCGAGGCTATATCCACTAAATGATAACTCCCCACTTTCCCTCCCCTCAGCCACTGGGAGCCACCCTTCTACTTTCTGTCTCCATGAATATGACTAGTCTATGGACTTCATACAAATGGAATAATACAGTTTTTGTCTTTTTGTGTCTGGCCCTTCTGCTTTGAACATAAAATAACACACACACACACACACACCAGATCAACCTTAAACAACCACCAGCCTTGGAAACAGCACTTGAAGGCTGCATGTCAAGGTCTTTCCTGTTGTGAACTATACTTGGGTGCTACTGACTTTGCCATCCTGGTTCCATTCACGCTCACCTGTCAACAGGTTGAAATGCTGACTCCATTCCTTTTGGTTTCCCAGGCTGAAAGCGATTAGATTAGACGTGAAAGAAATAACTGTTCTCATCCATGAAATGATGAGCAGTGGTTCTCACCCTTTTGGGGGGTTTTGGTTAAAAACCTTTGAGGATCTGATGAAAGCTCTGTACCCTTTCCCAGGAAAATGTACAGGTACGCAGACTTTTGCACATAGTTTCAGGGGTTTATAAACCCTGATTTAATTTGTGTTCCCTCAGAAATAGACCCTGAGATAAGGACTTGGGTGTAAGTAGTTTATTTGGGAGGCAATTCCAAGAAGTATGATAAGGAAATAAAACAGAGAAGGGAAGAAACCCAACAAAGAATGTGTTAACTAGTGGGTACCACTGTGAATAACAGAGCTCTGTTTTGCTGGAGGTCTTCTGAGACAATGTGCAGAACATACCTTAGAACTGTGGCACTAACTCTCCAGCTATTCCAGCCTGCTATACCTCGGGGCAAGTTTGTTCCTGTAGCCAAGAAAGCCCGCAGGTACAAGGAACAGGTGTTTGAGAAGGCTTCCAGGTGAGTGGGAAGTTGAAGGTTAAATTCCGGGTGGGCCAAGGGGATGTGGGTGGGGGATTAACACTGCTTTGGACCCTGGGAAGCTCATCTATGCTCGTGGGTTAAGAGTCTGGAAGAGGTTAACTAACATCTCTTCCAATGCAATAGCCTATTGTTCTGTTAAGCAATGGACATCTTGCTTGTCCTCTCAGGTATAATTTTTGGGGCAGATATTCAAGTGAGCCCTTTCCCAAGCAGCCTGTCATAGATGGCTTGTCTATTACATACAGATTAGCACAGCCCCATCCATGCATGTGACCCAGCTGTCATTATTTACACCAGACGTTCATTCTGAGCTGCAAAGCCTGACTCAGCGGGTCCATGTGTTTAATTCCATGGTTTATGAGAATGATGCACGCAGTTGGGGTCTGCAACTGTTAAATTGCCTTACGGCCCCCTCAGATTGGATTCTGTTATTGATTCCCTCTGCCTTATAATTAAAGCCCACAGTGGAGGGGGTCAATTTTATAAAGCAACAAACCAGCAACACATATGGACCTTAATGATGAAATGCAATTTTTTAAAACTCCCAAGCACAAGCATCAGGACTTTTTGGTGGTGGATTTCCTGATTGTCATGTTGGAGGAGGTGAGAACAGAGCAGAAACAATTAGAGGGGAGCTAGATCTTGGGTTCTATTTAGGGTTGACCTTTGACCCCCAAAAGATGTTGAAGTCCTAACCTCCAGTAACTCTGAATGTGACCTTATTTGGAAGTAGAGTTGTAAGCAGATAGGGTCAGGCGTCCCTGGAGAAAGAAAACCAGGCACGGCTTTCTTGACATAAGAGAAGCCATTTTGGGCCTAAGCCATGCTGTGATCTAAGCCTGCCATAATACTTGCCCTTGAGCAGGTCTCAGTAATTAATGATCTTAAGGGAACAAAGGAATGGAAGAACAGAGGAAAAGCAGTTAAGGAACAATAGTTCAGCAATAAAACAGGGTCCTAGCTTTTTCTCAAGGGATGTACATAACACTCTGATGTGTATCTTTGAGTTTTCTACAGGAACTAAGGTCCCCAACCAGGTGGAGCATGGAAACTACAGGCTAAGACCCCAGACTGGTCAGAACCTAAGGAATGATGACGTTGACCTTTTCTGACCCTCACGACTTCAATCAACTAAAGCTTGGACTCTGGTAACCTCTGCCCCAGGTCTATTTTGAATTCTCCTCTGCTCAAGCCCCTTCATGAATATGTATACCCCACCCCAAACCCTTTATGAATATGTTTGTTCCCTTAGTTTAAAACTTCCCCAATTTTGCTGTTCGAGGAGACACTGCTTTGGGAAGGATCCCCAGTGCTCTCCTTACTTGCTGCAGGTAACACGTCCTTCCCTCTCCCGATCTTTGGCTTGCTTGTGTCTTTTGGCTCAACACTCACCAAGAGGCAAACACAGTTTCAGGGTAATGGAGTCCTTGCAGATGGTCAAGTTAAGGTGAGGTCATTAGGGTGGCCCTTATCCAATGTGGCCAGTGTCCTCATAAAGAGGGGAAATGTAGACACAGAGACAGGCACTCACAGAAGAAGGACAAGGTGAAGGCACAGGGAGAATGCCACCCACAAGCCAAAGAATGTCTGAGAATAGATTCTCCCTCACAGCCCTCAGAAGGAACCAACCCTGTGGACACCTTGATCTCGGGTTTCTAGACTCCAGAACCAAGACAACACACATCTGTGGTTTAAGCCACCTGGTCTGTGGTACTTTGTTACGGCAGCCCTAGCAAACTAACACACGCTCTAAGCAAGGAAAACTGAAGTCCAAGCTTGGGGAGACAGATGGGGCAGTGAGGAGGGATGAAGAAGACAGAGAATGTAATACAATTAAAGAACAGAGAAGGAAGTGGTGTTGTAATCTAAACCATCACACAGTGTGTCTCTGAGTCTCCAGGGATTAAGGACAAGATCCAAGAAAGTTAAGCTCAGGTAAAGGCAATTGAGGATATACTACCCCAATGGGCCTTGTTCTCTTTTCCTGGGAATACCCTCTACTTTCCTCCACCACTTGGAGGAGCTGCCCTTGAAGAAGTCTATGTTCTCTCTCCTCCTTGCTCCAACTGTGTTGAAAGGCCTCCTCTCTACTCACAACACATGGACCTTACCCCTTTTGCATTGTAATTGTCACCCTGATGGCCTCCCTACTAGGCTGAGACCTCTCTGAGTCCAAGGACTTTCCCATTTTTAAAAAAATTCGTTTCCATTATTGCATCCCTAGCATCAGATACTAACACCTGGGACATTAAAGGGAGGCTCAATAAATGTTTGTGGAGGAAATGAATAGATGGATGGGTGGATTAATGGGTGGATGGATGCATGAAGACATAAAAGGAATGGTCTTAATATTAAGACAAAACTTAGCTTGCATCTTGGGGCAAGAAGAAAATGAAAATTAATTCAAAAAGATACATGCACCCCAATGTTCATAACAGCACTATTTACAATAGCCAACACATGGAAACAACCTAAATGTCCATCAGTAGATGACTGGATAAGCAACTTAAGTGTCCATCAACAGATGAATGGATAAAGAAAATATGTATGCATATATATATGTGTATACACACACACACACACACACACACAATGGAATACTACTCAGCCATAAAAAGGGATGAAATAATGCCATTTGCAGCAACATGGATGGACTTAGAGATTATCATGCAAGTAAAGTCGGACAGAGAAAGAGAAATATCATATGATATCACTTATACGTAGAATCTTAAAAAAAGATACAAATGAACTTATTACAAAACAGAAACAGACTCAGAAATAGAAAACAAACATGGTTACCACAGGGGAAAGGGGGTGGGGGGGATAAATTAGGAATTTGGGAAAAAACTCCTGACATTAGAGATGCCCAAACAGAAATGTATTTTTTTTTCATGTAAACAAAAGCCAAAAGTTGTGGGTCAACAATCATTAACTTAGGCTTCTTTGCCTGCTATTATATTCTTCCATCCATAGAACATGACTACTCCCTCATGGTCCAAGAGCTACTACTAGAGCCCCAGCCATCACCTTTGCATTCCAAGCAGCAGGAAGAAGGAATGGATAAAAAAATGAAAGTCTCTTCCTTTTATGGATACTTTATAGAAGTTGCACATGATGTTTCTAATTTCATCTGTATCTATCAGAGTTCAAGTGATTCTAAGTGTTATGGGAAAAAGAATTTATTATGGAAAAATAGACTCTACAGTTTGGGAGAAGATGCAGAAAGTTGGAGGGTCAGAGGAGGCATCACCAACTGGTCATTTTGAGAAGCCAAGCACATTGAGCTGCTGAAGGGGCTGGGAAGGGGGAACTCATGATGAGATCTATGGGAAGCTGCTACCACGTTGGGGGTCCTCAGCCAAACATCTGGGGTGGGTCAGCAGGGCCCAGAGTTGGGAAGAAGAGGTGGACATGTAACAGAAGAGAGTAAGTTCCAGCTGGAAACTATTGGACACCTCTGTATCCATCTGTCACCATACTGAACAACAAAGTGACCATTAGTGAATAATGGCCGTTGACTCACTTCTGCCTCTTAAATTTCATGAGTTCCTCTTTTAGCCAACTATACCTTGGAACCATACACGAAATGTAATTCTGAGAAACAGAGCTCCAAGTTTAACCAAGATGACACAGCACAAACCACCAAAATCCACCCTTTGTCACCCCGGCATGCATATACAGGTTTTTTTTTTAATCTACATTGAATTTTCAAAGAAAGATAATAGTGAAATCATGTGTCCAATTAACGTAATGTAGGTATTCCTCATATAGCAGAAAAATGCAAACCCTTTTCCCAAAAAAGGCTACTCAGAAGATCGTATGTAAACTTTGTCCCTTATTGAATGATGTTCATTCGCTTCTAGCTGAGTTATACTGTGATAGCCTTTCACTTAAACACTGAAATATAAAGCTAACTGCTATTAATATGTTCCATGTTAGATGGTAGGTAAACTGGGAAAAGAAAAATAAAGATGTATTGGTTAATATATATTACAAGTATGTCCATATCAAAGCAAGGGGGAAACAGTCCTAAATACTACAGCCCTCATTTCTACAGTTGGTCATGGGGTCACAGCTGGTGTTTATTACTTCTCCCTTTGACTGCTATATTTCATATTTTCTTTACCCTCAGCAAGCAGTGCAGCTGATCAGAATCTTGCATGATGGGGTAAACCAAACCTTCATTCCAGAAGGGTCTGAGCCATTACTAATCCTGTTTGTATTGGATGTTGTAGTTTGCCATTATATGTTATTAAACACAAGACGGCTAAGAGGCAGCCTAAGAGGGTCTCTAGTGTTCCAGACATACTCTTCCCTGCCCCCATTTCTCCCTGATGGTCAGGATCAACCACTCCAGCCAGTAAGGACTGAGAATTTGTTGGAAGGGTCAGTTTGTTCTTTGGCACGAGTTGCCACGGTCAAGTCTAGAGCTCAGTTTGCAGGTTCAAATCTATATCTCAAAAGGAGAATAGTTACTGCAGAGGATGGTGCAGATTTACTCCCAAGTCCTAAAAAGATGCTGTAATTCACATACCGAGGCAGTTCCAAAGCATCTTTATCTGCCACAAACTTCAGGCACCAATGAGTTTGCTGGACCATATGGTCCAAATGGCAGAGTAGGTTATATGGTGGCCTGGACATCCAGAAAAACTGACAGCCCTTCGGTTATCTGGAATGGAGGTTAGAGTAGCACTTCCATATAAGGCATATGTATCCTACAGAATTTAAAGAGACCCACTGGCCTATTTACGCCTATTTCTCAGTGGTAGGAGGGCCCATATGTAGCAACTTGCCCTTCACCTTGGAAAGAGTATCTTGACACTCAGATGACTGAATCCCTGGGAATTACACCTGGGTGGCAGACACCTGAATTTCTGTCAGATTTATTTCCCACTCTGTGGCACAAATATGTCATACCACACTGTCTGGGGGTAACTGCTACTTCCTACTCCCCGGGTCTAAACAGCATGGTATCATCAATGCAGTGGACCAGTGTCCTTCCCTGTGGAATACAGAGGCCATCAACAGAGTTGGAAGGAGGACTGGAAAGCTGATAGAGCCCTGGGGTGGGACGATGGAAGTGCACTGCCGAGCCTGCCAGCTGAAAGCAAACAGCTTCTGATGGTCTTTACTAACGTGTGTGGAAAAGAATTCACTAGAGTTGTTATCCTTGAGCCCAATGAAGGGATGTGTTGTCAAACCTGCTGAACTTGAAAGACTCCAAATATTTTTCAAGTTGTGTGCCTTGTCAGTATTTCCAAGGGCAACGTGGAATGTCAGCTGACCTTTCACTCCTTGTTCTCAGCACAGCTTCACAATTCCTTCTTTGCATTAAGATGAAAATCAGGAATATTTTAGTCTTTTGGCTTCCAAAAACAAGTTAGGCAACAGGTACCTAGTGACGGAAAATGGTGTTACTCTATGGATTTCATTATGTACCAGAATGTGGAAGAGCAAAGGCATGCCAAGTTTATAAGAAAATTTAGACATTTACTTTGGGTGATTTTCTGAAAAACAAACAAATAAAACCTTGTATATAGAATCACACTTTCTCATTGACTTCCACTGCATTTTGGTACTCTATGGAAAGACACAAAGATGAAGGCAAGATTAAATCACTTGGAATGAGTTTCCTGGGATGGTAGCTAAAAGGTGATTTTTGATGAAGGGATTTTAAATGAGTGGCATTAAAATCTTGCTGGGGTGAATATCACTCTCTAATATGAGGGAAGGAGACTAATAGAGCAGCTAGCCTGGAAGGGACCTCAGAGGCCAGGCTGTACAATTCTCTCACTTGACAGATGAGAAAAATGAGACTCACTGTGTTGAAGTGACTAGACCACGATCACACAACAAGAAATTTAGGGGTTCACTGAAGCTTAATCTCCTGGTCCTTCCCCTTGTAAGCTATACACAACCATGGGCAAGTTACTTAACTTCTCAGTGCCTCAGTTTCCCCGTCTGTAAAATGAAGATAATTACAGTACCTACCTCACAGGATCACTGTGAAGACCCAATGAGATACTTAATGTGAAGCACAGAGCAGGATGGCAGATAGCAAACAATAAATGTCTGCTTATTATTATTATTAGTTGTCTTAGGACAAGCTTCTGACTCTTATGCCAGTGTGAATTTTTAACAGTCTATGCCACCTTTGAAATGGCATTTTGAAACCTGAGTACTTTTTAGAAGAGGATGGTACTAACTTGTCTCAAAAGGGGATTAGACCTCTACCAGTGACCTTTTCAAACTGTCTTCTCATCAGCTCCAACCAACAACCACCTTCAGAGAGTAATGGCAGCTGCTTTACTTTCACCCCCCAGATCTTGGACGATGTTACTTGTGGCCAATTCAGAACCACCGCAGGGGAGGGGACTCTGGGAAACATCCCCCAGTTGACAATAGGGCAGCACATTGGCTCCTTCCCACAATAACCATCCATGTTAGTCCTTCCTTCTCTTGAAAATAAGTGACATGGGGTCCCATTTTATTGTATCCTGTACACACTGCAGGCATCACATGACATACTAGGTCTTGAACCCTTTTTTTTTTTAATAGTGTGGATGGTTTGCTTTGTTTAGAGGCTCAAAAAATCTAGGACAGGCAGCATCTTGAGAACTCAGTGTAGCCACTTGAGATCTCTTTGAGGTGTCAGCTGGCATCACAGAACAACTTGTATTGTTAACAGGCACCTGGAATATGCCGTGCTGAGTTCTAATGTATAATGATGCATTCCATCTCTTAATCCTGTGTTTTGAGAGAAAATATGCATGAAGGATTAGAAAACAGCTCTTTCAAGAATTTCTCTAATATGTTGATTTCAACAAATTTATCTTAATCAAATAAAGTGATGAATTCATTCTCTTCTGGTGGTTCTTAAGAAGGGATACCATAAAAGAATTAAGTTGGACTCAGACACAGGGATTTATATTCAAGAAGTTCTTAGTGTGATAAGAGCTTAGGTAGTCGAGATGCATTCAAGCCTTCCTTAAACACTTCTTTTTTTTTTTTTTTTTTTTCTTTTGCTACACAAGGTGGTAGGAAGAGCGTGATCTTTGAAATCTAAAGGGACTTGATAGAAATCCTCCCCCTGACACCAACCAGCTTTGGGGCTTTGTACTTCTTAGCACAGCAGAATCTCTACACTTTCCCCATCTCTCCCTGGACAGAGTCCTTCCTCTCAGCCTTTCCGAGTGTATGTTTATTTTCAGCTTTCTATGATTAATTAATTCATATTAATGTGTAAATGACAGAGGAGGTAAATTCTGACCTTTAGAAAAAGAAAGTCGTCTTCATTTCTTTCTTCACTCCCCTCTTTTAGTCTACTTCAAGTTGAGGATGTGCTAATCTGCTTTGATCAGCACCCCCACTAATGACTGGGTGAAATTCTAGGGGCCCCTGGATGGCTTCTAGGACAGTGCATGGAATGGTGTGTGTCTCTCTTTACTGATTTCCTTCCAGTGGGAATGGTGAAATCACATGGAACTGCTTGGGTAGCATCAGCCTCTTCTTTTTATCTCTTTAGATGTCCTCTCTTCCTCTGCAGCAGGCAGACCTGGGAGGGTTTGGGGAAGGATGGAGTGGGGAGTAGGGAGCCAGCTCTAAGCATTCCTAAGTTCCCTTTCCTTTGGCACTGGAGGTGTGTGGCTTTTCATTGGAATGACAGATTCTGAGGTTCACTGCTAGATATGTTGGGTGGGTATCAGATGAAGACTTCCCTGAGGTCCAGACTGGCACTTCCTCACTGAGGAAATCAAAAGCATCACTTTTCTTATATTGTATAGCACAGAGAACTACACTCAATATATTGTAGTAGCTTATGGTGAAAAAGAATATGAAAACAAATATATGTATACTTATGTATGACTGAAGCATTGTGCTGTACACCAGAAACTGACACAGCATTGTAAACTGACTATACTTCAATAAATTTTTTTTAAAGCATCACTTTTTCTTGCTCTGTCTGCTATTTGTATTTATCTCCTTTGAGGACCCTGTGGGGAAGGAGGGGGTGACTGGTCCAAGATAAGATTCAGCACCCACTCCCCATCCCTTGCCAATGAATCTGGGTAGGGCTGCCCATGGACAGTGTTTTAGAAATCTTTAGGGCTCCCCAAACAGCAAAGTTCTAGAAAACAGAAGGAGCTGGAAAAGAAATCTGGAGGCAGGCTGGCAATTCAGAATTAATATCTGTAAAGGATCATCTTCTCCTTTAAATAAAAAAGTGATCACTTACGGCAGTTAACTTAGAATGGGACTCCTTGGCTTTTCCTGGTTGAAGAGTAACATAAAATTTTCTTCCCTTTTCTCCCATGAACAGGTTCTCAAATGAATTGACCTTAATTATGAGTGCATTGTCTCCTCTTTTTAAAAAATGTAGGAGTCTTTTTTTTTTAGGATACTTTCAGGTTTCAGCAAAATTGAGCAAAAGGTACAAAGACTTCCAATATATCCCTCACACATGTACAGCCTCCTCCATTGTCAACATCCCCCACAGTGTGATACTTTTGTTATAATTGATGAACTTACACTGACTGTTGTAATAACCCGAAGTCCACAGTTTGCACTACTGTTCACTCTTGCTGTTGTACACTGGGTTTGGATGAATATATAATGACATATATCCATCATTATGGTATCAAACAGAGTATTTTCACTGCCCTCAAAAATTTACTGCCCTGAAAAATCCTCTATTCTCCACCTATTCGTCTTTCCCCACTAGCCTTTAGCAACCACTAATCTTTTCACTGTCTTTATAGTTTTACCTTTTTCAGAACTGTCATATAGTTGGGATCATACAGTATGCAGCCTTTTCAGATTGTCTTTTTCACTTAATAATCTGCATTTAAGTTTCCTTCAAAGTCATTTCACGGTTTGATAGCTTATTTCTTTTTAGTGCTGACTAAATTTCAGTGTCTGGATGTAGCATACTTTATCCGTTCACCTACTGAAGGACATCTTGGTTGCATCCAAGTTTGGCAATTATGAATAAAGCTGATATAGACATCTGTATGGAGGTTTTTGTGTGGAAGTAATTTTTCAGCTTCTTTGGGTAAATAGCAGGGAATGCAATTGCTAGACTGTATGGTAAGAGTATGTTTACTTTTATGATTTCATATACATTTTAGGATTTTTCATAGCAGCACTATATACAATAGCCAAGACATGGAAACACCTAAATGTCCATCGACAGATGACTGGATAAAGAAGCTGTGGTATATTTTTACAATGAAATACTACTCAGCATAAAAAAATAATGCCATTTGCAGCAACATGGATGGACCTGGAGATTGTCATTCTAAGTGAAATAAGCCAGAGAGAGAAAGAAAAATACCATATGATATCACTTACATGTGGAATCTAAAAAAAAAAAGACAAATGAACTTATTTGCAAAACAAAAACAGACTCTCAGACACAGAGAACAAACTCATGGTTAACAGAGAGGAGGGGATAAATTGGGAGTTTGAGATTTGCAGATACTAAGTTATATATATAGAACAGATAAACAACAAGTTCATGCTGTATAGCACAGGGAACTACATTCTATATCTTGTAGTAACTTTTGGTGGAAAAGAATATGAAAACAAATACACGCATGACTGAAGCATTGTGCTGTACACCAGAAATTGACACAACATTGTAAACTGACTATACTTCAATAAAAATATATACGAAAATTTTTAAATTAGATTTGGTGGATATTTTCAGAGCATTACACCCCCCCAAAAATAGGATATACATTCTTTTCAAGTGCATATGGAACATTTTCTAGGATTGATCATGTACTTGGGCACAAAAGAAACCTCAACAATTTTGAGACGATAGAAATTATCTCAAGCAGCTTTACTGACCACAATGCCATGAAACTAGAAATCAACAACAGAGAAACAAAGGAGAAAAAAAGGAAGGCATGGAGACTAGACAATATGCTATTAAAAAACCAATGGGTCAATGAGGAAATCAAAGCTGAAATTAAAAAATACCTTGAAACAAATGAAAATGAAAGCACAACCACACAAAATTTATGGGACACAGCAAAGGCAGTCCTAAGAAGGAAGTTTATAGCAATACAGGCCTTCCTCAAAAAGAAGAACAATCTCAAATAAACAATTTAATCCACCAACTAAAAGAACTAGAAAAAGAAGAACAAAAAAACCCAAAAGGCAGCAGAAGGAAGGAAATTATAAAGATCAGGGAGGAAATAAATAAAATAGAGATTAAAAAAAACATAGAAAAAAATCAATCAAACCAAAAGCTGGTTTTTTAAAAAAGTAAATAAAGTTGACAAACCTCTGGCCAAACTCACAAAGAAGAAAAAAGAGAGAGCACAAATTAGCAAAATAAGAAAGGAAAATGGAGAAATTAAAACAAATAAAATAGAAATACAGAATATCATATGAGAATATTATGAAAAACTATATGGAACAAAACTGGATAACCTACAGGAGATGGACAAGTTTCTGTAAACATACAGTCCACCAAGACTGAATCAAGAAGAAACTGACCACTTGAACAAACCGATCACTAGAAATGAAATCAAATAGCAATAAAAAACCTCCCTACAAATAAAAGTCCAGGACCAGATGGCTACACTGGGGAATTCTACCAAACATACAAAGAACTCATACCAGTCCTTCTCAAACTCTTCCAGAAGACTGAAAAGGAGGGAATACTCCCAAACTCATTCTATGAAGCCACCATCACCCTGATACCAAAACCAGGCAAAGACACTACCAAAAAAGAGAATTATAGGCCAATATCACTGATGAATACAGATGCCAAAATCCTCACCAAAATATTAGCAAATAGAATCCAACAACACATAAAAATGATTATGTGTATGACACAAGGATGGTTCAACATATGCAAATCAATCAATGCAATATATCACATCAACAAGAGAAAGGACAAAAACCACATGATCATCTCAATAGATGCAGAAAAAGCATTTGATAAAATTCAACACCCATTTATGATAAAAACTCTCACCAAAGTGGGTATAGAGGGAACATATCTCAACATAATAAAAGCTATATATGACAAACCTACAGCCAGCATAGTACTCAATGGTGAAAAACTCAGAAGCTTCCCACTAAAATCTGGGACAAGACAAGGATGCCCACTATCGCCACTCCTATTCAACATAGTCTTGGAAGTCCTAGCCATAGCAATCAGGCAAGAGAGAGAAATAAAAGGGATCCAATTGGAAAAGAAGAGATAAAAGTGTCACTATATGCCAATGACATGTTACTATATATAGAAAACCCTAAAAGGTCCACACAAAAACTACTAGAGCCGATCGAAAAATTCAGCAATTCTCCAAGGAAGACATACAAATGATAATAGGCACATGAAAAAATGCTCAATATCACTAATTATCAGAGAAATGCAAATCAAAACTACAGTGAGGTATTACCTCACACCAGTCAGAATGGCCATCATTCAAAAATCCACAAATGACAAATGCTGGAGAGGCTGTGGAGAAAGGGGAACCCTCCTACACTGCTGGTGGGAATGCAGTTTGGTGCAGCCACTGTGGAAAACAGTATGGAGATTCCTCAAAAGACTAGGAATAGACTTACCGTATGATCCAGGAATCCCGCTCCTGGGCATATATCCAGAAGGAACCCTACTTCAGGATGACACCTGCACCCCAATGTTCATAGCAGCACTATTTACAATAGCCAAGACATGGAGACAGCCAAAATGTCCATCAGTGGATGACTGGATAAAGAATAAGTTGTGTATTTATACAACGGACTGCTACTCAGCCATAAAAACCAACAACATAACTCCATTTGCAGCAACATGGATGGAACTGGAGAATGTCATTCTAAGTGAAGTAAGCCAGAAAGAGAAAGAAAAATACCATATGAGATCGCTCATATGTGGAATCTAAAAAACAAAGCCAACAAAGCATAAATACAAAACAGAAATAGACTCATAGACATAGAATACAAACTTGTGGTTGCCAAGGGGGCAGAGGGTGGGAAGGGATAGACGGGATTTCAAAATTGTAGAACAGATAAACTAGATTATACTGTATAGCATAGGGAAATATACACAAGATCTTATGGTAGCCCACGGAGAAAAAAATGTGACAATGAATATATACATATGTTCATGTATAACTGAAAAATTGTGCTCTACACTGGAATTTGACACAACATTGTAAAATGATTATAAATCAAAAAATTTTTAAAATGTTAAAAAAATTTTAAAATGTTAATAAAATTAAAAAAGAAAAAAGAAAAGGATTAATTTATAAAATACATATATATACAAAATTTTTTAAATTAAAAAAAATTTTTAAAGAGTACATTTACTCTTGTAGGAAACTGCTAAGCTGTCCTCCAAAGTGGCTGTACCATTTTACATTCCCACCAGCAATGAGTGAGAATTTCTGTTGCTCCACATACTTCTCAGAATTTGGTATGTTCATTCTTCTGATTTTTGGCCATTCTAATAGATGTGTAGTGGGCCCCTCTACAACCTTTCAAAAATTAATATATATAATAATACATACATATATTATATGTATAAATATAAAATCTCCCATTTCACAATGGCCATTCTCCCATTAAATGAAAGAACAATATTTTTACAGCCTGTTCTCCTCCCTTTGACTATTTTATGAAAAGAAAGTAAAAGAATTGAAGGAAAACAGAATTGTTCCTGTTTAGAGAGGAAATTTAAGCCACTCTTGAGAAATATTTGCGTAGTCCAAATTGTCTGGAAATGTTTGTATAAGACAATTCCTATTCCAACCCTTGGTGGACTCAGCACTAAAACAGTTTTAACCTCAAGATGGCTCTTTGCCTTCATGTTCTTCCCAGCTGCATTTTACTTATATTATTGCTCCTGTGAGTTTCTAACTTCACTGACTACACTTACACTTACAGAAATTCTTTGTCAGTTTTCCATTCAGTTTTTTCATTTATCATAGTTGTTTCCATGTATTTTAAATTCTTTCCTTTAAGTCTTAATTGTTTTAAAAACTCATTTTATAATCTTTAGCAGATAATTCCATTGTCTGAAACTCTGGGAGTCTCATGTAGCTGTGTGTCCCTCTGGAGAGACTGCGTATGCATCTTCCAGTCACTACAGGGTATGACGCACCAAAAACCACTTCTGATTTTCGCTTCTTAGCTTAAGGCTTCCTGAGTCATGTAAGTCATGTAAATTTGAAATCCTAATCCATGTGAGGACATTCATGTGATTACAGATTCTTAAGGAAGATATCGTTCCCCCACCAATACCTAGATTGCAACCTGGAAGTTTCCTCATTGTTGTCTTGTGCCAGTCGGCAAAGTTATAGCCCTTCAGGGGTCTTGGCTTCATGCAGGAATTTCATTTTCAACTCCCCACTTTGCAGGGGTCCAAAGCTACAAAAACACAAGACCCTAAGTAACTGACACCCTTCCTCCCTTAGGCTTCCATAGTGCCAATCTATTTGCTTATCACTGTAGTTGTCAACTTCCTCTTCATTTTTGGTCACTGATCATTTCCTTCTTTATTTCTATTTACTTACTTTTTGCAAGCACTATCCATTTAAGAAAAAGCTTTTGCAGTTTATCTGAAATTTCTGTTCCATGTTAAGAGAGTTTTCTGGCTATGTAGTTGGACACAATGCCAGATATGGGGACCCACTGTCTAACTCTACTTTTTGCAAGAACCTCATTTAACTCTATATTAGTCTAAATATCTAAATCTACAAGCTAGTCAAAACATCAAGCTTTTGACTAGAAAAATATTGGTGTATCATGTGGATCAGATATTCTGAATGATGATTGACAGCATCATTAGACATCATGATATCTCTGGGGAAAATAATTAAAGGGACTCTTGAAAGAGAAAGTGTTGGTTCTTAAATACATTTCACAATCAGATGTCGACTCTCAAAACATTTATATGGCTAAGTGTAAATCAGGACCCCACTTCAACAGGCACGGCTCCTCAACTGACCTCTTTGTAACTACCTTTGTTTCCAGTACAGTGGTTCTCATACTTTGTTCTCACAGAACGCTAGTTTTTAGTGATCTGAACCAAAATGTTCTACCATCAATAAAAAACACTGGATCTTCAACTTGCAGAAAACTCTTAACAGATGAATATCAATTTTCTCAATTTAAAAAATTTCCCCAGAGTGTTTTTCTAATGTTTGTGTACCCAGAATTACTCGTTGGCTACTACTCTAAAACGGATGAATTGGTAGGAAAGTTATAATAACAGAAAACCTCATAAACTTGATTTATTAGGATATCATATATACTCTTAATCTGTGAAGATGCAGAGACCTGCACAGAGTTTACATAACAAAGTCTTCATTTCTGGAAGTAAACTCTCCTACAATTCTGAGTGCTTACATTTCTTTAAGATACTTTGCCAGCTGCTCAAATTCCATTAATCTATTTTTAGCCCAATTGATCATTTCTTAAAGTTATTCTATGAAGGAATTAGACAAATCAATATTTCATGGCATTCTGCATAGGGCACCGTAATTTCTAGGTGTTCTGACCCACAAGAAATGCAAGAAAACACTATCCCAGAATACAGTTTTTCAAAATTTGTCGTTTCCAGTTTGCAAACCAATACACTAAATCTGGAGAGTTTTGATAAGTTGATAATGTTTTAAATATACACCCATACTGTTTAAAAGTTGTTCATTCACACTGTCCAGTTTCAAAGCCTCTCAAAGAAACCCAGTCTGGCATCCAAAAATATCAGTCAAAAATGACTCAAGAGATTTACTTGTCTTTTGAGAACACATGAGAGTGAATCTCTCTCAAGCTTCCTCTTCTCCTCATCCACATCTGACATACACTGCAGCAACTCCACACTTTTTTTCTCTACACTCCTCAAACCTACCCAACAACCCTAACTCGGGTCCCTCTTATCCTTTGCTCCGCCATCTGTTTTACCCATCCTGCAGCACAAAGGTCCAACACGACGGCCCTCTGGCAAGCTGGGACCTTCCTCAGGCATTAGGGGAGAAGCAATGGAGCAGACAGAACCAGAATCTTCTCTACTGTAAAAGCTGAACACTTCCAGGCTTGATAATTTTCCTCTTGATACACACACATGTGCACATTTGAAAAGTATTATACACGTTTATAGCAAGAGCCATGTGAAGTTTTCTGTTACTTAAACTCTCTGGGTATCAGTTTCCTCAACAGTAAAATAAAAACAGTGTCTGCTTTCTAGTGTGGTTTTGAGGGTTAAATGAGATCATACTTGCAAAGCATTTAGCAACAGTGTATGGCCCATGATAAGTGGTCAAAAAGTGTTAGTGGTTATTGTTACTCGGCAGTAGTCATCATCATGCATGTGGCAGAGAAATGCTGTAAAAACACAACTTACACTGGTTTACAGGCATTATGCAGGTCACCTTAAGCAAAGGCCTTGGGTAATAAGTTAATATTAGGATGGGAGTGTTGATGATGGGAGATGTAGTAAAAGTTGACATTTTTTTCTCTTTGAGTACTTGTTTATTCAAACCATAAAGTCATAATATACTTTTTGCCTGTCAGTTGAAACATTGGTGTTGTTATCTTTGTACCTAATTTAATAACAACCAGCTTGTACTGAGTGTTTAGGATGCACTGGGCATGCCACTAAAAATTTAATATGTATTATCTCATATAACACCTATAACAGCTGTGTAAGATAGCGGTTATTATTGTTATCTTCATGTTTCAGGTGAGGAAACTGAGGCCTCAGAGAGGGTCCTTAAGAGCAATGAAGACACGTATCTTTCTCTGTGTGTCTATGTCTATCCTGCCCCACCCCCACCCCATAGCCTGGAACTGCATACAGATTTGTTGAATGATGAAGAGAAGAGTTAAATCTTACTAGTCTTTATTTTGTTTCTCGGCCTTACACCCAAAACAGGTTTTCAAAATCATGAAAGCAGACACAGCCATACTTTAGGAAAGAACCGATTTCCCCAGATCATTTTAGGATGAAAATGAGAAACAACATGTGTATCTCAGTGGGGAGACAACTGCAAAATGCTCAGCTATTAAGATTTCCAAGGTTATTGAACTAGGGTGGAGGGCTAGGTTCACAGAGCAAAAAAGTCCACTTTATAAGCCATCAGTAGAGTTAAAGTGTGGTCAGAGATGCCATCTGCTTTCTTCAAGCTATTTGTATTTTGAAGACCAGTACTCACCGGCCTGGGCTAGTGGGATTGCTGAAATGGAGACCAAAATGCAGGCTACCTGTCAGCACACCAGCTGCTGTGGTCTCCTGAGACCCACAGCCATAGGAGGAGGGTAGTTTCAGGAGTCTGGGCTAGCCACCCACCAACCCAGGGCTTCCCCACTGTGGTTAGATGGCTTCTCTTCCTCATCACCCACAGGGTGACACATGATGGCTCAGTGGGTTTCAGGATCGTCACAACTCTACTGCTTTGTCCTGGGCGAGCTAGAAATTATACCCAAGTTGACATGTTCTGCAGAGTAGCAAATTTATGCACTGTTGGGTTCCTTTAAGAAACATATCCTCTTTTCTTGAGGAACCACTAAAACAGGGATTCTCAAAGCTTGCCTGAACAAGCAGCATCAGCATCACCTGGGACCTGATGGTCAAGGGACTCAAATTACATACAGAAAGCATTATTTGGATTGTGTGTGTCTGGGGGTGGCGGGGGGGCAGTGTGTGATGTTAAGTTCTTCTTCCTTTCCCTTTTTTAGTTTGAATATATATTTTGGATGGCCACAGACTTGTTGAAAGATTCTCAAAATGTCAATTTACTACCAAGGCTCAAGTTTTAAATGAGAGGAAATGAGATCACAAACTTAGGTGACCATTTAAATGGATTAGAAAGAATTGATTTTATGTTGAAAGTCTTGTTTGAAAAAGGATTTGCCACTCTTTAAGTGTCTTATAGAGTTGTTGGAGTTATTGAAGATGAGATAATTTGTATGAAGGTGTTCTGAAACCATAAAATAGAGGTTTCCCCTGCTGTCTGAAAACAGAGCATCTTCATGAAGCCTTTGGTGAGCCAACATGGTGTAAAGCAAAGAAACAATTACCCTAGGACACACCTTGCTAACAGATGCACAAAATAAACCAAGATAAGGCACAGATGCTCGCACACACAGTTCAAAGAGACTTGATGCTAAGATGCTGAGTGCAGTGTAGTTCCTGGGGAGGGAGCTTGGTGGTGCCACTCTTGCTGCCCAGGTAGTGCATAACAAATACTGAATGATATTTTTGCTTTTTGCCTTTTTTTGTCAAAGCAAAAACTTTCTTAGATTTCTTCTAGTTTGTGAGAACAGGTACTAACGTAAGTCTTTTGTGAAAGCAAAGTGGTGCAAAGCAAACTTTTGAAAAGTAGAGGATACCCGTTCTACAAAAATGTAAGTGTGAGGTAGTTGAGAGTTTGGCAAAAGAGTGACTGAGGCAGAAGAGAATGAGAGAACTGATATATATTACGAAAAAAAGACTGGGGGTCTTCATTCATTCATTCACTTGACTGTTAGTTATCAGGCATGAAATACAGGCATAAATTGAAGAGACTGTGTTTAGTTTCAGACCACTACAATAAAGTGAATATTGCAATAAAGCAAGTCACACAAATGTCTTTGTTTCCCTGTGCATATAAAAGTTATGTGTAGCGGGGAGGGTATAGCTCAGCGGTAGAGTACATGCCTAGAAAGCACAGGTCCTGGGTTCAATCCCCAGTACCTCTATTAAAAAATTAATTAGTTACTAAAAACCTAATTTCCTCTCCCCCTCAAAATAATAAATAAATTTTTTAAAATAAAAGTTATGTGTACACTATACTGTAGTCTATTAAGTGTGCAATAGCATTATGTTTAAAAAAGCAATGTACATATCTTAATTAAAAAACTCCTTATTGCTAAAAAATGCTAACCATCATCTGAGCCTTCAGCGAGTCGTGGTAGTAACACCAAGGGTCACTGATCACAGGTCACCATAACAAATAAAGGAATGAAAATTTTGAAATATTACTAGGATTGCCAAAGTGCAACACAGACACATGAATTGAGCAAATGCTGTTGGAAAAATGACCCCAACAGACTTGCTTGATGCAGGGTTCCCATAAACCTTCAATTTGTTAAAAAATGCAGTATCTGCCACGTGCAAAAGCAAAGCACAATAAAACAAGGTATGTCTGTGTCTGCATATATTGTTATATATACATACACATATTGTTATACATACATACACATATCGCTACATACACATGCACACATTATTACATATACATGCACATATTGTTACATATGCATGCATATATTATATATACATACACATATTGTTACATATACATACACATATTGTTCTATACACATGCACACATTATTACATATACATGCACATATTGTTCTATATACATGCACATATTGTCCCCAGTAAATATATATATATTTATACACAAACCCCCAAGGACTAGTTCAGGTGCTGGGAATTAAATTTTGAACAAAAATAGACATGGTCCTTGCTTTCATAAAGTTTCAATCTAATAAGGGAGATAGATATGTCTAATTACTGAACTGAAGAAAAGTATCTGAAGCAAAAGAATATAGTCCCATGACAGCACACGGGAAAGGAACTTAGTCTAGACTGGTGGAGGGAGGGGGTGAGAAGAGAAAGGGCTCAGGAAGGGCTTCCCTAAGAAAGCTGTGCTGAGATCCGAAGGATGAGTAGAGGAACATTAGGGTCATGAAGGAAAGTCCCACAGACAGAGAGGAGAGCGTACGAAGGCCCTGTGAGGGAAGGCCCACATGGTGTATTTGAACAGCTGAATTCAGGCCAGTAGGAACTGAAGAATTTAAGGGTGAGAGGTGGGGCCAAAAGAAGCTGGTGAGGTACAGAGACATCAGACCACATAGGGCCTTATAAATCCTGTATATATCAATCAGAAATTGAGTTCAATTCTGAAAGCCAGAAACTCACTGATGATGAGTTTAAACAAATCAGGATTTTGTTCCTTCATATGGAAGCAGCCCAGAAGTACAGTCAAGTCTTGTATGGTGGTTTCACAAAGTCATCAGGGCCCAGTCTTCTTTCATCTTTCTCTTTATCATCTCTAGTTCTAATTTCTCATCTTCAAGATCTAAAGATGGCTCCTGGAGGTCCAGTCATTGCATCCTTATCCCAGGCATGAAGAACTAAAAGGTTAAATGGACTTCCATAGCCACTTTTACCTCCCTCTCTTATAGATTATCCCTCTCTGTAAAGGGGGCTAGGAAATGTCTTTTGTGTGTGTGAGAGACACATTGTCATCCTAATAATATTTTTGTAAGGAAGAAGGGAGATTGTGGAGATTGTGGAAAGGCAGTCTTTGCCACATCACATTAAGGATTTTAGGCATTTTCCTGTGATCAATAGGAAGTCACTGGCAAGTTTTATGGAAAGCCATCACATGACTGATTGGCTGTAGTGTATGAAAGGAATGGGGCTGGGAAATCAGAGTGAAGAAGTAAGAAGTCCCATAAAACAAAGAGAACATGATGGCAGCACGGATCAGGGTGATGGCTATGGAAATGGAATAGGGATTGTTCTGAAAGACGTTTTGTAGGTGACAGAGGCAGGCCTTAGGGGTAAATGAGGTCTGGTGATGAGGGAAAGGGAGGCAGCAAGAATAATACACACTGACTGGATAATAGCACCATTCATTGGGATAGGGAACAGGGAAGAAGAGCAGATTTGCTGGGAAAGATCATGAACTTGGTCTCAGGCATGTCGAAAAGGAATGTGTTTCAAATGGAGATTTAATACTAGTTGGACATCTGGGTCTGGAACACAGAGAAGCAGTCAGTGCTGGAGATGTAAGTTGGTTTCCACTGACATGTAGATGATAACTGAAAACATAATTGATAGTTAATTCCTGGAGATAATGCATAAAGTGAGGAGAGGTAGACGTTTAGGACTGAGACTTGAGGAAATGTAGCATTTAATGAAAGGAGGAGGAGGAATGAGCCAGAAATGGAGACAAAAAAAAGACTAGCCAGGGAGATGGCAGGAAAACCAAGACATAATGGACATAATGTTCCAGAGCCAAGGAAGGCCAAGCATGAGTAACCATGTCCAATGCCGATGAAGGGTCAAAGAGATGAAGACTGAGAAAATCTTTTGGATTTAACAATATGGAGAGCAGTAGGGATATTAGATGACACTCTTGGAGGAATGTTTGGGCTTGAAACCAGACTATAATGGGCTAAGGAGTGAATCAGGTATGAAAAGATGGCAGCAGCGAGTACACAATTTGTTAAAAGCCTGGCTCTAAAGGAAAAGAGAGAAAAGGAGTAGTAACAAGAGTGGGGATATGGCCCCATTATTTTCTAATACTTACAGGCTTAAATACTGATGGGAAGGACCTAGCTGAGAGGCATGAAGGGTTAATGGACACATCTAAGGTTTCCGGGAAGGCAGGACAGTATAGCAGCCAATTAGCAGTGACGCTAATGAGGCTGAAGAGAAGGTAGAGTTACAATTGGAGGATAGATACAGATTTGGGACCAGAAAGTAGGAAACTGCAGTTCAGGGTGAACAATACCTTGTCCTTATCTTCTCAAGATAGATCATCTTGAGAAAACTGAAGTCACACAAGCATTATAATCTTCAAGGAAAATGCATTTCACGTTAAAGTTGTCGTAAAATGTTAACCATCTCTATTTTATCTTCTTCCCCTAGTTCAATGAGACCTCCATACAATATCATAGTTGGAATTAGGGTTTACCGAACCTTCCTCACGTCAGGCAATCCTCATAACATCCCTGTGAGGTGGATGCTACTGAAGTCTCAATCTAAGAGATCAGGAAACTGAGGGCAGAGGGGTTAAGTAACAGACGGAGACCATGCACTCCTTAGGGGTAACTACAGGCTTCAAAGTGTTATCTGTCTGCTGCAGGGTTCTTACTGCCATGCTGGGCTACGTGCCTCACCAAAAAAGATGCTGACTGACAAATCAATTCAGACATAACCAGTCTGAGCAGGGAGGCAGGCATCTTTCCATTTAAGATTAACACCTGTGTTTGGTTTGAAGGCGATCACAGAATCATCCCTCAGTTAAAGGTTTTCTCTTCAAGTGTCACGGGGGAATGGAAAAGATTACAAAATAGAAAGGAGAGAAAAATCAAGAGAAATGAAACCCCCAAAAATGACACCTAAAAAGGGAACGAGTTTATTTAAGGTTAGGCTACACAAACAGAAGGACAAATGTCAATATGACCAGAAAAATGCTCAGCCAAATATGTAGCAGGTGGAACTTTCAAGTTGCTGCTCTGGGATTTCCAAGCTTTTAGTGAGCAGCCCGAGGGCAAATATTTGCCCAGACTGAAAGGCAACTTCTGTTTCTACTTCACCACAGAGCACTTCATGTTCTTCTGTCTTATGACCTTTTCCTGAGCGGTTTGCTTATTTCAAGGCAATGCCTTACACAAGCAAGATGTATCCGGAACTACTTTACATGGGACCTCAGCAGCTTCCGTGAGACAACATGGCTGCCCAGAATCTTTTCCAAGGGGCAAGGTCTTCGGCCATTTTTAATCTAACTAAGTGATAGTTGACCTGTGGCTGCAAGGTACCAGGATGTGCTCATGAATTTACTTCCTCTTCTTTAAGCTCCAGCAACTCCGCCAGCAAAGCAGAGGATCAATAATTCACATCTGTCTGCTTGGGACAAGACCCTTAGCTCTCCTGGGAGCATTACTGTTCTACAGAGAAAGGGACCCTCCAGGGTGGGGATTTTCCACTACTGCCTCTGGAAATCCAAGAAATGCTTTTTAGCATCTTTCTTTCCTCCTTCCACTCCACCCTAAAAGAAAAGCTTTCCCCAAACCTATAAACCTTGAAGATATTTAATGAGATAACACAAATACACCTTTTGGTTGAAGTTCCTTTTTCCCTTGCACCTTCTTTGTTGGAATTCCTGGCCTTTGGAGGTTGAATCAGGAAGCTTTAGAAGACTTGTAATTTACCGAGGGTTCTTTTGTTGGGGGGAATCCAGGGAGCTGACTTTGGGCTTATGGCAAACCTGGAAACTTAAGGGAACTAACAGCAAATGATAGTGATGACAACTCACAGAAATTTGCTCTCTCCAATACTCTCAACTGAGGGGCTATGAGATATAAGATTCTTTTGATATCATTTATCATTTTGTGAGGCAGATTATCTCTGCCCTAATTTATGTTTTTCAATTTGGATTACTGGGGAAAAACCTAGATCCTGGGAAGGTGCTGCTTCTGGCTTCTTGCCTTACAATTTTTTAGCGACTTTTGGTTCACTAATTTCACTAAACTTTCCCAAGGCCTTAAAATCCCTTTCCAGGACATTGAACTTAAACTGAAAACAAGTGCATCGGGGGTTGAGGCTGGTAGAATACCAGAACCACAGAGTACTTATTAATGATAAATACCATAGTAATATTAATAATAGCTTACATTTATTTCCCAGATACTGGGCTCGGCATCTTACAGGGATGACCTCATTTAAATATTCACAATAACTTTGTAAGGTTGGTTCTATTATCATCTTTCTTTCTTTGTTGTTTTTTTCTTCTTTCCTGCTGAGAAAACAATTTAGAGTGGTGAAGAAATCTGCCATGATAAGAACTCCAATCCAGACCCTGGGTCTTGACCGTTAGCCCCCAGGAACTGTCACTCCTTAGGTGTGGAGAGCCAATTGGAGGAGAAGGAAGTCAGCAAAGCTTGCAGGGAGGAAAAACGGCAAAACTGCTTTTACTGAACAAGGTGACCCTTGATCCCAAAGCTGGACACAATTTTGGTTCCCATCCTCTACCCCTTGGCTTTCAAACATGATTATGATCCATCTTAAGAGAACTGACAACTTTAAGGATTCTAGAATCCAGAAGACTAGCTCCCTCCGTCCCCTTCATCTGTGACATCATGCCAAGCACTCAGGCCTCAGTGACATCTGCTCCCTAATACTCCAAGAAATAATGCCCAACACAGAAATTCCTTAGTGTTTTCCAGCATGTTTATGTAATTACTTTGTTTGCTTTTGCTGAAACTTATGAAGGAGGCCTGGCATACAGTAAATTTTCACTGTATTATTCCTATTCTGAAAACTAGGAAATTGAGTCCCAAAGAGGTGCGGTAACTTGCCCAGGGCGCTGAGCTGGGACCATAACTCAGGACCTTCAGCCCAGACACCTGATTTGTCCTAGCACACCCTGCCCTCCTTTCAGCATCAGCAGATGTTAGCCCAGTGCCTAGGAAGCAGCTTTGTCTTCACTTGGGGCAGGGTTGCTATTTTCTTTGGGAGATGGCTCTTACCATCCAATTAGTAACACACAAGTGGCTCACTGTTTTCTTCAGAGCGATTTTGTAGGCACAGTTGGTTTTATACTTCTTTCTGCCTCCCGTTATACCCAGCAGGTGCTCAATATGTGTCCTTGTCAGTGACACCTGTATCAGTGACTAACAGCGGCAGCTGGGTGGAAAGAACAGAGACCTTGGAATCAGGCCAATCTGCACGCAAGTGCTGCCTCTGCCCCTTCTGGCTGTGTGACTCTCGGCAGGTGCCTGACCTCTCAGTGCCTCGGGTACCTCACCCGGAAAGGAAGACCACAGAGCGATGCCTGTGAGGAATCTGAGATAATGCAGGTATGGTCTTGAGCACAGAGCACAGAGGAAGCAGCAGGAAACGCCGTCTCTGTAGTTGATGTTATTAGGACGTCTGCCTTATCGCCTTCCTGAAAGAGTTTCGGCTCCTCATTGCTGAGCCTGCAACGTTTCCTCTGTGTATTTCAGCATGTGCTTCTGTTGAATCCATCATCGCCAGCCATTCTCTTTGATCTTCATTCAGGCGAGGAGGACGATCACAGTGAAAACCAGAGCTCAACCAAGTGCATCTGAGCACTGTGACTTCCCCAGCTGCAGGGATGCATATTAATAGGATCATCCCGAGACCCTCTTGGCAGGTGTCCACCCCACCCCCCACCCAGTTCACCAAAAACACAGTTAAATTTGGAACAGGAGCCTCTGAACCGGAACCCCCTTTCTCAGCTCTTTGTGGCCCCCTTATGCTAAGTGCAGTGGCTGGCGGAGCTTCACTTAGTGTTGTAGGTGCTTCCAGCAGGACCAGCAGCCACTGGAAATCAAGTCACTACCTATCCAAAGAACTCCCAGATCCCCCTTAGGAGAGCACATGAATCTGGACCAAATTCACTTCCCACACAGCTGACTTCCCCCCTCCTCTGTGCCAGCGTTGGACACAACTGCTCCCAGGACCAGACTGATGTTCCACAAGATATCTCTGAGGCTGGATGATTCCAGCTCAGTGATATCAAATCTGCCCGCTTGTTTTCCTCAAAGCAGTCTCAGAAGAAGGAAATGTTGCCTGTGTTGAAATGGGGCCTCTGTTGAAAAAACAAAACCAAACCCACAGTTCCACTGCAGCTCTGTGTACTCAGCCCTCAGCTCTCCTCATAACAGAATACACAGCAACAAAACTCCAGGTTCACTACCTGGAACTTTCACTCTATGTGTCTCCAGTTTACTCGTCCCTGTGATTCAGGTCAGAGAAGACAACGGCCTTGACCTCCACCTGGGTCTTCCCAAGCCCATAAGCAAGCTCCCCTGATTCTTCAGCTCTTTTCCCCTCTCCCCTGCCCCACTGCATAGAAAGTGGCATGGGCACAAGAGTCTGTCCCCACTGTGAGCTATGTATTTAGCATAAAATGTCTTAAAACTAATTTGACAGCAGCTTGTGCTGAATCTGGAACATGTCCAGGAGAGCCTCTGGAGTATAAGATGTTTATTGTTCAACCTTGGCATTTGAACAATTGCTTTTCCAATTTCTGAACCTACCTATAGCTAACTTTGAGCTCTTAGTAGATGCCGGGCTCTGCACTGAGTTTGACTTGCATCATCTTGTTTAAACCTAAGGAATAAGTAATCTTTGACAAAGGAGGCAAGACCATACAATGGAGTAAAGACAGGCTCTTCAGCAAATCGTGTTTGTAAAACTGGACAGCTGCATGTAACTCAATGAAGTTAGAATACCCCCTCACATCATACACAAAAATAGACTCAAAATGGCTTAAAGACTTAAACATAAGACAAGACACTATAAACTTCCTAGAAGAAAACTTACGCAAAACATTATCAGACAGAAATATCAGCAATGTTCTCCTAGGGCAGTCTACCCAGGCAATAGAAATAAAAGCAAAGTAAACAAATAGGACTTAATTAAACTTACAAGCTTTTGCACAGCAAAGGAAACCATAAGCAAAACAAAACGACAACCTACGGAATGGGAGAAAATATTTGCAAAAGATGTGACAGACAAGGGCTTAATTTCCAGAATATATAAACAGCTCATACAACTTAATAATAATAAAAAAAAAACCCAATCCAAAAATGGGCAGAAGATCTAAACAAGCAATTCTCCAACGAAGACATACAAATGGCCAATAGGCACATGAAAGAATACTCAGTATCACCAATTATCAGAAAAATGCAAATCAAAATTACAATGAGGTATCACCTCACACCAGCCAGAATGGTCATCATTCAAAAGTCCACAAATGATAAATGCTGGAGAGGCTGTGGAGAAAAGGGAACCCTCCTACACTGCTGGTGGGGATTAGTTTGGTGCAGTCATTATGGAAAACAGTATGGAGATTCCTTAAAAGACTAAGAATAGACTTCCCATATGATCCAGCAATCCCACTCCTGGGTATATATCCAGAGGGAACCTTAATTCAAAAAGATACATGTACCTCAATGTTTACAGCAGCACTATTTACAATAGTCAAGACACAGAAACAACCTAAATGTTCATCGACAGATGACTGGATAAAGAAGCTGTGTATATTTATACAGTGGAATACTACTCAGCCATAAAATAATGCCATTTGCAGTGACATGGATGGAACTGGAGATCATCACTGTAAGTGAAGTAAGACAGAAAGAGCAAGAAAAATACCATATGGTATCACTTATATGTGGAATCTAAAAAAAAAAAAAGACAAACGAATTTATTTACAAAACAGAAACAGACTCACGGACATAGAGAACAAACTTTTGGTTACTGGGGGGGAAGGGGTGGGAAGGACTAAATTGGGAGTTCGAGATTTGCAGATACTAATTATTATATATAGAATAGATAAACAAGTTTATACTGTACAGCACAGGGAACTATATTCAGTATCTTGTAGTAACTTATGGAGAAAAGGAATATGAAAACAAACAAAAAAACCAAAACAAAAGAACCCGAAAGCACCTAAGGAAGACCCCATGAAGTAGGCACTATTATTACTTCCATTTCACCATTAGGAACAGCAGAGGAAATGAAGTAACTCTGGAGCCCACGTTGCTAACCCCTCCGCCACAGTGTCTCCCGCAAGCACAGAGGACTCTTACTTATTCTTGCATCTTTATCAGCCTCTGTGATACCACACACTCAGCTACTTTATTTTTAGTTCTTCTTTTTCCCTTTCTCTTTTTCTCTTTCTCTTTTGCATGTCTTTACAGATCTCACTGAGGGTGAAACTGAGAAAGTACAGCTGTCCCTCTGTATCTGCAGGGGATTGGTTCCAAACCACCCTCGTCCCCTCCCAGACATCAAAATCCAGGATGCTTAAGTCCCTTACGCAAAATGACACAGCACAGTGGGCCCTCCATTCCCCCGGGTTCCACATCCTACATCCGCCAATGGGAGGCCCAACTGCACTTCCCTCAGAGGTGAGTCTGTAGGCAACAGAAAGGGAACGAGGCTCTGCTGTCCTTGGGTGAGAGTGGGGAACCCCGGGTGCCTTAGCTTCGGCATTAAGTACTGTCACACCAAATACTCACACACTGGGCAGGTGTTTGAGCAGGTGGGGTAGCTCTGGGGCACATGCTGAACAGGGCACACAGAGGTTAGTAGGTCTAATTACACCTTCATCAAAATGAATGTTGGACTTTCTTCCCCGCCGTGTCTTAGCTACAGGGGCTAAAATAAACATTTTAATTAGTTTCAGCTTCCAAAAGAGTCTTAGCAGGCCAGACTTCCGCATCTGCCTCCTACAGGGAAAACACTTTCCAATCCCACCAGTTGGCAACGAGTCCCTCCAAAACAAAAACCAAAGTCCCCAAATCATGTTTCTAACTAAAGTTTAACTGTGCTTCTTAGACAGACAGCTTTGTTATGCATTTGGCAGCTTGGAGGGACATGATCTTGGGCAGAAGCAGAACCTTCAGATCTCATATCATTTACCATGAACTGTGGGATGTCAGAGTTAAAGCACAATAGAAGTCCTGTAATCCACCACCCCTTCACTGGATTTTTTAGAAAAAAATAGGGGCATCCCAGAGAGTTTAAGGTACCTACGTCATATAACTAATTCATAGTGGATTCAAGGTAAAGTTTCCTTTTCCTTTCTTTTTTAAAGTGTCCTCATGTTGCAATACTCATCCACGGCCATCACCATCTTAGGAGGAGGTACCAGTATTCCTCTGTCACACATGAGGAATCAGGCCTCAGACCAACTGACTCAGTGACTTGCCCAGCATCACAGCGGACAAGTGCTGGCCCTGGAATCACATGGTCTGACTAGCTCACTCCTAGTCTCTGTGTTAGACCCCAGGGCCCTCTGAGAACAACTGAAGACAAAACGGAGCACAGGCATGAAGAAAACAGCCTTGTTAAGAAACTCCACACCCTTTCGTGTAACACTCCTGGACCTTATTTCCATACAGGCCACCCTGTCTCTCTAGTTTTGACTCTGAAGGCAGGAAAGGCGATCAAGCACACCACATTTTGGCCCATACACATTCACAGCTCTACATTTGCTCATTCATTCATCCTCATGAGATGTTTAGTGAGCCCCTCTCTGTTCCAGACACTGCGCACGTCACAGGCCAGCTGCTCTGACATCATTAGCTATGAGGACACTGTTTACCTCTTAAACCTTGGGTTGGTTTTGTATCTTTCCTTGGTGTGTACATTTCATTGGTGTATAAATTATCTAATAGCAAGAATACAGGTTCAAATTTCCTAAACAATGAGGTTTCAGGAAGAATTTCTCCAGCTTTTCGAGGACAGAAACTGTGTCTTACTCTTCTCTGAACACCTCAAGCAGCACAGTGTAACAGAACTTCCTGGTGATGGAAGTGCCTTATATTTGCACTGATCCTGTGGCCACTTGCCACATGTGGTTAATGAGTGCTTCAAATGTGACTAAGGAACTGAAACTTTAAATTTTAATGAGTTTAAATTTAAATAGTCACATGCACGTCATGGCCACTGTGTTGGGCAGCACAGATGCAGAGCAAGGGAGTCTCGGCTCCCACTGTGCATCCTGCAAAGCTCATCAAATGCTCAGATGCCCCAGCTCTTCCCGTAGAAAATGACGTTTACCTAGTCTCGGGTGGGGCCAGAATACATCAGTTTGATTCTTTTGTTTGTTTTTTCTATACAAAATATCACCTTTGGCAGGAGTTATTTTCCCTGACTGTATCCGCGGTTACTCTTTAAAATTTTTTTTAAACTAATTTTTGACAAATAAAATTTTATATACTTAAGATGTACAATGTGATGCTTTGATACATTGTGAAACGACTTAACGTCAGTAGGATTCTACTGTGCAGCTAGGAATGAGAGCAAGTACTTAGAATAACCCAGAACCTGGCATCTGGTGGATAATCGGGAAATGTGTGTTAAAATACTGGAATGTTTAAGTGACCTCTGATTGGGATGAACATTCACAAAGAATCAACATGTATAAAGGTATTATGTATGTCAGATTTACTAATAGTAATTGTGACACAGTAACTAATAATATTGACATGTAACATCTGTTGATAGAAACCTTATCATACATAACTAAACATTTAGACATCCATTCATTCAACAAACACTTAACATCTTCTATTTGCTAGGCATTGTCCGTGTGTTGAGACTACTGTAGCAAGTAGAAACAGACATGATCCCTGTCCCTCATTTTCTTATGGGGAGAGACAAACAATAACAAAGCAGACGCTCACACACAGGAATAGATTCTATGGGGAAAATGAAAAGTAATGTGATAACACCTGGTGCTGAAGGAGGGGGTCCACTTTAGAGAGGTGGTCAGGAAGGGCCTCTTTGCAGAGATGATGTTTCAGACAGCCGAGAACCAGTCAGCTAAGGCAAAGAGCTGGGGAATGACATCCTAAGCAGAGGGCACCAAAGCTGTAAGGGGGAAAGAGCTTGAAGACTGATGGTCCTAAAGTAGATTGAGGGAGGGGGAGAGGAACACCAGATGAAATGGAGAGGTAGCCAGAAAGCAAGTCACACAGAGCCTTGTAGGAATTTGGATTTCATTCTAAGACCAAGAGCAATTCCTATAAGGTTAAGTTACAAACAGGAAAGACCACTCTGACTGCTGGTGGCAAAGGGACTGAGGGGAGGGGGCTCCACCTGGGAGTTCAACTCAGAATGACGGCAGATGGATTGGAATGCGCAGGGTGAAACGAGGGGGAAAACAGGGGAAGTTAAAACTCCTACTTTTTTCCTTCTTAGGCAACCTGGTAGATTACTTAGCCCAATTATGCTCTTAAGAAATCATCCTTTACACTGTAATGCTTCTTTCACTTTTTCAAAGAGCTTTCATGTTTCTACCCCACAACTGATTGAGTTTTATTCAGGCTAGTTTTAGAAGAGACTAAGTTCAAGGATTTCTCGGATTAAGAAAGAATGTTTATTTCATTGCTTCAGGTAGCACTTCAAGGCACAAAGACTCCTCTTTCTTAAATCCCAACAAAGTTTAACTAAATGTCCAAAACAGATTGGGCCATGTTCTTTTAATTATAAAATGTATCCCCACAAAATTCTTTAAAGCAGTGGGTTTTTCTTGGTATTCATTTATTTATTCGACAAATCTATTTGGAGCACCAGTCATTGTGGAGATATGTATAAAATAGATGTGGTCCTGAATTGTGATGGATAGAATGAAAGAGTAACAGTGGGCAGAGGAAAGTGACTTGATTTGGGGTGGGCAGGGAAAGCTTCTCCAAGGAAAGATCATTAATATTGAGGCTGGAGGATTTATAGGGGCAGCCGGGTAAAGAGTGAGGAAGAGGAGGCACCCTTCCTAGAAGAGGGAACAGCATTTGCAAAGACCCTGAGGTGGCAACTTCAGGAAACAAACAGCACGGTTGGAGTTTAGAGAGCAAGAGGGGAGAATGGTTGAAGATGAGGTGGGAGTAGGGCTGCCTTTAAATCTTTTATTCACGGATAGATAATCACTTCACAGAGAATGCAGGAAGTAAAGAAACCTATCCTGTTGGGAGCCACTGTTCATGTAAGAACTATCAGGGTTGAAATCATAATTTCCTCTCTGAAATTATAAAATATAGCCAATGAAGAACTGACTCGATTTTCATACACGTGAAAATCGTGATTTGTTTATTATATGATTGGATAAAGTGCGTCACACTTGTTTCTGCATAAGTTAGGAACTCACTGATTGACTTGCTAGCCAATTTTCCTCAATTTTAGGGAATAACATGAAGGGAGAAATTCCAAAGTGGTGGCTGACAAGCTGAGTCTGGTCCACAGACATGGCTTCTTTGGCCTGGACAGTGTCTTATGAGATCTATATAAGTTGCAGTGGAGAAACGACAATTTCCTTTTGTTAACAGATCACAGCTACGCCCCATTTCCTGTTTCCCCAGCATGTAAGAGAGACCATGTGACTGCGTTCTGCCAATGGAATCTGGGCAAAAGGACTCCTCACAGCTTCTAGGCCTTGCCAATAAAAATCCCTCTCTCAGCACTGCAGGTTCTCTCTCCATCTGCAGCTGGATGTGGAGAAGAAAGATACCACAAAGGATGCAGAGGCACATGATGAAGGGAATCTGGATCCCTGAATGATCAGACAGGATCTCTGCCATGACTCACACTGGTTGTGATGGGAGTGAAAATTAAAACTCTGTTGAGTTCACCACTGAGATTTTGAGATTCTTTGTTACAACTGTGTCTTTGTTCAGGTCCCTCCAGAATCAGGTTCTGAGATACAGGTTGGTGTGTAAGTAGTTTATCTGAAGGTGATCCCAGAAAACATCAGGAGGCGAGGGAGGGGGTGAGATGGGGAAGGCATGGAAACCAATGAGTGGTACATCCTCTGCTGTGGGCAGCTGGAGCTCATCTCACAGGTGAGCTCTGGGAGAGGTGGGGACACTGGGGTGTTTATGCGCTTCCTCCATGTCTGTCATTGGTGAGGAGAGGCTTCTAAGAGCTCTGACTCTTCAGGATTCTCAGACTGCCCTGCATGAAGGCCAAGTGTGTGCATGACATCCTGAGGCAGAGAATTAAAGGAGTTCACTGGGGGGAGCCCGGCAGAGGTGACTGCTGAGAGGACATGAGTGGGGCACCAACAATGTCTGCTGAAAACATTTAGCCTACACTGACTGGTCTGGGTGCCAATATTTAAAATTAGATGATTTAACATAAAAATCTGAATTTCTGACTTCTCTTAAAAAAATAAGGTAGTTACCACTGGGTCTGCCTTTCCTTATGACACTAACTGGCTGGAGGTGACTAGTGATTGATGTGTTAGAGGGGTAGGGTCCCCAGTTCTCCACAGTCCCCACCATACCCTATTGTCACTTACCCCCAGCCTAGTTTCCCTTGCTTATAGTACTTTCATGGTTTTTGCAGTAGGCACTCAAATCTGTAACCTTCATGTTCTCCTAAGACAAAGCTTTTGTCTTCCCCCTTTCCTCCTTTCTTTTTCAATCCAATTACATTTTCTTTCCTCACTGCCCCACTTCAAAAACTGCTCAAGATACTTCCTGGTGAGACTTTCCTTGTGCACCCTCACCTACTTCATTTGCTACACTTCCACGGACATGTGGAGCTGTACTCCTCAATATGGTAGCCAGATGTGGCCACATGTGGCTATTTGAATTTAAATTTCAGTTCATTAAAATTAACTGATTAAGATTAATTAAAACTTAAATGCAGTACTTTCATCACATTAGCCATATTTCAAGGGTTCAACAGCCACAGGAGGTCAGAAGCTATAATCCTGGATGGAACGGATGTAATACATTTCCAATATTTTAGAAAGTTCTGTTGGACGGCACAGATCTAGAATGTACTGTAATTCTTAGTTCTGGTTTTTCTTGTAGGTGTTTGTGTGTTTTCCATGAGTATTTACTCTTTGAGGTGAAACCCACTTCAGAAATAAGAGAGCTTGATCTACGCACCATGTATTCTTGCTCGTCATCCAGTACCTAAATAACTGCCTGCAGTAAAAGTGAGAGTGTTTCCCAAGGTCTTGAATGATGTTCTGTACCCTGAGTCCCCTGTGGTCTCATTCAGGGAGACACTGTGTGTTCTCCTGGCCCCTTCAGGCTTGTGTGGAAGACTGAGGAAGTTGCTCAGGGTGGAAAGAGACAGAGGTCAGGTATGATTTCAACATCATACCTTCTTAGGACTGAAAGGTAACTCATAAAGACTACTTACTGTTTCCCACTTAAAAAAAAAAAAAAGGCATTGGAGGTATTTAACCCATACTTTAGTGGGGAAAAATATATATTTAATGTCTTTACTCAAAATTCCATAGTGATTGAGGCAATATAACATCAAGGTACCGTAAAGCCTTCTGACTTGGAAGTCTGACAAACTGGGTTGACATTCCAGCTCTGATCCTTTTTACCTGTGGGCCCTCGCACCATTTACTTGCCTCCCCTGAGCCTCAATTTATTCAAAGGGGAGTAATAATAATACCTACCTCCTGGAGATTTTGTGAGGATTAAGCGAGATCAATGCCATAGGAAGTGTTATAAATGCTAGCTATTGTTATTATTAGCAAAAAATCAAATTCAAATGGAAAGCAATAGACTTCCAGGGGTGCACCTGGTTGGAAAGGACCCATGTAGATAATACATCCAGAAGATTCCCTCTGATAGAAAAATTTGCGGAGTTGCAGGGGATCCATTTTGACAAACACTCATTTTTCTTGAAAAATATGATGCATTTCCATTAGCATAAAGACTAGATTCTTAGGCAAGCATTGCACCTCCCCCTTATCCTACTCTGCCAAATAAACAATATCTCAAATTAAAGCTACCATTCAGTGAGGGATAAAGGATGATGGAAATGGGCTGACTGGGAAGAAAAGGACTGCAGAACTTCAATCACTCAGCTTTAGGTCAGAAAACAAAATCATTATAGAGAATATTTATCTTTTTTCTGTTTTCTCCATCAAATGTCTTATACATTTGAAAAGAATAGAACATTTTGAATGCTTTCCTTTTCCAAAGAGGTAAACAATGGCTGGAAATGTTAATATCCTCAAGCACCTCTGAGGCATAGCTCTGGCCTTCTCATGGTCATTAAGTTGTGAAAAATCATTGTGCTGTTCAATAATCTCACTGAGAAACAGGTTAAAGTCACTTCCTGCTGAACAGAATGGATCACGCTAGGCCTTTGGAAGAGTGGCATTTTAGCCAATGGCCATGATGTTATGATGGAAACTGATTTGGGCAGAGGCTCCTAAAAGGCTTTGGGTAGAGTTTTCTTCTTTACTATGTTCAAACTATTGTTAGGGAAAGATGCTCAAAATCCATTGCTAAGTGAAATAATGTGTATTACAAAAGAGGATGTGTGGTATGATCAGATTCTGGTAAAAGACTGGAAAGTATTAATTAGAGTTCTTTGTTTACAGCCTCAGAAATTCACTCTAGCTCGCAAGAACAGGAATTTATTGGAAGGATGTCAAAGCTCACAGGCACATCAGTTAGCTATTGCTGCATAACAAACCACCGTAAACGTAGTGGCTTAAAAAAAAAATCAGTGTATTTAGCTCAGGAATGTAGGCTGTTTTCTCCCATCTCTCTGAAGGCAGATGTGTGTCCATTAGGTGGTTCTACTTCTGTGAGGTGGCTGGGGCCTGTGGGCTATCCTCCAGATCATTTCTCATCCTCCAGCAAAAAACACTAGTCAAAATATTTTCTGACAGAAATCTTAGCAATGTTCTCCTAGGGCAGTCCACCCAGGCAATAGAAATAAAAGCCAAAATAAACAAATGGGACCTAATTAAACTTACAAGCTTTTCCACAGCAAAGGAACCATAAGCAAAACAAAATGACAACCTACAGAATGGGAGAAAATATTTGCAAATGATGTGACTAACAAGAGCATTTCCAGAATATATAAACAGCTCATACAACTTAATAATTAAAAAAAAAAACAACCTCAATCCAAAAATTGGCAGTCCTAAACAAGCAATTCCCCAATGAAGCCATACAAATGGCCAATAGGCACATGAAAAAATGCTCAATATGGCTAATTATCAGAGAAATGCAAATCAAAACTGCAATGAGGTATCACCTCACACCAGTCAGAATGGCCATCATTCAGAAGTCCACAAACAATAAATGCTGGAGAGGCTATGGAGAAAAGGGAACCCTTCTACACTGCTGGTGGGGATGTAATTTGGTACAACCATTATGGAAAACATTATGGAAACACCTCAAAAAACTAAAAACAGACTTCCCATATGATCTAGCAATCCCACTCCTGGGCATATATCCAGAGGGAACTCTAATTAGAAAATATATATGCACCCCAGTGTTCATAGCAGCTCTATTTACAATAGCCAAGACATAGAAACAACCTAAATGTCCATCTTCAGATGACTGGATAAAGAAGCTGTTGTATATTTATACAATGGAATACTACTCAGCCATAAAAAAGAATAAAATAATGCCACTTGCAGCAACATGGATGGAACAGGGAGATCATCATTCTAAGTAAAGTAAGACAAAAAGAGAAAGAAAAATACCATATGATATCACTTATATGTGGAATATTAAAAAAAGATACAAATGTATCTATTTACAAAACAGAAACAGACTCACAGACATAGAAAACTTATACTTAAGGGGAGAAGAAGGTGGGAAGGGATAAATTGGGAGTTTGGGACTTGCAGATACTAACAACTATATGTAGGATAAATAGATAAACAACAAGTTTATACTATATAGCACAGGGAACTATATTCAGTATCTTGTAGTAACTTATAATGAAAAAGAATATATGCATGTGTATGTATGACTGAAACACTGTGGTTTACACCAGAAATTGACACAACACTGTAAATTGACAATACTTCAATTTTTAAAAAGAGTTATAGAAACACAAACTTGTGGCAGGACAGGTATAGTAGGGAAGTACTTAGACTTCAGGTATTCTTGTCTCAGCTTTTCTCTTCCCCCTCCTCCCCTCCCCCTCTTCTCTTTCCTCCTCCTCCTACACAAATGTGTACACACAGACACACACCCCTTCCATCTCATTCCAAAAAGAACTTGCTTTGAATCTCTCTCTTCCCATTCGTAAAATGATAGAAGGAGAGATTCTCTCCAAAGTCACTCCCACTTAAGAATAATGGATACATACCTAATTTTAATTTACCAGTTAAATTATTTTACATGCTATTTGACAATTTCTCTGGTCCCAACATATTATATTTTAGCTCTAAAACTTCAAACCTGCTTAAAAGCACATGGGAGAAAAGGTTTTCTTCAGCATCCCTCTCTGTGGTCCCTATCACCAGTGTTGATATGACAGTCAGCTGGAC